>NW_024063465.1:15000-757038 GCF_006381635.1 Hibiscus syriacus
TGGATAGTGCATCGGTGCATAGAATGCATTCGATGTTTCAATTATTCATTGATGCATCGATGCATGGTATTGATGCATCGGTGTATGCCTTTGAAAAATTGATTTAAGGCTTGATTTTGGTTCAAAATACTTTTTGAAAATTGTTTCAAAAATAGTTTAAGTACAAATCACAACTTTACACATTTAGTAAGGATTAAAATTGACCTTCAAAGACTTGGAGTAATAATTTGATATTCGATAAATTGAATCGAATATAAATTATAAAATCATTTGTAAAATCTTAAATTCATTTAACTTAATTTGTTATACCGAAATATCAAAAATGTTTTCAACATCCTACAACCAAAGGATTATCCTGCTGACTACCAAAAACAATTTCATGTCCCACAGTACCCTTTAAGTACCTAAAGATCCACTTGACTGCTTCCCAATGTTGCTTACCAGGTTTAGACATGTACTTACAAACTTGACTAACAACATGAGCTAAATCAGGACGAGTACATACCATTGCATACATCAAGCAGCCAATAGCATTAGAATACGGAACTTTTACCATATCTTCAGCTTCCTTATCTATCTTAGGGCACTGTTCTGATGAGAGCTTAAAGTGATTCGCCAATGGAGTGCTCACTGGTTTTGCGTGCTCATCGCAAACTTTTCTAGCATTTTCTCAACATAACCCCATTGAGATAGCCACAGTTTCTTTGAGTCTCTGTCCCTTCAAATTTCTATTCCAAGAATTTTCTTTGCAGCACCTAAATCTTTCATTTCAAATTTTTGACTCAGTAAAGTTTTCAAACCGATAACATCATCCATGTTCTTCGCAGCAATTAACATATCATCAATATACAATAACAAAAAAATAAAAGAACCATTATCTAGGCTCTTAACATAGACACAAATCATACTCACGTATCTTGTAGCCAATCTTGATCATATAGGAGTCAAACCGTTTGTACCATTGTCTCGGAGACTGCTTCAACCCGTACAAAGATTTCTTCAATCTGCAAACTAAATGCTCATTTCCAGGTTGAGTGAAACCTTCTGGCTGCTGCATGTAGATCTGCTCCTCTAAATCACCATGCAAAAAAGCATTTTTCACATCCATCTGCTCTAAATGCAAATCCAAACTAGCCATCAATGCAAGTACTGCTTGGATTGAAGTGTGTCTGACCACAGGAGAAAAATTTCATCATAATCAACTCATTTCTGCTGTGAAAACCCTTTGCTACCAAATGAGCCTTGAACTTCTCCCCTCTTTTTCTGTTACTCATTTGTAACCAATCGGCTTCTTACTCTCAGGAAGGTGAACTAACTCCCATGTATGATTGTGATTCAAAGACTCCATCTCCTCAACCATGACAACCATCCACTTGTCGTTTTCCTGACCAGTAACAACATCATGAAAAATAACTGGATCATCACTGCTAACAGTAAGTGCAAAAGAGACCAAGTCTTCAAAACTCAACATGTTCAGAGGCTTTATATTCGTCCGTCTCACCCTGTCTCTGGTAAGCCTATAGTCCTGCAAATCATCCGTAGTGGAACCACCAGAAGTCAGTTGAGAAATTTTTGTTTTCTCAACTGGAAACTGCTCGAAATCCACCACTATCGTGTCTTTCTTCTACTGTAACATGGGTTGTTCATAAAAAACAACATCTCTACTAATCACAATTTTCTTCGCAACTGGATCCCAGAACTTGAATCCTAAACCCTAAACCCTAAACCCTAAACCCTAAACCCTAAACCCTAAACCCTAAACCCTAAACCCTAAACCCTAAACCCTAAACCCTAAACCCTAAACCCTAAACCCTAAACCCTAAACCCCAAACCCCAAACCCCAAACCCCAAACCCCAAACCCCAAACCCCAAACCCCAAACCCCAAACCCCAAACCCCAAACCCCAAACCCCAAACCCCAAACCCCAAACCCCAAACCCCAAACCCCAAACCCCAAACCCCAAACCCCAAACCCCAAACCCCAAACCCCAAACCCCAAACCCCAAACCCCAAACCCCAAACCCCAAACCCCAAACCCCAAACCCCAAACCCCAAACCCCAAACCCCAAACCCCAAACCCCAAACCCCAAACCCCAAACCCCAAACCCCAAACCCCAAACCCCAAACCCCAAACCCCAAACCCCAAACCCCAAACCCCAAACCCCAAACCCCAAACCCCAAACCCCAAACCCCAAACCCCAAACCCCAAACCCCAAACCCCCCCAAACCCCAAACCCCAAACCCCAAACCCCAAACCCCAAACCCCAAACCCCAAACCCCAAACCCCAAACCCCAAACCCCAAACCCCAAACCCCAAACCCCAAACCCAAACCCCAAACCCCAAACCCCAAACCCCAAACCCCAAACCCCAAACCCCAAACCCCAAACCCCAAACCCCAAACCCCAAACCCCAAACCCCAAACCCCAAACCCCAAACCCCAAACCCCAAACCCCAAACCCCAAACCCCAAACCCCAAACCCCAAACCCCAAACCCCAACCCCAAACCCCAAACCCCAAACCCCAAACCCCAAACCCCAAACCCCAAACCCCAAACCCCAAACCCCAAACCCCAAACCCCAAACCCCAAACCCCAAACCCCAAACCCCAAACCCCAAACCCCAAACCCCAAACCCCAAACCCCAAACCCCAAACCCCAAACCCCAAACCCCAAACCCCAAACCCCAAACCCCAAACCCCAAACCCCAAACCCCAAACCCCAAACCCCAAACCCCAAACCCCAAACCCCAAACCCCAAACCCCAAACCCCAAACCCCAAACCCCAAACCCCAAACCCCAAACCCCAAACCCCAAACCCCAAACCCCAAACCCCAAACCCCAAACCCCAAACCCCAAACCCCAAACCCCAAACCCCAAACCCCAAACCCCAAACCCCAAACCCCAAACCCCAAACCCCAAACCCCAAACCCCAAACCCCAAACCCCAAACCCCAAACCCCAAACCCCAAACCCCAAACCCCAAACCCCAAACCCCAAACCCCAAACCCCAAACCCCAAACCCCAAACCCCAAACCCCAAACCCCAAACCCCAAACCCCAAACCCCAAACCCCAAACCCCAAACCCCAAACCCCAAACCCCAAACCCCAAACCCCAAACCCCAAACCCCAAACCCCAAACCCCAAACCCCAAACCCCAAACCCCAAACCCCAAACCCCAAACCCCAAACCCCAAACCCCAAACCCCAAACCCCAAACCCCAAACCCCAAACCCCAAACCCCAAACCCCAAACCCCAAACCCCAAACCCCAAACCCCAAACCCCAAACCCCAAACCCCAAACCCCAAACCCCAAACCCCAAACCCCAAACCCCAAACCCCAAACCCCAAACCCCAAACCCCAAACCCCAAACCCCAAACCCCAAACCCCAAACCCCAAACCCCAAACCCCAAACCCCAAACCCCAAACCCCAAACCCCAAACCCCAAACCCCAAACCCCAAACCCCAAACCCCAAACCCCAAACCCCAAACCCCAAACCCCAAACCCCAAACCCCAAACCCCAAACCCCAAACCCCAAACCCCAAACCCCAAACCCCAAACCCCAAACCCCAAACCCCAAACCCCAAACCCCAAACCCCAAACCCCAAACCCCAAACCCCAAACCCCAACCCCAACCCCAAACCCCAAACCCCAAACCCCAAACCCCAAACCCCAAACCCCAAACCCCAAACCCCAAACCCCAAACCCCAAACCCCAAACCCCAAACCCCCCCTAACCCCCTAACCCTAACCCCCTAACCCCTAACCCTAGACCCCTAACCCTAGACCCTAGACCCTAGACCCTAGACCCTAGACCCTAGACCCTAGACCCTAGACCCTAAACCCTAAACCCTAAACCCTAAACCCTAAACCCTAAACCCTAAACCCTAAACCCTAAACCCTAAACCCTAAACCCTAAACCCCGGACCCCGGACCCCGGACCCCGGACCCCGGACCCCGGACCCCGGACCCCGGACCCCGGACCCCCGGACCCGGACCCCGGACCCGGACCCCGACCCCGGACCCCCGACCCCTAGACCCCGACCCCTAGACCCCGACCCCCGACCCCCCCCGACCCCCGACCCCCGACCCCCGACCCCGAACCCCGAACCCCGAACCCTGAACCCTAAACCCTAAACCCCGAACCCCGAACCCCGAACCCTAAACCCTAAACCCTAAACCCTAAACCCTAAACCCTAAACCCTAAACCCCGGACCCCGGACCCCGGACCCCGGACCCCGGACCCCGAGCCCCGAGCCCCGAGCCCCGAGCCCCGAGCCCCGAGCCCCGAAAATAATTCATCATAAGCATCTTGTAACTCATTAAAAGATTTTGAATTTAATCTATTTGAGTTAGAAGATACCTTTGGCTCTATGAGAGCTAATAGAGACATCACATTTATTGGTTCTTCTTCTTCCTTGTCTCCATAGATCTCCTCAAGCTTATCCCACATCTCCTTGGCATTTGAACAAGAAGAAACTCATTTATATACATTAGGATCAATTGCACAATACAACATGTGCATAGTTTTTGTATTTTGTTGAGCTTTCTTCCGTTCTTGATCACTCCACTTCTTTGCCTTCTTTGTAGGTGAAGAATATCCTTTCTTGATCATCGTCCAAGCTTCCATATCAAATGCTTGGATAAATATCATCATAAGCTTCTTCCAACGACGATAATTTGTTCCATTGAAGTGTGGAGGCACGTCAATTGGTCTGAATTCTTCCATGGAGAATGAACCGGAAGTGGACGCCATCTTTATCGATTTAACTCTTCCTGGATCTACTCAAGAGGCGGTTAAACCTTCAAATGAGTCAAGCTCTAATACCAATTGTTGAGTTAATCGATTGACGGAATCGGCCAAGAGGGGGTGAATTGGCAATTAAAAATTTGGTGGAAGCTTTTGCAGAAAATTGAAATTAATTGCACAGCGATTTAGAGTGGTTTGACTTTATCAACCAAAGTCTACGTCCACTACCTTAGCTATCCACACTAAGGATTTTCCAACAAATTCACTAATTTGTTCTTTCTTTTGAGGCCAAAGAGATAACCTTACAACTCCCTCAAGAATATACCCCAATTCTTGAGAACACTCTTTTCTCAAAGAGAAGATTACAAATTTGCAAACTTACAAGAAAAACCTCACAAGGCAAATATGTTTGCACAATTCTAGAACAAAGAAAGAACACTCAAGAATAAATACAATTGAGCACAATAAATGTTCTTGAAAGCAAAATGAATATTGAATGAAAAATAGGTTTGAAATGCTCAAACTTGAGGTTTGATGCTTTCTCTTTGATTCTCTCTTGATTCTAGTTGCTTGATGTTTTTTTGTTATTGATCAATGGCTTCTAAGCTTGCTTAAATACACCTTGAATCACTTCTGAATGTTGGGGATCATTAATGAAGATAATATAGCCGTTTAAGTGTGAAAACAATTAATTAATACAGTAAGGAGCATCAGTGCATCGATGCATACTCATGGTGCATCGGTGCATCAGTGTAAAATTCAAATATTTTGACCGTTGGAACCTTAGTGCATCGGTGCACTAAGAGTGCATCGATGCATCAAGTGCATTCGATGTTTCAAAATAGCCCAAGTGCATCGATGCATGGCTGGTGCATCGATGCATCAAATGCATTCGATGTTTTAATTAAATCAGAGTGCATCGATGCATGGATAGTGCATCGGTGCATAGAATGCATTCGATGTTTCAATTTATTCATTGATGCATCGATGCATGGTATTGATGCATCGGTGTATGCCTTTGAAAAATTGATTTAAGGCTTGATTTTGGTTCAAAATACTTTTTGAAAATTGTTTCAAAAATAGTTTAAGTACAAATCACAACTTTACACATTTAGTAAGGATTAAAATTGACCTTCAAAGACTTGGAGTAATAATTTGATATTCGATAAATTGAATCGAATATAAATTATAAAATCATTTGTAAAATCTTAAAATTCATTTAACTTAATTTGTTATACCGAAATATCAAAAATGTTTTCAACATCCTACAACCAAAGGATTATCCTGCTGACTACCAAAAACAATTTCATGTCCCACAGTACCCTTTAAGTACCTAAAGATCCACTTGACTGCTTCCCAATGTTGCTTACCAGGTTTAGACATGTACTTACAAACTTGACTAACAACATGAGCTAAATCAGGACGAGTACATACCATTGCATACATCAAGCAGCCAATAGCATTAGAATACGGAACTTTTACCATATCTTCAGCTTCCTTATCTATCTTAGGGCACTGTTCTGATGAGAGCTTAAAGTGATTCGCCAATGGAGTGCTCACTGGTTTTGCGCTGCTCATCGCAAACTTTTCTAGCATTTTCTCAACATAACCCCATTGAGATAGCCACAGTTTCTTTGAGTCTCTGTCCCTTCAAATTTCTATTCCAAGAATTTTCTTTGCAGCACCTAAATCTTTCATTTCAAATTTTTGACTCAGTAAAGTTTTCAAACCGATAACATCATCCATGTTCTTCGCAGCAATTAACATATCATCAATATACAATAACAAAAAAATAAAAGAACCATTATCTAGGCTCTTAACATAGACACAACAATCATACTCACGTATCTTGTAGCCAATCTTGATCATATAGGAGTCAAACCGTTTGTACCATTGTCTCGGAGACTGCTTCAACCCGTACAAAGATTTCTTCAATCTGCAAACTAAATGCTCATTTCCAGGTTGAGTGAAACCTTCTGGCTGCTGCATGTAGATCTGCTCCTCTAAATCACCATGCAAAAAAGCATTTTTCACATCCATCTGCTCTAAATGCAAATCCAAACTAGCCATCAATGCAAGTACTGCTTGGATTGAAGTGTGTCTGACCACAGGAGAAAAATTTCATCATAATCAACTCATTTCTGCTGTGAAAACCCTTTGCTACCAAATGAGCCTTGAACTTCTCCCCTCTTTTTCTGTTACTCATTTGTAACCAATCGGCTTCTTACTCTCAGGAAGGTGAACTAACTCCCATGTATGATTGTGATTCAAAGACTCCATCTCCTCAACCATGACAACCATCCACTTGTCGTTTTCCTGACCAGTAACAACATCATGAAAAATAACTGGATCATCACTGCTAACAGTAAGTGCAAAAGAGACCAAGTCTTCAAAACTCAACATGTTCAGAGGCTTTATATTCGTCCGTCTCACCCTGTCTCTGGTAAGCCTATAGTCCTGCAAATCATCCGTAGTGGAACCACCAGAAGTCAGTTGAGAAATTTTTGTTTTCTCAACTGGAAACTGCTCGAAATCCACCACTATCGTGTCTTTCTTCTACTGTAACATGGGTTGTTCATAAAAAACAACATCTCTACTAATCACAATTTTCTTCGCAACTGGATCCCAGAACTTGAATCCTTTGACACCTTTCTTCTAACCCAGAAAAATGCACTTATTCGATTTTGCATCAAGTTTGGATCTCTCATCAGCAGATACATGCACATAAGCAGGACAAAAAAAATCCATAAATGATCAAAAGTAACATCATGACCAGTCCATACCTATTCTGCAACTTTCCCAGCCAATGATTCCCTTGGCGATCTATTGATAAGAAAACATACCATGTTAACAGCCTCAGTCCAGAAATGTTTGGGAAGCCCCGTATTCAACCGCAAACATCTGGCTCTTTCATTCAATGACATGTTCATCCGTTCCACAACACCATTATGTTGTGGTGTTTTGTGCACTGTAAAATACCTCTTAATCCCATGCTCCTTACAAAAGTTTAGAAACTGTAGATCTGTATACTCCGTACCATTGTCAAACCGCAAACACTTGATTTTTTGTCCTGTTTTGTTTTCTACCTCAGCTTTCCACAGCTTGAACTTCTCAAAAATGTCAGACTTCTGTTTCAAAAAATACACCCAAACTTTTCGTGAAAAATTGTCAATAAAAGTAATATAATACCTAGATCCACCCAAAGACGATGTCATGGAAGGCCCCCATATATCAGAATGCACATAATCAAGAATCCCTTCAGTTGTGTGCTTTCCAGTCTTGAAACGAACTTTAATCTGTTTACCAAGAATATAATACTTGCAAAAATCGAGCTTACAGCTTTTAACACCATGCAACATATTTCTTTTATGTAATTCAGCCATACCACATTCACTAAGATGAGCAAGATGTATATGCCACAGTTTGGTAGTATCATCACAGGACTCAACAGAATGAACTCTACCTACAACGGTACTCCATAATAATCTGTAAATATTTCATGCAATCTTTTTTCCTTTCACCACAGTTAAAGCTCATTTAATAATCCGAATGGTTTCCTTATCCTCATCAGCCTTAGGGATAAAACCATTCTTATGCAAAGTTCCCAGAGAAATCAAATTCTTCTTCAAATCTGGGATATACCGAACACCACACAACGTCCAAGCAGAACCATCATACATCTTAATTCTTACATCACAAATACCAATAATATTACAATATTGATCATCACTCAAATAGTCAGAACCATAATTAACCGACTTGTATGTCGAAAACCATTCCCTATTTGGCGTGATGTGATAAGAACATCCAGAATCAAGAATCCAAGCATCCGTCAATTGAGTCGTTTAAATAGAGAGCATATCACCCTCACTGCAATCAAAATTGTCATCCTCGACAATATTCACAGACTTGGATGAGTTATCACGCTTCTCATCAATCTATTTTTTCAACTTCGGACAGTCTCACTTCATATGTCCCGCCTCCTTGTACTTGTAACAGTGAATTGTCTTCTTATCCCTAGATTTAGATCTGAAATTCCGTTTCCCAGACCCTGCCTTCTCTGGCTTCCGTCCACGGTCTCAATTACCCTTGACATATAAGCTATCAGCTTGAGAGCTTTCCCCTGCATTCTACTTCCGTTGGTTGTAAGCCAACAAGGCTGCAGTAATCTCCTCAACTTTGATAGACTCTTTCCCATATGTAAGAGTAGTCACCATGTGTTCGTAAGAGGGGGCAACAAACACAACAAAATCATTGCTTTGTCTTCATCCTCAATTTTCGCATCAAACCGAGCCAAATCAGAAACGATTTGATTGAATATACTCACGTGTTGCGCCAAATCATGATCATCCTGCATCTTCATCCCATACAACCGCTACTTTAGATACAGTTTAGTCGTTAAGGATTTGGACATAAACTGACTTTCCAACTTCTTCCAAATTTCATCTGGAGACGACAGATGCATGACGTGATACATGACTTCGTCTGCCAAACATAATCATATGGTTCATGCCGCTCCCTGTGCAATTTTTCCCCAATCTTCCTCCTCCATCGACGCCGGCTTTGTAGGTCGCAAAGCCTTCAGGATCCCTTGTTACGCCAACAAATCTTTCACCCTTGTTTGTCATAATCTGAAGATACCCTGACCATCAAATTTCACAACTTCTAATTTTGCTCCTGACATCTAATACCAATTTTTGAACAATGGGGTAAAGAAAACATAAAGAACACAAGAATTTTAACGAGGTTCAGCAATGTGCTTACGTCCTCGTTGCCTTAGGCAGCGCTAGAATTTTTATTCAATTCAATGTCTCATGGGTTTAGGTTATATCTCCTTTTATAATAAATAAACCCTGGTACATATTTACAAAAATAACCTTGTACCATACCGCGGGACGCGCACCCCCAACCCACATTATCGTAACCCCCACTACGAGACTTTTTCGGGATATTTATAAGCCATACCTAACAATATCTTATGGAATATTTATGAAACTTACATTTCTATGTGTATTGATTATAATAGGTGTTTTTTTAATCTCAGTTTGATTCGTATCAAATGAAAGTATGTACATCGAACACTTCTTTTGAAGATAACAAACATCCTAATGTAGATATGAATCACCTAACTGTAGTAACTGAAGATACTTTTGCAAGTATGCTTGAGCTTGCCGCTAATAATGATGTCGAGGGCGTTAAGCGATCAATTGAGCATGATCCTTCCTTTGTTGATAAGGTTGGGTTGTGGTATTTCTTCGCTTTTAGAGATGTGCTTCTTTGCTTGTCATGATGTGGAGTTGTTTCCTCAGCTTGACTTCTATGTCTTGCTTGTTTTATGTGCTTTTGAGTATGGTAATGTATCGCCTCCATTCTCTTTAAATCTTTTGTGTTCTGTGCTCTTTGCATTTTTATTTTTGGACACTTTTTAAGTTGATTGTTGATGTTACATTGCTGCTTAGATTTCGGGTAGTTTCGATTCTTGATCTTATGAAGTTGAATTAATGTGTTAAGTGGTTAGATTCTTAGTAAATATGCTTGGATTTAACTTAAAAGTTTCATTTCTAGAATGTTATGGTTGTGCAATGTTGAACTGTTGATTGCAAATCATACCCTAAAGTTCTTGTAACTGATGTCGAAATGCTTTTGTATGATAATTCTTTTCGATTATGAGATCCCTGGATATTATCCTTGACCATAGAACTGTTTGCATACTAATTTGTTCTTTTCCACCTTATTGTTATTGTTATAGTCTTTTCTTGGTTTTTCATTTTGAGTTTCAAAATTCCGATTATCTCAAACGATAGTTGAACAATCTCAACGATTCAAGAAATTATGGCTCATTTACAAAGCTATCGTTGTTGTCTATTTGTAGGTCCTTTCTGATTCCATGAAGAAGAGGGACTATGATGTAAGTTTCAATATGTAAGTTCCCAAAAAGTGTTGTTAATGAAGTTTATGAAGTTGAATTGTTGAGCTCTACTTTGAGACAAAAGTCGATTCCCCCGACCGACAATGCAACTTTTATCAAACAGGTAATTAACTAAGAATTATTTTGAAGGATTAGTAGTTGATATAGTTAAGCTAGCTTTTTATTTTGCTGATGTTTTTCAAATTCTGGATTTGATAGATTGTTAATGAATGCAAAAGACTTCCATTGGCACTTAAAGTGATTGGAGCTTCCTTGCAAGCCAACAAGAAATGTACTGGATAAATAAAAGGAAAAGGTTATCACGAGGAGAACCAATCTGTGAGTCTCATGAAAGCAAATTGCTCGATCGAATGGTAATCACTTTCGAGTGCTTGAAGAAGAAGGTTAAGGAGTGTTTTTTGGATGCCAATCTTTCAGATGTTATTACCAACAAAAGAATAAACGAGAGATATCATCTCATAGACTCCTAAAATGGATGGATTCAGATTGAGTTGCATTGGGGAACCAAAGAGCAAAAACAATAATTCTGGGCTTTTATTGGATTGATTAGGAAATTCTTATCTGCTTGTTTCTGTATATGATTGCATCAACTAAACAAAACTATACATAATAGATGGATAACAAAGATGATTGTTTATTTTTACTTTGATCGTGTCATTCTAATTTCGAAGATAGTGTCAAATACCACCTACGGGTATATATTTGACCTAAATATATTAATGCTTCAATGCATCAAACAAATATTTATAAAAAATACCCATTTCCTGAAATTGCTTGAAATTATTAGTGTTAATAATACTAGTTGCCGAAACAAAAACTGAAAAAAAAGGTGAGCAATTGGTATTGTATCTAATTTGTTTTGATTAAATAGTTCATGAAGGGAATGGTACAATGGATCAAAATATAAATATTAGAAAGAAATCAGCAAAGTCAAAACACAAAAAATAAACTCTATCATGTTTTTATATAACCGAGAGCTTCATGTTTTCTCATCCCAATTGTTCTTAGGTATCTCTCCTGAGTCGGAGATCACAACTTTCTTTCTAGGTTTTCCACTGTAATATCCCGGCTACCTCTTCGATCATTTACACAATGTCCATGCCCTGAATAACCTTATCAAAAATAGCATGCACCCCATCAAACCTAAACCCCAAAAAGCAAGCCCAAAACAAAAAATTCTGCCCACCACCCCTATACTCTTCCAGCGCCCAGAAGGTGAGCCAAGAGCCCATGACCTAACAGCCAGATCCACAAATGCACAGGCCTGCGGCCCCACTTTTACGTTTCTTCGCCTTGCTATTTTAAAAACCATTATTTTACTGATTTTCACCCCAATGTGAGATCATTTGCTTCTATCCAGCGATATTTCTTTTTTACATTTCCCAGACTTATATTCTATCGATTTCAGATGCTTAATCATGGCATCCACTAGATATTTTTGGTCGGGACATAATGGTGATGATATTAAGAAATCTTGACACATGCAGTATGGCACTATCTCTCCTTGTTTCACGTGTTTGGCATTGTGTTGCTTCCAGTGATAGCCTGTGGAACTACAAGGTTTGCTTCCAATTTTCCCCTCGAATTTTGATTGTGTTTTTGTTTTTGTGTTTTGGGTATTTAGTTATGTTGTAGAATTCGCCATATTTATTGAATTTTAGGATTTGGGTTTTATTATAATATCTGCTAATTAGAATATTTGTTGTTTTCTTTGAGATGGTTGGACTAAAACATGTTTGTTTCTTGGTTGTACGTTTACTCTTTTTTTTACATTGTTTCTTTCTTTAGCTATAATTTGAGTATTTAGCTTTGAGAACTCTTTATAATCTTGGTATGATCATTCTTTTCGGTCGTGCTTATTTGGTTATTCCATATCTTAAGGCAATCGACCTTCATCGCTTCTCTTATTAATTTCAAATGTACTATCATTCACTGTTTTGTGCACATATTTAGTTACAATTTTTTTGTTATCTATTCCTTTTTTTAGTTATAAGGGAAAAAGGGTAAAGAACATAAAGCTTTTTTGATCTCATTTGTTGAACTCAAACGTTTGGTTCGAGTTCAGATTTTTGTGCTTTTTGAATCATATAATATAGTTAAAGGAACTAAAACATTCAACGGGTTTCGCCAAAACTTACTACCAGATATTCGAAGGAAACCCATTTGTTTGAAAGAAACCCTAGTTTTTTAGTGTTACAATATTCGAAAATAGGGATTAGGTTTATGGGTTTAGGGTTTTTGAAGCAAAGAATGATTTGAGACCGACTAGAGTTACAAAGTGATATTCTAGGTAGAAAATAAATATTAATACTTGTATATAATATTATAGATAGAAAATGATATTGTAGGTTGTATAAATGTATCGATACTTGTAGTAGAGAGTATTCTCATTCCTTTGAAGGAAACCGTTTTACTATAAGATTAATTATAAATACTTGTATATTGAATAAAATATATGTAACTTGTATTTGATTTGATTTGCGTAATTTAATTCTTGAATGTTCGTAAACTGATATATTAAGGAAAAATGAAGTGAACGGATCTTGCAATTGTTGTTCGCGAAGATGACATTGAAATGGAGTCTGAGAATATCAACAATGAAGTAAATCAAAAGCAACCACTAGGTGGATATATGTACTTCTAATAAGTATCAATGTATTTTTGTAATTGTTGTTGAAATGGTAATTGGATTAAAGTATTTAAATACTTTAAATTGATTAAAAATTTTAAATGTTGACAGTATAACTGAATGCCAAAGGATGAAGGAAGTTGGTAATCACAACATCGGTTCGGTATGTAAAATGAAATTGACGTTGAGTATTATTTAGTGTTAATGTATTGATTAAGAAATGTTTATGATAAATTTCAGGTGAAACATGAGGTGTTGGAGAAATGGAAGTTGATGAGTGATGCTGAGAAGGAACAGTACATGACACAGTCCAAAAAGGATATACAACAATACAAAACTTGGAGAAAAGCACATGAAAAGAAGGTATTCATTAAACTTGTAAATACTGTGATAAACGATATATAAGAACACTAACATTATATATTTAAAAAAAATGTAGAAAGTGTCGACAAGGTGTAGCATCAAAAGACTGAACTCCATAATTGAACACCTAAAAGAGAATAATAAAGTTCATGTGCTGGAAGAAATGAGTTTTGGATATTTGATCAGAGAAAGGGATCGACCAATTCAGAGGGAATTGTGTCGATCGTTGATGGAGGAATTCGATGTACAAAAATGTAGAGTTAAATATGGTGATTATTCATTTCCTCTGGGAGTCTCATGTATTGTAGTCGTCTTGGGCTAGAAGATAAAGACAATAGTGTTGAACAAGTAATTAAGACAAAAAAATTGGAAAGCACTTACGATGAAATATGATTTGAAGTCCAAGCTGATATATGTTGGACTTGAAGAGGAAATTAAAAGCAGAGCTTACGACGGAGATAACCTGAAGGCCCGAGTATTATTATACATTGTCGGAATCTTTCTTTGTCCAACGGGTGATACATCCCCGAGCAAGGACAATATGAAGTTGATTTGGGATGAAGGCTTGAAAGGTGAATTGAATTGGCTTAAATATGTTCATGTCATATTGCTTGAATTAATAATCAACTTTCAGAAGGGCCGAAGCCAAACATACCTCAAAGGGTGCATAGAAATCTTAGAGGTAAATGAGTTGAAGGATGTGTTGGGTTAGAAAACTTGTAAGTATAGTTATTATAAAAAATGATAAATTTCATTATAAATGCTGGTTGTATTATTCGATTTTTGGTCTTACTGTGTAAGTGTACCGGCATTCCAAAGAACCGGAGTGGCACACATCCGTGCATAGGGGAAGCAAGAAATAGTTAGAGTGATGGCGAAGTTGAAGTTGGAAAGATTGAGCAAGCAAGAAAAGGTACAAACAGAGCACATACACGCCATACTTTATGTGCTCGATCAAATGACAATCACTTTTGAGTGCTTGAAGAAGAAGGTTAAGGAGTGTTTTTTGGATGTCAATCTTTCAGAAGTTATTACCAACAAAAGAATAAACGAGAGATATCATCTCATAGACTCCAAAAATGGACGGATTCAGATTGAGTTGTATTGGGGAATCAAAGAGCAAAAACAATAATTCTGGTATTTTATTCTTATCTGCTTGTTTCTGTATATGATTGCATCAACTAAACAAAACTATACAGAATAGATGGATAACAAAGATGATTGTTTATTTTTACTTTCATCATGTCATTCTAATTCTGAAGATAGTGTCAAATACCACCTACAGGTATATATCCGACCTAAATATATTACTGATTCAATGCATCAAACAAATATTTATAAAAAAATATCCATTTCCTGAAATTGCTTGAAATTGTTGGTGTTAATAATACTAGTTGTCGAAACAATAACTGAAAAAAAGGTGAGCAATTGGTATTGTATATAATTTGTTTTGATTGAATATTTCATGAAGGGAATGGTACAATGGATCAAAATATAAATTGATTATATTAGATAGAAATCAGGAAAGTCAAAACACAAAAAAGAAACTCTATCCTGTTTTTATATACCCGAGAGCTTCATGTTTCCTCATCCCATTTGTTCTTAGGTATCTCTCCTGAGTCGAAGATCACAACTTTCTTTCTAGGTTTTCCACTGTAATGTCCTGGCTCCCACTTCGATCATTTACACAATGTCCACGCCCTGAATATCCTTATCGAAAACAACGTGCTCCCCATTAAACCTAAACTCCAAAAAACAAGCCCATAACAAAAAAATTCCGCCCACCACCCCTATTATCTTCCAGCGCCCAGAAGGTGAGCCAAGAGCCCATGACCTAACAGCCATATCCACAAATGCACACAGGCCTGCGGCCCTAATTTTACGTTTCTTCGCCTTGCTATTTAAAAACCATTATTTTGATGATTTTCACCCCAATGTGAGATCATTTGCTTCTATCCAGTGATATTTCTTTTTTATATTTCCCAGACTTATATTCTTTCGATTTCAGTTGCTTAATCATGGCATCCACTGGAGATTTTCGGTCGAGACATGATGGTGATGATATTAAGAAATCTTGATGCACACAGCATGGCACTATCTCTCCTTGTTTCACGTGTTTGACATTGTGTTGCTTCCAGTGATAGCCTGTGGAGCTACAAGGTTTGCTTCCAATTTTCCCCTCGAATTTTGATTGTGATTTTGTTTTTGTGTTTTGGGTATTTAGTTATGTTGTAGAATTTTCCATGTTTATTGAATTTTAGGATTTGGGTTTTATTATAGTATCCGCTAATTAGAATATTTGTTGTTTTCTTTGAGATGGTTGGACTAAAACATGTTTTTTTTCTTGGTTGTACGTTTACTCCTTTTTTTGACATTGTTTCTTTCTTTAGCTACAATTTGAGTTTTTAGCTTTGAGAACTCTTTATAATCTTGGTATGATCATTCTTTTCGGTCGTATGCACATATTTAGTTACAGTTTTTGTGTTATCTATTCCTTTTTTTAGTTATAAGGGGAAAAAGGGTAAAGAACATAAAGCTTATTGAATCATACAATATAGTTAAAGGAATTAAAACATTCAACGGGTTTCGCCAAAACTTACTACGAGATATTCGAAGGAAACCCATTTGTTTGAAGAAAACTCTAGTTTTTTAGTATTACAATATTCGAAAATATGGATTAGGTTTATGGGTTTGGGGTTTTCAAAGCAAAGAAGGATTTGAGACCGACTAGAGTTAGAAAGTGATATTCTAGGTAGAAAATAAATATTGATACTTGTATATAATATTATAGGTAGAAAATGATATTGTAGGTTGTATAAATGTACCGATACTTGTAGTAGAGAGTATTCTCATTCCTTTGAAGGAAACCGTTTTACTATAAGATTAATTATCAATACTTGTATATTGAATAAAATGTATGTAACTTGTATTTGATTTGATTTGTGTTAATTTAATGCTTGAATGTTCATAAACTGATATGAAGGAAAAATGAAGTCAACTGATCTTGCAATTGTTGTTCGCGAAGATGACATTGAAATGGAGTACGAGAATATCAACAATGAAGTAAATCAAAAGCAACCACTAGGTGGATATATGTACTTCTAGTAAGTATCAATGTATTTTTGTAATTATCGTTGAAATGGTAATTGGATTAAAGTATTTAAGTACTTTAAATTGATTACAAACTTTAAATGTTGACAATATAACTGAATGCCAAAGGATGAAGGAAACTGGTAATCACAACATCGGTTCGGTATGTAAAATAAAATTGATATTGAGTATTATTTAGCGTTAATGTATTGATTAAGAAATGTTTATGATAAATTTCTGGTGAAACATGAGGTGTTGGAGAAATGGAAGTTGTTGAGTTAATCGATTAATGGAATCGGCCAAGAGGGGGTGAATTGGCAATTAAAATTTTGGTGGAAGCTTTTGCAGAAAATTGAAAAGATTTGCACAGCGATTTAGAGTGGTTCGACTTTCTCAACCAAAGTCTACGTCCACTACCTTAGCTATCCACACTAAGGATTTTCCAACAAATTCACTCATTTGTTATTTCTTTTGAGGCCAAAGAGATAACCTTACAACTCCCTCAAAAATATACCCCAATTCTTAAGAACACTCTTTCTCAAAGAGAAGATTACAAATTTGCAAACTTACAAGGAAAAACCTCACAAGGCAATATGTTTGCACAATTCTAGAACAATATAAGAACACTCAAAGATGATTACAAATGAGCACAAATGGTGTTCTTGAAAGCAAAATGAATATTGAAAGGAAAATTGGCTTGAATTGCACAAACTTGATGTTTGATGCTTTCTCTCTTGTTTCTCTATTAATTCTTTTTTTTTTTGTTGATCAATGGCTTCAGAACTTGTTTAAATACTCCTTCAAATGATTTTGAACGTTAGGGATGTTTAGTGGAGTAAATAGAGTCGTTTAAGTGTGAAAACAATTAATAAAATCAGTTGGGAGCGTCAGTGCATCGATGCATACCCATGGTGCATCGGTGCATTAGTGTAAAATTCAAATATTTTGACCGTTGGACCCTTAGTCCATCGGTGCACTAAGAGTGCATCGATGCATAAAATGCATTCGATGTTTCAAAATAGCCAGAGTGCATCGATGCATAAAATGCATTCGATGTTTCAAAATAGCCAGAGTGCATCGATGCATGGTTTGTGCATCGATGCATCAAATGCACTGAGTGCATCGATGCATGGTATATGCATCGATTCATAAAATGCATTTGATGTTCAATTTAATCCATGGTGCATCGATGCATGGATTGGTGCAACGGTGCATCACTTTGAAAAAATGATTTTAGGCTTGATTTTGGTTCAAAATACTTTGTGAAAATTGTCTTAAAAATAGTTTAAGTATAAAACGCAATTTTACACATTTAGTAAGGTTTGAAATTGATCTTGAAAGACTTGGAGTAATATTTTGATATTCGATTAATTAAATCGAATACACTTAAAAAATCATTTGTAAAATCTTAAAATTCATTTAAACTTAATTTGTTATATCGAAACATCAAAATGTTTTCAACAATCTCCCCCTTTTTGATATAACAAAACATTTGTGTAATTTTAAGATTTTCTAAAATTTTGAAATCAATTTTGAAAAAATACTCCCCCTTACTATAACACTTCTCCCCTTTAACACTTAATATTTATCCCCTTTTTTGTTAAATCAAAAAGACTTTAATACATTTTAAACAAGGTTTTGAAAAGCATAGCCAATTGATTTTAAATATATATAGCTTAAGCTGCTAAGATCACAATCAAAAGAGAGATTAGCCATTAGTTCCATAATCAATATTCATAATTAAATGTGAAATGGCATAATTGGTCATAATGTAACTAATATGTAAATGATGCAAAAATAAAATTAATAAACATTAAGCTCATAATGAAAATTCAAACCAAACCAAATATATATGATAATAAGTTCAAATGTCCAATCATCCTAACCAAAACAAATTCAAACATTTAACGATCTAAAACAAACAATCCAGAAACATCAAAATCAATCCAAGTTTGAAATACTAAGAAAGCATTGAGAAAATGTCTAATCCATCGGAGGGTCAGGAGGAGGAGGATAATGAGCTCGAACTTCAAGAGTGAGTGCGTCCATACGTTCATGCATCTCCCGCTGAAACTCAGTAATCTGAGACTCCATGGAGGCAAACCTCAGATCAAACGACTCCAAGAAAGATCGAAAATATGGTGGCGTTTGATCTTCTTGCCGTGCTGGTTCCGGTGCAGGCTCATCATCTGGTACATGATCATCGATATCTTGCATAAGCTGTTGAAGCTCGGGATCATCGTCAGCAGCCGGTACCGGAGGAGGAGGAGCACGAGAAGAGCTAGGAGCAGCTCGTGAAGAACTAGCTCCCGGAGTTTGCTTACATGATTGAAATACCCAAAGATCAGTTTCCTCGTCTTGTTTCTAATCAGCTTTGTTCAAGGAGGTGAGATTGATTTGATTTTGGAGTGGGATAGGATTGTCAAGAGAGACGTTTAGACCGAGTTTGATAAACAGGTTACTAAGAAGACATCCATAAATCAATGTTTCGACATGTTTTGAAGGAACAATGTTTATGATGTCCACTAGTTGACTAAATATAATATGGGGCAGATTTATTTTGATCTTATTCTTGATGCAGTGCATCCACCATAAATCCCTAGCACGAAGAGTGGAATACCTACCTCCGGATGGTCTAAACCACCAAGAGATCATCAAATGAAAAAAACGATCGTGATGAGATCGTAGAGTACTAACACTAGAGTTTGGGACATAGGGATATTCCACATTTTCATTCTCATTATATAACCCATCATCATCTAACCCAAAATGAAAAGCTATAGTCTCGGGGTCAATATTAATATATTGGCCTAAAAGATAGGATCTAATGGCTATAGTTCCACATTGAGTTTGATTTTGAATACATACCGCATTGGAATAGAAAATGCGGACTAACTGGTGAAAGACGATAGGTTTGAGATGAAACAATTTATCAAACTTCCAAGTTTTAAGAATCGAACGGTATTCGAAGTCAATATCTAGTATGGCTTGAAGAGAAGGAATACGCTCTTCCCGGATTCTATAGGATTGAAAAGAATTTCTGTACCTAGAGTACAATTCATCTCTACGACACTCAGGCATATTAAAACAAGATCCTAATAGGCTATTAGGTGGAGGAGGAACGGGATTAGGAGGTTGGTTTGAATGAGAACGACTCGATGAAGTTCTAGGGCGTTTGGGATTAGACATGGTGTAGGAATCAGAAAAAAGAATATAACCTGGAAATTGAAACACATGTATGCAATATAATCAATCCTAAAACTCAATTGAGTTCTCAATAATTCAAGGTTCTCTAAACCGAATCCTAATGGGCAAGGTTTTTGAAAATAATTGTTGTAAAATCATAATATGTATAGTTTTCATGAAAACAACATAATTAAATCAAAAACATCAAATTTAAAAATTAAATTCAAATTTTCGTTTTTTTTATTTCGAAAATTCAAAAATTCTTTGAAAATTTGTGAGTTTTTTTTATAAAATTAGTTGTAAAATCTAATTCCTAATCATCAAACAATCGATGTCTGATATAATGTTCATCCTAGAACTAATTAAAACTAGTCCTAAGATCAAAAATCAATAAAATAGAGTTTTTGAAATATTACCTTGAAATTTTCGGATTTGAGAGGAATGTGATGTTGTTTTGCACGATTTGATGATAAAAGCAGGATTAGGAGTTGAAGTATGAAAGATTTCTGGTCAAAACCGAAGGATTTCGAGCAATTTTGAGAGTAAGAGAGGGAGATGAGGCGTACTGCTGAGAGAGTGTAGTTTTTAGGGTTTGAAATAAATGAGAAAATAAGCCTTATAAACCCTAAAACCCAACGGATGCATCGATGCATGACCTTGTGCATCGATGCACCTTCATGGTGTATCGATGCACATTCAAGGATGCATCGATGCACTGTTAGGTGTATCGATGCATTAAGCACAAAAATGTCAAAAATCCGTTTTAAACACTCAAAGTGCTAAATTAATTGGCTTTAGTGGTATTAGCAACTCATATATTGAAAATTAATCATGTTCAATCAATAAAATTAATCCTTAAACTACATTTGAACATAAAATTAATTTTCATCAAGCAATATAAACTCCCCCTAACTAATAGCAAAGAATGCAATAAAAAAATATTATTATAAGAATTTTTCATTTATTCTTTAAAAATGCTAAAATTATTTTAAACACTAAGTAAAGATAGGTCAGTTAAACCGAATTCTCTCCTAAGTGTCCAAAATCTTTCCTTGTCTAAAGGCTTTGTAAATATATCCGCTAATTGGTGCAAAGTATCAACGAATTCTAGAACTATATCTTCCTTAGCGACATGGTCTCTAATGAAGTGATGTCTAATTTCAATATGCTTAGTTCTAGAGTGTTGGATGGGATTTTTAGTGAGACAAATAGCACTAGTATTTTCACACTTGATAGGAATGGTACCTACTTCAATTCCATAGTAAAAAAGTTGTTGTTTCACCCATAAAACTTGTGCACAACAACTACCAGTTGAAATGTATTCCACTTCAGTGGTAGATAATGCTACACAATTTTGTTTCTTTGAAAACCAAGAAATCAGCATATTTCCAAGGAATTGGCAAGTACCGGAGGTGCTTTTCCTATCTAATTTGCATCCTCCATAATCGGCATCAGAGAAGGCATGCAAGCTAAAGCTAGAGTCTCTAGGATACTAAAGTCCTAAACTAGGAGTGTCCTTAAGGTATCTAAAGATCCTCTTAATAGCTAGTAAATGTGATTCCTTAGGGCATGATTGAAATCTAGCACATAAGCAAACACTAAACATAATATCCGGTCTACTTGCAGTTAAATAGAGTAAAGAGCCAATCATTGACCTATATATTTTAACATCCACACATTTACCTCCTTCATCTAAGTCAAGCTTTGTTGATGAGCTCATTGGAGTGTCATGAGGTTTCCCATTTTCCAGTCCAAACTTCTTGAGCATATCTTTGACGTACTTAGCTTGATTAATGAAGATGACATCTTTTCTTTCCTTGATTTAGAGTCCCAAGAAAAATGAGAGCTCCCCTATCATGCTCATCTCGAATTCACTTTGCATTAGCTTAGAAAATTCTTGGCAAAGAACATCATTAGTAGAACCAAATATTATATCATCAACATAAATTTGAACTACTAACAAATCTTTACCTTTATACTTTAAAAACAATGTAGTGTCAACCTTCTCTTTTGAAAAACCTTTTTCAATTAAAAAGTTTGACAATCTTTCATACCAAGCTCTAGGAGCTTGTTTTAAACCATAAAGTGCTTTTGTCAATTTAAGAACATGATTTGGAAATTTTAAATCTTCAAAACCAGGAGGTTGTTCCACATACACTTCTTCCTTTATAAAACCATTTAAAAATGCACTTTTAACATCCATTTGGTATAATTTAAATTCATGAAAACATGCAAATGCTAATACCATTCTAATTGCTTCCATCCTAGTTATGGGAGTGTATGTTTCATCATAATCCATGCCCTCTTCTTGAGTATAGCCTTGAGCAACAAGTCTAGCCTTGTTTCTCATTATATTACCACTTTCATCAAGCTTATTCCTAAATACCCATCTAGTACCTACAGTAGATTTATTACTAGGCCTTTCAAACTAATGTTCATACTTTACTTCTCTCAAATTGATTTAACTCTTCTTGCATAGACATAATCCAATGTTCATCATTTAATGCTTCTTTGATATTCTTAGGCTCTATGCATGAGATAAATGCAACATAATTACAAATATTTCTAAGAGAAGATCGAGTTATTACCCCTTTGGATGGATCACCTATAATCTCACCATCCTTGACATAGTTGTACTCTCTTGGGTAAGATACTTCCCTTTCTTCAATGGTTGGATTCTCGAGAGGATCATGAGTTTCCTCATCTTTCGTTTCTTCCTTTGATGATGGTTCTCCAACGTCATGTCTAACGTCATTTGTATTTATAATGCTTGCATCATCATTCACACAAGAATCATTCCTCGGAAGGAGATTATCATATAAAAACAACATGTATAGACTCTTCTACAACTAAAGTTCTTTTATTAAATACTCGATAAGCTTTAGAATTTAAGGAATAACCCAGAAAAATTCCTTCATCACTTTTAGCATCAAATTTGCCAATATTGTCTTTACCGTTGTTTAAAACAAAACATTTTAATCCAAAAGGATGAAAATAGCTAATGTTAGGCTTTTTATTTTTAAAAAGTTCATATGGAGTTTTCTTCAAAATAGGCCTAATCATTACTCGATTAATAACATAACAAGCGGTATTTGTGGCTTCCGTCCAAAAATATTTTGGCAAATTATTTTCACAAAGCATGGTTCTAGCCATTTCTTCTAAAGTTCGATTTTTCCTCTCAACAACTCCATTTTGTTGAGGGGTTATAGGTGCTGAAAAATTATGGCTAATACCATTAGAATTACAAAATTCAGTAAATCCAAGATTTTCAAATTCAGTTCCATGATCACTCCTAACACTAGTTATAGAGTAACCTTTTTCATTTTGGATTACTTTTGAAAACGTGATGAATTTTTCTAATGCTTCAACTTTAGTACTTAAGAATAGAACCCAAGTATATCTAGAATAGTCATCTACCAAGACAAATGCATATTGTTTTCCACCAATGCTAGTAGTCCTAGCTGGCCCAAAAAGATCTATATGGATCAATTGTAATACTCTACTAGTTGATACATCATTAATGGATTTAAAAGAAATTTACTTTTGTTTTTCTTTAGCACAAGCATCACATATTTTATCATTATCAAATTTAAGCTTAGGCAACCCTCGAACTAAATTTCCTTGAATTAGCCGTTGCAAAACACTCATACTAGCATGTTCTAATCTCCTATGCCATAACAAACTATCATGCTCATCCTTAACAACTAGGCATAAATTAGTCATATCAATAGAGTCTAAATGCACCATGTATATGTTTCTTATTCTATGAACAATAAACATAATTCGATTAGATGCAATGTCAATAACTTTACAACCATTAGTTTCAAACATGACATTGAATCCTTTATCACAAAATTGACTAATACTCAAAAGATTATACTTTAATCCATTCACATATAAAACATTTTTAGTTTGTATGGAAGAGGTATTACCTATTGTACCTATACCTTCGATGTGTCATTTTGAATTATCACCAAAAGTCACTTCTCCATTTTTGACGTTAAGCTCTATGAATCGGCTTTTGTCTCCGGTCATGTGTCTTGAGCATCCACTATCAAGGTACCATGAGTTTGAATTTGTTTCACGTGCCTTGTAGCAATGCTCCTTTTTCTACAAACATAGATTAATTTCTAATTTTTAGTACCTTAATTCTTTTGGGTCCATATTCATTAGTTTCCAAAATCCTAGTCCCCTTAGGTATCCATTTGTGTAAGACATCCTTATCTTTAGTAGTAACGAGTCCTTTAGGAACCCATATACTTCTAACGATTTTTCCATTAGAGGTTCTTCGGGGACCTTTATGATTGTAGTTTTTAAAACTTTTTCTAACAAAGTTGGATTTTGAATTTTCTCCATTTTCAAAACGTTTTGTTCCAACTTTATCAAAAGAAGCTTTAAGATCATCAATTTTCTTTTGATGATCATCATTGACCTTTGAAAGTAAATTTTGCAAATCTGAATTTTTCTTTTCAAACTCTTCTAGTTTGATTTGTAAATCTTTGATTTTACTTTCAAGATCGTTGTTGGTTTTGGATATGAGTTTATTTTCATTTTTCAATTTTGAAATATCATTTTTATATTTTAAAAATAATTTCTCATAATCCTAAGCCAATCCATTATATTCCTCTAATAACTCATCATAAGATAAATCATCTAAAACAGATGAGTTAGAGGTTACCTTAGAATCTTCCCCGAATGTCATCAAGCACAAGTTTGCTACTTCTTGTTCCTCTTCATCGGAACCTTCTTCATCGCTCCATGTAGCCACGTGAGCCTTATGTTTACTCTTTGACTGACCCTTCTTCTTCAATTGTGGGCAATCATATTTGACATGCCCCGATTTTTTGTATTCATAGCAAATGATTGGGTCCTTCTCTTTTGGTTAATTTTTGAATCCTTCATTTCGTTTGAATTTTCTTCCTCGGTTAGGCCTCATCATTTTTCTAAACCGTTTGGCAAACAATGTCATTTCCTTGTCATTGTCATCTTCATCTGAATCACTCTCATCTTTTGTTGATTTGAGAGCAACTCCCACGTTCTTCTTCTTTTCCGTCTCCTTCTTTGGCTCGTCTCTTTTCTCAAGGTCTTCCTCTTCTTTAAGCATCATTTCATGCGTGAGGAGAGAGTCAATAAGTTCATCGAGGGTCAAGGATTTCAAGTTCTTAGCCTCGATGATCGTCGTCTTCTTTAATTGCCAAGCTTTTGGAAGAGAGTAAACTAACTTCCTTACAAGCTTGTCATTTGGAATGATTTCTCCATATGATTTGAGGCTATTGAAAATCGTGGAGAATCTATCCGTCATAGCTTTGACATCTTCATCTGGTTTCATCCTAAAATTTTCATAGCTATGAGTTAGAAGACTAATTTTAGATTCTTTTACCTCGTTTGTGCCTTCATGAGTGACTTGTAGTTTGTCCCATATCTCCTTGGTGGTTGTGCAAGATGAAACTCTCCCGTATTCATCTGGTCCAAGAGCACAAAAGATAATATGGATAGCTTTGGAGTTGAGCTGGAACATTCTTGTCTCTCCTTCACTCCACAACCTCGGGTGAGTGGAGGGTTTGATGTATCCATCTTCTATGATATTCCATGCTCCCATGTCACTTGCTTGAATGAAATACATCATCCTATTCTTCCAATAAGCATAATTAGCTCCATTGAAGAAAGGAGACTTGTTAACGGGCAATGAATCGAGACCGAAGTCGGAGTTTGAAGTGTCTTCCATTGATGACTTTGAAAATCAATGTAACTCTTCCCGAATCGACTCAAGAGGCGATTAAACCTTCAAATGAGTAAGGCTCTGATACCAATTGTTGAGTTAATCGATTGATGGAATCGGCCAAGAGGGGGGTGAATTGGCAATTAAAATTTTGGTGGAAGCTTTTGCAGAAAATTGAAAACATTTGCACAGCGATTTAGAGTGGTTCGACTTTCTCAACCAAAGTCTACGTCCACTACCTTAGCTATCCACACTAAGGATTTTCCAACAAATTCACTAGTTTGTTCTTTCTTTTGAGGCCAAAGAGATAACCTTATAACTCCCTCAAGAATATACTCCAATTCTTGAGAACACTCTTTCTCAAAGAGAAGATTACAAATTTACAAACTTACAAGAAAAAACCTCACAAGGAAATATGTTTGCACAATTCTAGAACAAGATAAGAACACTCAAAGATGATTACAAATGAGCACAAATGGTGTTCTTGAAAGCAAAATGAATATTGAAAGGAAAATTGGCTTGAATTGCACAAACTTGATGTTTGATGCTTTCTCTATTGTTTATCTATTGATTCTTCTTTCTTGTTGTTGATCAATGGCTTCAGAACTTGTTTAAATACTTCTTCAAATGATTCTGAACGTTGGGGATGCTTAGTGGAGTAAATAGAGTTGTTTAAGTGTGAAAACAATTAATAAAATCAGTTGGGAGCGTCAGTGCATCGATTCATACCCATGGTGCATCAGTGCATTAGTGTAAAATTCAAATATTTTGACCGTTAGACCCTTAGTGCATTGGTGCACTAAGAGTGCATTGATGAATAAAATGCATTCGATGTTTCAAAATAGTCAGAGTGCATCGATGCATGGTTTGTGCATCGATGCATGGTATGTGCATCGATGCATAAAATGCATTTGATGTTCAATTTAATCCATGGTGCATCGATGCATGGATTGGTGCATCGATGCATCACTTTGAAAAATTGATTTTAGGCTTGATTTTGGTTCAAAATACTTTGTGAAAATTGTCTTAAAAATAGTTTAAGTATAAAACACAATTTTACACATTTAGTAAGGTTTGAAATTGATCTTGAAAGACTTGGAGTAATATTTTGATATTCGATTAATTAAATCGAATACACTTAGAAAATCATTTGTAAAATCTTAAAATCCATTTAAAATTAATTTGTTATATCGAAACATCAAAATGTTTTCAACAGAAGTCGATGAGTGATGCTGAGAAGGAACAGTACATGACACAGTCCAAAAAGGATATACAACAATACAAAACTTGGAGAAAAGTACATGAAAAAATGTATTCATTAAACTTGTAAATACTGTGATAAACGATATATATGAACACTAACATTATATATTTTAAAAAATGTAGAAAGTGTCGACAAGTTGCAGCATCAAAATACTGAACTCCATAATTGAACACCTAAAAGAGAATAATAAAGTTCATGTGCTGGAAGAAATGAGTTTTGGATATTTGATCAGAGAAAGGGATCGACCAATTCAGAGGGAATTGTGTCGATCGTTGATGGAGGAATTCGATGTACAAAAATGTAGAGTTAAATATGGTGATTATTCATTTCCTCTGGGGGGTCCCATGTATTAAGGCAAAAAATTGGAAAGCATTTGCGATGAAATATGATTTGAAGTCCAAGCTGACATATGCTGGACTTGAAGAGGAAATTAAAAGCGGAGCTTACGACGGAGATGACCTGAAGGCCCGAGTACTATTATACCTTGTCGGAATCTTTCTTTGTCCAACGGATGATACATCCCCGAGCAAGGACAATATGAAGTTGATTTGCGATGAAGGCTTAAAAGGTGAATTGAATTGGCCTGAATATGTCCATGTCATATTGATTGAATCAATAGTCAACTTTCAGAAGGGCCGAAGCCAGATACCTCAAAGGGTGCATAGCAATCTTAGAGGTAAATGAGTTGAAGGATGTGTTGGGTTAGAAAACTTGTAAGTATAGTATTATAAAAAATGATAAATTTCATTATAAATGCAGGTTGTATTATTCGATTTTTGGTCTTACTGTGCTAGTGTGCCGACATTCCAAAGAACCGGAGTGGCACACATCCTTGCATAGGGGAATGAAGAAATAGTTAGAGTGATGGCGAAGTTGAAGTTGGAAAGATCGAGCAAGCAAGAAAAGGTACAAACAGAGCACATACAAGCCATACTTTTTGTGGTGGATGGTTGAGTTTTGTCCGTGATAATGATTTTAAGGTCATAGACATTTTTGTTTTTGAATTTGTGCGTAGATTTGAATTCAATGTGTAGATTCTTCGGGCTGGAAAGGAAGACCTGGACTGGCAAATTAGAATAGTTGTTGTTGGTAAAGTTTCTAATTGTTTTGAACTTGATGTAGACCTAAAATTATTCTTATTGGTAAACCTGCATTCTAACTTGATTTGGCTCCTAAAATAGAAGCTACAGTTGCTAGTTCGAGAACAATATTGGCAATCAATGAATAAAAAACAACTAGTTCTTTTGCCTTCGGTTTTCCTAATTTTTTATGAATTATGAAAAAGTTCAATGTAAGTGGTTCATACTCTTGTTGCTATTATTGAATTAGTTTTTACTTGCGGGTTGACTTTTATTGGATTATGCATGCTAACTCACTCAACAATACACACAAGCAATTTTAAGAGTTAAACTGCAGGAATTGAAAGGTAACATCCAAGTATTTTGCCGGGTATGCCCTTTATTACCGGTTGATGGTGCAACAGAAGTTGTAGTGGTCTCTTATCCTACATCAACAGAATCTGTTGGCCGTGGCATTGACTTGATATAGAATAGTATGTGCATATGTGTTCTTTCTTTCAACTCAGTTTCTGTTTAGCATCAAAAGCATCACCATTAGTTTGTTTTTATCTCACTGTCAAATGTCAGTAGGGAAAAAGCGTTCTTTCATATTTGATAAGGTTTTCAATTCGGAGGCTTCTCAGAGAGATGTTTTTGTTGAGATATCTAGTTGGTACAGAGTGCCCTTAATGGACACAAGAGATGGCCAGCCGGATCGTAGGAACAAAGAAATCAAATTGTTGCTTGAGGAAGTTTGTAAGTGTAAGTTGGTATTATAGTTGTTCCCAAAATTCCCCAATTGAATATTTTTAAGGAAATACTTGGTTCTATTAGATTATTTAATATTGAAAACTATGAAATGTTTTATAAATGATGAGGTAGTTGTCTAGTGTGGGTACAACAAAATTTAAAAGCCAAAAAACAAAAACAAAAAAAAAATTGTCTTTGATATACAATACCTCGTGATTTTTCTTCTCAATGCCAATGTTAGAGAACAATTTGGGGATATTCAAGGGGTTGTATTTTCTGTTTTTCATGTCTGTGGACAGAACGCAGATGAATGAGCAATCGTCTACATCAACTAAACAAAAATCTACAGAATGGATGAATAACAAAGATGATTGTTTATTTTCTCTTTGATCGCGTCTTCCGAAGATAGTGTCAAATACGGCCTACGGGTATTTACGACCTAAATATATTAATGCTTCAATGCATCAAACAAATATTTATCAAAAGCACACCCATTTCCTGGAATTGCTTGAAATCGTTGGTGTTAATAATACTAGTTGCCCATATGGTGACTAAAAAAAAGGGTGAGCAATTGGTATTGGATCTAATTTGTTCAAATGATATAATGGAGCAAAATATGAATCCATTATATTAGAAAGAAATCAGCAAAGTCAAAACACAAAAAAGAAAATATATCTTGTTTTTATATAACCAAGAGCTTCATGTTTCCTCATCCCATTTGTTATTAGGTATCTCTCTAGAGTCGGCGATTACAACTTTCTTTCTAGGTTTCCCACTGTAAGTCCCGGCTCCCCCTTCAATCATATACACAATGTCCATGCCCTGAATAACCTTACCGAAAACAACATGCTCCCCATCCAACCTGAAAAGATCATACCGATACGAAGCTTTGTTCAATGATTATAAGCCTTGGCATTAGGATTCTACACACAAAAAAAAGTTTTTGGATATAGCTTACCAACTGGCTTTGACAGTGCTGATAAAAAATTGAGAGCCATTGGAATCAGGTCCTGTATTAGCCATGGAAACTACACCTGCAAAAAGATCAAGAGATAAGCAACTGAATATTTGAAGAAAATTTTACCATTTGAAGAAAGAACCTAGAAAATCAAGACAACATTGAAGCTTTTAGGTGCCATCAACAGTTAAATTAATACACGTAAGAGTACCTGCATGTGAATGCTTTATCTTAAAGCTCTCATCACGAAAGGTGCCACCATATATAGACTCACTTCCCCTTCCATCACCATGAATTATATCACCACCTTGAACCACGAATCCAGATATTATTCGATGGAATGGTGTTCCCTTATAATGAAGTGCTTTCCCCTTAGCACCCTTGCCTTTCTCTCCTGCAGTTTTCAAGCAAGAATTTAAGCATATTTACCATGTAAAATTTAAACTGCCTACCAATAATACTCGGAATTGATTTTCTTTTCCAATGGAACATAACTAACGTAGATAAAAGTTATGTACCTGTACACAAAGCCCTGAAATTTTCTGCAAGCAGAAAACATCAGCAATCTTAAACATATATGCATAAATATAAAATCCAAATTCAACAATGGATGAAACATTTTACGGTACATTTAAGAAAATGGAAACAATTGGAGAGGAAAAATTAATACACCCGAATTAGCTGAAAGGTAAGCGAACCACACAAAACAACGACAACATATGGCCACGCTGAGAATAGCGTGTACACATGCCAATGGTTTCAAAAAATTAAGTTTTTTGGCAACTAAAACTAGTGGCCAGAAGGTTGAAACATACCAACAGTTTTGGGTACAACTTCACCATACAATCCAATAACGATCCGACCTGTAGAACACAATTATATAAATATAAACTGAAAAGAGACAAGTAAGATTTCTTCTCATCGTTTCTTAAGTAGGAAAGTTAAGGAGTAGTACCTACACGCTGGCCGTCAATATCGACATCCAAGTATACTCTGTGGGTGATTTCATGCTCCTCTTCTACAACCTTCTCTTCTTCCTAATCGACAATTTAGTATGAATCAATTAATACAAACTATTGTATGAGTAATCTACAGAGATAGGAAGACCGAAGCAAATATTAGATAAAAATCAAAGGAAATTGCAGCCTCAAGCCTGTTAAAACAGCACATCAGAGAAGGAACAAAAGCCTTTCACTTGCAAAGCTCAAATTTGGAAACAAGCAAATGCTCACATTTTAATAGTATACCTCAAAAGAAATGAGCTTTAAACTAGGCCTATGTTACTCCGACTTGGTCAATTAGATGTTAGTAATAGTATCAGATAATAGATACGTGTCTAACACAAATATGTTCAGTTAATCCTAGACTAAAAATTGTCAAAAAATGAAGCAACATATAACTAGAGTATTCAATCTGAGATAAACCACATTCAAAAGGGGGGGGGAATCATTGAATTTGAAATAAAACATACTCAAAACAAGAAATTGCATACAGATCAAAAGAATCAAAAAGGGGGGGGTCATTAAATTTGAAATAAAACATACTCAAAACAAGAAATTGCATACAGATCAAAAGAATCAAAACGGAACGATACCAGCCAAATTCATGAAAGCAAAATAGAAAATCAAATGTGTTCTACAGAGCAAAACACAAGAAACAAGTAATAAAATCCAAATTCAGATCCAAAGGCTACATATTTCGACATATCCTAGAGATGACATTTAGAATGAAGAGAAAAGAGTTAAAGAAACGCACCCGTTTAGCTCCCGAGAAAGCGAAAATGAGGAAAATCGAGAGGGCAGTCAAGAGAAGGAGGCACCGAGGCTGTAACAAAATCAAGATCTCCCGACGCATCTTTTCCCGAAAGTTAAAAACTTGCCTCTACTAATTATTAACAAGAAATCTTTAATTGATTTTCCATGAGCATTACAAAGACTGGTAGAAAGAGATCTTGTATTTTTTTCCTCCAACACTATCACTCACAAACTCGGTCGCCAAGGAAGACTGAATGAGCTGGGTCTAGAGTTTTATTTTATTTTTATAAGACTAAATTATATTATTGATCACTTAATTATTTAATTATTTTATTTTTGTCATTGATCTTTTGGTTTTGTCAATCAGACCATCAAATTATTTAATTGTTGTCAATTAAGTCACTAGCCGTTAACAGCTGACAAAATTATTGATGTGATAGTAAAAACATTGGTATATTTTTACATTTAGTCTTTAAAATTTATTTATGCTCTTAATGTGGTCATAATTTGAATTTAATTTAATAAATTAACTGTTACACCCCAAAAATAGTGAGGTTAATTAATGGATTAAATTAAGTTAATTTGAGGACTAAATTATGAAATTTTAAAATAATAGGATATTATTTAAGTTTCTAAGAAAGTTCAAGGACTTAAACCCTGATTCTACCCTTTTTCCTTGGCTGGTAAAAGAAAATAAAATTAATTGAAGTGATTCAAAGGTTTTGAACCCATGCTTTCTTGAACCTTCCACTTAACCTTACCATATAAGATAAGTTACTATAGCTGATGTGATTGGGTAAAAATATATTTTTTAGGTTTATGGTAGGAATTTTTAATCCCCAAAAATAGGAATCAAACCTCAAAAGTTTTCAGAAAATCCAAATTTGTCTTAAACCCAACCCCATCCTCAAATCAGTAACCGCCGACTCGTTCGTTTCGGCCGCTGTTGTGGTGTTCTGACACCAACAAACGAACCGACAGCCTCCCATAACCCAACCCCGTTAGTTTTCTCATTGGAATCGGCACCTGTTTGGCCAAGTTAGTAGTCATTCAAAACCCCTCGCCACTCCTCTGTCTCCGCTTGTCGGTGAATGACACCGACCCCCTATGCGAAACACCATCGAATCCCGATCAGAATCCACCCATCAGATTGTCGGAAGCGACTGCCATTTGCCGTGGAAAACCTACCAAAGCATTGCCAAAAATTCCCACCGTCGCCTCGATTTTTCACGAATTTCGGTCACCTCGGACTTTATCTCACCTCACTGCCACCTCAGTTAGACTCCCCGCACCTTCCCGGTCAAGGCCCAACCAAAGAGTCATTGTGTCGCAGCCGATTTCCCTCCATCGCTAGTGTGGGTAAGTCCTGTATGTTTTTGGTTATTTTGGCTTCGTTTGGTTGATATTTTTAGCTTAATTCTGGTTAAAATGGTGTGTAGTAGCTAGTGGAGTAATCAACCGACCACCCTGAGCCCGTCGCCGCCGTCACGCAACACCACACGCCGCTGTACGCGCGTAGGGCTCTTGCCCAACCATGGTGTCTTCTAGAAACAGTCCAGGTGGATCGGACTGCCTTGAATCGGTCTGAACCGGGTTTATTTGACCCAACTAAGTCAACTTGAGCTGAGTCAACTCGTTCGAGTCAACCCGTTGACTTTGACCCATTGAATTTGACTGTTGATCGTTGACTTTGACCCAAAAGGTTAAATTTTTTGAAAAGTCATATTTTATGATTTTCGACGTCTTGAGTTCGATTTCGAAGTCCGATTTGCCAAATTTACACTTGGTAAGTCGTTTTTCAATGTTTTATCTTCGGATTCAATTTGGTTTTTCAAGTAAGTTCATTTTCTGACGTAAATTCAGTTGCTATGTATCCGAGGAATTATTGGACGTTAAATTCAAGTTCGAGAGTGATTGAATGGAGTTTAAATGTCCGATCGATGGAGCACGAAAACTGAGGTACTACTTTACTACCTTTTGTATTCTTTCCAGAACTTGTAGATAATTGGAAACTGCATCTATGAAATGATTGGTCCTTTGGGCAAAATTAATTATTTTTGGACTTGAATAGAATTTCGGTAAAAAGATAATAAACTGTATAAAACTCAGATGGCTCGCATAAGAAACTATAAGATTGATCAGAAATAATTATATGTTCAGTGATTCATTAATAAATGAATTGACTTCAAGATCCGTAAAATTTTGATTAATTTATTTAAAGGTTAAATACCGGAAATATTTGGATAATAAATTACCAAAAATAGCCCTATGGGGTAAAATTACAAAAATACCCTTGTACTGTAAAAGACCAAGACTTCCCCTAATAGTGAAAAATAACCCAAAAATGACATACTTGCCAATTATCAGAAAAAGTGCATATTATTTAGATTGAAAGGAATTACCGAAATGTCCTCTAGTTACGAAATAACTAAAATAACCTCAAATGTTCAAATGACCAAAATACCCTGAACTCTAAAGGAACTAGAATACTTTGAAGCCTAATTTATCGAAAGTAATGCCACTAACAGAATTGAATAGAATGACGATAATACGCTTAAAATGTAAAAAGAAATATGGATAGCTATGATAATGGAGATGACCTGAGAACTCCAATTTTGATTCGCTTGAACCTTAGAATCACCGATTAAATTCATGGTAATATTTGAAAAACCTCAAAAATAAACTTTTACATTTGGAAATTCTTAATACAGTGATCCCTTTATTTTTGAATAATCATTTGAAGATTAGATTACTTGAAGTGTGTCACGTCACTAAAGTATTGAAATGATGGATTATTCTCAATTTTTGAAACAACTAATATGTATGGACCCAAAAAATGACTAAAATAACCCCAAATAATAAGATGACCTAATTACCTTTAAGACTGAGATTAAGTGAATATCATTGGATAGACTATGGGAACATCGATTAACCTAAATAATGTACTTCCTCTAAAGGTTATGGAGCGCGACCCAAGGCGTCGGACTTTTTGAGATACTATTACAATGTGGAAATGAAATAAATACCAACGGAATACCTATTCGTCTCCTCAAGAACTGATCAAGGATGATTCTGATATTGATCAGATCAGCTGATGCAGTCAGTAATAAGAAGTGAATAATAGTGAAATATCATGGTCCTAATGATTAACAAGTATCGCAGTATTGGGATTTGTAGTTCAATCAGACTTGAAATCCTGATATTACAATACATAATCTTGAATACCCAAATTCACCACTCTATCCTTATTGAGTTAAATTAATGAGAATTCTCTAAGAACCAAAACGTCTGGAATACCTCTGTTTGTTTGAGTAATGGAATCACTCTTTTTATACTTGAAATCTTAAATAACTCTGATGCACAAGATTGTGAATGCCTTCATGTAATACCCCAAACATCAAGTCAGTGACTAAAATGTAAGGATTTAAAATTTAGCAGTTAAATTTGATAAGTTGAAAAGTTTAATGACTAATTTTAGAAATTTGTGTCTAGGACTTATTATCAAATATTGAAGAATGGAAGGGTATTATGGTCTTTCAACAGGAAATAAATTTAATATTCTTTTGTTAAAGATATTTAGCATGTGGGAAATAGAGATAAGGGAAGGAAAAGTCTGGAACACTTTGGTTATCTTCTCTTCTTCTCTTCCACCGTAAACCTCTATTACTAAGATGAATGCTTTTAAAGTTGGTTATTTCTTTCATTTTTGGGTTGGTTTTGAATATTTGTTGGTATAGAAGCTTAAGGAAACCTTAAGGATGAATAGAAACTAAGTGATTGAGGGATTATTGGTGAATTAATAAAATGGGTTTTTAAATGAATTGATGAAATTTGGTTAGTAATTGGATTTTAAAGGCATATTTGACTTGTCAAAGGTTTGAATAAGTAATTAGAAGTATTAGAAATGATTGGAAACATGTTTGAAGGTTGAGTATGATTTTTAGTTTTAAGTGTTCTATGGAGAAATTTGGATGTTAAAAGGGGATTTATAGATGTAAGTTAGTTGGGATAAGTGATAATGAGTTTGAGGACATGAATATAGTTAAGGGTAAGAGATTTAAGTGAATTTTGGGTAAAGTTTGAATTAAAATAAGTGAATTCTGGGCAAGGGTATCGCTACTGGAAGAACAGTACCGATACTACAAGGTTAAATTGAAGGGAAAATGTATGAATCAGATGAACAATAACGATACTAATTGAAGTAGTATCGATACTAATGTGGAGGTATCAATACCAAGGGTAAGGTATCGATACTGTAATTAAAGATGAAATTTCATAATGCCAAAATGGTATCGATACTGAAGTAGGTATCGGTACCATATAAGAGAAATATCGGTATGTGGATAGAGTATCGATACTATTCAGTCGAAAATGCTAAATTAGATGTTTTATTTCGTTTATGTAAATGTTAATTGGTTAGAAGTTCATTGAGATTCGGTATTTATCTTGGACATGTTGATGTGTAGATTTGGATCGAAAGTGTATCGATCGAAGCAACGTAGTAAAGAGATTGGACGAAAGTTAAAAGGATTTTGTTTAGGACTTACGTGAGGCAAAGGTGAGTGCAACTTATGTATTTCATATTAGATTTGAGGACGACTTGTGATAAGCCAACCTCGAAGGTTTTTTATCGAAAATAATTTTATTTATTTTATGTAATATTTTATGATGTTTTATATGAATTGTATTTTCCAAAGTATTGTTTTGATTTTTATTTGTGTGTGAATGTGTTATACGTGAAAAATGTTATATGAGAATGTGTTCTACATGGATAAGAGATACTTTGAATCATGTAATGAAAAATAATTACATAGTTAAAGTCCAAAGTATATGTATGAGAATTAGAAGTATAGTTGGTATGCCAAGAGTTGAGGGTTCTACGTGGTCCTTCGGGACAATTCTATGTGGTCATTCAAGACAAATTATATTCGGTCCTTCGGGACAAATCTATGTGGAACTTCGGTGCAAATTCTATGCGACATTTTCGACTGCAAATTATAGTGCACAACCTCAATGTACTCACATACCTTGAGTTCTCACTAATATGCGTTGGGCTCTTTAAACACATTGATATAAACTGAACAGTGTATAAGATTATAAGTATATGTATGAAAGGTATATTGGTTTCCATATATAATGTTTCTTGCAAATGTTAAGCAAATATTTTATTATTTTTATACTCATTATGCCTCACTAAGTCAACGACTTAGCGTGTGATTATTTTACACGTAGGTTCAAAGAGATTCGAGGAATAAAGCTAGGAAATTATAACATACACTTGAAGAAGATCATATCATATATGTTGAATTATGTTTCGATATAACAAATTTAAAGGCAAAATATTTTGGACTTGAATTAATTTTTTTAAAGTTTACAAAAATAATTCAAAGCTCATTTAATTTGGAATTGAGCACAAAAACGTTTTTATGAATAGTAATTTATTGTATAAATAGTGTCGATACTGTTTGAACAGTACCAATACTGTTTGAACAGTAATGAACAGTATCTGAGGCTCAAAAATTCCAGAATGTAAAAAGGGTATCGATACCCTGCTACAGGTACCGATACCATCACTGTTCACACAGCCCAACGGTCATAAAATTTGAATTTTATGAAGAGGTATTGATACCTTATTAAGGAGTACCGATACCCCCTGTACGGGATAGCCTTATTTTGCAGGAAATTTAACCCCAAACGGCTCTAAAACATCCCAACGGCTATATACGACTTCAAACACATTCCAAGTTATAAATACAAGCTAAGGACACTTGAAGAAACAAGAGAACAACTACCCAAGCAATCAAACACAAGAGAAAAGTTCTTCAATCTTATTTCATCTTTCTCTTGTAAATATTTTGTTCTTGTGAGCTTAATTCTTGTAAACACCTACCTTAGAGAGGTTTTCTTGTTTACATCTTTTATCCTTTTGTAAAGGGGAAATGTTATAGCTTATCCCGTGTAAAAGCTAGAGAAAGGTTCTAGTTTAGCATAGAAAAACTAGGAAGTTGTAAGGTTACCTCTTTGTCCTCAAAAGAAAGAACAAATTAGTGAATTTGTTAGAAAATCCTTGGTGAGAAGCTAAGGTAGTGGACGTAGACTTTGGTTGAGAAAGTCGAATCACTATAAATCGCTGTGCAATTCTTTATCTTTCAATCTCCTTACTCCCTAAACACAAAAATCGTCCCGACCCCTCTTGGCAAACGATTCCGGTTGTCGATTCGAGCTTTCAAAAATCCCAATAATTGATATCAAAGCCTAACTCGTTAGAAGTCTTAACATCCTTTAGACGATCCTCGAAGAAGCTCTACCAATTCCTGACGCAACCGACAAAGAAATAGCTTCAACCTCCGGTGCTTATTACCTTGAAGATATACCTATTATGGAATCACAACCGCTCAACAAGCTATCCTTCTTATATGGAGCAAATTATGCTCATTGGAAGAATAAGATGATGTACTTTATTCAAGCCTATGATATAGGAGCTTGGAACTCAATCATGAACGGTTACTCCTTTCCACCCGGTAAGTACAACGATTAGAGCAAAGAAAAGCAGAAAAAGTTCTAGTTTAATTCTAAGGCTATACATATTCTCTTTTATGCTTTAGGCCCAAATGAATATGGAAGAATCTCATTTTGTTTCAGTGCCAAATAGATTTGGGACAAGCTCCAAATCACTCATGAAAGAACCGACGAAGTGAGAGAATCAAAGAAAAGTCTTCTAAACCATAGCTACGAGAACTTCAAGATGAAACCCGATGAAGACATCAAATCTATGACGGATAGATTTTCCGTGATTGTCAACGGTCTCAAGGGATATGAAGAAGTAATCCCTAATGAGAAGCTTGTGAAGAAGATGATCTACTATCTTCCAAAAGAGTGGCAATCGAAGAAGACGACCATTATCGAAGCAAGAAACCTAAAGTCTCTCACTCTCGATGAGCTAATTGGTTCCCTTCTCACTCATGAGATGATGGTGAAGGAAGATGAAAAAAGGGAAGAAAAGAAAAACAAGAAGAAGAATAATGAGGTAGGCATTGCCTTCAAATCCACCAATGAAAGCTATCAAGATTCAAGTGATGAGGTGGATGAAGACGATGATGAACAAGAAGATGAGATGATCAAGCTCTTAAAAGAGTTAAAGAGATTCATGACTTCCAAGGAAGTAAAGCATGAATCAACCAAGAAGAAGAGTCCCCCGATATGTTTTAATTATCAAAGAATAGGACATGTCAAGTATGATTGTCCCCTTCTAAGAAAGAAGGGATCTTCCAAGAAGAAGGCATATGTGACAGCTTGGAGTGATGAAGATTACTCCAATGATGATGAAGTAGTCAACCTATACCTAACGACCACTCATGAAGATTTAGAGGTATCTTCTATGTAACATTCTGAAATCAGGGTAAGTGACTAAATTGTAAATTTTGAAAATTATGTGCTCGATTTCGAAACAAGTTAAAAGTTCAATGACTTAAATAGGAATAATTCTTTATTGGATTAGATGATAATTATGGAAATGTTTAAGGGTATAATAGTAATTCCACAAGAAAGATTTTTTCCTCCTTTACATAGGATATAACACGTGGAAATGAAGAGAGACAAGGTTCTAGTTTCCAGAGTTCTCTTCTTCTCCTTTCTTTTTCACGTGTGAAAGCCAAGAGCAAAGGTAAGATTTCTTGTTGGTAGATATTTAATTGAATTTAAGAATGGGTTATGATCATTTTATGATAACTAAGCTTAAGGAAAACTTAGGTTATCTTAAATCCACAAAATGAGGAGTATATGAAGAATTTAAGAAATGAGGTAGAAAAATGAAATCTTGGAATAGAGTTCATAATAAGCATTGGAAGTGAGATTTGACTTGTCCTCAACTTAATCAAGAGATATGAGGTGTTATAAATGGACTTAGAACATGTTGAAAAAATGAGTTTAATTTTTGAATCCCAGAGGTGGATAGGATTTTGAGGTTTAAGATGTGATAAATGGGTACTAAGTGGTTTAAGTAAGAGTATGTAAGTTAAGGATATGAAATGGGTTGAATTATGGCACTATTGAGCTAAGTTGAGTGATTTTCGTGCATAAATTAGAATACTAGACCAGTGTGCATCGGTACACATTCAACATGTACCGATGCATCAAGGGTAAATTTCCAGAAATTGTTCAGTGTGTATCGATGCACATGAAGAACATCGATGCACCCATTAAAAATGGAAACATCAAATGCAATTAGTGCATCGATGCACCCATTAAAAATGGAAACATCGAATGCAATTAGTGCATCGATGCATAAGGAGTGCATCGATACACCCCTTAAGATTGAAACATCGAAGGTGATTTGTGTACCGATGCATGGGTAGTGCATCGATGCACATGTTAAGGGTTGCATCGATACACTGTAGAATGTACCTGTAACATCCTCCATGTCGGGTTAGTGATTAAATTGCAAAGTTACAACATTTGATGATTAAAGTAGAACAATTATATAGTTTAAAAATAAAGGTTGGTAAATATGAGATTAAGGTGAGGACCAAATGGTCATTTGCAAGGAAATTTTTAATTAAATAAAATGTTATGGGATATATGAGACCCACGTGTGGCATAGGTTCCAGAACCCTCCCATTTCTTCTTCCTTCTTCCTTATTTTCTTCTTTTCCTTCTCTCAGCGTGTGGCTTGCAATTAAGGTAAGAATCTGAACTTGGTAGTTCTTTGATGTTTTAAGATTTCAAATGGAAGCTTAGATGTTATATAAGCTAAAGGAAAGCTTATAGGACATTAAAACAACAAGATAAGTGATTTAGAGAAGGATTTGGAAAATGAGTTTTTAGATGAAATCTTGATAGGAATGAGTTTTGATGTTTGAATCAGATTTTGACTTGTCAATAAGCTAATTAAGAAGTATGAAGTAATAGAATTGAAATTAGAACAGTTGAAATTGGAGTAAGATTCTTCAATTCTATATGGATGAGGAGTTTCTTAGTTTTAGAGGTATTGAATGGTTAATAATTAGTTTAAGTAAGTGTATGAGAGCTAAGAGTGTTAAAGGGATTGAAATAAGTATGTTTGAGCTGAAATTAGATGATTTCCAAGCTCAAATTAGGATTTTCGGGCTAGGGGAATCGGTACCCATTCAAGGGGAACCGATACCCCTTCAACGAAATGAATTTCCAGAATGCAAGAGGGGAATCGATACCCCCAAGGGGGGGGACCGATACCCCCTCATCGTATAAGAAATTCCAGAATGCTATAGGGGAACCGATACCCAGGGGGGGAACCGATTCCCCCATGAGAAAAAGAAGAAAGAAAAGAAAGCAAGACTAAGCTATAAATTCTTTAAATTAGTAAGCTATTAAAGCTTAATTGCAAGACATAGACATCTGATGATCATCTTAAAAATTATGTTTATGTAGATACCGAGCCTACTCGAGTTCGGGAACAATCTACAAGTAGAATCGATCGAGGAAAAGGCAAAGAAGTATAGGTGAGTGCATATGCATAGTATGAATATAGTAGTATGTTTAGTTCTAGACTTGTGATAAGTCTAGATTCCATATTTTGACATATGATTACATTTCATATTATGATACATGACATGAATTTGTATTAAATGTATTACATGACATGAATTCATATTATATGTATTACATGACATGAATATGCAGAAAAGTTCTATGCACTATGTGATAAAGGTATGTAAATGATATGCCTATGTGTTAAAGGTATGGAAATCCTATGTTTACGTGATATGAACTACGGGAAATGTATAAGCCCATGTTATGTAGATGAGAACTATAGGTATAGTTGGCATGCCAAGGGTAGAGGGTATACTCGGTTCTTTAGGACATATGTATATCCTTTGGAACCTGTGTGAAGTCTAGAAAGACACATACTTGATCCATAGTATATGTATATGATTCTTAAGGAATTCTACGTGGTCCTTATGGACATAATTCTACGGGCACTTCGGTGCAATTCTACGGGCACTTCGGTGCAATTCTACGGGCACTTCGGTGCATTTATACGAGCTGTGGTGACAGCATAGTGCACAACCTCACATTACTCAAATACCTTAGGTTCTCAATATGCTATCATGGGCCAATAAACTTATTAATACAGAATAATGAATGTTACAGTCATCCGCTTACAGGTATGGATATTGATGAAGTATACTACATTGATTAGTTACATGTTTGCATCTCATCTCATATGATCCTGACATTTTCATTACATTACATTGCCTTATTATTGTTGCCTCACTAAGTCGATGACTTAGCGTGTGAGTGTTTCACACGTAGGATCCGAGGAAAATAGAAGAGACAGGTGAAGCAGCTTGACAGTATTACTCCTGCAACCATCAGATCAGAAGCAACTTAATCAGTAGGTCATTTTGTTATGTAAATGACAGTTGGCATGTAATTAAAGGGTTAAGTTGTGTATGCTCTGAATATTTTGGTAAACTTATATTACAGTATGTATATTATTGTATTTTCTTAATACAAGTACAAACATTTTACTATTATTTATTAAGAATTGTGTTTTAAAGTCAATGTAGTATCTCTGACTCATATCCGGGTCGGGTATGGGTTGGGGGTGTTACATTTAATGGTATCAGAGCTATGGTTTAGCCGATTCTAGGCATAAACCAGAGTCTATGGAGTCTGTAAATGGAATACATGCCAACTAATAGCGAGAACTTCTGATCTGGTATAGTATGAGTATGCTGTTTTGCTAATAGAACAATGTGTTTATTCTTATTAGATGTCCGGACATAATAGCTCCCGAAGTGAAGCGGGAGAAGATAGGCATGCTGAAAGCAGTAATTCACCTGCCCTGGCCAGGCACGGTGAAGAACAGGCATCTCAAGGAGTGCCTGTGCAAGATCAAGATACGTTCTTCAGAACGTTAGACGCTATTCTGACGCGTCTTCAACCTCCTGCTCCACTAACTCCAAGAATTAATGTAGCAAAAGAATTGAGAAGTTTAGGAGCTCCCGAATTTAAGGGAGAAGCTGAGGAAGGTCCAGTGTCAGCGGATCTTTGGTTGAATGATTTGAAAATCATGTTAGATGGTCTCCACTGTTCCGAAGTGGAGAAATTAGATGGAGCTGTGTCTTTATTAAGGGGTCAGGCAAGGATATGGTGGACGAATGTCACCATGAGGATGTCAACCGACCAGTTGACTTGGTCTTTGTTTTTAGATGAATTTAAAAGCAAGTATATTGGAGATCAGTTTATCCGCCAAATGAAGCAGGAATTTATGAGTTTGAAGCAGATGAGCCGCTCTGTGTATGAGTACGAATGTGAGTTTAATAAGCTGAGCAGGTTTGCAGCTGAGCTTGTGCCTACTGAAAAAGATGCTTGCGAGTGGTTCGTGGAGGGCTTGCGCCCTAGACTTAAAGAAATGTTGATAGTATTAAACCTGTCCTCGTTCCAGGAGGTGATCAATCGTGCAAAAGCTCTTGAAAGGGCTCAGAATGAAATATTTGGGGACTCGAGAGTTCAGACATCAAAGAGGACGACTACTTATTCTGGTTCAACACCAACAAAAAGGGGAAGAGACTCGGGATTTCGATCACAAGCTAGATCAGAATCAGTTGCATCGTCTGCTAGGGAGCAAGTCAGACAAGACCTAGACAGACGCAGTCAGTGGAATCTGGTGTTGGGAGATCTACTCCGAGTCAAGGGAGACAGTGTCAGCAGTGTGGGAAAAACCATTACGGAACTTGTCGTATGGCAGCTGGGACTTGTTTTCGATGTGGAGAGGCCGGACATTTTGTCCGTGATTGTCCATTGATTATGGGTGAGCCGGCACCATCTGGAAGAGCTGGTTCTTTCTCACAAAGAGGACGAGGAAGAGGCAGAGGAAGGAACCCGTCTGAATTCTCTGCTCAACCTGAAGTTCGATCCACTGCTCGAGTATACAACCTAAAGACAAGTGAAGACCGTGATGACCCTGATATTATAGCAGGTACTTTTCAGTTGTATGATAAATTAGTATTGGTACTGATTGATCCGGGTTCTAATTATTCTTATATTACAAGTAAGTTAGTAAAGGAGTTGGGGATTCCCTTAGAAGCTACGAGTAATGAGATTATAGTAACGACTCCGTTAGGCCAGAGTGCCCGGGTGAATAAAGTTTGTAAGGGGTGTCCCATAAAGATTCAGGGAATTGAATTCCCTGCTAATCTGATGGAATTACCCTTTGACGAGTTTGAAGTGATTCTGGGAATGGATTGGTTGTTCCGGTATTATGGAGATGTTAGTTGCAGATTGAAAAAGGTAACTCTGAAAAGTCCAGACGGAATAGAGATAAGTGTGAGCAGTGAAAGGTTTAATCCGTTAGCGAATGTAATATCAGTGATGTCTGCCAAGAAATTATTGCTACAAGGATGTCAGGGTTTTCTGGCAAATGTGATTGATTCAAGAGCTCAAGAGAAAAGGTTAGAGGAAATTTCAATAGTTCGAGAGTTCCCTGATGTTTTTCCTGCTGAATTGCCAGGATTACCTCCGGATAGAGAGGTAGAATTTCAAATTGAAATAATGCCGGGAACAGCTCCGATTGCAATGGCACCTTATCGAATGGCTCCGAAGGAATTGCAAGAGTTAAAGAATCAATTACAAGAATTGCTAGAGAAGGGGATTTATCCAACCAAGTGTATCGCCTTGGGGAGCTCCGGTGTTATTTGTTAAAAAGAAGGATGGATCAATGCGTCTTTGCATTGACTATCGACAGCTCAATAAGGTGACCATCAAGAACAAGTATCCCCTTCCGCGCATTGATGACTTGTTTGATCAACTAAAAGGAGCTTCGGTATTTTCAAAGATTGATCTACGTTCGGGTTATCATCAATTGAAGATCCAGGAGAAAGATATTCCGAAGACAGCTTTCAGAACGAGATATGGTCATTATGAATTCATCGTAATGCCATTCGGAGTAACGAATGCACCTGCTGCTTTCATGGATCTCATGAACAGGATTTTTCAGCCCTATCTGGACCAGTTTTGTTGTTGTCTTTATTGATGACATACTGGTGTATTCGAAATCCCATGAAGAGCATAGCACACATCTGAGGATCGTCTTGCAAATTTTAAGAGATAAAAAGTTGTATGCCAAATTGTCCAAATGTGAGTTCTGGTTAAAGGAAGTTATTTTCCTGGGGCATGTGATCTCGGCAGTTGGGATTAGAGTAGACCCTCAAAAGGTTAAAGCTATAATGGATTGGGAAGTTCCTAAGAATGTGTCTGAAGTTCGGAGTTTTCTGGGACTTGCCGGGTACTATCGAAGATTCGTTAAGAATTTTTCGATGATTGTGCTGCCTCTAACAAAGCTAATGAGAAAGAACGTATCCTTTGTTTGGACTTCTGAATGTAAAGAAAGCTTCGAAGCTTTAAAGAGAATTCTGACGGAAACTCCGATATTGGTTCAACCGGAATCTGGCAAGAATTTTGTTGTATACAGTGACGCATCCCATAACGGGTTGGGGTGTGTACTAATGCAAGAAGGAAAAGTGGTAGCGTACGCATCGAGACAGTTGAAACCACATGAAAGGAATTACCCCACACATGATCTAGAAATGGCTGCTGTAGTATTCGCTCTCAGGATTTGGCGTCATTATCTTTATGGGGAACGTTGCTACTTATATACGGATCATAAGAGCCTGAAGTACCTGATGACTCAAAAAGAATTGAATTTGAGGCAACGTAGATGGGTAGAGTTCTTAAAGGATTACGATGTGATAATTGACTATCATCCCGGAAAGGCTAATGTGGTAGCAGATGCTCTGAGTAGAAAGACGTTTGCAGCTTTACGAGCTATGGATGCAAGATTATCTTTAACGGGAGACGGTGGTCTGTGTGCAGAATTAACCCTTAGACCAACATGGTTGGAACGAATAGGAGAATTGCAAGGTAAAGATGAAATGTGTTTGAAAAGAATTGAGCAAGTAAAGAACAAAGAGATTAAAGACTTTGAGATTAAGTCAAATGGAAATCTTTATTGTAAAGGAAGAATAGTAATACCCGACAATGACGACTTGAAGAAGGAGATATTAACAGAGGCTCATTGCAGTCCGTTAACGATGCACCCGGGTGGAACCAAGATGTATATGGATTTGAAGGATCGATTTTGGTGGTCAGGGATGAAGCGAAGCATCACAGAATTTGTGTCTAAATGTTTGATATGTCAACAAGTCAAAGCCGAGCATCAAGTTCCATCAGGATTATTGCAACCGCTGTTCATTCCTCAATGGAAGTGGGAAAATGTTATGATGGATTTTGTTTCGGGGTTACCCTTGACTCCGAACAAAAGAGAATCAATCTGGGTAATTGTTGATCGATTAACTAAGTCAGCGCATTTTCTCCCTGTTAGAACGGATTTCTCTATGGAAAAGTATGCAGAGCTGTATATTAGAGAAGTTATTAGATTGCATGGAGTACCTGTTTCCATAGTCTCTGATCGAGACCCTCGATTCACTTCTAGATTCTGGAAATCTTTGCATGGAGCGTTGGGGACTCGTTTAAACTTTAGTACGGCTTTTCATCCTCAGACTGATGGGCAATCAGAGAGAACTATTCAGATATTGGAAGATATGTTGAGAGCATGCGTAATGGAATTTAAAGGATCATGGGAAAAGTATTTACCGCTGGCAGAGTTCGCTTACAACAATAGTTATCAGTCTAGTATAAAGATGGCCCCATATGAAGCATTATATGGAAGAAAATGTCGTACTCCATTAAATTGGTATGAACTCAAAGACCGAAGTGTTCTTGGTCCGGATTTAATTCAAGATGTAGAACAGAAAGTTCGAGAAATTCAGCATAACCTCAAAGTGGCCTCTGATCGGCAAAAGTCCTATTCTGATCTTAAAAGGAAAGAAATTGAATTTCAAGTTGGAGATAAGGTGTTTTTAAAAGTGTCTCCATGGAAGAAGGTGTTGAGATTTGGTCGGAAAGGAAAATTGAGTCCTCGGTTTATTGGACCATATGAGATTGTAAAGAGAGTAGGACCTGTAGCATATCAGCTAACTTTACCACCTGGGATGGAAAAGATACATGATGTTTTTCACGTTTCAATGCTTCGAAGATATAGATCTGACCCTTCTCATATCGTGACACCAGAAGAGATTGAGGTTCGTCCTGACTTGACTTATGAGGAAGAACCGATTCAAATCTTAGCACATGAAGTTAAGCAATTGAGGAATAAGATAATTCCTTTGGTCAAAGTATTGTGGAGAAATCACAGAGTAGAAGAAGCAACGTGGGAGCGTGAAGAGGATATGCGACATCAATACCCTCATTTGTTCGTGCAATGAAAATTCGAGGACGAATTTTCTTAAGGGGGAGAGATTTGTAACATCCTCCATGCCGGGTTAGTGATTAAATTGCAAAGTTACAACATTTGATGATTAAAGTAGAACAATTATATAGTTTAAAAATAAAGGTTGGTAAATATGAGATTAAGGTGAGGACCAAATGGTCATTTGCAAGGAAATTTTTTAATTAAATAAAATGTTATGGGATATATGAGACCCACGTGTGGCATAGGTTCCAGAACCCTCCCATTTCTTCTTCCTTCTTCCTTATTTTCTTCTTTTCCCTTCTCTCAGCGTGTGGCTTGCAATTAAGGTAAGAATCTGAACTTGGTAGTTCTTTGATGTTTTAAGATTTCAAATGGAAGCTTAGATGTTATATAAGCTAAAGGAAAGCTTATAGGACATTAAAACAACAAGATAAGTGATTTAGAGAAGGATTTGGAAAATGAGTTTTTAGATGAAATCTTGATAGGAATGAGTTTTTGATGTTTGAATCAGATTTTTGACTTGTCAATAAGCTAATTAAGAAGTATGAAGTAATAGAATTGAAATTAGAACAAGTTGAAATTGGAGTAAGATTCTTCAATTCTATATGGATGAGGAGTTTTCTTAGTTTTAGAGGTATTGAATGGTTAATAATTAGTTTAAGTAAGTGTATGAGAGCTAAGAGTGTTAAAGGGATTGAAATAAGTATGTTTGAGCTGAAATTAGATGATTTCCAAGCTCAAATTAGGATTTTCGGGCTAGGGGAATCGGTACCCATTCAAGGGGAACCGATACCCCTTCAACGAAATGAATTTCCAGAATGCAAGAGGGGAATCGATACCCCCAGGGGGGGGGGACCGATACCCCCTCATCGTATAAGAAATTCCAGAATGCTATAGGGGAACCGATACCCCAGGGGGGGGAACCGATTCCCCCATGAGAAAAAGAAGAAGAAAGAAAAGAAAGCAAGACTAAGCTATAAATTCTTTAAATTAGTAAGCTATTAAAGCTTAATTGCAAGACATAGACATCTGATGATCATCTTAAAAATTATGTTTATGTAGATACCGAGCCTACTCGAGTTCGGGAACAATCTACAAGTAGAATCGATCGAGGAAAAGGCAAAGAAGTATAGGTGAGTGCATATGCATAGTATGAATATAGTAGTATGTTTAGTTCTAGACTTGTGATAAGTCTAGATTCCATATTTTGACATATGATTACATTTCATATTATGATACATGACATGAATTTGTATTAAATGTATTACATGACATGAATTCATATTATATGTATTACATGACATGAATATGCAGAAAAGTTCTATGCACTATGTGATAAAGGTATGTAAATGATATGCCTATGTGTTAAAGGTATGGAAATCCTATGTTTACGTGATATGAACTACGGGAAATGTATAAGCCCATGTTATGTAGATGAGAACTATAGGTATAGTTGGCATGCCAAGGGTAGAGGGTATACTCGGTTCTTTAGGACATATGTATATCCTTTGGAACCTGTGTGAAGTCTAGAAAGACACATACTTGATCCATAGTATATGTATATGATTCTTAAGGAATTCTACGTGGTCCTTATGGACATAATTCTACGGGCACTTCGGTGCAATTCTACGGGCACTTCGGTGCAATTCTACGGGCACTTCGGTGCATTTATACGAGCTGTGGTGACAGCATAGTGCACAACCTCACATTACTCAATACCTTAGGTTCTCAATATGCTATCATGGGCCAATAAACTTATAATACAGAATAATGAATGTTACAGTCATCCGCTTACAGGTATGGATATTGATGAAGTATACTACATTGATTAGTTACATGTTTGCATCTCATCTCATATGATCCTGACATTTTCATTACATTACATTGCCTTATTATTGTTGCCTCACTAAGTCGATGACTTAGCGTGTGAGTGTTTCACACGTAGGATCCGAGGAAAATAGAAGAGACAGGTGAAGCAGCTTGACAGTATTACTCCTGCAACCATCAGATCAGAAGCAACTTAATCAGTAGGTCATTTTGTTATGTAAATGACAGTTGGCATGTAATTAAAGGGTTAAGTTGTGTATGCTCTGAATATTTTGGTAAACTTATATTACAGTATGTATATTATTGTATTTTCTTAATACAAGTACAAACATTTTACTATTATTTATTAAGAATTGTGTTTTAAAGTCAATGTAGTATCTCTGACTCATATCCGGGTCGGGTATGGGTTGGGGGTGTTACAGTACCGATGTACTTCAAGAGAAAATAGAATTAGGTCTTTCTTTTGGTCTAAGAAATGACATATTAGAATACATCAATTAGATATTGATATGTATCAATGTATAAATATGTAGATATCGAGCACGAACGAGTTCCGGGATGACCATCAAGTTAAGATTCGATCGGAAGAAAGGAAATCATAAAAGGGGATTAGAACTTAGTGAAGCCAAGGTGAGTGCATACAAGTTAGTTTATGATGTTTAATGGAAATAAGACTTACGACGAGTCTACTTCCTATATTAGAATGCGTGAATTTATGATCATATGCATATGTTTGATTTGGGTATATGTGATATATATTATAGTATGTATTAAATGATTTGTGTGAATACATGTATTGTGAAAAGTTATAGGAATTAATATGAATTATCTATATGATTACATGGGAATGTGAAATAGGTTATTTAATAGGCGACCATACATGTTACATAGTATATATGATCAATTATAAGAATCAATCTAATAGATTTATATGACTACATGAGAAGGGTGATGAGTTAAATAAGATTATACTATAGAGTAATATGAGAATAATATATTAGTGAAAGGAATTGAGTATAAATGATAATACCAAACTATAAGATAAGTGCTATAGAGAAGAAGTATACTTAAAGAAAACTATGGTATAGGAGTTATGTAAAATTTAACTAAATAAATAGATTAACTTATTATACAAATAATATTAGATATGTGATATAAATTATATGTTATGGTATAAATAATTATGAGAATAAATGGAAAATGAGACAAGATAAGTATTTACTTATAGGATAATACGAGATTATATGAATATATATAGTATAACTTTATGAGGAAGATTTGGGTGTTATATGATTTAGGTATGAAAATGATCTATGTGTAAGTAAATTACGTGATTATGTGACTATATGTGAAATGGAGTAAACTAGGTAATTATAAGGTATGTGAATATAGGTATATAAGATAAGCCACCTGACTATGAATTAGGTGAAATTAGGTGGCGAGAATGATATGACAGAAAGATATAAGAGAATATGTTATGAGAAGATATAAGAACAAGTATAATCTATGTGATATGTGAGTTTTATGAAGATGTTCTACGTATAAGTGATCTACGTGTATGTGTGAATTATATGGAAATGAACTACTTGACTACGTGTGATCCTATAAAAATGTAATAATGAGACTACGTGTATATGTGAATGTGTGATAACATAAATATTAATGCCCATGTTATGTGTCATGAGAGCTAGAGGTATAGTTGGGCATGCCAAGAGTCGAGGGTCTACGCGGTTCTTCGGGACATATATGTATTCTTTGGAACATGTGTGAGGTCTTTTTAGACACATACTTGGTCATTGGCATATGTATATGATTCTTAAGGAATTTCCTACGTGGTCCTTAGGGACAACCTTATATAGCACTTCGGTGCATTTCTACGTGGCACTTCAGTGCATTTATTCGAGCTGTGGTGACAGCATTAGTGCACAACCTCTAGAGACTCACATATCAATAGTTCTCATATATGTACATGGGCTAATCAAGAGATAATAACAAATATATGTTGTGATATGATAAATTTTATAGTAAGGACATGATGAGATATATGTATAGTATATGATTAAGAAGGTTAAGTATATGTGCTATGTGATTAAATGATAAGTGACTAATGATGATTTATATGTAGGTATGTATTTCTTATTAGATAATCTGATAGGATTTATATGATGATGTATGTATTGATTGGTTAATTGAATAATATGTTGAGTAACAGAATAGATATAAGAGGATATATTTATAAGATATAAATTATAAGAATATTGATAGTGGAATAAGTTTAGAGATTTAAAATAATGTGTGATATGTATATGTGTATAGTATGTTATATTGTTTTGATGTGGCATTATAAGATGATATGTTCATGCATGTGTAAATAGTTAGAGTTCTTTTATAATTTAATGCCTCACTAAGTCGTAGACTTAGCGTGTGATTGTTTCACACGTAGGTTACAGAAACGAGAAGAAGAGTAAAGAGCAATGTGGAGCAAGACAGGTCAGTTCTCCTTACTGAAGGTCAGATCAGAAGAGAGGTGAATAATATGTATTATAATATATATAAAGTTCTAGTTGGCATGTACTCAAAAGAATATAGTGTATAAGCTCTGAATAGTTATGTAAAAAAATTTAAATTACTCACTATTTTCTATAAGTAAATGTTTTAAAAATTCAATGTGACACCTCAGACTCGGATCCTGGTCGGATACGGGTTGAGGGTGTTACATTCTAACTCAAATGAATTTAATTCGTTTACTTGTGATGAGTTACAAGATGCTTATAATAGGTTGTATTTGGGATTTGAGACCATGAATTCCAAATATACGAAATTAAAACTCAAAATTAAAAATAATTTGATTTTGAAAGCAAAAGTTGATTTTGAAAATCAAAATTAAATTTTGAAAAATAATTTAGAACTTTCCAAAATCAAAATAAATGATTTAGAAAAAGAAAATTTTGAGTTAGGAGTTAAGCTTGGAAGCTTAATAAAAGAAAAAGAATTAATTTCTAAAGACAACCTATTATGTTTAAAAATGGTAAAATGCTCACATTGCCATTTTCATGGTCATATGGAACATACTTGTCCTTTGAAGAAAGGAAAACATTTTAAAATTAGGCAAGTATGGGTTCCGGAAGGAACAAGGGGCATTGAAACTAACGTTCAAGGTCCAAAGCAATTTGGATACCAAAATTTACTTAAATGTCTCTTGTAGGTGTGTAGGAGCAATGGTGATGAAAGTGATGATATTCAAGATGCTCTAGCCACACATGAAAAAAGAATGGGTAACCTCTAAGCTTAATGCTTTTAATTTTGGTTATTTTGTTGTTCATTAGATTTTAAGCATGCATGAGTTTTGATTTTAAATGATTATGCATTGTTTTTAATCTCATGTATGTTAAAAATGGTTATGATGAACATTTTAAATTTTTAATGATTTTTTTCATAATTTTTAGTTCATCATAATAAAATTTTGGTCATAATTGGTTTTAATGCAAATGATATCTCTCTAACAATTGATATCAATTTTTCAAATACTTTGATTTTACAAATTTTAATTTTTGACCAAATTTTGAATGTTTATGCATGTGGTTTAAATGAAAATGATATCTCCCTAACAATTGATATGAAATCTTTTTCAAATGCATAACATTTTTGGAAAACTTTATGCATATGATCTTAAATTCAACAATTGATATTGCATAAAGTATTTTATACTTGGATACATTTAATTTCATGTGCTACTAACGTATTTGTTATTCTTTATTGAAATTCAATTTTATTTAAGTGTCAAGATCTACAAAGCTTAATTTTGTTTGGAATGCATTTATTGAGGGGGAGCTTTGATTTTTCAAATGATTTTTTTAAATGTCAAATTTATCACTTACTCTCCAATGTTATTTTAGAACTTTAAAGATTAAATTATTTTTTATATAACAAAAAAGGGGATAAGTTTGGTTTAAAAAATCCAATTTCTTAATGAAAAGGGGGAGCTTAACATTGTCATATATTTTCCAACAATTGGTAACAATTGAACAATTGATATCCTTTTGTTAACAATTGAACAATTGATATCCTTTTGTTAACAATTGATATATTTTTCATTAAACATTTTATTAAGGGGGAGTTTTGCCAAAAATAAATTTTCAAATATTTTGTTATATCAAAAAGGAGGAGATTGTTGAATTATGTTTCGATATAACAAATTTAAAGGCAAAATGTTTTTGAACTCGAATTAAATTTTTTCAAAGTTTACAAAAATAATTCAAAGTTCATTTAATTTGGAATTGAGCACAAAAATGTTTTTATGAATAGTAATTTACTGTATAAATAGTACCGATACGTTTGAACAGTACCGATATTGTTTGAACAGTGATGAACAGTATGCGAGACTCAAAAATTCCAGAATGTAAAAAGGGTATTGATACCCTGCTACAGGTACCGATATCATCACTGTTCACACAGCCCAAAGGTCATAAAATTTGAATTTTATGAAGAGGTATCGATACCCTATGAAGGGGTACCGATACCCCCTGTACGGGACAACCTTATTTTATAGGAAATTTAACCCCAAACGGCTCCAAAACATCCCCAACGGCTATATACGACTTCAAACACATTCCAAGTTATAAATACAAGCTAAGGACACTTGAAGAAACAAGAGAACAACTACCTCTTATTTCATCTTTCTCTTGTAAATATTTTGTTCTTGTGAGCTTAATTCTTGTAAACACCTACCTTAGAGAGGTTTTCTTGTTTACATCTTTTATCCTTTTGTAAAGGGGAAAGGTTCTAGCTTATCCCGTGTAAAAGCTAGGGAAAGGTTCTAGTTTAGCCCGAAAAAACTAGGGAGTTGTAAGGTTATCTCTTTTTCCTCAAAAGAAAGAACAAATTAGTGAATTTGTTGAAAAATCCTTGGTAAGGAGCTAAGGTAGTGGACGTAGACTTTGGTTGAGAAAGTCAAACCACTATAAATCGTTGTGCAATTCTTTATCTTTCAATCTCCTTACCCCCTAAACACAAAAACCGTCCCAACCACTCTTGGCAAACTGTTCCGGTTTTCTATTCGAGCTTCCGAAAATCCCAACAATATCTATGTGAACTGTAGGTTTCTCATTATTTTGTAATTTTGTTGACATGTATCATAAAAGTTTAAATTTAAATGCTCTGATCAGTTTTGTAACCATATTATTTTGGTTTTATGTAAATATATGAAGTATTTATTTTCATTGTGAATTATGAATTTTTTATATTTACTTTAGTATAATGACTCCACCATTAAGTTTAAAATAAAAGTTTAAATTTTTAAAGAATTTTCAAAGAGTCAAAGTTTTGGAAGTCAATGTGACACCTCAAATTCGTATTCATATCAGGTACTGGTCGGGGGTGTTACACTTCCTGATACTCAATTGCCTACGAAAAATATATGAATACTATATGATCTTGATAAACCACTTCCCGAATGAATGATGAATCAGTTAGCTATCAAACCCCCTTTTATAGGGATCTTGATTCTGAAATCATATTAAATTACAAAAGTTTCATGGTCCCCTACCTGATAAATACCAAGTATCTCCGAATAATATTTGGATCCTCTTGTGTGTTCCTTATATGACATGTAAATGTTTTACCTATTTTAAATGTGATTTTATAAAATCACTTATTACCTTATTTACTGGTTTATGAACTATGGTTACCTGAAATCTGTTATATGGTTTCATGTTTTCACTGGAAAATATAATAGTTCATGATTTATGGATCATGGAATCTATTGTTTTATTGGGACATTATCTGAGTAGGATATTGGAGTATGGAGGTTTAACTCAGTCAAACTGGTAATTCCTTATATAGGTTCAGATCGATCGAGCTGGTAATTCCTTACGGACCTAAGGTGACCCTAGGGTAGGCTCCGAGGCCCCGAGAAACTTTCTTGGGTAGGCTCTCAGGCCCCAAGGCACTCCCTTGGGTAAATCATGGGTTTGCATATGGTGTATGGGTGGAGGGCATTTATGTGATTTAAATAACTACATGATCAATTTTTCTATACACTACTGGATCATTATTTTGATATTAAAGTTATTGCTCAATATGATTTCTACTGGGTATTGTATGGATAGACTAGACTATAAGGTTTAGCTTGGTCAAACTGGTAATTCTTTATATAGGTTCAAATCGATCGAGCTGGTAATTCCTTATGGACCTACCTACCTACCTAAAGTGACTCTCATGGAGCCATTTTGCAGGTCAAGCATACAAGAGAGTTACCACCTACCTACTTTTGCACAAATAAATTTGCTGCTGCTTTTCAGGAAATTGTCGATGCATATGGGTAAGTTCACAAAAACATTGTAAAATAACCTAATTGATATATCTAATTTGTAACATACACATGCATTTCAAGCATTTTCTGCATATTGATGGACTTATCTTCTTCTATAAATATATTATGTCAAATTAAATAATAGCATTGACCTCATTTGGACCCAGGTATTAGGTGTACACATTCTATATGTTCCGTTCCACTATAATTTAATGAAAAATTGAAGGGTTGGCTAGATTAAAAAATTATTGTCTGCCATTGAGCATAGAGTTAGAAAATGAAGAATTGTGGGGCAAGATTCTTAATTCATACTTAAAGATCCTGAAAAGTTATTCTGGGTTACTATTGAATTCAAAAAAGAGATTATTTGGTAAATTTGCCATTTTACATTGGCATTTTTTTTGGTAAATTTGCCATTTTACTTATTAGCTTGTTGGTTTGGTATCCTTTTTTGGAGTCCATATTTTCTCTGTATGTTCTATAACACTGTTCATGCGTTAATTTTCCTGTGACAAGAAGAAATATAATGCTCTTTGTCACATTTAATTGCAGAGCGGCAAAGTATCAGGAAGTAAATCCAGGTGTTTTCACAGTTGTTACATTTCCTTTCCTTTTTGCTGTCATGTTTGGTGATTGGGGGCATGGAATATGCTTATTACTTGCAACATTAATTTTGATTGTCCGGGAAAAGGAACTTTCTAGTCAGGTAAGCTTGTGATGATATTATCAACGTTCAAGTTTCTAGAACTTTGCCGCTTGTAAGCTGTTGTGGAAAACTATTTGAGGACATATCTATTCTTCCATTGTTTTTTTAACCTTTTTCTGTTTATTTGTCACTTCTTTGTCGGTCTCATTGACAATTAATTAAACTGCCGAAAGAATAATATTCTCTTATGTTTTTTTATTTTTCTAACACTGTAAATACGCGTGTGACAACGGATTATATTACAAAGAGATTTTTGGCTTATTTTGGTGAACAGAAAAGTTCAATAAGGATCACCTTAACCTTAATGTATACTGTGAATGACTTCATGTAATGGATTTTGTGGAAATATGAGCTTGCCATGTTCGTGGTTTTGTTCGATGGGTTTCCTTACAAAGTTGAGATACCTTTTAGTTTCCCGCGTTTGTAATCTTTATATGTATTCCTTCTTGGTTTGTTGTCTCTACGGATGGAAACTAAGTAAATTATATTTCTTGGAAACTGCAGAAGCTTGGAGATATAACAGAAATGACATTCGGTGGCCGTTATGTTATTTTGATGATGTCCATCTTCTCAATTTATGCCGGGTTTATCTATAATGAATGTTTCTCTGTAGCTCTTGATTTATTTGGTCCCTCGGCTTATGCTTGTTGTGACCTCTCTTGCCGGTATTCCAATCGCGAAGTTATCAATGTTGTATACTCTTCCTACTTTAGAAGAATCCCTTCCCATAGTTTTTTTGCTGCATTTTTGCAGTGATGCATATTCTATTGGTTTAATTAAGGTGCGTGACACTTACCCATTTGGGGTGGATCCTGCATGGCATGGTACCCGTAGTGAGCTTCCATTTCTAAACTCTCTAAAGATGAAAATGTCAAGCCTTCTTGGGGTGGCTCAGATAAACCTCGGAATTATTTTGAGTTATTGCAATGCAACATTCTTTGGTAATAGTGTGAATATATGGTAAGTTTGATATGTCAATCAAGTTCTTTGCTTTGCTTATATATTCCAGGTCTTTAGCTGACCGCTGACTGAGGTTGCCTTTGCTCACTCATTCCTCAGGTTTCAATTCATTCCCCAGCTGATATTTTTGAACAGCCTATTCGGCTATCTATCACTCCTTATTTTGAAATGGTACACTGGTTCACAAGCTGATTTGTACAACATCATGATATACATGTTCCTGAACCCTACTGATGAATTGGGGGATAATCAGCTTTTTCCGGGCCAAAAAACAGCTCAGGTTATTTCTCTTGCTTTTTATGTTCATTTTTAATTTTAATACCATTCACTGGCGGAATGTTCATCCCACTTCATATTTTTACGCGTTTCTTTCGAGCTTGTGCTATTATTACTTGCCCTGGTTTCCGTACCATGGATGTTATTACCAAAGCCATTTCTTCTAAAGAGACAACATGAAAACGTATGTCATGCTCTTTCTCAAATTCTTACCAAAACATCCTCTTTCGATCACTTATTATCTGTGCTGTGCCTTTTCTTTAGAGGCATCAAGGCCATTCATATGCGCCAGTTGAAACAACGATTGTCACTCTCCATTCAGAAGCGAGTCATGATTCCCATGGTCATGGTCATGGGGAATTTGAGTTTAGTGAAGTCTTTGTGCATCAACTCATACAAACCATAGAATTTGTACTTGTTGCAGTTTCAAACACAGCCTCATACCTCCGACTATGGGCCCTCAGGTATATTTATGCTAATCTTCGCTGAAATAACGCCAATTTCAAATCTAAATTCTAAAAGATGGTGAGCTCATTTGTGCATGCTTATCCCAGCTGATTGTATAAACTAATTGAAAATACCATGAAGATAAGCTTTCTTTTCTGCATATTGTTAACAGGTGAATGGTTCTTTGACACATATTGTTAACAGCTGATTTCCATAGAGAAATTGCTCTGTGCTTTCCGACGTAAGTTCCCCAAGAATAGGGTATAATTGTTTTCGCCTTTTTTTTTTTACTATTTTTGTTCTTTTATATGAATGTTGTCGGATTTTATGAAAGCCTAGCCTGCAAATTCATGATGTTTGTTCTTCTCTTTTTGCAGTCTTGCTCACTCACAGTTGTCAATTGTGTTCTGTGAGAAGGTTCTTCTCCTTGCTTGGGGTACGTCTTTCGCGTTATGTTATGCCTATACGTCCTCAACGAGTAGAAGTAACAAATCTTGGCAGTTTATATCTTATGATATTGCTTCTATGACTTATTTTATCTGAACTTAGGATGAGTATTAGATAAGAGTATAAACCAAACATGTGTACCAAAAATAAATAAAAAGAATCTTTTTCATATATTTCATGGATAACCTAGCTTGATGATCCTTTCATTTAATAGTCTATTCCGTTCAATGAGTTCATCATAGATGGAAAGTCTAAACTTTGCGTGTATTTGGTATGCATGTGATGATAGCTACAGATACGACAATATGGTCATCATGGTTGTTGGAATCATCATCTTTATTTTTGCAACCGTGGGTGTATTGCTAATCATGGAGACCCTGAGTGCTTTCCTACATGCTCAGAGACTTCATTGGGTAGAATTCCAGAACAAATTCTACGAGGGAGAAGGTTAAAAGTTCTATCCGTTTTCCTTCGCGGTGATTGACGATGAAGACGATTGAAGCATTCAAAGAATCGAATAAGAAATGATGACGATGGAGTTGAGTTTTGATAGGTAACAAGCTTCGTTGATTAGAACAATCATTAGGAAATCGGATTTAAATGTAGCAGGAAAGCTTTCAAAAGCCTCAACACTGCTGCCTGCTTTTTTTGCCTTCCCATTGGTGACTTTTTTTTTTGCTAGCACATTTTATTTAATAAAGTTTGAATTTAATTTATTTTTCTATTTTTTAAATAAGAGGAGCCATTCGTTTAGTTGCTGCTGAGGCAAATCTGTATATAAAAGATCATACTACACACGGAAAGTTGATGAGAAAGGTTGATTATACGTGTATATCACAAAAAACAACATTCACAAAATTTGAATATTAATTAGATTTGTGGAACAAATTAAGTTTGATTTCTTTTATTAATTTCATTACATTTAATTTTAATAAAGTTTAGATACAACTAACAGAATAATTATAAAAAAAAGGAGCGAAGTCGGTAGCTCTTTAATAAGGGCGGGTATATAAAGGGCAAATAAGTAAAGTAAACGTGCGTCGTTCTTCTCCGCTTCATTTTGATGTTGATTTGAGATCCAAATCCAAAGCCTTATTTTTCAATTTTCCACATCCTAGTTCAGTATATATGGTTTTCGGTATATATGTATTTACATTTTATCCCCAGTTTAAACCCAAAGGTAATGGACGGTGACGGTCTTCGATGAAGCGACCGCAACCAGTGTAATTCAATGGCGGAAGTTACAAGCATGAACAACTGCTCCAAACACGCCGAGCCACCGATACTAAGACTAACAACGGTTTTAGTACCAACGGTACCGTTAAAATCGATGTAAAGAAAGAGAATGTGAAAGATCCGAAAATTTGCAGTTGCTTGCTTCAACAAGCGACTTCGGATTCCGGTCCCGAATCCATCGGTGTTTGATGATTACTTCTCGCTGGCAAAGCCAAAGTCCGGTGTTGATCGCCGACTTGTAAGCTCTGTTTTGTTTTTCTCTCCATTGCGCTGCGTTTATTTGTAGGCTTTAGCTGCGGATCTGGATTTTGGTTTGTTGAATGGCATGATTTTTAGGGGAAATATGGTACTCGTAATGCGCTTCAATGCTCCACTTGTTTGTATTGAAATGGAAGCCTGTAAGTTGGTTTTTCTTTTAAACACGAAGTAAAGCGACTTCTTTATCTGATATCATGTTATACATTCAAGGCATTTTGTGTGGGTTCGAATTCACTTCATTCAATTATAGTTATGTTGTCCCATTGTCATTATTACACAAGTAGCAATAATCAGAAATTTCCTCTTTCTTTAGGTTTGTTCAGAAAATTATTCCTTCTACATCTGGTCTTTATGTCACGCAACTGATATCTGGTATATTTGGCTTACAATGTCGCTTTGGAAGTAGAAGATTATCTGACCACTTTCAAGTATTCAACCGTCGTGCTTTCTCTTGATAAGGGAGAATGTATCTGCAACTTACTTGCCACTCTTGAACTTCATCCTCGAATCACAATACCCGCAGACTATTATTGTTATATATCGAGTGAGAACTCAAATGTCTACTTCTATGACCGAAACATGCATGTGTAAATAAGGTTATACTCCATTGGGTACTAGCGGACCACTCATTTGTAGCTTTTTCACTTAACACTTGAGATCATTGTTGTCTGCAGGGTCCGGTTATATAGTAGTAGCTACTAGCGTGGAACCACGGGTAGAACTTGTTGGCTTCGGCGGACCTCTATGGTGGTGTTTTAGTATGGAAGAGATCAACAAGTAAAGGCCAACATATAACCTTATACAGCGATACAAGTCAAAAGCTCTAAAACGCATACATCAGGTACTAGTAGATGCATTGGAATCAAGATGGATAATCAGGTTTATTCGCTCGGTTTGATTATTCTTTGTTTATTTTGTTCAAATCATGAACCGTTCCAATGTGTCAGTGTCTGCCATTGATGGGTAAACCACCCGATCATTGGTTGACTTGAATTTTTCAGTCATGGTATTCTATATTACAAGTTGAGGAAATTTATGGAAAATTTGCGATGAAATGCATAGGATTTAGTTTATACACTGCTTCTTTGTGTAACTTAGCCATTGCACCAAAAATTGTAGAATTACATTGTGATGAATTTGTTTTCCTTCCCTTTGTCTGTGATCGATCTTGTCGTATATTTTCCCAAGTGTTTAGTGTAGAACAAATAATAAATCCCAGGAATCTTAGCAGTTTTTTTTTTCTCTTCCTAAAGCTAAAAACTTTTGGTTATATACAACACGACCTTAATTTACAAACCAGAGAGAGACAACTGGCTTACAACCAAATCACATAGTTGAGTTCAACTGACTGACCCCAAACCCTATAAACATGAACTAAGGGTTTCAAACCAATTAAGTCAGTATCAACTCAATCATCATTTAACAATGAAAATCACTCCAGTCTCTTGACTAAATAACGCTGGGTTTATGCATCTTTTTCACCTCTGTCGTCGCCGTTTTGTATCCACCTGAAACATGATGTCGATGTTAGGGTTAAATGTCAGTTACACACAAGCTGAAGAATCTAGTAAACACAGTGCGATTGAAAACTTAATCTGTTCATGTAATCATAAAACCTCGAGCTATTCTCATATTACAAATGATGAAATGACCAGTGACCATCACGGGGATATCATTAAGGTATGAACTCTAGATTTGTACGTAAATTTTATGCAACAATGTCCAACAACATGATGCATACTCTTTACACTCTTTTCTTTTACAAAATGTTTAGTCCAACGCCTATGTTTGGTATGTGTTAGACGCGGGTTTTGGATATGGATAGTTTAAGAAAATGATTAGTTGAAGCAGGCATAGTGTAAAACACTACCAAAAAGGAAGGTAAGGAGAGGGAATTGGGAATACCTTTGTACCTGAGTGTCGGGAAGTGGTATGGGAATTCTGCAGCTTCTTCTGACCTTGAGGTAAACAAGTTTCACAAAAGAAGTGATCAAGTGTTTTCGCCTCCTCTGCTGTCATTTCTATACAAGCAGGGTGAAACCTGAATCAAAAGTAGATGCTGAACGCCATACTAATATAAATTCGCTGCATTTTATTCACACAAGCTAATAAAATGTCTTCCAAATCAAAGTATAATCTCAGACATCATGGAGAGAAGACTTGGTTCATATTTTGAACAGCTTCTTGCAAACCCAAAATTAGGATCAAAACTCGACTCGAAAAACTGATTTTTTTACTCGATTCGTAAAAAATAAACTCGAATTGAGTTCAAATTGTAATTTCATAAACTCGACTCGAAAAAATTTCAAATTCAAATCGAGTTGTAAAATACAACTCGAATCGAAATTTTTAGTAATTAGTAGATTGATTTTCAAGTTTAAGTCGAAGTTTATCACATATGAAAAAAAACAAAAAATGTATATATGTTCAATATGATTATAAAATATCATTTAAATTAGTATTAAATAATTTTATAATATTATAAATATTTATAATTAAATTTAAATAGAAACTCGAAAATTTAACTATTCGACTCGAATTTTATAAAACCGACTCGACTCGAAAAAATTTCAAATCAAATCCGAGTTATAAAATAAGACTCATCAACTCGAATAACTCGAAAATTTTTTACTTGACTCGATCGAACGCTCACCCCTACCCACAATATAAGATATATAGTCAGCTAAAATAACCCCAAGCAGCCTCACCAGTCACTGCAGCCTTCGCACTGAACCATTAGATCGTCGGGATTGTAAGGCATCTCACATTTGCAATAACTGCAACATTGAGTACAACTTTAACAACCCTAATCTACAATATGCTAAATAAAACCCTACAGATTTGAACTTAAGCAAGTAATTGTGTATATAGAATGAACAAATTACAGCCACACAGAAATTAAAACATACATAAAAGGTGGAAATTACTGAAGAACTTACACGGCAACGCGATCGGGATTGAAAGCACCTGTGCAGGAATTGTACTCAAAACGACAGAAGTAGTCTTCGTTTCCAACAGCATCAAGCTTGGTATAGCTTTTGAAGCTATGAACCGTACACTTCCCTTCGATGGTATCGACGCTTTGCAAGTCGTAATGATCAGACAAGAAAACCTCCTTAGAACCGTGGAACTGTCTCCTCCCTCCAACCGATTCCTCCGGCCGATAATACCACCTCACGTGCACCTTCACGTTTCCCCCACGTACGTCCGCCTCGATCCACTCGATTCTCGCCACGTATTGCGGGTTCGATCGCTCCGCTGGTCGCATCAACACGCAATCCCCCGCTATCGATCACCACCACAACTTTTATAAACACCAAAACAAAAACAAAAAACTTAACTCTAAGTTTATTGCTAGACTTACGTTTAATTGTTGTATTGATTTGCCGGGGTGTATAAGACTCGATAGTTCTCCTCGGCGCTTTGCCTCTGGCCATGGCGGAGCAATCTTCTTGGGGGAAAACAGATATAGACGAAAAAGAAAAGTTTTGAAATAATAAAGTAATATATTTGTAATTAGATTCAGTGTTTTTCGGGGGTAGGTTGATGGGTTTAAAGATTGGAATTAAGAGAAAAAAAAGTTGGGAGGGGGAGGGGGGTTTTAGGGGATAAGTGAGGCGTGTTGACCAAATTTCATTGTACGCTATAACGAAAAAGACGTAATCGGTGCTTATAATTCAGGGAAGAGACAGATAAGCATGATGAAGGTTGGTTATTGTGTTTGGCATGGACATGGGAAAATTCATAAGGATTCACTCAGAGACATATTCTGGGGATTGTCTCAGGAAATACGGGTTAATATACGGTTAATATACAGCATTACCGGATACATTAAAATGTATTTAATAAATTCGGTTTAGCGGTACCTATTATGTTGACAACTAATAATGTTTTAGGTAGAAAATATGAAAAACTATTAAAAAATTTGGTAACCGGTAAACTTTGGTTATCGGTAAGTATCTATCCTTTTTATAAAAGTGTCCATACGTTTAACATATCAAGTAAATTTTACCGGTTTTGTCATAATGAATCTGGTTTTGTCATATTTTTACCTGTTATATTGTAAATTATCTATCCTTTTTATAAAAGTGTCCATACTTATTTCACTGTGAAAATATATTTATTATTATCTTTAGTTAATATTGTTAAATTTAAAATCTAAATAATATTTTAATAAATATCAAAACAATCAAAAATTTTTTGTGTAAATGAAATTATTAAATTAATATGTAGGTGGAAAACATGAAACACTATTAAAAAAATTGAAACTAAATTACATAACTTTCAAAAAAGTATATATCATTTTTATAAAAGTGTCCATACTTATTTCACTGTTGAAAACATATTTATTATTATATTTGGTTATATTGTTAAATTTAAATTCTAAATAATATTTTATAAAATATCAAAACAATCAAATATAATTTTGTGTAAATTAAATTATTAAATTAATATTGTAGGTGGAAAACATGAAACACTATTAATAAATTGAAACATAAATTACATAACTTTAAAAGCAGTTTTAAATCCTAAAAAGTGTCGATACTTTTAAAAAATATATCGATCCAAAACGATATACCAGGTAAAAATATGATAAAACCGGTAACAAAATGATAAAACCGGTAAATTTAAAAGTGTCGATACGTTATATAAGGATCGACACTTTGTGAATTTAAAAGAGAAGCAGTTATAGCGCCTATAATGTGTCGATACTTTAAAAAAATATATCGATCCACAACGATATAACAGGTAAAATTATGATAAAACCGGTAACAAAATGATAAAACCGGTAAAATGATACCGGATATATTGAAAGTGTCGACACTTTCGTAAGTACGTGTAATAAATTATCGACACTTTCAAAGAAATAGGTAATTATCCTTTCGAAAGTATCGACACCTGACATAAAAGTATCGACACTTTTGTATTTGTATCGATTAAATATAAATAACATATCCGATTAAAATATAAAGGCCATAGCTAAATATCCTCTGAAAAAAGATAGAACAGACGAGTTTTTGAAATCGAAGAGTAATTGTTGCTGCATTTCAGAAGGCGTTTCTAAAGCGAAGTTTGTTTGTTTGTTGCTGCAGTCGAATCGAAAAGTATGTTGTCGAAACCCTAATTTTTTATTATTACAGTAATCGCGATAGGGTTTTTTATGTGTTGTTTGGGATTTTGGAGTAAGGAAGCATTTGGGACCGATTGCAGGTAGAAATAGATATTCAAGGAAAAATAAATGTCGATACTTTTATTAAATATTATAGGTAGAAAATGATATTATAGGTTGTATAAATGTGCCGACACATTTTGGTGTGGCCATTCAAATTCTTTTGAAGAAAACCGTTTTACCACAAGAGTAGTTATCTATATTTGTATATTGAAAAGTGTATGTAACAAAATAATTTGATTTGCGTAAACTGATATATGAAGGAAAAATGGAGTCAATGGGTTGGAAAATTGTGGTGGAGCAGATGACTTTGAAATTGAGGCCGAGACTCGAAAGCAACCAAAGGGTGGATATATGTACTTCTAGTAAGTATCAATGTCTTTTTGTTATTATTGTTGAAATGGTAATTGGATTAAAGTATCGATAAACTTTAAATTGATTACAAATTTTAAATGTTAACAGTATGGCCGAATGCAAAAGGATGAAGGGAGATGGCACACAGAGCGGTTCGGTATGTAAAATGAAATTGACATTGAGTAGTATTAGTATTTAGTGTTAATGTATTGATTAAGAAACGTTTATGTTTAATATTAGGTGAAAAAAGATGTGAGGTCCAATGGAATTCAATGAGTGATGCTGAAAAGGAACCTTACATCACACAGTCAAGGAATGATAGTAAAGAATACAAAGAACGGAGGAAAGCACATGAAAATAAGGTATTCATTAAACTTGTAAATACGTGATACAAAATATATAAGAACTATAACATTATATATTGTTAAAAATGTAGGAAGTGTCGACAAGGTGCAGCATTAAAAGGGTGAATTTATTAATTAAACACCTTAAGGAGAAGGGTCAGTTGAATGTGCTGGGAGAAATAGGTTTTGGATCGTTGATCGGAGTAAGGGATCGACCTATTCGGAGGGAATTGTGTCGATCCTTGATGGCACAATTTGACGTCAGTCAATGTATGGCTAAGTATGGTGATTATTCATTCCCTCTGGGGGTATCGACTGCTGCAGCCGTATTGGGGGTACAAAACAAAGGCAAAGTGTTATAGAAGTCTGTAGGAGTAAGAACTGGAAAGCACTTGCCTCCAAATATGGTTTGAATCATAAGGTGACATATGCTGAAGTTGAAGAGGATATCAAAAGTGGATCTTACTTGGGGGATGAGCTGAAGGCCCGAGTTCTATTGTACCTTGTCGGGATATTTCTTTGTCCAACGGGTGATACGTCAACGAACAAGGAATATATGAAGCTCATTTGCGATGAAGGCTTGAAGGGTGAATTCAATTGGGCTGAATATATCCATTCGAGATTGATTGAATCAATAATCACCTTTAAAAAGGGCAGCCAGAGATACCTCAAAGGGTGCATAGCTATCTTAGAGGTAAATGAGTTGAATCACTTTTTTGTGTTTTTATATAAAATATAAATTTTATTATAAATGCAGGTTGCACTGTTCGATTTTTGGTCGGGCTGTGAGGCAGTGCCGGCTTATGAAAGAACCGGAGTGGCACGCATCCGTGCATGGGGGAAGGAAGAGGTGGTTAGAGTGATGGTGAAGTTGAAGTTGGATAGAGAGAAGAAGCAAGAAATGGTAATAAATGTAATTAATAATATTAAGAATATAATCAATGTCTTAATATTGTAATTTAATTTTTTGAAGGTTATTGGCAAGGATGTAGAGGAGGCAGTGGAGGCAGAGGAGAAGAAAGGAGGGATGGTTGTATTGGGGGATGAAGGTGAGTGGGACGACGGTGAAGCAAAACAGAGTAACTTCGACATTTTGATGTCTGAATTGGCTGATATCAAAAAATCCAATTTGAAATCATGCAAAGACAATCAAGAGTCGAAGAGAAACTTGATCAAGTCGTAGAGAAACTCGAGAGAGTCGAAGATACACTCGAGAGGAATAAGGGGGTAGTGGAAGGAAAAATAGATGGAGTGGTGAAAGAAGTAGAGGTGTTGAGGGGTGAAGTGGTGAAAGAAGTTGGGGTGTTAAGGGGTGATATTAAGATGGTGACGGGAGAAAATTTGAGGGAGTGGTGAAGGAGGTTGTTGATTTGAGGAGTGAACTTACGGGGGTGAAGGGGGTGGTTGATAAATACTCGGATGAAGGAGCTCAATTGAAGGGTGAAATAAAAGATATGAAGCTATGTAGAAAAAAAGTACGATGAACTGAAAAGATATGAAGAAGAAAAGAGGGAGGAGGAAGAAGAAGAGATGGAAGAAATGAGGAGGAAGGAAGTCGATGTCATGTATACACCGGAGAGTGTTATAGCAGCAGTTTTGGATTCGGAATGTCCTGCACCCCAGAAGAAGAAGCAGAAGGTAAGTTTAATAAAAGAATACTTAATTTGATTTTTATTATGTTGTTGTGACAAAAATTTGTATGCAAAATTGTAGGTTGAAAAAGCGGATATTCCAACCGGAATTGATGACATCGAAGCTGCAATTTGTGATTATTTATGGAATAGCGAGTTAGAATCGGGGTAAGTGAAATATATTGTTTTGTGAGTGATATTTAAATATTTCATGACAAGATATTAATCCTAATGATTCATACAGATATTCTGTAATATCAATGGGAAATCAATTCGCTACTGTATACGACGTTGCAACGTTGAAGCCTACGGAATGGGTTGGCGGTGTGGTAAGTAGAAAGTAGAAAATAAATAAAACTTATTGAATATGTTCTGATTGTGTAATTAATTTTGTTAGGTTATCGATTTGCTCGCCTGGACCATATGCTACGATTCTCAAAAGTCACACCGGAGGATTGGCTACCTTCCATATCTCTTAGTGGTGAGTTAAATTAATAAATATTGAAAAGTAGTGTTATAGACGGTAAATTAATAATGTTTGTTGCGTAATTACAGCAACAGGCGTTGGAAGCCAACAACAAAGAAAGTGTTGAGAATATTTCTACCTTCTGGGGTGTCATATTGGATAACTATGTGAAATTCACCGACTGTGAGAAGGTAAGACACCATACCAATTGCAAATGATGTTTTCGGATATAGAATGTTGAATTTTGTCAAATTGGGTGTGAAATTTGTTGCAGATAATGATCACAATAAACTACCATAATTCACATTGGTATCTGTTGGTGTTGGATATGGTAGATCATGTTGTAACATATATGATAGTATGTTTACAACTGAAGCAGCTAAACAGAGAGTGAAGGATGCTAAGAGATTGGTATGTATGTCTGTATGAAAGGACATTATGTAAATTATAATGCATAATTTTTTTGGTGCATAACTTCTTCTATTTTAATGCAGATTAAAATATTAGATTCTTATAATAAGAAACGCATTTGGGTTGAGTCATGTGGATCTCTAGGAAAGTATCCCTTGAAAAATTTCAAATTTGTGGAGCATAAGAAGAATAAGCAATTGAATGGGTATGAGATGTTATCACAAATAGAAAGCTTAATTTATGCAGTATTCATCATAATTGACATGTGTGGTTTTCAAATTTTGTAACAGATATGATTGCGGCATGTATGTTATGATGTGGATGGAATCGATCGGTTCTACAGGGGCAACTGGTGATTTTGTAAGTGGATAGAAAAAATTGTTTGTGGTAAAATTGTTAAAAGTCGTAGATTGAATGCTGTAGTTGACAATACTTAACGTTCTGACAATTTGAATATAGGTGTTGGAGACTGGGATCGATCGCGAGTATTAAACGATCTCGTAAGCCACAATCAAAATGAACGAAGACAGGAGATAACAAAAGCTGTAATATTACATAAGAATAACAAAAAATGCAATGATGTAAATGTCGAGTTAATTTTGTATAAGATTATAATTTTGTATACGATTTATATTTTGTATGTGAATATAATTATGAATGAGATGAGAAAAGTTAGCAGTATGTTGTTGTACATGTTTCTTATACACATTAAGGGTCATGTCGATACTTGGAAGTAAAAGACAAATTTACAATATGGCCAACAGGGTGCACCCATAAAGTGTCGATCCATATATAAAAAAGTGTCAATCCCAAAATCATCGAACCCAAAAGTATAATGTAATATGTAATTTTTCAATCTAACCGGTACAATTATACCGGTTTTATGAGAGAATATGTCTAAATAATGTGTCGACACTAATATAGTTTGTGTCGATACTTTTTTCCCAGAATGAATGGAAAACAAGGTGCACCCATAAAGTGTCGATCCATATATAAAAGTGTCGATCCCAAAATCATCCAACCCAAAAGTATAATGTAATATGTAATTTTTCAATCTAACCGTACAATTATACCGGTTTTATGAGAGAATATGTCTAAATAATGTGTCGACACTAATATAGTTTGTGTCGATACTTTTTTCCCAGAATGAATGGAAACAAGGTGCACCCATAAAGTGTCGATCCATATATAAAAAGTGTCGATCCCAAAATCATCGAACCCAAAAGTATAATGTAATATGTAATTTTTCAATCTAACCGTACAATTATACCGGTTTTATGAGAGAATATGTCTAAATAATGTGTCGACACTAATATAGTTTGTGTCGATACTTTTTTCCCAGAATGAATGGAAACAAGGTGCACCCATAAAGTGTCGATCCATATATAAAAAGTGTCGATCCCAAATCATCGAACCCAAAAGTATAATGTAATATGTAATTTTTCAATCTAACCGGTACAATTACACCGGTTTTATGAGAGAATATGTCTAAATAATGTGTCGACACTAATATAGTTTGTGTCGATACTTTTTTCCCAGAATGAATGGAAACAAGGTGCACCCATAAAGTGTCGATCCATATATAAAAAGTGTCGATCCCAAAATCATCGAACCCAAAAGTATAATGTAATATGTAATTTTTCAATCTAACCGGTACAATTATACCGGTTTTATGAGAGAATATGTCTAAATAATGTGTCGACACTAATATAGTTTGTGTCGATACTTTTTTCCCAGAATGAATGGAAACAAGGTGCACCCATAAAGTGTCGATCCATATATAAAAAGTGTCGATCCCAAAATCATCGAACCCAAAAGTATAATGTATATGTAATTTTTCAATCTAACCGGTACAATTACACCGGTTTATGAGAGAATATGTCTAAATAATGTGTCGACACTAATATAGTTTGTGTCGATACTTTTTTCCCAGAATGAATGGAAACAAGGTGCACCCATAAAGTGTCGATCCATATATAAAAGTGTCGATCCCAAAATCATCGAACCCAAAAGTATAATGTAATATGTAATTTTTCAATCTAACCGGTACAATTATACCGGTTTTATGAGAGAATATGTCTAAATAATGTGTCGACATTAATATAGTTTGTGTCGATACTTTTTCCCAGAATGAATGGAAACAAGGTGCACCCATAAAGTGTCGATCCATATATAAAAAGTGTCGATCCCAAAATCATCGAACCCAAAAGTATAATGTAATATGTAATTTTTCAATCTAACCGGTACAATTATACCGGTTTTATGAGAGAATATGTCTAAATAATGTGTCGACACTAATATAGTTTGTGTCGATACTTTTTTCCCAGAATGAATGGAAAACAAGGTGCACCCATAAAGTGTCGATCCATATATAAAAAGTGTCGATCCCAAAATCATCCAACCCAAAAGTATAATGTAATATGTAATTTTTCAATCTAACCGGTACAATTATACCGGTTTTATGAGAGAATATGTCTAAATAATGTGTCGACACTAATATAGTTTGTGTCGATACTAATTTAATATCAAGTGTTTTCCACCGTTTACGATATATAGTACTCTTAATCGAGAAACCCTAAACATAAATGCAAGCAGGCAGATCTTCCTCTTTCTTCTACCGTTATCATAAGTGACGATCAGATATTCAGGTAAATTTATCGATATTCTATGGGTTTGATTGATTTCTATATTGGAGTTTTTATCCTGAATGTGTTTGTGTTCCATTGTAATAGGGGTAGCATCCACCAAAATGGCTCCAAAACGTCAGCGTCAGAAACGAGGTCTTTCTCAAAGCTCTTCTCAACCCAGTTCTTCTCAACCACCTCCTTCTGTAACAAACGATTCTTCTGAGGAAATCAGGTCCTTCGAAACTCTGAACTTTAGATCCGACATGGAGAAACAAAGATGGCATACGAGTTTTAAAGTAAGGAAGATTCGTCCCGAACGTGTCATTGACCTGGGTTTCTTGTTTGATGATAAATATGCATTTAGTTTTAAATCCACATTTACATCTTGGGGTTGGCTTGAATTCCTTGGTGTAGAACCAAGATATTATCCCAACCTAGTTAGAGTCTTCTACAACAATGCTTCCTTACAGCACGAGCCTAATAAGACTAATATAATAGGAATTAATACACATGTCATGGGGAAGGATATATATATATCTCCAGAAACGATTGCGGAGGGTTTAGGTGTAACGAATACAGGGGATTCAGATGAAAATGGTGTAGATTGGTCTACAATTAAACGGGTTACTAGAAATAGCCCAATTCACCTCGATGTAGAGTCGAGAGTGTTTCACAAAATGCTCATGGTATATCCGGCCTAGTGGGGAAAACATTCAACGCTTCGAGACAGCGATTATTGGTGGATAGCAAAGTATAAATCCAAAACGGCTCCAAACATTGCAAAACTCATATTTAATACAATTGTATATATGGTCACAAGGGAGCAACAATTTCAACTACACTACCATATGGATGTGTCATCACCCATCTGTTGAAGAAGAAGGAAGTTGATTTTTCGCATGACGCCCCTGTTCGATTAACCCGCAAGATTGACATGGTATTTATTAAAAAAGCGGGATATGATTTTGTTGAAAAACTCGGTTGGAAGCGTGTCAAGGAGGTCGGATTAGATCAAGAGAGGGAGGAAATGGACCCCGTTGGCCATGAAGAAGAGCAACCAAGTGGAGACGCAATGATGGAAGAAGCTCCAGTTGCAGAGGATGTCACAATTAAGACCGTGATGGAATACATGGTCAATTTTCGGGAGCATATTGATTCCCTTGTGAGTGGAATGCGATCCGATATTTCATCATTGCAACGTGAAGTCTCCATGTTGCGTAACGAATTACGTCAACGACATCAAACGAGTTAGGTAATTCATTATCTATGTTTCTTAACATTTACACGTTCTGAACTTTATTTTATTTTCTTTTAACAGATGATGATGATGACGATGAAGCTGGCGATGAAGATGATGACGATGATGATGATGATGATGAAGATGATGATCCAAACAAGTATATCGTGTCTGCAACGCCGCCTTCAAGAAAACTTTTAATTTTTGATCTCAATGGTGTCCTTGCCTACATCCCAAGACTGCCGGCAGGTTTTTCTATTCTTTTGTATCCATTATTTTAACATATAAGCGTAGAACTTTAATCTCATTTTCTTCATGTTGTAGAAGTTGTCCTCAGAAGAGGATTATTTGAATTTATGCAATTTTGTGTCGACAATTTTGTTGTTGCCCTTTGGTCTTCAAAGATGAGGTTAGAACATGTTTGAGGCAATTGAATTACTGTAGTCAAAATCGTTAATATACATTTGAATGTTAACATTCAAACATGATTACAATCTCAGGCATAACGTCGACCGTGTACTTGAGAAACTACCTGTATTTTCCGAGCATTTTCTATTCGTGTGGGTAAGATGAATGTCATTACAGTTTGCTGACTTTTCGTTGTCTATGATTCCTACATATTTATGTTCGACTGTTTGTGAACAGGATCAAAAAAAATGCAAAACATACGATTCTGTTACCTACTGTAAAGATCTCAATGATGTTTGGAACGCGTGTCCAGATTTTAACGAGCTAAATACACTTTTGGTCGATGATTCAGCGGAAAAAATGATTTATAATCCGGTAAGTTGCATTTATGCAATATGTTTTCCAGTTGAACAGGTGTTCAGACATTGATTATTTTAACAACTTATGTGTTTATATAGAAATACAATTACATAGTCCACATACCTTTGACGCTGCTTCCCATTCGAACGACAAAGCTCTAGGTATGACACAAATTTATTCATGCTTATGCGAATTTAATTTATTGTTAGTAAAATTGCACCTCATTAGTTTGATAATTGAAATTATTTATGTATGTCCTCAGAAAAAGGCGGAAACATACGAGAGTATTTGGAAAATTTGTTGAAGGCCTCTAATGTTCCGGACTTCGTTAGAAACAACCCTTTTTCATCGGATTAATTTTGTTTGTCGGTACATTATTTGAACATTCTTGTGTATTTATAATTTGGTGTGATTATACTGTGTGTATATTTCATTAATTATTCCATATTCGCTTCTATGTGTACATATACATTTGAGGATTGTTGAAATATCAATACTAATATATTTTACATCTACTTGCAAATGTATCGAACACATGACTATAGCATTGTTTTCGATATCCACAACAAAGTTTTCACACTTTTTAATATTGTGTCTGTACTTTATGTCCAGAATGAAAGAAAAATGTGTCGATACCATTTAAAAAAGTGTCGATTGAAAAAACATCGGAACCCAGATTTATAATGTAATAGATAATTTTGTAATATAACCGGTATAATATACCGGTTTTATGAGCGAATAGGTCTACAACCTATATCGACACTTTCTAATATTGTGTCGGTACTTTATGTCCAGATTGGAAGAAAAATGTGTCGATACCATTTAAAAAAGTGTCGACATTTACACATCGGAACCCATATTTATAATGTAATAGATAATTTTGTAATATAACCGGTATAAAAATACCGGTTTTATGAGCGAATAGGTCTACAACCTTATCGACACTTTCTAATATTGTGTCGGTACTTTATGTTCAGATTAGAAGAAAAATGTGTCGATACCATTTAAAAAGTGTCGACATTTACACATCGGAACCCAGATTTATAATGTAATAGATAATTTTGTAATATAACCGGTATAAAAATACCGGTTTTATGAGCGAATAGGTCTACAACCTTTATCGACACTTTCTAATATTGTGTCGGTACTTTATGTTCAGATTGGAAGAAAAATGTGTCGATACCATTTAAAAAAGTGTCGACATTTACACATCGGAACCCAGATTTAAGGTTATCTTTTGAGTGAGTTTTAAGATATTAATTTAGTAATTATAGGCGTCTAATGATTAATTTTTTACGTTACGGTATATATTATTATTAAATTAAAAATTCTTAATATTATTTTATAAAATATAAAAACACTCAACTAATTTTTTGTGCAAATGAAATTATTAAATTAATATTGTAGGTGGAAAACATGAAACATACTTAAAAAATATTGAAACATAAATTACATATCTTTAAAAAAAAGTATCGATCCTTTTTATAAAAAGTATGGACACTTTCAACATATTATAATAAAAAGTAGGCAATAAGCGCATTCACATCCCCATCGACGATTTCCTTTGCTTTACCTCTTTGAAGTGCATTGTAGAGGTCTTTATGTGTAAATCCAACATTATGATAGCCCCCTGCATGCTGCGTTAAATAGTTCATTACTTGTGACGTGCCAACACCGACCTCTTTCAATGTTGTTGCCTCATCGATATCAGCCTTACTTACAGCTCGATTAGAACGCATAAATGGTGTCATAGCAGATGTGCACAATGCATGATTATGTTTCTGATCAGACTTACTTATAACCCACTGATCGTTTGTATTTGTTGCTGTAACTACGACTCTAGCCTTACATCCTGTTCTTGTGACTGGCGTATGAGCACGTTGACGATCAACAGTATTGACTTTTGATACTCGAAACCCTTCTTTAGAACAACAAAATTCTTGTGTCTTCACATTCCCTTCCACGTCAAGCCGTGTTGTTCCCTTACGTGCACTAAACCCATGTTCCCGTGCGAATCCCTTGTAAAAGTGCCAAGCTTGATCACGTGAACAGAAGAGCTGACCAACCAATCTGTCAGATTCATCAACATTATGTACTTCATGGCATTCCTCGGTTGGCTTAACATTGTCTACATCAGTATTATCCATGGCTTCAATTTTGTTGTGCAAGTTCAGTGCTCCAGGAGTTGATGGATATGTAAACGAAGGTTCATTTTGAACATGTTTCTGTCGTGCTGCTTTCAATAGGATGTGGCATTGGTAGTGGTAGTTAAAGGGTGGGTACAACATTAAATTCGCAGTACATATTTAGGTATGTACAATAACTACAAGTATATTATCATTTTAAATTCGCAGTACACTGTTAAAAAAATTGAAACATAAATTACATAAGTTTTAAAAAAAGTATCGATCCTTTTTATAAAAAGTATGGACACTTTCAATATAATAGGTAAACATATGATGTAATAGGTACCCCTTATATAATGTAATAGGTATCGTTTATATAATGTAATAGGTAGTGGTTATATTGTAAAGTGTCTATCCTTTTTATAAAAGTGTCGATATTTTTTTCACTGTGGAAAACATTAATTTAAGGTTATCTTTTGAGTGAGTTTTAAGATATTAATTTAGTAATTATAGGCGTCTAATGATTTATTTTTTACGTTACGGTATATATTATTATTAAATTAAAAATTCTAAATAATATTTTATAAAATATAAAAACAATCAAATAATTTTTTGTGCAAATGAAATTATTAAATCAATATTGTAGGTGGAAAACATGAAACACTGTTAAAAGAATTGAAACATAAATTACATAAGTTTTAAAAAAAGTATCGATCCTTTTTATAAAAAGTATGAACACTTTCAATATAATAGGTAAACATATGATGTAATAGGTACCCCTTATATAATGTAATAGGTATCGTTTATATAATGTAATAGGTAGTGGTTATATTGTAAAGTGTCTATCCTTTTTATAAAAGTGTCCATACTTTTTTCACTGTGGAAAACATTAATTTAAGGTTATCTTTTGAGTGAGTTTTAAGATATTAATTTAGTAATTATAGGTGTATAATGATTTATTTTTTACGTTACGATATATATTATTATTAAATTAAAAATTCTAAATATTATTTTAAAAATATCAAAACAATCAAATAATTTTTTGTGCAAATGAAATTATTAAATCAAATAATTCAAATTGAAAATTAAACAACAAATCAATTAAACATTGTTGTGGGTACATTAATTGAACATTGTTATGGGTACATTATTTGGATTAATTTCGTTGAGATGGGTTATGTATAACAAAACAATCTATCTCGCATGTGAGTACTTTATTCCAACCATGTGACAAGTGTGACAACTCCATCAACTCACAACTCAGCTTTGAACTCAATCAATATTGTCTTTTAGCTTGATGGTTCATAAAGCATGTTACTTGAACAGTATGAATCAATTATGCAATTTTCATGTTCAATTTAACACTGCATTTCAAATTCATTTCATATGTAATTGGAGTTTGAATTTAAATTTCAATTTGAGTTTGAATTTCAATATATTTCGGCTCCACTATAAATATTAGCCCAAGCCAATATGCATGTTATCATTGATTATTCCTAATTTCCATTGTTTTTTTTCCAACGTATAAACGCGAGGGAAATCCCGACCATTTTATTTTTTGGTCAACTTTAAAGCGTCAGAAACATTTCGGGCGTATGATCTGGGTGGTATACAAGAAATGTAACAAATAGCAACTAAAATCATAAGTTGAGTACCACCCAAATCATAAGTCTGAAATACTTCCGATGCTCATCAAAATCCAAAGCTCATATGGTGCCAAGCAAAAGGAAATCAAAATCCAAATCTCATATGATGCCAAGCAAAAGGAAATCAAAATCCAAATCTCATATGATGCCAAGCAAAAGGAAATCAAAATCTACAACTTGAGTTTGAACATTGATATGATATGTTCAGTTGTTATCATGTTGGGATTTTCTCGTTTTTGATTGCTTGGATAGTTGTTCTCTTGCTTCTTCAAGTGTTCTTAAGGTTATCCTTTGAGTGAGTTTTAAGATATTAATTTAGTAATTATAGGCGTCTAATGATTTATTTCTTACGTTACGATATATATTATTATTAAATTAAAAATTCTAAATATTATTTTATAAAATATAAAAACAATCAAATAATTTTTGTGCAAATTAAATTATTAAATTAATATGTAGGTGGAAAACATGAAACACTGTTAAAAAAATTGAAACATAAATTACATAAGTTTTAAAAAAAGTATCGATCCTTTTTATAAAAAGTATGGACACTTTCAATATAATAGGTAAACATATGATGTAATAGGTAGCCCTTATATAATGTAATAGGTATCGTTTATATAATGTAATAGGTAGTGGTTATATTGTAAAGTGTCTATCCTTTTTATAAAAGTGTCCATACTTTTTTCACTGTGGAAAACATTAATTTAAGGTTATCTTTTGAGTGAGTTTTAAGATATTAATTTAGTAATTATAGGCGTCTAATGATTTATTTTTTACGTTACGATATATATTATTATTAAATTAAAAATTCTAAATATTATTTTATAAAATATCAAAACAATCAAATAATTTTTTGTGCAAATGAAATTATTAAATTAATATTGTAGGTGGAAAACATGAAACACTGTTAAAGTATCGATCCTTTTTATAAAAAGTATGGACACTTTCAATATAATATAATGTAATAGGTAAATTTGCAATGCTATCGGTATAAATATACCGGTTTACTTATAAAATAGGTAAATATAAGCGCTACCTATTACATTATATAAGCGCTACCTAGTATGTTATTGTACTTTATAATATTTCCGGTTAAATAATATAACATAACCGGTCTAAATTTTAACCGGTCACTTATTTAACCGATCACGCCGTATATTAGCTGTTTTTTAGGCGCCGCACCGCAGAACCACCATATTCTGTCCATGGCTAAGCTATTTGATGCATTCCTTCATGATCCTCACTCAATGTTAATATTGTTTTAATTAGACTTTTTCGTAATTTTACAGGCCCAAACCCAACCCAACCCAACATTATTGGGGGTATTATGTGGGCGAAGATGTTTTACGCAACTCCACAAGTATTCTGAATCCCCCTCCCTTTCACCTTCCTCGATGCGTTCTCACTCCCACGGCCACCCATAACCAAAACCGCCTCATCATATCCTTCAATGGTTTGTTTATCTGTCGCTCTTCGTTTTTCAATGCAATCCCCGTTTGCAGTCCTTTTTCCCCATAAAATAAAATCCAAATTTGTTTGAGATTTGATACTATCTCGTTTTTGTTTTTGCAGGCCCCAAAGAAAGACAAAGCCCCTCCTCCATCATCCAAGCCTGCAAAGTCTGGAGGTGGCAAGCAGAAGAAGGTCAATTTCTTTTCGCTACCATCAAACAAATGTGTTTTGATTTTATGCACTTTTAGAGTTAGACATGATGTGGGTTTCCCTTTTTGGGGTATTAACAGAAGTGGGGCAAGGGAAAGCAGAAGGAGAAGGTGAACAACATGGTGCTGTTCGACCAAGCTCCTTATGACAAGCTTCTCGCCGAAGCTCCTAAATACAAGCTCATCACTCCCTCCATTCTCTCTGATCGTTTGAGGGTACTTTTACCAGCCTCTTATGTTTATCATTTATATACGCAAATCCTTCTGTTGTATCATGTTTTCCATTACTCTTGCATCATTCAATTCTGATACTATTGAATTTTTCATCTGGATGTGGTTATATGATTCATTGCTGATTATGCCAGGGCTTATAGTGTTGAATCGGGGATATTTGGGTGTTAATTATTGATGATAGATGAGCTTGATTGATGTTTTTTATTTTCAGGGATTTATCCAGGTTTTTAATTATACCTTTGGGATTGACTTTTGTTGTCTGAATTAATATGACTCGATAATTCATTCTTTCTAATCATCTGTTTCTCTAATTAAGGTTTCCGGTATACACTTCATTCATTGTGCTACGAAGTTAGGCATCGTTTATTACTCTGTTCTTTTCTTATGTATGGATGCTTCTAAATGCACGCATGAATTGTATTACGTGAACCTGCATTTGGCCATGTAAGTCAAATATTGTTTTGTTTGCACCTCACTTGGATTTGGATAAAGGAATGCTCAGGTATTTATCCAGGTCAGTTTTTTATTATAGCTAATAGCTTGTAGTGTAGCTTATAAAAGTTAAACTGTGCCTTAATGGAAGCAAAAGGCAATTGAAGTATCAATCTAAAATACCTTTGGGGTGAACTCTTGTTGTTCGATTAATACGACTGTAAAGCATTTGTTCTTTCTAATTGACTGTTTCTTTAATTACGCTTGTGCCATTGTACTGTAGAGTTGGATGTTGATTGGTTGCTTGGGTTATAATTCTTTTTATATATGTGTGCTCCTTGATGTGTAACCCCCAGACCGATACGGGTAGCCCGATCCGATCCGATCCGGGAAGTCACATTAGGACCACCGGAGCGACCCACTGTAAAAATAGCGGAAAATTTAAAACTTTTTATCAGAACATGTAAACTTATAAAATCAGTTTTCACTATTTAAAAATAAAACAGATTTCCAAACTCGTATATAAATCAAAATACAATTACATTTCCCCTAATCACATGTATCATACTCTGCAACAACGCCGGACGAACTCCCTTACTGAAGTCGATAGATGTACTGGTATAATTCTTTTAACCTGAAAAGGTGAGTAATAGAGTGAGTTTTGGAAAGCTCAATAATACAGAACTACCAGATGATGCTGATGAATGTGCAGATACAGATAAATATATATTTCCTTATTGTTTCTGAACATTTACAGATTTTTATGCTGAGCAGAGATCCTACTGATATTTCAGGTGGTAGTGGACAATGAGCTTTCATTTCAGAGAAATATTTCGGATGACTGAGTTCAGGAGATCAGAATAGGTTTTCTAGTGTGTTCTCAAAAACCATGTAACTTTTCAGATCTTTTTAAAATATATATATATATATATATATATATATACCCCCATCCGTCACGAACAAAATGTGTAGGTTCCCCAGAATCATACAACCCCGTCACGTCCAGTAAGGCCCTGAGCACACAGCCGAGGAACTAGTAAGTAAAGCCCTGAGCACACAACCGAGGAGCCTCCAAGTAATCTTCCTCCAACAATACCCCCCAATAAAACATGTTTCGTCCGTAAACGGATATATCAAAAATCAAAACATAATTCAAGTCAAGTATCATATCAGAATCCAGATTATTTATCAGATCAGAATCCATGTCAATATCATATCAGAATCCAGGTCAGGTATCATAACAGAATTCAAATTTGAAATCAGATAAAATATTCATGTAATTAGGGAACACACCAGAGTTTACATGTATTATTTAGAGGTACTGTATCAGGCAGAGAAACACAGTTCTTCAGTATGTCGATAGAATGTTGGAATTTAGAATCACTATTGGAAGAGTTCATTAACTGACAGAATCATCAGTTATTCAGAATGTGAATTATCAGGATATTATCTTATTCGGACAGTTTTCAGAAGTTGTACGTAATCAGAAGGGTATTCAGAATCATTTACATCCATGTCAATTGATCGGATAATCAAACAACTTGAGAACGAAGATTCAGAACCTTAACAATCTATGTCGACTGGTCAATTCATTTTCCTTCTAGGGTATTTATTCTTTAATACCACAAATTCTTATCCGTAGACCATTTTCGAAATCATCGATGAATAAATCTTCAAATGTCTTTATTTCATTTCCACGCTTCCACAATATCATGAAATGCTGACGTACTTGATTAATTTGTTCATAACCCATTGTAATTGTACACTACGTAAACTCATCAGAGTTTCCAGACTTATCCAAATCACTTATTAAATCCTCAGTCATTGAGGTTATCTAATTCATTTAGCAGTCATGTCCATTCCAGTTACTTCAAGATTTTCCAGAGTAATTCAAACGTTCCTGAATTTCAGATACATGTTGTACTTCCATTCCATTCAATTTGGTATTCGTGGTTGATTTGTCGAACAAACGTCCAATTCTTAGTACTGAATACGATCTAGAGCTGAGCTGAATACTTCCAAAATTTATCATCGAGCCAAACTTGAGAAGACGAACACATGTTCCAGGAATATCTATGTCATTCAGGTATTGACATAGCTTTAGGGTTAATCTACTCACTTAAATTATTTTCCATTACCTTTAAAGGTAGTCCAATACCTATGCTTACTTGGATTCCTTAATTAATCCAAGACATTTACTTAATATAGACCATAAGGGTATTTTGGTCATTTTGGTTTTCAGTTTTATTCCAATCATAACAGAGCTCAAGGATATCCATCATTCCTGAGCTTGGTGATATTCTTGGGCCATTTCCATTACAGGGGTATTTTGGTCATTTTACAGATCTACGGTATTTCAATCTTTTTCCTCCATCCGGTCTTATTATTTAATTCCAATTTATCATCTATTCCAGTCCGTTCGAACAATTCTGATAAAAGAGCACCCTCCGATAAATTGTTCTTCAGGTATTTACTCATAACTCGGATATTTTCGGGTCAAGTGCCTTCTCGAATTTTACAAATGCAATATTATGAATTTTTCTTTACAAAGACAGAATATTAATAATTAAATTTGTACTTAATCGAGTTAAGTACAAATCCTCAAAGTGCTTTCTCCTTCAGGGTGAACTCTGACTATTTTACCTCACAAGGGTATTTTCGTAATTTCTTAATCAGATAATTTCGATATTAGCTCTTAACGAAAATAATATAATATAGAGATCCTATGATTAATTGCTTCCTCGAACATTCTTTGATCTTGAAATGATTCCTTAAAAGACTTCTAGTATCTAGCATAAACCTTTTTAGGGTTAAAAATCGGTTATCCATAATTTCCAAGTAAAACTAACATTTCTTATGCACATCAATAGTTTTAGCATATCAATAATTCTTTTCAGATTTATTAATCAACTTCCAGATACAATTCTTGTCATTTTCCAACATAAGGGTAATTTCGTAATTTTACCTAATCGAAATATTCTCATAATTTATCATCTAAGTACCTTTAATGAGATAAATTATAATCTACAATCCATGGTTGATTCTTTTATCACTTAATTCCAGAACTTGTAATTTAATTCCAACTGTCCTCCAATTTCTTATAATAGTCATCTGAGCCATATTCAGTTATCTACTTTCTACCGTATTCGTATCTAGTGTAGATCTTCATTAATTACACATATGAGACCAAACATTTCCATTCATGCATTTACCAATACCAATATGTTCTATAAAGCATAAAGAGGTAGTAAAGTATTACCTCGATTTCCGTGCAATACTGATCGACCATAAAAATTCCATTCGAACGCCTTTGAACTTCAATTCAACTTCTAATAATTCCTCAGATACATATCAACATAAATTATATCAGAAACGGAGCTTAATTGCGATAAACGGATCGAATCGGGTGATAAATCAGTGAAATACAGCTTACCGGGTTCGAATTTGGCGAAACAGACTTCAGATTCGGATTCAGGACGTCGAAAGCATAAAATATGACTTTTCAGAAATTTGGAATTTTCGGTCAAAATCAAAGTCAACGGGTTTGACCGGTAATTTCAAGGCCTTCGGGTATGAATTTCGAAAAACGGATTGCGGAATCGGATTTGGAACGTCGAAAAATGTCAGGATAGGTATACGCGGTCAAAAACAAAGGTCGTTTAATGCCCGGTCAAAGTCGGTCAAAGTTTTGGTCAACAGTGGTCAACGCCGGTCAACGGTCAACGGGTCGGGTCGGGTTGTGACCGGTCAAACTGGTCAAAACAGCTCAAAAATCGGTCACTTTTGCCTTTCCCACGCGCAATGGTGGCGCGTGGGGGCGCGTGAACAGTGTCCTGATATCGGAAAATTCCTGGAAAAATTCCTAAAAATTATTTTAAGCGATTTCGAGATACTTACAAAGCTCGGTTCAAATTTTTGAACGGCGGAGAGTTTGATTTCAACGAATCGAAAACTTTGACCGCTTCACCTCCTCACGCGCCGCCGTCGACGGAGACCAAGGATGACACCGGCAGACTCGGAACGGAACAAGGAACACGATGGTGCGGGAGGTGTCGTAAACGGATGACCCGATCGTCGTGAATCGATGAAAAACCAACTAAAATCGAGTTATTACCGACGGTACTTCCAACTGAAATTAACGACGAACGGTGACGATTCACGATGAAAGGTTTGAGGGGTTTTGTTCCTCGGTTGACAACGAACACGATGGAGGTTTCGGCTCATCGATCGGAGGTCGGACGGCGGGTAGATCGGAGTTGAAAGGAGGGTTGTTGGATAAGGAAAACTGGAAATTCTGCATAAAAACAATCGGGGAAGATGTTATAATTCATGCGTAAAGAAAAATGGGTAAACCATGAGTTTAGTCACTGAACTTTATGTACTTCTTAAAACGGTCTGCCAACTTTGAAATCTTACAATTTAATCCACCGTTTCTTTCAAAATATCAATTAAATCCACCAATTTATAATTTCTTAAATTTAGCCCCTAAATTGGGGTGTTACATGATGCATGTGTGAATTCATATTACACGAATCTACATTTGGCTATTTGAGTTTAACATTGTTTTGTTTCCGCCTTGCAGATTAATGGATCACTTGCGAGGAAGGTGTAGACACCCGTTTTTGTCCGGGTTTATAAAAAGTATTAATATATATATTAATACTTTATTATTATTATTAATTATTATTTTTATTAATATTATTTAATTACATTATGTAGGCCAACCCATTACACTAATTCAAGCTCATTACAAGTTGGCCCAACATTCAAGATCAGACCCATATAACCCACCACCCGAAGCCCAACATATAATTCAACCCAACCCATTACAACCATCTCACCCAGAGCCCAACTACAGGCACAAGTCCAGCATCCAGAGACCCAAGTTCGAATTAACCCGACCCAACTAAGGTCTGACCCGAACTGGCCCAAGATGGTAACCCTAAATAGATTAGGGTTTTCATCACTCTTCAGCTCAGCAGTCGCCGCCGACTCCTCAGCTCCTTCAGGCTCGTGAGCTTTACGCGCCAACTCTTCAACTTACTAGTCGTCGCTTAAGCAGAGCCTTCCCCCGTCGACCGCTTATGTTGCTTCCGTCGACAAACTTGTCCAAACAGTGACCCCAAAATCAATCAGAAAGCAGACAAAAATCAAATAAAATCTTATCCTAGAAATCTAGGATATGATAACCTATCGAGGGACATTATTTCACTGAAGGGGTTGTCTATCTATCACTCAAATCCATCAACAATCATCAATCACAGAAGAAACAAAAAAGTAGAGGGTAAAGAAGATATCAAGGCATTCGTGGGTTTGAGAGAGAATGGAGATTTGAGAGAAATTCGGGGGTTGAAAAAAAGCCTCGAACAGGAAAAAAATGAAAGAAATCAAAAGAAAAAACAAGGAAAAGAGAGAAGATGAGAGAACTCGTACCTTGGTCGGAGGAGCATCGGGAAGCCCGAAGGTCGCCGGAGTTTCTTCTTTTTCGAAAGGTACATCCTAGATCTAGGGTGTTTGGGTTGGTTTTAGGGTAAGGGAAGTTTAGTCTCGGGTTAGGGAGGATAAGATGGGTCCTTTTGGCTTCCTGCGATCGTCGTGCACCACTGTGCGTCGTTGTACGCCGTCGCGGGCTCCACCGTGGCTCTCTCTCTCCGATGAGGGAAGTTGAGAGAGTTCTTAACTCTCTCTTTTCCCTCTGGTTTTCAAACCGAAACAAATGAGAAATGAGAAGGGATAAGCCTTGTGTTCAGGCGTTTATATCCCATAAGAAATGACGTCGTTTAGAAGGGGACTAGTCAAGCATTTTAGCGTGTGGGTAAACCCTATTTAGTGTCCTTCTGATTTATGTAATATTTAATTTTGGTCATTAATGAACATTTTATTTCTTTTTATTTTGAACACTTATTTTATGAATGTTGCAATTTAGTCCTTATTAGCCTTTAAGAATGTGTATGTATATATTTATGTTGAGGTCATTGTACTTTAATGTTATTTATACTTAAGCAGGATATGTTTTTATTATTCCATTTTTAGTCACTGATTTAATGTATTGTGTATTTTTGATGTTGTTCGAATTTGGCTATGATAATTGTAAATCTCTTATTTTAGTCACTGTTGGGCATTTGGTTAGCCTTCTGATCAATGAGTATATAATAATATTTAAATACATACATCTGTATCAACCTTCTAATCAATTAGTAGCCTAATTTCTTCCAATTCATTAGGTAAATCTCGATGATATTTTCTTGCACTTGATCACCTATTAAATGAAATTATTTTTATTATATACTCAACAAAATTATTTATATATGAAATCAATATTGAAATTACCTCAATAATAACGGGAAGATCAACGGGTTTTTCACCACCGGACATAAAAAGTGCATGTGATACCACGTCCAAGACTGGAGAAGAATGAGACATCCGTCGATAGAATTTTTTTAATAGGCAGTAGCTTGACACATTTCCCTATATATAAATGTCAAAATTGCGGAGTCCCAACTGAGTGTGTCAGCATGATGAAAATCTGCAAGGTAATGCAACCACATACAATGAATTTGGTTGCACGATTTGTTGAGCATTAGGATCCCTCCTATGAGCTGTAATATGCAAGCCCATACATACATTTTAATCTGCTCCTCGGAGGCATCGCGACTCAAATGTTGGAAAGTTGTATCCAACCAATTTAATGGTATTCGACCACCATTGAAATTAGGCGTGACACCTCCAATATACTCCTCGCACAAGGAATGTCAGTCACAATCTGTCACCCCATAAATCACATCTCCATCTACTGAAAGCCCCAAATGTATGGCAACATCCTCCAGCGTAATTGTGCACTCTCAACACGGAAGATGGAATGTGTGTGTCTCTGATCTCCACCTCTCAACCAATGTAGAAATAAGGTTGGATTCAAGGTTATAGTGCCTTCATATTTTTCTACGTAACTAAATTCAGCCTCGACTAAATACGGCCATACACGAGTAGGTATCTCTAACTTAAGGTTACGAATGAATGGATCTAATATATAATATTTCTCCTAATTTAATAAATATTATAGAAATTAAAATATAAACTAATACTAAAAATTAAATAAAAAAACATTAACAATAATTAAAATTACAATAGAATTTAAAATTGTTATTGTATCGGTAAAATACCTCGAGATATGATTTTCATCTAAATGTAGCAAATCGCCTTCCATTTTATAACTGTGAAAATTAATTAAAAAATTGTATAATAAAATTTAATAAAATAATAAATTATTGGTTCATTATAATACAATAAAAGTATTTTACCTTCTTAATAGTAAGATTGATACTCGGAAGAATGAGAGAATTTGAGATTTCAGTGTGGTTTGGAGGTTGTGTTTGGGGATGGTATTTATAAGAAGAAGGAGGGGGTAGACAGGTTCCCATAAATGTGGGAGGTTGACGGTTGGGGTATTAAAAAAAGGAACGGATAATGATCCGCGACTTAAGTACGTGTTAAAAATCCGCAAAGGCGCGGTTGGTAATCCACATTTTTCCTTACGTGGCGTCAGCTCGAACAGAACCAATCATCCGCACCTTTCTTGGCATGGTACCAGCTCGGACAGAATCCACGAAGGCGCGGAATGGCGATCTGTACTTTGTTAGAAAAGATGTTAGATCGATAATATTAGGAGAATATGTCTGACATGTAATTATTAGGTATATGAGTCATATTTCGGTAAAAAAAACCTATATGTCTTCGATGATGATCGCTATTACTTCAAAAGATGTGGTTTGGTTGGAAATTCGAAGCTAAATGATCCAGTTGTGAACTTGTTTGCATAATATTAACGCAGCTTGTAGATGCAAGCTGGATAGCAGGTAGCTTTTATCATTACTATATTATCGTTATATTATTCAAAAATCAGTAGCAAACTTAAATTTATGGGTAAATTATATATTTAATAACTGAATTTTCATATGATTCCTATTTTACTCACCATACTTTCAAAATTTTCAATTTGCTCACTCAACTTGATAGATTGAGCTTTTTTTGTCACTCTGCCATTAAACTTCTCACGCTGTTATGACGTGGCTTAGAGAAATAATTTTTTAATCACTGCTATGACAGGTCAGAAAAATAAAAAGGTAAATAACAAATTTGATAATTGAACTTTCATATAATTCATATTTTACTCACTCAACTTTATAGATTAAGTTTCTCGATCATTATGCTGGTAAGTTTCTCATCGCTAAGGATCATTCACCACTGCCCACATCGTTGAACCCATCTCCGGCTAACGGTGGCTCGCACTGCCACCTCCAGCAGCACATGTGTCTCCTCCCGATCGAAGCCCTACCCTTCACTGTTGACGAAAGTCTTTCGTTCATTGTAAAATCATAGGAAATCGTTCGATGACCCGTCGTTGATCTTTTCGCTGTTGGACGGTGACTATCACTGCTAGTACTGGTGTGAGTGTCAGGTCACTGCGACTAAAACCATGGTGGTCGATCATCAAAGCTCCCCTTTATTCATTGTATAGGAATCGTGAAGGTTCATCGGGAAAACCAAGTCTTCCCATTGGTTTTCATCGATTTTCGACCACCCGAGCCTCCGTTCCTCTCACCGCCGCCACTGCTAAAGTCATCTCCTCTTTCCCACGAAAACCTAGTCTATTTTCCCTCTCATCGGTGTTGCCTTCGTCGTCAGTCGTTGGGTAAGCAATTCGAACATGTTTTTCGGCAACCCCGCGTCCATTTGTCTGACTCCGGCTCACTCGGCCAAAAACTCAATATATAAAGTTGAGTGAGCAAATTGAAAATTTTGAAAGTACGATGAGTAAAATAAGAATCGTATGAAAGTTCAGTTATCAAATTTGTAATTTACCCTTATTATTATTATTACGTGAAAATCCGATGTGGCATGTTTAATAATAAAATATTTCACATCAACGAGCTGTTAGTGATATAATGGTGGAGTGACAAAAAAAAGTTCAATCCATAAAGTTGAGTGAGCAAATTGAAAATTTTAAAAGTACGGTGAGTCAAATATGAATTATATGAAAGTTAAGTTACCAAATTTATAATTTGCCCTAAATTTATATATTAACAATTACACTCTCTATTACTGATAATTGACAGATCTCCAATAATTTTGGTCCATTTAAGGAGTGAATCGCTATTAACAATCGTTTTTAAATCTCTTATTGTGACTTACATCCAGACCAAAATAAATAGACCATTACTAACCACCATAACCCTTCATCATCACTTGTATACACTAAATGTGTACAAATTGAATTTTAAATTAAAATTATATATATAAATTTCAAACTATCCTAACAAAATTTAGACTCTTATTTAATAATAAAAATATTTATATAAATCATTTTCCACAACCTTAACTATCCCAACTAACAAGGACAAAACGAAATTGAAAATTAAGTGCTGAAAATCTCACACATTTCTCCTAAAATCCTCGCGATTTACTCACTTACCAGTTACCAGCGCCACAACTATCATTTCCATATCAGTAATTTCCATAACTGTCTTGAGTCAAATTAGGAAAATAACAGTTTGAATCCCTAAATTACCACTAGAGGATTTATTGGGAAACTTTATACAGTTGTAGCTTTCAACCATTACTGGTCCATACCAGTTCAATTAACGGTTATTACCTGTATCGTTTTACCCGCCCTGTAAGTTAACTTAACCGGTTTACCCATTCCGTTTGTAAACATTTCCTTCTACTTGATTTACAAATGCAGACAATTAAGAGCAGCTCCGGCGCCTCACAGAAACAAACCGACGAAAATCGCCTCCGGGATTTTAATATACTGTTGTTAATGGATCAGGATGTCGATAGGGTCCGGGAACCATGGAGCCTCGAGGAGGATGAGTCGTTGAGGAAGTTGGTACAGCAGTATGGTGCCAGAAACAGCACGGTGATTTCGACGTGGATCCCGGTCGTTCAGGAAAATCGTGCCGCCTGGGGTGGTGCAATCAGCTTTCGCCAGAAGTTGAGCACCGTGCCTTCACGGCGGAGGACGACAGTATCACAAGGAAGGCGCACGCCTCGTACGGGAACAAATGGGCCACCATCGCTAGGCTTCTTAACGGGCGTACGGACAACGCCATTAAAAATCATTGGAACTCAACCTTAAGCGTAAATTGACTTCCGATGATTCCGATTCACAAAGAGAATCGGAGAAAAGATCGGCTAAATCACGGAGAACAACGAATTGTAACAACAACAATAACAGTCCCGGGAGTTCGTCGTGTTCCGACGTAAGCGATGAGCCGACTCGGTACTCCTGCGTTTCTACGAAGCTTACTCTGGACGCTCTTGGAACGAATCTATCGAGTTGAACAATGATAACTCGTCGAAAGATGACGAATTGAAATTATCAGAAGAAAAGCACGAGAGCGAGTCGGCGATGACAGCACTTCCACAAGAGATATTGGCGGCGATGAAGGAAATGATTAGGAAAGAAGTGAAGGATTACATGGAAGAGTTTGGATTCAAAAGACAAGGTGTGAGAAATGCTAGGGTTAAGAGAATTGGGATTGGAAATTTTGAATGAACCATTATTCGTTCGATTAATATGGGGAGATCAAAGCTTACGAAAAAGGGAAATAGAGAGATAGATGAACAAAAACACGAACCAAGTTACGTTAAAGGAAAGAACAATTGTTATTTCTAAAAGAGTCACAGATTCGAGTATAAGAAATTACTGAGTATTTGAGCTATTAAATGGTTGAGTCTTTAGAATAGATGTCACTTGTGGCATAGAGTGATTGTGTCGTCTTTTTCTTTTATTTAAGTTTAATTAACGTGGAATCTAGTTCAAACTCGAGCTTTTTACGACTAGAACTCGGATCAGCTTGGCTTGCTTACAGTTACAGGTCGTCGTTTTTTGCGTTCTCGTCCACTCATCTCAAGTAAGAGATTCAGAGCTGTGAAAAAGGAATAAAAACAAGGCAAAATTCAAAACACATCCAAACGGATTACCCATCAACTACAAAGGAGCAAGCAAGATGATATGACGGTTAGCGGATCAAAGCGGGGATGGCTTGAGGGGAGTAGATGGGCGTAGTCATCCTCTTAAAAGTTTTTTTATATATATTTTAAATTAAAAATCTGTTTTTATTTCTTAAAATTTTATAAATTCGCTCCTAACATAAAATTATGTATGTATCTAAATCAAATATTGGATCTTAATTACAGAACACTATACAAATTGGGATCAATTACATCATACTGTTTATGAATTGCATCCAAACCTAATTTTCCATGACTCTAAAACTCTCTCCTCATTTAGATGCATCCCACAAGCTAATTTACTCTCCCATTTCTCATTCCAATTGGCTCAAATTTCGATTTCTTTTGCTTGTGGTATTCAACTTTATTGGATATAAATTGTTTGGTAAAGTCGTTGAAAATGATTTTTGAATTTAATCACCAAAACAGGGAAATCTCCAAAATCGGCATAAAATCAATAGTTTGTATCATGTATACTTCATGGTCTTAATCGAATAAATTTTCATCCGAGGTTAAACTTAGGATGAAAAATATCCAACTCGAGAATAATAGTATAACTTATGTTTATATGTTTAAAGATAATTGTTAAAGATATTCGGGTCGAGTTTTTATCCTAAAATTCGAGCCGGATTTCAGATAGAGTGAAACTCCTCTAAATCCAAGTAGGGTTAAGAATTGAGTGAATGATATAATTCTCGAATCGAATTCAAATAAAACAAAAATCTGACCTGATATGATATGACATATTGTCATCCCTATATACAAGTAAAAGCGAAAATTGTGAATAAAGCCCTTTGCAATTCAAATTAAAGTGATTGACAAGAATCAAATTACTTCAGTTGTTAAAGAAATAGTTGATATTCTTAGAGGTTTCGGGTTTGAGCACCACCGACTGCATCAGGAGTGAATGAACGTTAGTGTGAAATGATTTAGAGTATTTAGAATACATACTACTTTAAAATCAACTTAGTTTAATAAAAAAAAGTGATTGGGATTTCTTTTCATTTGAAAGGATGTAATCCTACATTGGTTTAACTTCCACGCAATGTCATTCTTCATCTAAAACGGAAAAAAATTCATTCCGAGTCATTTTCAGAAAGCAATTCAAAGCCAATAGTGATTTTCAATCAATGGTGATACCATCAAAAGATCCTCCTGAGTCCAGGTCTCGTAACTTTACATATTACTAATATTTGGTATAATTGGTAAGTGTCGAGGTTTCAAATCCTTAAACACTAGGGGGTAGAATATTAGGGTCACGATGTAATTTTAGAGACCTAAAATGCATGTCTTGTTCTAATTATCAAGAAATCCATTTAAAAATTAAAATGTCATGTTCTAATTTATTTAAGTTTAAAATTGATAGGGATTTAAAAAGTATTCAAACTAAATGACGGAGCATGTCATTTCACCAAATTAAGAGGGACCTAAAAAGCAAATTAACCCAAAATAGTTAGAGAATCAATACTTAATTTACCTAATTTCAAAACGTAAAAAACCTAAAATGTAGCCGAACTTACAAATTAGGTAGTGACCAAGACCTAATTTGTGAAGTTTTAATATTAAGAGGGACCTAGAAAACAATTGAATATAAAAAATAGTTGTGTGACTAAAGTAGAAACATTGGAATAAGTTGGTGACAAAATAAATAGTTTTATCCTACAAATTATTAATTCGATTATTTTGTATGATTAATTCCAAATATAATATATTCAAATATGTGTTATTGTGATTTTAACCTTAAATTGTCTGTCCAACCAACTTACCTCAGTGGTTAATAGAATTGTTGTTGTTTTTGAAGTCAGGGTCCGAGCATCAGGGACTGCAGCAGGCAGGGGCGGACCCAGGACAAAAATTCAGGGGTTGCACAAAAAAATTCTTATAAATTTTTTTAGGGGTTGCACAATATTAAGGGTGACACTTGTATTAATTAAAAAAATTAGAAAAAATTAACACTAAGTAGACAATTTTGTTGCACAAAATTTTTTTCTATGAGAATTTAACTGAAATATGGAGATTCTATCTAAAAATTACAAAATATATATGTAAAAATATTGAAATCTCACAATTTGAGGGGTTGCCCGAGCTACCCCTGGGTCTGCCCCTGGCAGCAGGGTATTTGAGCGTTCATTGTCAAATGCTTGAGAGTATTTAGAGCAGATACTACTTTATAATCACCTTAACTTTAACTTTGATAATAATAATAATAATAATGAACTTGTAGATTGTCTATGGAAGTGGACCGATAGTAAATGTTGAGAATTAAGTAAGATCTGTTGCATATTTGATAATTGACATCATCATTTTCATAGACCAAGTTGTGCCCCCAAATTATAATCCTGCATGGAAATTTTGAAGCTTCATTTAATGTTGTACCCTATGACCGTTGAGCATAAGTCCAATTTTTGTACTCATTTTCTAATTGTGATAGGTAGAAGGTTTAATAGTGAAATAATCACCAATCAGCAACTTTCGAAATAAATAATACTTTGTTGTTAAGTAAAGGATGAGTTGTGTAATATGGGAGATGACTTCTCTTTAAAATTTTGCGTTTAATGACTTTCTAGGCCCCTCTTAGTTTTATAACTAGATTAATCATGTCTTGTCTCGTAATTTTTTGGATTCTTAAGATTTCTTAGTTTTGAAACTAGGTGAATTAGATTATAGCCTCTCATTTTCTGGTACAATTTGATCTTTAGTCCCCTAATTATGTTAAATCAAGCTAGATTAAATTTTTATTTTATTTTCAAGGTAAGTGAAAAAATTAAATTCAAGTAAGAATAAAGTCGAATCTTATTATCATAACATATAATTAAATTCAAATCCGTCAACCCATCCTATTGCCATCCCTAGTCAGATTACGCGGCACTCAAAGATCACGTTGGCAATAACGAGTGCAGTGAGATCATTCATATTCATATCGTGCTAACCGTAGTGATAATTTGCCAATTGTGGGCCGTATGATGTGGAAGGCGAGAGCACGTAATTGATGTGTAATATATTTGAATTTTCAGAGCACAACAGAACAGAACAGAGTCTGCATTGCATTCTGCCTATTTACTTCCCATGCCTGTCGTTGTTGAAGACCAAACTTGGCTTACTTTTCATTCGCATTTTGTCAAAATCTCATCTTCCCCATGAACTTGCTTTCCAGGCTTCCTGGCTGCCATTGAACCTAAGCTCAATTCTATCATTACACAAATTGTCACTGTCTCTGTTTTAGTCAAACAAAGCCCACCATCAATCCCAAATCGCATCTGCGTTTCAAATGCTATAAATAGAATCCAACCACGCCTTGTTACTGCCTAACGTCATTGTTTTCTTTTTCTAGCTGTGAATCACATTGGGAAAATGGGCATAAAATTGTTCATTTTTGTTGTTCTTCTTCTTCTTGTCTCTCTGTTGTTTTCTGAAACAGGGGCAAGGGGGTTGAAGGATTCGGAGCTGCAGTCCTATAATGGCAGCAAAAAGATGTCGTCACGGCCGAGTCCGGGCGTCGGACGTAGATACAACAATGCTGAGAAATCTGGTTCGGGTGTTGGACAAGGGTACGATAACGTTCGGGCTGTTGGAGTCGGGAAATCCGGTTCAACTGTAGGACACGAATACGATGGAGTTGGAGCCATTGGAGTTGACAAGTCCGGTCCGAGTCCCGGTGAGGGACACAAGTAAACAAATCAATGCAGATCATACTAATAAGTCACTTCATTCTTTTCTTCTTCTTCTCAATTCCTTTGTTTTTGAAAGGTCCTTTCCATTTTATTTATGTTTTTTTAGTTATAACTCATGATTATATGCACGTTCGATATGATTTTGAGTAGATCAATTGACCGAACATCATTCAAATTTTATTGTGCTAGATTTGAGCTACGTCTATTGCAACTGTATAGTTTTTCACATATTAAGTTGCATCATTTACATATTCAAATTCTCTTTATTGATTTTATTGTTTCAATTTATTTTCCATTCAATTATGTAGTAACACGAGTCACAATCTGATTAGATGGTAAATTTATTAAATTGAATTAAAATATAATCAAATTAATAAAACATATAAATACTAAGGATTAAATGTATAATTATATATTTTTAACAGTCGTGCCAGATCCTCCATTTAATATTAACAACAAGTGATTTATTTGACTACAATTAAATAACTAAGTGATTTTATTGATAAAATTGAAATATTGATGATCAAAATGAAAAGAATAAACAATTAAGTTGCCATTGTTATAGTTTGCCCCTAAATATAATCATCCTTTATTCAATCATGTAGTCAAGTGCAAATAGAGAGGTAGAGCTTATTCATAAGTAATTAATTATTAATTGTCATTCCCTCTACAAAGACGTGTTTAATTTGTTGGCTGATTCTTGTAGTCAGTCCACAACTGATCAACAATCTTGCCAAAAATCTGGAAAAAGGAATCGGGATTGTGCCCATCTCTGAGCTTCCCGTTAAGCTCCGCCCAGGCCCTCACAATAGTCCAAAAACCAGGCCGTAACGGCGTACCCCTTGTACCAATGCTCGCCATCCCCCCGTCGAGGCCGCCCATCGGGAACGTAATCGGCCTTCAGCCGTACGAAATCCGTTATCCCTTCGATCAAGCCCCCGAGATGGTCGTCCCCCTGTTGCCCATTCCCGTTCCACTGCCATACGTGAGCCATCTCGTGGTAAAGCAACCCGTTGAAGCTCCGTTTCAGTTGTTCGCCGGTTAGACTTTCCATCGATTTAGCGCTGACGTTGATCTTATCGTTGCTGGTGACGGCGATTGCTCTCGGATCCAGGTTATCGACTATGAATAGGCCAAGTGGCCAACGCTTTGAACATTCTTTCTGGAAGCCGAGTCGGGCTGCGGAAAAGGTTCCAGATGAACTGCGAGGCTGAATCCATTTGATACATCGTGTACTCGATGCCGAGCTCGTTGTCGAATACAGTGCCTCCGGGAGTCATGGGGACCTCGTTGGTGACGGTGTACTCGACGGCGGAGGAGCCATGCAAGGTGGCTAGCGCTGCGAGCAGGTAAACGAAGAAGAAGACTTGGAGATTAGCCATTTTTTCTTTGCTTTGGTGAATTATTTGCATGGTTTTTAAAGTTTATATAGAAAATTTTGAAAAGCATCGTTTCGTTAATGGTCTTTGCACTTTGCAGTGAAATATAGGTCGAAGCTTCCTCCATTGTTGAAAATTGAAATTTCTAGGAAGAATTTGACGAATGACGAGTAACTTGTATTGAGTGTAATTGAGCTGTTGGAGTATATGTGCAGGTGCAGTGTGATGATGTGTAAGCAGTTATAGTTTGTTATAACTGATGATTGTTAGTTGTTAGCTAAGTAGTTAGACGGTTGTAAGTGAGTATTATATAAGTGTTGTATGAGCTATGAACAGAAGATGAAGCAATAATATTTTCTTGATATTCATGTTGTTGATTACTCAACATGGTATCAATCGCCACAAGATCTGGAGGATATGCTTCTGCTGCAAGAGTAACTGCTGAGTTTGTTAGATCTCAGTTCTATGGCTGCTAGTGATAATTCTCTCCTTTCAAGCCACATCAAGATGTTCACAAATAAGAAGATCAACGTTGTACTTGTTGAAGCAAATTTCCTGCTTTGGAAACAGCAAGTGCTTCTCACAGTAAGGAGCCATCGACTTGAACGACTACTTACTGGTGCGATGAAGCCTCCATCGGAGTTCTTGACTGCTGAGGACGGTTCACTAGTGTCAAATGAAGCCTATGAAGATTTCATAGCCCAGGATAGTGCGTTAGCATCATGGTTGTTGTCGACTATAAGCCCGCACTTACTCTCTCAATTTGTAGGAGCAGAGACTGCATCTGAAGTCTGGAATACAATACTGCAAATATTTGCCACAAGGTCATCCACAGCAGTGATGAACCTTCACTGTAAACTAAAGTCTCTCAAGAAAGGTGAAGATACATACGTGCTTACCTGGCTTGGGTTAAAGAAACTTGTGATGCTCTAGCATCTTGTGGAAGTGTTGTTCCCACGATTGGTCACATTGCGAGCATATTAAAAGGGTTGCCTAAAGAATATCAACCTTTCATGGCAGTAATAACTACCAGTGGAGACTCCATCTCTCTAGAAAAGGTAAGCAGGATCTTGATTGATGCTGAAACACAGTTGGCTGGGTTTTCAGCTCAAGAAGAATTAGTAATGGCAAGTGCTCACACAGCTCGGGGGTCAGATACTATTAAAACAAGCTCTAACTCGTATGGCCATCGCTCACAGCATTTCTCGTATTCTAGTGGAATGACTGGTGGGCGAGGCGGTCGAGGTCGTGGTCGAACACGGATGTAATGCCAGTTGTGTGGGAAGCCTGGGCACCTTATTGACAGGTGTTGGCACCGGTTCGATGAACATTTTCATATCGTTAACACCAATATTGGTCGTTATCAGTATACAGAAGACACTGCCAATGCTAACAATGCTACAAGGCTGGTTGCACTGGGTGTGATTGTTGTTTGAATGGGACTCGCAGTCAGCTAACCTCAGAAAATTTCCCTCAAGCTTATTCATCCGCTGGGTCTACACAAGAACAGTGGGTGGTGGATTCTGGAGCCACTCATCACGTGACGCCCAATTCTGGTAACATAACTCGTAGACCAGAGCATGGTGGCCCAAGTAAGCTAACTGTTGGTAATGGTGTCTCCCTACGTGTTAATATGGTTGGTGATGGAACGTTAATGACACAATCTAGATCTTTACTATTAAACGATTTACTGCATGTGCCTAGCATAACACAGAACCTTCTCTCGGTGTCCAAGTTTGCTAGGGACAATGGTGTATTTTTGAGTTCTATGATCGAGGGTGTTGTGTTCGTGATGTCAACACAAAAGAAGTGTTGTTGCGTGGTCGTGTTGAAGGAGGGTTGTATGTCTTCTCAGAAAAACAATGGTCAGGTGCTTGTGGTAATGCCTTAACCAATTCAACTATTGCAGTCGATGAGTTTACTTTGTGGCATCGACGACTAGGTCATGCTACCTATAATACCATTGTAAATGTATGTAAAACAATTGGTGTAAAAGTTTCCAAAGAAATGAATAAAGTCTGTGAAGCTTGTTGTGTTGGAAAAAGTCATAAACTTCCATTCTCAAACTCTTCTACGTTGTATAGTTTACCCTTTGAGCTGGTATTTATTGATATTTGGGGTCCATCAAATGTTGTGTCTAATGGTTTTCGGTATTACTTGTCATTTGTTGATGCGTATTCTAGACACTCTTGGGTGTATTTTCTGAAGGATCGGTCACAAGTCATATACGTCTTCAAGCTGTTTCAGCAGATGGTGCTAACTCAGTTTGGTGTCACCATTAAAGTTGTACAGAGTGACTGGAGTGGTGAGTATCGAAGCCTCTCGTCAATCTTAATCAAGGATGGGATATCACATCGAGTAGCTTGCCCACATACATCCGAGCAGAATGGAGTGGTTGAGAGGAAGCATCGACATATTGTAGAGCTTGCACTGGTTCTTCTAGCACAGACTGTTATGCCTTTACAATATTGGTACTATATTGTTGTTAGTGCAGTGTATCTAATTAATCGACTTCCAACACATGTTCTGAATGGGGTGTCTCCACTCGAGAAGTTGTGGGGAAGGAAACCAAATTATAGATTCATGAGAATCTTTGGTTGCAAGTGTTTTCCACGCCTGCGAGCTTTTCAACAACATAAAATGGAGTTTAGGTCTAAGCCATGCACGTTTCTCGGTTATAGTCCCCAACACAAGGGCTACATGTGTCTAGCCGAGAATGGAAAAAATTACATATCTCGGCATGTTGTATTTGATGAATCAGTATTTCCTTTTGCAGGTGGTACAACATCTCGCACAACACCAAAGGTTGCTGCATCAAAATATGGTGCCATTGAGATCGTCACTGATGTTGGGAATTAAGTGCTACAAGTAATTTTGAGCCACGTGACGTTGGAACTGAAGTGGCAGGAGGTGCGCCTCTCAATATAAAAGAATGCTCGAACCCATCGTTGAGTGTGGGAAGTCATGTTGCTACTACCAGTGATGCTGCTATAGAAAATTACGAGACAGCAAACATGAGTGAGCACAGTGAGCAATCTAGCAGTGAAGATGATGGTAAGCTTAGTAGACACAGTCATGACCAGCTTGGTGGACAAAGTGGTGGAGAACCCAGTGCACAAAGTCTTGTGGAGCTTAGTGAGCAAGGTGATGAAGGGACAGTGGTAAGTTGTCATCCCATGATGACCAGAAGTAAGCATGGAATCTATAAACCTAAAGTATACTCGGCTGTCTATGCTATTATAGAGCCTGCTAATGTTCATGAAGCTCTTCAATCACCCCATTGGACGAACGTTGTGTACGCTGAGCTTGAAGCTTTGCAAAAGAATGACACATGGTCTCTCGTTCCCCTGCCTGAGGGACGATCAGCAGTAGGGTGTAAGTGGCTTTTCAAACTGAAGAAGGACCCTGATGGCTCTATCGATCGGTATAAGGCTCGCCTTGTAGCCAAAGGGTATTCTCAATTTCCAGGTCACGATTTTACTGAGACATTCAGTCCAATGGTCAAATTTACCACGGTGAATGTCGTTTTGGCTCTAGTAGTGACCAAGGGGTGGCAACTACGACAAATTGATGTAAACAATGCCTTCCTACATGGAGAGTTGAGTGAAGATGTATATATGCAGCAACCGCCTGGGTTTGAACAAAGAACTGCTGATGGTGTATCACTAGTGTGCAAGCTCCAAAAAGCGTTGTATGGCCTGAGGCAGGCACCTCGGAGCTGGCACAACAAGTTAAAGCAGTGCTTAGTCAGTATTGGATTCAAGGAATCCAAAGCAGACACCTCTTTGTTTGTTAAATGTGTTCATAGCAGTTATGTATGCATGCTTGTTTATGTAGATGATATAATAATTACAGGAGAATCAAACAAGCAGATTGAAGAGATTGTAAAGCTTTTGCTAGCAGAGTTTGCGCTAAAAGATCTTGGAGAACTAAACTACTTTATTGGGATTGAGGTTGTCGTGTTGGTGAAACATTGGTCCTTAGTCAACGAAAGTTCATCATGGAGTTGTTGATGAAGACCAATATGCATAATGCAGGAGCTGCCTCTACGCCTATGCTAGTTACATCGAGGCATACACAAGATGATGCTGGGGATTTGTTGGCTGATGCATATGAGTATCGCAAATAGTGGGAGCGCTTCTGTATGTCTGCCACACACGTCCTGATATCTCGTTTAGTGTCAACAAGGTGGCGCAATATATGCATGCACCTAGGCGTGGCCATTTGGTAGCAGTCAAGCGTATTTTAAGATATTTGGTTGGCACACTTAATCATGGATTAGTTATAACACCGTCTGTGGTAGGGCTGCATGTCGTGGCCTTTGCAGATGCAAATTGGGCTGGCAATACAGATGATCGAAAGTTTATTTCAGGCAATTGTGTTTTTGTTGGCGAAAACTTGGTCATGTGGAGCTCTAAGAAACAGAAGGTTGTCTCTGGGTTAACCATGGAGGCTGAGTATAGGAGTGTAGCTGATGTTACCGCTGAAACAACTTGGATAAGTGCCCTGCTCACGGATATGGGGATTCTTCAGTCCAAAACATCGGTCATATGGTGTGATAATAATAGTACAGTGGTTGTTACTGTGAATCCTGTGAATCCAGTGTATCATGCTAAGACTGAGCATGTTGAGCTAAATGTTCACTTTGTTAGAGAGAAGGTTGCTGCTCAGCAAGTTGTGGTCTATTATGTTCCAGGCAGTCATCAAGTAGCAGATGGTCTAACTAACAATTTGAAGTGTTTCGAGCAAAGGTTTGTGTTGTTTCGAGCAAAGGTTTGTGTTCAATCGTTTCTTGGCGGAGAATGTAAAAGTAGGGAGAATATTGAGTGTAGTTGAGCTGCTAAAGTATATGTGCAGCTGCAGTGTAATGATGTGTAAGCAGTTATAGTTTGTTATAACTGATGATTGTTAGTTGTTAGCTAAGTAGTTAGACGGTTGTAAGTGAGTATTATATAAGTGTTGTATGAGCTATGAACAGAAGATGAAGCAATAATATTTTCTTGATATTCATGTTATTGATTACTCAACAACCTGGAAAAATAAGTTACGAAATTGAAAAGAGATTGAACTTATTGCAATGCAATATAGATTAAGCCTTTGAAATTTCAAAATTTATTTGCCTTAACTGAGTGAATGACGAGTAAACAGCAAAAAATGTCTTTAACTCTTAACCATTCATGGTAGAGTTGGACTAAACACCATGTTGTACTTCAGCTTAGATTATAGGGCTCAATTTCGTTTAATTCTATATGGTTCCGCAGTCGAGTAGTTGAATTAGTAATGCTTAATTCTAAAATAAGTGTCCAAACTATGGTTTATTTCATGAATAAGTATCTAAACTATTTTTTGAATGATCTCAATGTCTAACAGCGTTAATTTCCTCTATTAAGTGTCACGTGTCACAATAAGATAATTTTAATTTTTTTAAAAAAAAACACAAAAATTTTGAAATAACTCCAAAACTTTGAAAACCTTAATTTTAACCCCTAAAACCGCATTGATCGTCGTCCTTTGCCGTTGGTGAAGTTCCACCCGACCTCACCTCGCCCTGACGACCAAAACCCCTTTGAAACATTGACCAATCGACAGCGAATCGACGTTTTATACCTCGCGAACACTATGACGAAAATAGCGATCCCATGAGATTTTGATGGACAATCAGGGACATCTACGGCGGTTTATGACTAGGAGGATGACAATGACCACGTCAGCGACGATGGTCATGGGCAGAAAGTGCGACAATGACGAACTATGTTTAAGATTTGGGGATTTTAGGGATTATGGTTTTTTTTTGTAGTTTAAGAGAAATTATGGTTTTTTATAAATATAATAACATTTTTAATATTTTTATAAAAAAAATAAATTTAAAGATTACCATATTGTGACACGTGTTACTTAACAGAAAAATTTAAATCCGTTAATGGTTCGGGTACCTAAAGTGGTAATATTTATTGCGTTAGGCACCAGAATCATTCAAAAAAATACTTTAAGCGCCTATACGTAAAAAGTGTTGTAGTTTAGGCACTTGTTTTATATTTGAAATCATAGGGATGTTTTTGGGAAGAAGTCTGTAACGTGTCATATAAGCTTTTATTAACACTATCTAATAGCAATGAGCGTAATGAAAACGAATTAAAAATGTATTAATTGTATAATAAATATTTTAGAAAGCCAATGACTAAAATGAAAAAGTATTAAAACTTAAGTGATCATCAATGTAGTTTGTCCTCGTAAAAGTTTAGTAGGAAAGGACCAGTACAACATCTAAACAATGATAAATCACTAACAATCAAACAACCACAAACCGTAAAGATGATAATAAATCCAACTTTAAAAAAAAGTAAGAGTAAAATTGTAAGAGTATCTCAAAACTCACTCACTAAAGTAGGTGTGTATACAACTTGATATTATTTAAATAATATTTCAAGTTTGAGTTTTTGTATATGCAAAAAATTCTTGTTGAGAAACTCATCCACTAAAATCAGTTATACGTTGGTGGAATTGTTTTTAATACTTAAAGATTTATCTTTTGATTGGTTGATGAGAAAATTCGGGAAATTGTGCGAAATTATGGCGGCAAATTTCAGTTTCTTTAGTTCTTACATATATGGAAGAAAACAGCGTTTCTCTAGACAACAGTAATCGATGTAATGTAACATCACAATGATTTAAGTTATTTTTTATTTCATGGTCATATATTAATTGTATAGAGATGGGGTGATGGCTAAATTTAAACTATGTTTTGCTAATTTGATTTGCAATTACGTCCTTCTAAATTTTCTCTTGAAAATGTGGTCTGAAAAGAATAAAAGCCTCATCTTGAACTATAGTTTGGCTTAACGGGTATCTACGAGACACACGTTACCCCAAGCTAATTGGATTTGACTTGAAAAGAAAAACTTGAATTCAGCCTGGTCAGATCGACTTATTCAGTTAGCTGAATTCAAGTATTGATCGAGCTCATTTTTTTCTAGGTAAACAAATTTGAGTGAGCTTGAGTAACATGATTTTATCTCAAACTAAGCTCAAACTTTAAAACTAAAACTAGATGAATCTCAAGTTTCGAGTCTTGAAGTTGTAGTCAAGCTTCAACTCTAGTTTCTCATAGCTTTAGCTAAGCTCGATTAAACCCCGGTATGCAAAGCAATTTCTTTGAGTCGACAAGCGTTGCCACATGGATGCTCTAAGCTGTTTTTCTTCTGTGATAAACCCTGGTGTTTTCAAGAATTGACAAAGATTAGGCAATGTTCGTTTCTAGTTTTCAAATTCATGCATATATCTACTATTTTCAAAGAGATTTTCTTGTAATGATCTAGAAATTGAGTGTTACCGTTTTCTCTCAGAAATCGACCATCATCAATCTGATACAAGAGATAGAACCATTGGATAACAGCCTTTTCCAAAAAGATGTCCCCCCATCAACTGTAGATGCCATGAAAAGGACTATTTCGGACATGTTGGGTTTACTTCCATCTGATAGGTTTCAAGTTTTAATCGAGACATTGCAGGATCCTCTCTCCAAGTTATTGGTTTCTTCTATGATGACAGGGTATACTCTTATTCTAAATGATATGTGCCACTGATAATTTGTTATATACTCCAGTTGTTTGCCAACAGGTTGAAACCTTGGGTAAGGGCTTTAAGTCCATGATGGTTTCAATTTTAGGTGCTCTGACTCTTCATTTTCATCATAATATCCGTGTCTGTCGCATGGATCAGACATTCTTTCAGACATAGGTTTAAATGTTTGATTTACTATGAGACATGCGGACTAGCTATGATGCTGGAGGCATAACATGAAAAATATTTATTCTTCTTGAATTGCAGTTATACATTAAGGAATGCTGAATATAGGCTTTGCCTCGAACGAAACCTTTGTTGCGATGGACAATTGGGAAATCAAACTTCAGAAAAATCGAACTTTCATTTACAAGAAACGTTGTTGGACGGTACAAAAACAAATGGGTTTCCTGGGAAAGATGATTTGTCATCTGAATCTGAGAAAACCGCTGAAGACGAATTTGGAGATATCGAATATCAAGGCATGGGTGATGTGTCCCCTGTAACTCATAAATATATTCTCCTTTTGCGGTCTCGTCTAACTTTCATGAAAAAGGTTTGTTTTAAGGTGCTTCTTTTCATTGGCCTTTTTCTTTTTTCTCTTTGAATCATTGAATTGTTTAGCTCAAAATATTGAGTGGATGGAGACGTTTCCTTTATGTTTTATGTGTGGGTTTGAATAATCGTAAACACATAATAGTTTGCATCGGTGTGAAGCACTAACAAGATGCGAGAAAAGCTACATATAATAAGTTAGCTTGTTATACATGTCAATCCGATCAAATTTGTTCATCAATCAACAGAAACATTTCCATATCTGTATTTTGGTGGGATACATGCTCATATTTCCTTTTGCTCGATTGAAGGAACTTCGTGAAATCAAGAGGAAAAATGCTGCTCTGCAAATGCAACAAACTGATGGGGAAGAAAAGAACGATTTACTTGACTACTTAAGATCACTAGAGCCATATAAGGTTTCCCTTGATCAAAAAAACTTTTTACAGCAAATTTATTTACTGAAACCTATTATTTAGCAATGAACTTCAGTTAAATTCGATACTTTTTTGGCTAATAAATTACCAACATGAATTTCAGGTAGCTGAGCTTTCCGAACCAACATCCCTTGAAGCGAGAGAAGCAGTATACTCTGTAGTCCATGAACTCCTTGCTACCCTTTCTCCAACGATGCATTACAAGGTCCCTCCTTTTTCAGGGAACCCAGCAACTGGAGCGTTAAATAATGTCGTGAGTGAAGATTGTACTGAACTTGTTGAGAATGCTTCACTTCAGTTGCAGCCCACCATTTTGCTAACACGAGACTATCTTGCTTGTGTTCTCTTCTGGTTAGTCCATCTAAAATATGCTTTTATTGCTCATTACACCAACATGCTCGATGCCGCATCTCCTTTGCCGGACACTAAAAAATGTTGAGAATCCTATTCGATAAAGAAAAGGCATCGGCATTCCCTCTTTATCTAATCCATCTTCCCTGACCTCCCCAATACACACTTGATATGAAATTAACCTCCCGCCATTAATAAAATGGATCATAGATCCGAGAGCTGTTCTGCGTGTTTAAACTGTGAATAAGCTTCAGTCACTCAAGCAAATCATTCAAATGGAAAATGTTACTTCTGATGTTCTCATTTCTTCTCTGAAGGTGTAAGCTATTGGGACACTACCTTAGAGGCCTCGAGTACAGGATGGAGCTAATCGAACTTTTATCCTCGACAAGCAGTCCCGAGGATAATGGTGGTCGTGATGAGGAGGTTATCTAGAGTTGCTCCGATACAAGAGACTCCATCTGTCTACAGAACTGCAAATCGGCCGAGGCCGGATTCAGACCAGGATTAGGCCCATATACTCATGCAGGAGTTCTTTTTATGTATAGAAGGACACAGTGTTAGGCATATGCTGCGTTTCAATTATTCAAAGATGACACGAGCTGATGCTTCATTGTTTACTTTCTTTTTGGTAATTGTTCAATTAATATTTGATAATTTTAATTTTTTAAATTATAAAAATATTAATATATTTTATGAATGACCACTCGATTAGTAAATAAGTAATTTAGTTCATGTTTATTTTAAACATTATATATATATATGGGATATGATCCTATTAAACAATGTAAAATTGTTTTAATTTTATATAAATTTAGGACCGGTGAAAATAGATGTGACAAAATATTTATTTAAAATCCCTTAAAGATCCTACACTTTGTTTAAGTCTATTAATGTTTACTCCATTGCTGTTATTTTTCTCTCAAATATTTGCATGGGAATAGTGGTGGTCACTAGGAAAATATTCACGATCAGATGGCTCTGGTTTATCGACACCGTCGACATTCCTAAGCCAATATGTCTGGTCCAACGACGCCGCTCCCTCCGGAACGTCTCTCATCACCCATTCGTGGCCTTCAGGGAAATATATCCCGCTCCTTGGATGCGGAACCCAGGACCATGAATCCTTTATGTCATTACCCTTCGACAACGACTTCCGACACATCGCGATGGTCTCCCGATCGACACTGGCAAGTTTGCTTAACGGACGCTCAAATGATCGCTTAGCTTCCCTGACACAAAACAGAACGCTATAGAATATTTAAACAAAAAATAGATAAAGTTTAATGTATAATTAACGTTACCTGAGCATTGAAGTCTTGGCTTTGGCGATGGCAAATCTTCCCATGCAAACAAGAGAGAAAAAAAGGGATCGTATTGTATAAAAAGGAAGATGTAGTGAAGGTGTTACGCAGGGCAATTTTATATAGTGCTTGGAAGTGCTGTTCCGTACTTCTTTGGAGATGAGATTTTAAATATTTAAAAAATGATACTTATCAATAAATATAAAGATTAGAAATGTAATTTATGACTATCGATACGTGATTCCTTAGTCGACTCATGTGTTGCATAGTTTAATTCTTAACTTAGTTTTATTCGTTCACAAAACCATAATTCAAACTTCTAATAAGAGACACAAGTAGAATCACGTTGATCAACGATTACGATTAATACATGTACACGTAAATAGGAGTACAATTAACTAATACAAAACATTAAAGAATCAAAATAATTTCAAATATCGATACACATCTAAATATAATACATAAATTATATAAAGGGAGATTCGAATTCGGATATTAAAAAACTCAAAATATAAATGTTTATAGAATGAATATTGTTGTTGAAATTGAGTGTATAATGTATATAGAAGGAATTTCGTTGTGGGATTGTGGGAAATAGGATGAGTGGTCATAGAAGCAAATGCTTGAACTATAAGTGCAAACGAAGTAGCACCATCGATTGTTTTCGCCGTACCATAAATAGTAACCATGTAAAAGGGTGGGTTAATAACATTGATGCTTTGTTTGCGTGTTTTGGTCCATTAAGGATATTAGAATATTGTGGTGTTTTTTTCTTTAATTATCGATATTTAATAATTAATTGGGATTAAATAATACAATAATCTATTATAATTAAGCATGTTTCTTTTAATTTTATTACTTTGATTTATCGTATCAAAATTTGAATTTTTAATTAAAGAATTAAAGTTTTTCTCGTTAAATCAACAAATAATCGATAAATAATTCTTTGTTTCTATATAGACATTTGGGAAAATTTGTTTAGGATTTTCGGAAGCTCAAATTGACAACCGGAACGGTTTGCAAAGATGGGTCGGAACTGTTTTGTGTTTAGGGAGTAAGGAGATTGAAAGATAGAGAATTGCACATCGATTTATAGTGGTTTGACTTTCTCAACCAAAGTCTACGTCTACTACCTTAGCTCCTCACCAAGGATTTTCCAACAAATTCACTAATTTGTTCTTTCTTTTGAGGATAAAGACTAACCTTACAAACTCCCTAGTTTTTCCGGACTAAACTAGAACCTTTCCCTAGCTTTTACACGAGATTAGCTAGAACATTTCCCCTTTACAAAAGGATAAGAAATGTAAACAAGAAAACCTCTCTAAGGTGGGTGTTTACAAGATTGAGCTCACAAGAACAAAATATTTACAAGAGAAAGATGAAATGAGATTGAAAAACTCTTCTCTTGTGTTTGATTGCTTGGATAGTTGTTCTCTTGCATCTTCAAGTGTCCTTAGGTTGTATTTATAGATTGGAATGTGTCTGAAGTCGTATATAGCCGTTGAGGATGTTTTGGAGCCGTTTGGAGATGAGAAACAATAAATAAAACAACTTGGAGCGTGGGGGGAATTGGTACCCCCTCATAGGGAATCGGTTCCCTAATTACAATCTGATTTCGACCGTTAGACAGGGGGGAATCGGTACCCCCTGGGGGGGAATCTGTTCCCCCTGGGGGGGAATCTGTACCCCTGGGGGGAATATGTACCCCCTGGACAATCTGATTTTTTTTTGCTTTGAAACGGTTCGAAATACTTTGTAAAATTGTTTTAAAAATAGTTTAAGTATAAAACACAATTTTACACTTTAGTAAGGATTAAAATGAACTTTGAAATACTTGGAGTAATATTTTGATATTCGAATAATTACATCGAATATACTTAGAAAATCTTTTGTAAAATCTTAAAATTCATTTAACTTAATTTATTATATCGAAACATCAAAATGTTTTCAACAATCTCCACCTTTTTGATATAACAAAACATTTGAGTAATTTTAAGATTTTGAAATCAAGTTTGAAATTACTCCCCCTTACTTTAACACTTCTCCCCTTTAACACCTTAACACTTCTCCCCCTTTTTGTTAAATCAAAAAGACTCTAATCTTTGAAGTTCAAAATAACTTTGGAGAGTAAGTAGTAAATTTGACATTTTAAAAATCATTTGAAAAAATCAAAGCTCCCCCTCAATAAATTCATTCCAAATAAAATTATTCTTTTAGGATCTTGACACTTAAACAAAATTGAATTTCAACAAAGAATAACAAACATGTTAGTAGCACATGAAATTCAATACATCCAGGTCTAAAATACTTTATGCAATATCAATTATTGAAATTAAGTGCATATGCATAAAGTTTTCCAAAAATGTTATGCATTTGAAAATTTTGATATCAATTGTTAGAGAGAGATCATTTTCATTTAAACCATATGCATAAACATTTAAATTTAGGTTAAAATTTTTAAAATTTATAAAATCAAAACATTTGAAAAGTTGATATCAATTGTCATAGAGATATCATTTGCATTAAAACCAATTTTGACCAAAATTCCTTATGATGAACTAAAAATTCTAAAAAATTATTACAACTTTAAAATGTTCATCATAAAACCTTTTTAACATAAATGAGATTAAAACAATAATGTATAATTATTTAAAAACAAAACTCATGCATGCTTAAAATCAAATGAGCAACCAAATAACTAAAATTAAAAACATTAAGCTTAGAGGTTACCCATTCATTTTTTATGTGTGGCTAGAGCATCTTGAATATCATAATTTTCATCAACATTGCTCCCACACACCTACAAGAGACATTTAAGTAGATTTTGGTATCCAAATTACTTTGGATCCTTGGACGTTAGTTTCAATGCCCCTTGTTCTTTTCGGAACCCATACTTGCCTAATTTTAAAACGTTTTCCTTTCTTCAAAGGACAAGTATGTTCCATATGACCATGATAATGGCAATGTGAACATTTTGCCATATTTAAACATAATAGATTGTTTTTAGAAATTAATTCTTTTTCTTTTGTTAAGCTTTCAAGCTTAACTTCTAACTCAAAATTTTTCTTTTCTAAATCATTTATTTTGATTTTTGAAAGCTCTAAATCATTTTTCAAAATTCCATTTTGATTTTCAAAATCAACTCTAGCTTTCAAAATCGATTTATTTTCAATTTTGAGTTTTAAAATTAATTTCGTATATTTGGAATTCATGGTCTCAAATCCCAAATACAACCTATTATAAGCATCTTGTAACTCATCAAACGTATATGAATTAAATTCATTTGAGTTAGAAGATACCTCTGGCTCTTCACGAGCCATTAGAGACACCACCTTTGTTGGTTCTTCTTTCTTGTTTACATGGATTTCCTCAAGCTTATTCCAAAGCTTTTTGGCACTTGAACATGAAGAAACCCCTTCATAGATTTCATGACCAAATGCACAAAACAACATGTGCATGGCATTGGCATTAAGTTGAGCTTTCTTCCGTTCTTTGTCACTCCTCTTCTTCTCCTTCTTCTTTGGAGAAGAGTAGCCATTCTCGATTATCTCCCATGCATCAAGATCATTGGATTGGATGAATACCTTCATTAATTTCTTCCAATGATGATAGTTGACTCCATTGAAGTATGAAGGTTTGTCGGTTGGTAGGGAGTCTTCCATGTGGAACGAGCCGGAGGTGGAAGCCATCTTCTCGGTTGTGTCGGAAATTGGTAGAGCTTCTTCTAGGATCGTCTCAAGGTGGTTAAACCTTCTTAACGAGTTAGGCTCTGATGCCAATTTTTTAGGATTTTCGAAAGCTCAAATTGACAACCGGAACGGTCTGCAAAGAGGGGTCGGAACGGTTTTGTGTTTAAGGAGTAAGGAGATTGAAAGATAGAGAATTGCACAGCGATTTATAGTGGTTCGACTTTCTCAACCAAAGTCTACGTCCACTAGCTTAGCTCCTCACCAAGGATTTTCCAACAAATTCACTAATTTGTTCTTTCTTTTGAGGATAAAGACTAACCTTACAAACTCCCTAGTTTTTCCGGGCTAAACTAGAACCTTTCCCTAGCTTTTACATGGGATTAGCTAGAACCTTTCCCCTTTACAAAAGGATAAGAAATGTAAACAAGAAAACCTCTCTAAGGTGGGTGTTTACAAGATTGAGCTCACAAGAACAAAATATTTACAAGAGAAAGATGAAATGAGATTGAAAAACTCTTCTCTTGTGTTTGATTGGTTGGATAGTTGTTCTCTTGCATCTTCAAGTGTCCTTAGGTTGTATTTATAGCTTTGAATGTGTTTGAAGTCGTATATAGCCGTTGGGGATGTTTGGAGCCGTTTGGAGATGAGAAACAATTAATAAAATAGCTTGGAGCGTGGGGGGAATTGGTACCCCCTCATAGGGAATCGGTTCCCTAATTACAATCTGATTTCGACCGTTAGACAGGGGGGAATCGGTATCCCCTTGGGGGAATCTGTTCCCTAATTACAATCTGATTTCGACCGTTAGACAGGGGAAATCGGTACCCCTGGGGGGAATCTGTTCCCCCTGGGGGGGAATCTGTACCCCCTGGGGGGAATTTGTACCCCTGGACAATCTAATTTTTTTTTTTGCTTTGAAACGATTCGAAATACTTTGTAAAATTATTTTAAAAATAGTTTAAGTATAAAACACAATTTTACACTTTAGTAAGGATTAAAATGAACTTTGAAATACTTGGAGTAATATTTTGATATTCGAATAATTACATCGAATATACTTAGAAAATCTTTTGTAAAATCTTAAAATTCATTTAACTTAATTTGTTATATCAAAACATCAAAATGTTTTCAACAAAATTGATGCGACAAATTGGTTGAAAATTAGTATTTATCAACACGCATTCTATTGCGTTTGGTTTTTTTTAATTAAATACTACAAATTTTATTAAGGGATGGTTTATAAATTTGGGTTTAATATCATTATTATAATTTTTAATAAAATTCTATTGTTTTTAATTTTTATATTTTTTCCAAATTTTGTTCGTAATCTAATAAATAACGATAAAATTTATTAAGTCAAATTCAATTATCGGTTTATATATTACACATATGTCATAAATTTAATTTATGTTTTTCAATTTAATTATTTTAAATTTATATAATTTAATCATATTATCAAATAATATTCAAAACTCTTACTCTATCAGAATGAGTTCTCAAAATTTAAAATATAAAATCAATATAAAATATTGAGAACAATCAAACTGAATTATTGTTAAAGGTCGGGCTTAATTCATTTTGGCCCATGATATCTATTGAATAGTACTTTAGTACTTAAATTGTATTTTATTGAGTCCTACAATTATTAAAAGTTAAATAATACTTTAATATATAAATTATATTTTATTAAGTCTCATAACTATTAAAAGTTATAAAATGGTCATTCGATTATTCATATGTTCTAACTTGTCCTTTTATGTTAAAAAATTACTGTCGTCTGAGTTGGACGTTATCATACTTACTGAGATATGATAAAATCATATTATAATGATATTTACTAACATCACCGTTGCTTTCAAATACTGACTTGACAACATAATGTTTCAAGTACTATCTTGACGATATAATATAAACAAATAGTCGATTCACAAAATACAACTCAAACTATTCTATGGTTATATCTTATTATATCTCAGTCAACAAGTTAACATCTAGCTTAGAAGACTATCAATTTTTTAACAAAAAAAATGATATGTTTGGAATATGTGAATAACTGGATGATCATTATATAACTTTCAATAGTTGAGGGAACCCAATAATTCAACACCGTATAATTGAAGGATCATTTGTGTATTCTATTCATCTTTAATATAATACTTATATAATTTTTTTTTATTTTCAATTTAGTACATGAAGTTTGATTTTGTCACTAACTTTAGGATAATTTAATTCATTGGAGTAGATTAAGGAGTAAAGAGACATTGGAACAATCATATTTTTGAAAATTTTATAATTTCATTCTATTTTATTTTATAAGGTAAAGTATATAAATGGTGACACTTTGTAGAGTCATTTGATTATTAAAAGTTATAAAATAGTTACAGATTATAAGACAATTTTGTTGATTATAATATAATTTTTTTTGGTTGCCTTCCAGATTCCAGGACTTTGTTCCTGACTAATCCAAATCAATCTGTATCGCACACTTGATTTTGGTGAGTGAATTTTTTATCAAGGATTTTCTCACACACAAGAACTTGAATTCTAGACATGTTTAAATGATATTAAAATGCTTACCACTTAAACTAATCCACGTTAATTATAATATAACCTTGTATAAATTTGTAATATAAAATTGTAGATCGGTTTCAATTAATTGATTGATTCAGTTCATTGATATTATTATGGGTTAAATTGAGTTAATCAAAATAACCACCCAACTGATGTAAAAACCGAATACTGAATTACTGGCCCGTAATTTAGTGGATTGCATTTATGTAAATCCACTGATTCAAAGTTTTATAAGTCAAAAGGACAAGAAGAAAGAGAGAGAGAGAAAAACCCTCCCGCCATTGACGCGTTTGTCCATTCTTCTTAAGCACGACCAAAAGAAACTGCAGAGAAAAAAATAATAAGAAAAACCCATCATTGGAAGTCTAAATAGGAACAGTGAGAGCAAATAAAAAAGGTGAAAAAAGAAGAAAAATTCTCCAAAAAAGGATCCGTAGATGAAAGGGAAATCGAAGAGCTCGAAGAGACAGCTAGGGGCAAGCAACTGCCCTTTTATTGTGCTTACTTTGTTTCCTTGCTGGCTTTTTTATTTCAACTTTCTTCTCACAGGTAACTTGTAAAACATGAATGTTCTTTGTTTGAGCTTTGTGGGGAATTGGATTGTAGCGGTTAAGTAATGGGGTTTTTTTGGTAGGATGTGCCGGTTATTAAACCCGGATTGAGAAAGCTGGAAGTGGTCCATGTTGAAGGCGAGAAGCATGGTGATCTGATGCCAAATGGAGAAACTGGGGAAAGCTCGATTGAATCCATCCCTTTTCAGGTCCTTTTTCATCTTTTGTCTCTAATATATATATATTTTTTGTATTTTTTTTATTTCATTTGGTTTTGGATGATGATTACATGGAGGATTTTATTATTGCATTTGGCTTTACTTTCTGGTACCTGATAGTTGCGCTTGAATGGGTAATTGAAGTGTTCTGAAATTTAGGTGGGATAAGAGCCATGATCGAAAAATCAAAAACCATGATTCGTTGCAATTTGTGGTTAAAACCCAGAAACTGAGAGGATACATATTCAATCAAATGTTTTAGGATCTATGAGTAGCAATATTCAAGTTAATCTGTTGGTTTGTATTCCCAAGATATGTTGCCCGAACTTAGAAAATTGAGCATAGCCATGTTGGATATGTGTATGTATCCAACACTTGTCCCTAAGTACGGGTAATATAGTTCCGGGTTTAATATTTTACGAAGGCTTGTTCATCTCAAAATTAAACAGGGGATCTCAAATCTAGAAGGAAAGCAGTAAGGGACAAGAACAAAGATTTTATGTGCTAATGTTCGACAGAATTCTATGTTTAACTTGGAACATCTTAAACCACCCAACTGGAAAAGATGTTAAGAAATCGATTGTGAAGTATCTTTTCTGTAGTCTAACTTCCTTTGATTGCTTCTCTTTAAAGTGCAGGTTTTAAGCTGGAAACCACGAGCTTACTATTTTCCCAACTTTGCAACTGCAGAACAATGCAAACATATAATCGATATGGCAAAGGTGAACCTCAAGCCATCTACTTTGGCTTTACGCAAGGGAGAAACTGAAGAAAACACTAAAGGAACCAGAACAAGGTGATGACCCTTTTATGACTACAATTATGTTTTGCCATTGATTTCTTTTCAATTTTGAGTTCGATGGAAAATTAAAAGACAATGATGTTATTATCTGTATCAAATAGAATCGAGGCTGGATAATATTTACTCCTTGTGCCAGTGAATATTTTAATTGGTGAATGCTGATAACTCACTCTCTGAGGTTGCCCATAAACCATGTGTTGTCAATTTAAACTTTCCTTGGGAACAGTTCAGGAACCTTTATTAGTGCTTCCGAAGATAAACTGGAACCTTGGATTGATTGAGAGAAAATTGCAAAGGCCACAAGCATTCCACAGAGTCATGGAGAGGTACATCATTTTTACCGAATTAGATTTTCCTTGAAGCTCCGTTTGTGGCAAAAATTGTCATTGGTTTACTATAAACCGATATCCTGCAAATAGTCTCACGGCATCTCTTGGTTTTCTGAAAATTTGGTATCTTAAGTCATTCTTTCTGTTATTTTTTGAATTGCTCTAAGTTGAAATCAATACGTATTGCAGGCATTTAATATTTTGTGGTATGAGATCGGACAGAAGTATGATTCTCATTATGATGCATTCAATCCATCTGAATACGGTCCACAGTCAAGCCAAAGGGTACATTCATACGCGTGAACTTCACCGTTGCATGCTTGTTTGATTGCAGTTTCTGGAATTTTAGGTGCATTTCTGGTTAACTGAAATGATCAGTTTTCTGTCTACATGTAAGCCTATAGTGTAAATGGAATAGTTGGATATAGAATTTAGTTATATTTGTTTTGATATACAAGTTTCAAGTTCTAAACTTCTATGTTGTGATTATGATGACTGAAACTTATCTTTAGATGAACGCTAAAACCTTTTGTTACTTAACAATTGGTTAAAGATGGTACCATTACTTATTGTTCTTGGTAAATGAATCAGAAATAGATGTACATAGTTGAATTACATCATGTTACTGGAATTGACAATAAGTATGGATTCATCTTTTTGAGCTAGCTTCACCTCATTTATAGTCTATTATCGATGATTCTTTGTGCATGCTATTTCTGGATCCATCTTGTATTGTTTCCTCCAAGTTTTCTGTAAATTTCACAACCCAATCTACGAATGTCATCGCCAAAGAACTAAAAGATTGTGCTTAATTAGTTGAGCCTTTTCTCACAGGTTGCATCATTCTTGTTGTATTTATCCGATGTAGAAGAAGGTGGAGAAACAATGTTCCCGTTTGAGGTAGACATCAAAATACTAATTTGCTTTCTCTCGTTAATAAGTATTATTGGGAGTTTCAGTACTGGCCGCATTAATTTGGTTGCAGAATGGCATGAGAATTGAAGGCTATGACTACAGACAATGCGTCGGTTTAAAGATAAAGCCGCGAAGAGGGGACGGACTGTTATTCTACTCGCTGTTTTGAATGGCACCATTGACCCGGTAATTTCCTTGCTTGCAATTTGTTAACAAATAGAAGTTTTCCCTTCATTCTTCGGTCCCAAGAAATCAATCAACCAACAAAGAGAAACCAATGGACTTCAGTTCATAACCAACAATAACCAAACTGATTTAGTTTGGTTGGTTATCTCTTTATTATACTAGGGTTATCGGTTGAACTTACTGAAACTGATGGTTCGGATTTAGATTTGGTTTGGTTTGGTTTGGTTGGGTAAGTGGGATATATAACATTGTTTGCAGGATAGAGCTAGATTCTAACAGTTTCTCTGTTTCAACATTATTTGCAGACATCACTTCATGGAAGCTGTCCAGTGATCAAAGGTGAGAAATGGGTTGCTACCAAGTGGATTAGAGACCAAGAGCAATTTGATTAATGAAGCTGCTTTAAATTTCAGAACAATACCAGTGTATTTCTTCCGGAAATCATAAATAATTATTCCCATTTTCAACAATCCCATTACTTGTCCATGATGTACTATTTTTCTCAAAATATTCATATTCAATATGTATATTCGTAACATAAGCTCGCTCGAATAAAAGAAGAAATACATGGACAACTGTATGATGAAACGAAATAAATTTGGATTAAGCCTACACTCGATGCTATTCGAACTTGGGACCTACAAATGTCTAAATCCTCCTGTCACTATCACCAAGTCAGGGCTTCATTGAATAGAAAAAAAAATCATAAACTTTGCAATGACGGAGCTAAGAGAGTATAGATAGTAAAGAAGAAACCGAATAACATTTATATTTCATTCAAACATGAAAGTCACAAATGACAATTTCCTAAGCTGCTATATTGCTGGTTTACGTTTAACCAGGTTCTTAATCTTCCATAGAGCTAAGACTAATTTTCCCAAGTTGCATAGGCAAATCTTCTCCAAGCACCTGTGGATTTAGCTCCATTGCGGTACCAAAGTCGGGCATTGATACGTAAAAGGGGATTGTCTCCGAAAGGCGGACTAATATACGGCTAATATACGCGTTACCGGATACATTAAAAGATATTTGACAAATTCGATTCGCGCTACCGGAAATATCGAGTAATAATAATGTAATAGGTGTAAATTATGAAGAAATATTAAAAAATTTGGCAACGGCAAACTTAACTTGTCGGTTGTGTCGATACTTTATAAAATATATTGATCCATAACAATATAACAAGTAAAAAAATGACAAAACGTCTATAAATGACAAAACAGGTAAAGCGCTACCGGATATATGAAAGTGTCGATACTTTTAAAAATGTATCTATCCATAACAATATAGCAGGTAAAAAAATGACAAAACCGGTTTATAAAGGACAAAACAGGTAAAGCGCTACCGGATATATTGAAAGTGTCGATACTTTATAAAAATGTATCGATCCATAACAATATAACAGGTAAAAAAAATGACAAAACCGGTCTATAAATGACAAAACAGGTAAAGCGCTACCGGATATATGAAAGTGTCGATACTTTATAAAAATGTATCGATCCATAACAATATAACAGGTAAAAAAAATGATAAAACCGGTCTATAAATGACAAAACAAGTAAAGCGCTATCGGATATGTTGATAGTGTCAATACTTTATAAAAATGTATCGATCCATAACAATAAAACAGGTAAAAAAAATGACAAAACCGGTCTATAAATGACAAAACAGGTAAAGCGCTACCGGATATGTTGATAGTGTCGATACTTTATTATAAGTATCGACACTTTTGGAATTTAAAAGAGAAGAAGTTATAGCGCTAATAAAGTGTCGATACTTTATAAAAATGTATCGATCCATAACAATATAACAGGTAAAAATATGACAAAATCGGGTCTCGAAATGACAAAACGGTAAAGAGCTACCGAATATGTTGATAGTGTCGATACTTATTATAAGTATCGACACTTTTGGAATTTAAAAGAAAAGAAGTTATAGCGCCAATAAGTGTCGATACTTTATAAAAATGTATTGATCCATAACAATATAAGGTAAAAATATGACAAAATCGATCTCGAAATGATAAAACCAGTAGTAAAAAAGTGTGCTTGTGTGATCATTTTTATTTCAGAATTTTTATTTTTAATACAAAAAGTTGGATATTTTAAGCAAAACCCAGTAAGAAAATAAAAAAAAACTTTGCAGTACAAAAGAATAACATCGGGAAAACCCCCATGTTATCAGTTTCTCAAAGAACAAAAATCTATTAACAAATATCTCTCAACGCAAACTTATGATAACTCTATTATCTCCATAGGATAAAGTTAGGCCAGTTGTAACACCCATCTCTCAGATACCTTATGTATACAAGATACAGATGTCTCATCACGTTCGGTACAATTTACTGTTTAAAATCCATTCAAAAAAAATTTTCTTTTAAAAGATAAATGTTATTATAAACATATCATATCATACGAATTATGTTTCGTATATAGGATTTAAAACAAAAGATTTTCTTTATGAATAGTACCCGTAAACAGTAATGAACAGTACGTGAACAGTGAACAGTGCACCGATGCATTGCTACAGTGCATCGATGCATAAAACATCGAATATAAATGTGTATCGATGCACTGCTACAGTGCATCGATGCATAGCTACAGTACTGCTACAATAATGCTACAGTACTACTACAGTATTTCCAGCAAAAACATACATTAACCACTTTTTTTAAAATCTATTACATGCCGACTAAAACATAACTAACATAGTTCATTATGTCATACGGTTATGATGAGGCGATCTTGACTGAATGTCCAAATATCTCCTTACTCAACTGTATTCAACTACGCATGAAATAAACATACGTTAAGTATTACTTAGTGAGGCACTTATTCACAAGTAACAATTCTATACACAAGGTATATTCTGGTATATACTCTTCAAGAATTCTTTAATTCCAATATATATATATATATATATATATATATCTATATACCCATATTTGCATTATTGATGCCATTAAACTCATTTATCAATCATTATTGGAATCCATACATTCCATAGGAAATTTATACAATTCATGTAATTTCCTTTTTATATAGCACTATCAGTGCTTTATCTGGAAGATCATACACATAGTATGCTTCCTTTTTCGTTTTAGCACACAAAGTGTCCTATCCGAAAATTCATACCATTAGTATGATTTTGTTACATTTTAGCACATAAAATGCCCTATGCGAAAATCCATACCATTAATATGATTTTCTTATCCTTGAAGCACCCTTAGTGCTTTATCTGAAATCCAACATCAGTATGATTCCTTACCATTTTAGCACATAACATGCCCTATAGGGAAATCCATATTTTTAATATGATTTCCTTATCTTGTAGCACCTGAGTGCTTTATTTGGAAATCCATACACTCAGTATGATTTCCTTACCATTTTAGCACATAACATGCCCTTATGGAAATCATATTTTTAATATGATTTCCTTATCATTTAGCACACTAAGTGCTCCTATGGAAATCTATACACTCAATATAGTTTCCTTATTGTTTTAGCACGGTTTCGATCTACTCAAGTATCCATTAAAGACACATTCAATATCATATATTAGTATATTTAAATCTTCATTTCTTAAGATAAAAGAAGACTATTTTCGTTTATTTATTTAACTCATGCATCGGTATATTTCATAGTGCATCGATGCATTCTCTCACAGATGCATCGGTGCACAACCTATGCATCGATGCATATATTACATTCGATGTTTCATCTTAAGGGATGCATCGATGCACTACCTGTGCATCGATACACTAACTACCTTCGATGTTTATTTATTTATGTATGCATCGGTGCACTCACTTATGCATCGATGCATCTTTCCCAGAATTTACATTTTGAGCACGAAAATCACTTCATTCCAACTCAAATGCTCCATGTTTCAACCCCTTTATACCCTTAACTCAAATACCTTCATCTAAACTCATTTATACACATTTACCACATCCTTAACCTCAAAATTATCTCCTACTTGAGATTCAAGAATCATACCCAATTTTCAACATGTTCTAAATCCAATTCTAACACTTCATATTTCTTATTTAAGTTGATGACAAGTCAATTCTACCATAAAACATCCATAAACCTTCATATTTATCATATCACCTAAAAACCCATTTTCTTAAATCCCTAATATCTCATCAACAACTTAATTTTAATCTCATTTAAACCTTCATTTAGCTTCCACAACATATAAAGCTTCAACCCCCAACAAAAATTGAAGGAAAAATAATCATTAAATCGAAAACCTTACCTTTGAGCTGAAGGGGTGAGTTTTCCATGAAGAAGAGAAGAAGATGAAAGGGTTGACCTCCTATTCCCCTCTTTATCTTATCTCTTATATTAATTCCCCACTAATTGAATATTAAATTCAATTTAATCCAAATGACTAAATTATCCCTTTACTAATCCCTTCTTACAATTTAGTCTAAACCATGAATTCTATTCATCCTCATCTTTCATTATTTAATTTAATTAAGTCCTCATATTTTTTATTTATTTCGTTTTAGTCCTTAAATAAATTTTTGGGGCATTACAATTCTCCACCCTTAATAAAATTCGTCCTCGAATTTTAAAGAAGTACCTGAATTAAAAAGATGTGGAAACTGATTTTCCATATCCTCCTCCATTTCCCAGGTAGCCTCTTCCACATTGTGATTCTGCCAAAGCACTTTGACTAGAGGAATCCTTTTGTTACGTAATTCCTTAATTTCCTTTGCTAATATTGTACTGGTTCTTCCTCATATATCAAGTCTGGTCGAATTTCTATCTCCCGGAGTGATAACATGCGAAGGATCTGATCTGTACCTTCTAAGCATTGATACATGAAAACATTGTGGATCTTGTCCATGTCCGGAGGTAAGGCCAATTGATAAGCCACATGTCCAACCCTTTTTAAAATCTCATACGATCCAATAAATCTCGGACTCAGTTTTCCTTTTCGCCCAAAACGTAATACTTTCTTCCAAGGTGATACTTTCAAAAACACTTTGTCTCCAACTTGATATTCTATTTCTTTCCTTTTCAAATCTGCATAGGACTTCTGCCGGTCCGAAGCTATCTTTAGATTGCTCTGGATAATTTTCACTTATCCTCCCATATCTTTCAAAATCCGGCCCAACCAATTCTCGATCTTTTAATTCAAACCAATTTAATGGTGTTCTGCATTTTCTCCCATACAGAGCTTCATATGGAGCCATCTTAATACTTGATTGATAACTATTGTTATACGCAAATTCCGCTAAAGGCAAATATTTTTCTCATGATCCCATAAACTCAATTACACATGCCCTCAGCATATCTTCTAGTATCTGAATAGCTCTCTCTGATTGCCCATCTGTCTGCGGATGAAAAGCTGTACTAAAATTCAATCGAGTACCCAATGCTCCATGTAAAGATGTCTAAAATCTTGGGGTAAACCTTGGGTCTCGATCAGACACTATCGATATCGGCACTCCATGCAATCTAACTATTTCTTTTATATACAATTCAACATATTTATCCATCGAGTAATCTACTTGAACTAGAATAAAATGAGCTGTTTTGGTCAATCGATCTACAATTACCCATATTGAGTCCTTTTTACCTGGTGACAAAGGTAGCCCCGAAACAATCCATTGTAATTCTCTCCCACTTTCATTCAGGAATAGACATTGGTTGTAGTAACCCGGAAGGTACTTGATGTTCAGCTTTCACTTGCTGACATGTCAAACATTTTGCTACAAACTCGGTTGCAATTCTTTCATACCTGGCCACCAATAACGACTCTAAGTCTTGATACATCTTATTTCCACCAAGATGCATTGTCAATGGACTGTAATGTGCCTCGCAAAGAATTTATTTCCTCAATTCCTCATTATCGGAATACAAAGTCTTCCTTGATAATATAAACATCCATTATCCCTTATCAAGTCTTTAATTTCCTCATTTTCAACTTGCTCAACTTCATTAAGCATTTATTATCTCGACCTTGTAGCTCTTTAACTCGATCTAGAAATATCGGCTTTAATTTTAATTCAGCAATTAAAACACCATCATCATTAAATGACACATGTGTATTTAAAGCCCTTAGAGCTGCAAAAATCTTTCGACTAAGCGCATCTGCTACCACATTAGCCTTTCCTGGATGATAATAATAACCAAATCATAATCCTTAAGAGCTCAATCCATCTTCGTTGTCTTAAATTCAGCTCTTTTTGAGTCAACAAATATTTTAGACTATTATGGTCCGTTGTAAACATGGCGACGCTCACCATACAAAAATGTCGCCAAATTTTAGAGCGAAAACCACTGCAGCCAATTCTAAATCAGTGTCGGGTAATTTCGCTCATGATTCTTCAATTGCCTAGAAGCATAAGCTACAACCTTTCCTTCTTGCATCAGCACACAACCCAACCCATTATGAGATTCATCACTATAAACTACATATTTACCCGACTCAGGTTGCACAAGCACTGGAGCCTCGGTTAAAATTTTCTTTAGCATCTCAAAGCTGTCTTGGCATTTCTCTGTCCAAACAAATGGCACATCTTTTCGCAACAATTTGGTTAGCGGCAGAGATAACATTGAAAAATTCTTCACAAATCTTCTATAATAACCAGCAAGTCCCAAGAAACTCCGGACTTCTGTAATATTCTTAGGAGATGCCAATCTACAATGGCTTGAATCTTTTTAGAATCCACTCTAATGCCTTCTGCCGACACTATATGACCGAGAAAAGAAATCTCGATAACCAAAATTCGCATTTGGACAATTTGGCATATAACTTTTTATCACGAAGTATCTGAAGGATTACTCGAAGATGAGTCATGATCCTCCTTGATTTGGAATAAACCAAAATATCATCTATAAACACTACCACAAATTGATCCAAAAATGGTTGAAATAATTTGTTCATTAAGTCCATAAATGATGCAGGAGCATTCGTCAATCCAAACGGCATTACCACAAATTCATAATGTCCGTATCGAGTCGAAAAGTCGTCTTGGAAATGTCCTCTTTCTCAAGTCATCAATCCTCGAAAGAGGATACTTATTCTTCATCGTCACCTGTTTAATTGACGATAATCGATACATAACCTCATTGAACCATCTTTCTTTTTCACAAATAACACAGGTGCTCCCAAGGAGAAACACTGGGTCTGATAAATCCTTTATCCAACAACTCCTGCAATTGTGCTTTTAATTCCTTTAACTCCGTTTGAGCCATTCTGTACGGAGCCATAGAAACAGGTTCAGTACCCGGATAAACTTCTATTCTAAATTCTACTTCGCGATCTGGAGGTAAACTGGTAGCTCTTCCGGAAATACCTCTGGAATTCCTTAACAATAGGAATATCTTTTAACATCACCTTCGGTATTCGAGTATCTACCACATTAGCTAGAAAAGATACACAACCGCTTGCCATCATTTTCTTAGCTGTCATGGCACACTGGAGGGTGATTTCACTTTTTCAACAATCACTACTATTTCGGAGCTTTTCGCATCCTTCAAAAATAATCGCTTCTTTCGACAATCCACCCATCCATGATGCGAAAACAACCAATCCATGCCCATAATGATTTCAAACTCATTAAAAGGCAACTCCATTACGTTTGCTAAGAACACAACCCCTTGAATCTTAATTTGACATTTTCTACATACTTGAGTTACCCTTGCACTATGCCCCAAAGGGTTTACTGCTATCATTTCACTAGAGATTGGTTCTAAAGGAATTTCTCTAGTTTAATCAACCTGGTATAATATATGAGTGTGTCAAATCAGGGTCAACTAGAACAAAAACAGGATCATAAAAAAGATGAAATGTACATGTTATAATCTCCGGATCATCCCGATCATCTTTGGTATTTATATTATATACTCGGGCCACACCCGAATTTCTTGTCTCTGGCTAGCCTCAGATTGACCGCCTGATTTTCCTCTCTCTCTGCTTCTATTAGGTGCTGCCACCGATCTCTCAGATTGTACGGATTTATCACCATACTTCTTCGGGCAATTTCGAGCGAAGTGACCATATTCCACAATTGAAACAAGTACCAGAAAGCAACCTACATGTTCCCCGTGTGACTTGCCATACATCTGACATAAAGGTTTCTCTCTATGAGCTCCACCTGAGCTAACAACATAGAAATGAGACTGCTTAGTTTTCCTTAAGCTGCAGAATGATCAGTTCTATTTGTTAATTGAGAACCTGAGCCTTTGCCCCTTTTTGCATACTGTGCAAATGATGACGTTCTGATTCTTTTTCCCAACTGAAAATTCTGATATGTTGCTAACGTTTCCTCTTGAGCTCTTTCAATAAATTTCGCTCTGTTATAACCTCTTGTAAACTGGATAAGTTTAAGGCCAACATCATTTCCTTCAACTTAGGCCTCAAACCCTTAATAAACCAATCCTGACGAGCTTTTTCATTAGGTACTACCTCGGTAGCATATCGGATAAGTTTGTTATATTCAGCCTCACACTCCTATATTGCTCGATCGCCTTGTTTCAAGTTTAGAAACTTTAATAACATCGATCTCATAAACTGCTCCCCAATATACTTGTTTTTAAATTCATCCAGAAAGAACTGACAGTTCACTGTTCATAGGACGCATATATCGTTGTGTTTGTCCACCATACTCGAGCTGATCCTCTAAGTAATGATACTGCTCCACCCAACTTTCATGTTCGGAGCACTGCAGACTTTCCAACATAGCCTTAACGTCATTGAACCATAAGTATGCGTCCATCGGACCTTCACTTTCTTCTCCCTTAAACTCAGGAGCTCCCAAACTTTTTAACTCCTTTGGGATTAGCATCCTCGGTACTAAAGAAGCAGGGGGAGTCGGAGAAGGTTGGAGTCGTGTCAGGATAGCATTTAGAGCTTGCATAAAAGCTCCAAAATCTGGAACAGGCATACCTTGAGGTACATGTACGCTTGCATTCTTCGATGGAATCGGATGTTCACTATTCTCTTCATAACTTTCACTACCCGATCCATCTCTAATCTCTTGTCCAAATGCTCTTCTCGAATTCGTAGAATCCGACATCTATTATAATATACATTCAAATATTACTCAAGTTAGTAATGAGAGGCATCTATTATATTTTCTATAACCTATCACTAACCTTGACATTTTAGTGGCATGTAAACTCTTTTTACATCAAATACAATAGATTTTGGCCGAGAATCGGCTAAACCTATAGCTCTGATACCAATAAATGTAACACCTATATCTCAGATACCTTTATGTATACAAGATACAAATGTCTCATCACGTTCGGTACAATTTACTGTTTAAAAATCCATTCAAAAATAAATTTTCTTTTTAAAAGATAAATGTTATTATAAACATATCATATCATACGAATTATGCTTCGTTATATAGGATTTAAAACAAAAGATTTTCTTTTATGAATAGTACCCATAAACAGTAATGAACAGTACCGTGAACAGTGAACAGTGCGCCGATGCATTGCTACAGTGCATCGATGCATAAAACATCGAATATTAAATGTGTATCGATGCATGCTACAGTGTATCGATGCATAGCTACAGTACTGCTACAATAATGCTACAGTACTACTACAGTATTTCTAGCAAAACATACATTAATCACTTTTTTTAAAATCTATTACATGCCGACTAAAACATAACTAACATAGTTCATTATGTCATACGGTTACTGATGAAGCGATCTTGACTGAATGTTCAAATATCTCTTACTCAACTGTATTCAACCTACGCATGAAATAAACATACGTTAAGTATTACTTAGGGAGGCATACTTATTCACAAGTAACAATTCTATACACAAGGTATATTCTGGTATATACTCTTCAAGAATTCTTTAATTCCAATATATATATATATATACCATAATTTGCATTATTGATGCCATTAAACTCATTTATCAATCATTATTGGAATCCATACATTCCATAGGAAATTTATACAATTCATGTAATTTCCTTTTTATAATAGCACTCTCAGTGCTTTATCTGGAAGATCATACACATAGTATGCTTCCTCTTCGTTTTAGCACACAAAGTGTCCTATTCGAAAATTCATACCATTAGTATGATTTTGTTACCATTTTAGAACATAAAATGCCTATGCGAAAATCCATACCATTAGTATGATTTCTTATCCTTGAAGCACCCTTAGTGCTTTATCTGGAAATCCATACACTCAGTATGATTTCCTTACCATTTTAGCATAACATGCCCTATAGGGAAATCCATATTTTTAATATGATTTCCTTATCTGTAGCACCCTGAGTGCTTTATTTGGAAATCCATACACTCAGTATGATTTCCTTACCATTTAGCACATAACATGCCCTATATGGAAATCCATATTTTAATATGATTTCCTTATCATTTAGCACACTAAGTGCTCCCTATGGAAATATATACACTCAGTATAGTTTCCTTATTGTTTTAGCACACAAAGTGTTCCATTCGGTAATCCCTATACTTACAACTATAATTATGTTATTATAGCTATTACCACATTTATGTACATAATTAAATGCACTCACTGATTCGCCTTGCTATTATTTCCAATACGCAAATCTGATTACTCAGCTACTTTGTCTTTGCCTTTCGTTTTGCTAGACTCGAGAGCTTGGTTTCGATCTACTCAAGTATCCATTAAAGACACATTCAATATATATTAGTATATTTAAATCTTTCATTTCTTAAGATAAAAGAAAGACTATTTTCGTTTATTTATTTAACTCATGCATCGGTACATTTCATAGTGCATCGATGCATTCTCTCACAGATGCATCGGTGCACAACCTATGCATCGATACATATATTACATTCGATGTTTTCATCTTAAGGGATGCATCGATGCACTACATGTGCATCGATGCACTAACTACCTTCGATGTTTATTTATTTATGTATGCATCGGTGCACTCACTTATGCATCGATGCATCTTTCCCAGAATTTACATTTTGAGCACGAAAATCACTTCATTCCAACTCAAATGCTCCATGTTTCAACCCCTTTTATACCCTTAACTCAAATACCTTCATCTAAACTCATTTATACACATTACCACATCCTTAACCTCAAAATCTTATCTCCTACTTGAGATTCAAGAATCATACCCAATTTTCAACATGTTCTAGATCAATTCTAACACTTCATATTTCTTATTAAGTTGATGACAAGTCAATTCTACCATAAAACATCCATAAACCTTCATATTTTATCATATCACCTAAAAACCCATTTTCTTAAATCCCTAATATCTCATCAACAACTTAATTTTAATCTCATTTAAACCTTCATTAGCTTCCACAACATATAAAGCTTCAATCCCCAACAAAAATCGAAGGAAAAATAATCATTAAATCGAAAACCTTACCTTTGAGCTGAAGGGGTGAGTTTTCCACGAAGAAGAAAAGAAGATGAAAGGGTTGACCTCCTATTCCCCTCTTCATCTTATCTCTTATATTAATTCCCCACTAATTGAATATTAAATTCAATTTAATCCAAATGACTAAATTATCCCTTTACTAATCCCTTCTTATAATTTAGTCTAAACCATGAATTTATTCATCCTCATCTTTCATTATTTAATTTAATTAAGTCCTCATATTTTTTATTTATTTCGTTTTAGTCCTTAAATAAATTTTTGGGGCATTACACCAGTTTTAGTTTCTTAATGAATAAACTTATGATTGAAGAACTCAAACTGGTGCACGCATAAGTGTCGATGCATTTATGAAAAGTATCGATTCAAAAAACATCGAAATCGATAATTATTATGTAACAGGTAAATTTACAATGTAACCGGTAAAAATATATTGGTTAATTAGAAAATAGGTTTACATTATGTATCGACACTCTTTAAATATGTGTCGATACTTTTTTCCCAAAATGAAAGTACAACGAGGAGCACGCATAAAGTGTCGATACATTTAAAATTGTATCAATCCCAAAAACATCAAGCTCCACCACCAACCTCCTAATACCCTTGTTCCATGCTAAGCAAAGACCGTCCCAAACTACCCATAGCTCGATTTGAAAAACTGGACAGCGACAAATGTTCCTGGTGTAGCCGAGGATCCAGTCACCATTGTTGTTTCTAATGGCACAACCGCAACCTCTCTCCACAACGACACGTTCGAAAAAAGAACGAATTTTCCCCTCCTCAAACCCGAAATCCACATGGGTCAATCCCTCCAAGCCGAAGAGATATGTGCGTTCACCACAAAGGCAAAAGCGTTCTCCTCATGCATCAAATCCCAACTCAGAGCACTAAAGCTAAACTTTCTTTATCTCTCTATATTCATTGTGTTTTTATTTATTCTACATTTTCCAGAATTATTTTCATAAACAGATAAATAAAAAAACTGTAGATTTTGATTATCTTCTTTGTTTTACCTCGGACGAATCATGACTCGGCAATGCCCGCATTGCGTCAACAACGGCTACAACCCCTGCACGTGACCCACGGGCGTTGGAGTTAAGCTATTCGGAGTCCGTCTGACGGACAGCTCGATGATAAGAAAGAGTGCTAGTATGGGAAATTTGTCGTCTACCGTAGCCCATCATCAGCTGCCGCTTCGCCTAATCCGGACTCTCTTTTATTGTACCACGATCCAAAGAGATGCTGCAAAGGAGTGCAATATAATTTTGGAGGTAGTCGAGGCAGCGTTTCCTAATGGAATGCACGAGGGAATTGCCGAGGATTGCAAGTTACAGGAGGTGTTTCATAAAATATTAGAGTTACTCCCTAGTCCATGGTAAAAGGCTGGTTTTCTCAGTGAAGCCATAATCGCATATCGTCTGGTATTGGTCAAACCATGGAATTTAGATCCCCTGAGAATAGCTAATGTGCAGAAAGACTTGGCTGCCACGTTACTTTATGGTGGTGTCGAAACAAGCCTTCCTGCTCACTTACAGGACTAAGTGATAGAGATGAGGGCTCGCAGGAATGCATGTGTCTGAAGCCAGAGGAAGCACGTGGAATACTTTATGCAAATCTTGCCACGGTGTACACAACATAAGGGAAACAATGGTTCGCATCACTGGAGTTGGGTATTACATTGAATCCATTTATTCAGATTTTTATTTTTTTATTTTATTATTTTAATTTTATTTCTTTTTCCTTTGATTTATTTAATACTTATTTATTATTTCTCCTCTAACATTTTTTGGACTTTTTAGAAGAATTCAAATCGATTAAAGGTAATTAATTCGAATTGAATTTTTAAATTTTAATTGAATTTTAATTTTCGCAATTAAAGACAATCGACAAATTAATTGGTACCGAAAGGGCAGTACAAGGGTGCTAATCCTTCCTTGACTGTAACCGACTCCCGAACCCGACACATTTCTAGTAAAAAGCAGATCATGTAAGATGGTGTCCGATCAGCTTAAATATTTTTTTAAAATGATCGGTGGCGACTCCTACCCCATTTTCCTAAGTCAAAGCCCAATTTCGGGCCCAACCGAAAGACTCTGTTGGGGATCGGTAAGTGAGTCAGGCCAGAATTAATTTTCAGTTATCTTTTTATGCGAAAATAGTAGATTTAAATTTTAATTTATTTATTCGATCCCAATTATTTACATTTGATTATTTTTCAAATAAATAGTTGTATTGACATTTTTTTAAAGATTTCAGGTTTTTTAAAGTTTTCATCTCTGACTCTATACCCGAGCTCCGAACCCTTTTAAGTGGGGGTGAAAACGACGCCTTCGTGGGAATTTATTCTCCGTATGGGCCTAGCAAGTAACCTTTGGGATTCATATACCTTATGTCTTCGTGTGAATTTATTCTCCGTATGGGCATAAGGGAATGTTTCTTCTCGAGTTTAACTTAGTCCACACGAGCTTGAAATGGGCTTAGGACTAAGGGTCTGGCAAGCCCAAGGGGACACCAGCAAGGAGAATTCGGGTACCTTTTTTTAGAACATAAACCGGGAGACTGCATGGAATTAGAGCCCACCCCGAAACCTCATTTCAAACCCTAGGCTATTTTGATTTCATTTCCTGCCTTATTTTATGTTCAAAGCATGTGAACTAGAAATTTATGCGGTTAGGACTTGTTCAAAATCAACTTGCGGGATAGAGATCATGTCCGGTTAGGAATTAAAGCATGTGGGGAATATATCATGTTGGGTAGGACTTTTATTTTCATGATTGTTTTTTATTTTTACCTCACTAACTCTTTTCATTTTTGTTTTCTTTTATTTTATTGTCATCTTTTGCATCATTTGCATCATTCAAAAGAGGTGTTGATCAACCAAAAATGTGTTCGTTAAACGTAAATAATTTACATTAATGGACAAAGGGGTTATAATACAAGAGATGAAAAGCTCAGAAGTCCAGTTATGGCCAAAGAATACTCAAACTGGCCCAGATTTACACCAAACATGCAAAAGTCAACCTTTCCAAAACGAGATGGTGAAAACCTAGCTAAGCTCGAGACCATTATTGACAAATTCAAGAAACAAACTGATAAACTCCATATGGATAGCTCTAATGTCACCTTCTTCGGAAAAAAGCTCAGCAGAGAATGAAAGCCGGAGATGCAGGGCAAGCAGCTCGTCACTTGCACAGTTTAGCCAGATGGGCCAGAAAGGTCCGACAGGGTATTCAACCGATGATAGAAAAAGGCATAAGATGAATCAACTTGTCAAAAGTTGTTCGGGATCTATACCATCAAAATGTTTTTATCTCTTCAGACGTAACACTTTTTTCACCAATAAGGATTATTTATAATAACAAATATATTTTTTGGATCAATGCCTCGAACATTGCATGCATTATGCATTTAAACATATTTTGCATTTTGTTATTTTCATTTATTTTCATTCACATTAACTAACAAGAGTTGGACACACTTCATCCACATAATACTCGTTCAAATAGAAAATAGTGGAATTTTACGATGAAGCCAGGACCTTCTCGAAGTAGAAATTTGTGCAGCTGAGAGTACATCAAAAGAAGTTCCGACAAGTGAAACGGTTGAAAATGGGGAGCAAGCGTAGATGAAGGCCCTAATCCTCGACATTCTAAAAATTGTGGGGCATCCTAATGAGGCTTTATTCCACTTTGCAGCATCCTATTTGGACTTGTTTTTTTAAACTTTCTCATATTTCTTTTTGAAACATGCTTTTAAACTTTGACATATTTCTTTTTGTGATGATATTTCAATGAATTTACGCTAAGCATTGAATCAAATTTACAACTTGAAATTCTTTGAATATCAACTGAATTAAAAAACTCTGTAAATGATTCAGAATTTCATATCTTTGACAAAGTGACAAAACAAGGACTTTACCCCTAAAAGCCCGAACTCCATACATTTCCCTTACAATAACCAATATAGTCTTCTCCTCTCATAAAAGAATAAAAAAGAGGCTTGGTATTTAGATGTGCATAGGTGCGGAAAACATGGGGCATCTTTTGCATATGGCATTTCTATACTTTTTGTTTAAGACATTCAGTGATGATAATAATCTTCACAGGTGAAATAGTCAAGTAGGCAAATCTAGCCTAGGTCAGTTGCTTGGAAATTGAACTATAAAAATGAGGTTCCTTTCAAAAAACACCTAGACTATAACAGGTTCTTCTTGACAAACTTAAGAAATTAGATATGAATACCAAGATTATAATATTATATATACAATAAAGCTTGAGTTGTCCCTCTAGAGCAATTGGTTAAATGCCCCGGTTTTATGGATAATATTCAGCTAGCCTAATAAAGGTGATTATGCTATACAATAAAGCTTGAGATGTCCCTCTAAGGCAATTGGTTAAACGCTCCGGCTTTATGGATAAGATTCAACTAACCTGATAAAGGTGTTTACATATTGAGTTGTCCCTCTAGAGCAATTGGTTAAATTCCCCGGCTTTATGGATTCGGCTAGCCAGACAATGGCGAATTAAATTTATTTAAATAAGGAGTTTCGGTAAAAATGGACTAAGAGAGTTAAGGAACACCTGTCATAGTCAAATTCACATGAGCACTCAAGAATTTCATTTTTATACCGATATTTATTGCACCGTCTTTGGTAGAGGAGCCTATAAAGCTTGAACAAATGGAAGATTTCAGAGGACCGAAATAGAAAGTCTAGTAATTGATATGCTAGTTGCGTTATTTTGTCCGCATCCAATTAAAATACCAAGCCAAAGAAAAAACATGTTGCAATGACAAAAAAAATGACATTTTTTATGGCTGAAACCTCAGGTCAACCTAAAGCCAACTCATCTATTTGAACATTTGTCAAATAGTTGTAACTCTGAAAGCATTAAAAGAACTATTGATTCATTTGATATTCTTTGAACTCACGTTTATAATTTGATTCAATTGCGAACAATATTTTACAGAATTTTTATCCTTTTCCCTCCTAAAACAAGAAAAATGAGAAAAACATTTTCAAACAGGACAGTCTCAAGTATGAAAGGTCTGTAAAGCCAAAGCTCGAGAAGCAAATGGGGCGATCGATTCTAATGACCAGATTGGCAGATAAAACACGAGACTCCAATCCAAGAGATAAAATATATCCGTTCATGTTGCATGCATCTTAGGCATACTTAAGAGCATTACATTTATTATTTTTCGTATATACGATTTTTTTACAGCTTTTAGTGTCAAGTTTCGACTTCAAGATGAAGAATACTCGATTCAAAAGCACCTTTAAATATTGATGGTGGTTGCTTAACTTAGCAACAAGAAGCTACACCTCAACCAATTCGACAGATTGAAAGATCGATAATCAACTTCAGATGAGTTCAAGAACCAGTTCAGAACAAATCCAGTTCAGCTCAAATCAACAACGAACAACATATTTCAAGTTAATGTCTTCAAGCCAGATTTCAATTCTATAACGGAATATATCCAGCTGACAGAATTTATCAGTGGGCTTTCTCGTAAAAGGGGAGTCATTCAAATATCATCTCATTTGGTTCAGACTCGCTCAAATGAACCACTTGAAGAATCATGACCGACTTAGACCCGTGAAGGGAAGTCATTTTTTAAGAAACTATTGGCAACATAACTCAAGGTTAGGAGGGTTATCTGCCAACAAAGATCTTCGAGTTCGACTACACTCAGCTCTAAGGCACATCATTTACAGCATAGCTTAAGTCGATAAGGGTTATCTGCCAACCAAAGACCTTCAAGTTCGATTACGCTCAGCTCCAAGGCATATTATTTGCAGCATAACTTAAGTCGAGAAGGGTTATCTTCCAACCTAAGACCTTCGAGTTCAACTCCGCTCAGCTTCAAGGCACATCATTTGCAGCATAGCTTAAGTTGAGAAGGGCTATCTGCCAAAGACCTTCGAGTTCGATTACACTCAGCTTCGAGGGCACATCATTTACAACATAACTCAAGGCTAGAAGGGTTATCTGTCACCAAAGACCTTCGAGTTCAACTCCGCTCAACTCCAAGGCACATCATTTGCAGTATAGCTTAAGTCGAGAAGGGCTATCTGCCAACCAAAGACCTTCAACTTCGATTACACTCAGCTTCGAGGGAACATCATTTGCAGCATAACTCAAGGCTAGAAGGGTTGTCTGCCAACAAAGACCTTCGAATTCGACTACGCTCAGCTCCAAGAAACATCATTTGCAGCATAGCTTAAGTCGAGAAGGGTGTCTGCCAAAGACCCTCGAGTTCGATTACACTCAGCTTCGAGGGCACATCATTTACAGCATAACTCAAGGCTAGAAGGGTTATCTGTGACTAAAAGACCTTCGAGTTCGACTACGCTCAGCTCTAAGGCATAGCATTTGCAGCATAACTTAAGTCGAGAAGGGTTATCTGCCAACCAAAGACCTTCGAGTTCGACTACGCTCAGCTACAAGGCACATCATTTGCAACATAGATTAAGTCGAGAAGGGTTATCTGCCAAAGACCCTCGAGTTCGATTACATTCAGCTTCGAGGGCACATCATTTACAGCATAACTCAAGGCCAGAAGGGTTATCTATCAACAAAGACCTTCGAGTTCGACTACGTTCAGCTCCAAGGCACTATCATTTGCAGCTGAGCTTAAGTCGAGAAGGGTTATCTGTTAAAGACCTTCGAGTTCGATTGTATTTAACTCAAAGGCAAATCAAGTTTACATCATAGCTTAAGGCAAGAAGGGCTATCTGTCAATAAAATTGTCAAGTTCGATTTCATTCAGCTCGATGACACCTCAATCATACTACTGTCCGGTTGCAATTGAGGTTTTTTCAGTCGAGAAGAAGACTCGAGTTAACCATGTCTCAATGACAAAAAAACTGTTTCCCGACAACATAACTTAAGTCGAGAAAAGCTATATGTCAACGAAGACCTTTCGAGTTCGATTTCATTCAACTCGAGGGCCTATCAACTACATGGTGGAGTCAAAGAACTATTTTCCAGTCGAATTCTCCAACCAAGGTCTTTAAACCGAAAAGAAGACCGAAGGGCAACGAGGGGTCGCATCCCGATTCAAATCCCAAACTACGGCTTCAATTCTATATCATTTCGAGATGGACTCGACTTCGTGATGGAGGAGCCATCTGCAACTCGACAGGGAGTTATTCTTCAACTCTACCGAACGAAAATTTGTGTCTTTTTATCTTTGTCCTATTTTTCGTTCCACGAAAAAGGACAAAGAGGGGCAGTTGTAGACACTCATTTTCGTCCATATTTTTATTTTTATTTTATACACAACAATAAAACCCTATTCTCATATGCAATGGGGTAAGGGAGAGGTATGGTAGTAGGCTGCCCCCAATACCAGGTTGAGAGCAGCTTCCGTGGAAGACCTCCGGCAGTTATAAAAATTAAAAGTAAAGATAGAAATGCCATGCATGTATAAATAAATAAATAAATAAATAAATAAATAGTTGAACAGTCTTCATATGCAGTCTACATATGTACGTCTGAATTGTGAAGTAATCCCTGCAAATAAATCCCTGCATAAAAATCTCTGCATATAGACAAAAACGTAAGACCCGCTAATATTTAAAAAGAGCAAAACTCGAAATGAAGGAAACACAAAATTCAACGATAGTAAGCAACGAGAAGGAATAAAGTCAAAAGTGTTAAAACCTAATGTTGAAAACATTTTGATATTTCGATATAACAAATTAAGTTAAATGAATTTTAAGATTTTCCAAATGATTTTCTAAGTATATTCGATATAATTATTCGAATATCAAAACATTACTCTAAATCTTTCAAAAGTCATTTTTAATCCTTAATTAAGTGTAAAATTAAGTTTTAATCTTAAAACAATTTCAAAATAATTTTACAAAGCATTTCGAACCATTTCAAAGCCAAAAATTCCAGATTGCTCAGAGGGAACCGATTCCCCCCCAAGGGGGTACCGATTCCCCCTGAATGGTTTGGCTCCGAGATTTCCAGAATGCTCGGAGGGAACCGATTCCCCATAGGGGGTACCGATTCCCCCCTGTTCAACGGTCGAAATATTTGAATTTTACACTTAGGGAACCGATTCCCCTCAAGGGTTACCGATTCCCCCAACGCTCCAAGCTTTTTTATTAATTGTGTTCACACTTAAACGGCTATATTATCTTCACTAATCATCCCCAACGTTCAGAAGTGATTCAAGGTGTATTTAAGCAAGCTTAGAAGCCATTGATCAACAACAAGAAACATCAAGCAACTAGAATCAAGAGAGAATCAAAGAGAAAGCATCAAACCTCAAGTTTGAGCATTTCAAGCCTATTTTTCATTCAATATTCATTTTGCTTTCAAGAACACTTATTGTGCTCAATTGTATTCATCTTTGAGTGTTCTTTTCTTTGTTCTAGAATTGTGCAAACAATCTACCTTGTGAGGATTTCCTTGTAAGTTTGCAAATTTGTATTGTTCTCTTTGGGAGAGAGTTTTCTCAAGAATTTGGGGTATAATTCTTGAGGGTTTGTAAGGTTAATCTTTGTCCTCAAAAGAAAGACAAATTAGTGAATTTTGGAAAATCCTTAGTGTGGATAGCTAAGGTAGTGGACGTAGACTTTGATTGAGAAAGTCGAACCACTCTAAATCGCTGTGCAAATCTTTTCAATTTTCTGCAAAAGCTTCCACCGAAATTTTTATTGCCAATTCACCCCCCTCTTGGCCGATTCTGTCGATCGATTAACTCAACAATTGGCATCAGAGCTTGACTCATTTGAAGGTTTAACCGCCTCTTGAGTAGATCCGGGAAGAGTTAAATCGATAAAGATGGCGTCCGCTTCCGGTTCATTCTCCATGGAAGAATCCAGACCAATTGACGTGCCTCCACACTTCAATGAAACAAATTATCGTCGTTAGAAGAAACTTATGATGATATTTATCCAAGCATTTGATATGGAAGCTTGGATGATGATCAAGAAAGAATATTCTTCTCAACAAAATACAAAAGCTAATGTCAATATAATGTATGAGTTTCTTCTTGTTCAAATGCCAAGGAGATGTGGGATAAGCTTGAGGAGATCTATGGGGACAAGGAAGAAGAAGAACCAATAAAGGTGATGTCTCTATTAGCTCTCACAGAGCCAAAGGTATCTTCTAACTCAAATAGATTAAATTCAAAATCTTTTAATGAGTTACAAGATGCTTATGATGAATTATTTTCGGAGTTTGAGACCATGAACTCCAAATACAATAAATTGATTTCTAAATTTATTGCTAAAAATGATCTTCTTTTGAAAGCTAAAACAGACTTGGAAAATCAAAATGAAATGTTGAGAAAGGAGTTAGAGCTTTCAAAAATAAAATCTGAAAACTTTGAAAAAGAAATTTTCAAATTAAACAAACTTCTTCTAGAAACGAAAATGGATTTTGAAAATCAAAATGAAATCTTGAATAAGGATTTAGAGCTTTCAAAAATGAAATTTGAAAGTATTGAAAAAGAAAATTTCGATTTGAAAGTTAAGCTTTAATGTTTAACAAAAGAAAAAGATATCATTTTAAATAATTCATCTAGTTCAATAATGACAATATGTTCACATTGTCATTATCATGGTCATAAGGAACATACTTGTCCTTTAAAGAAAGGAAAACGATTTAAAATTAGACAAGTATGGGTTCCAAAAGGAACAAGAGGCATTGAAACTGATGTTCAAGGATCCAAAGCAATTTGGATACCAAATCTACTTAAATGTCTCTTGTAGGTGTGTGAGCAATGATGATGAAGATGATGATATTCAAGATGCTCTGGCCACACATGAAAAAGGAATGAGTAACCTCTAAACTTAATATTTTTATTTTATTTGGTTGCTCATTTAGTTTATGTATGCATGAGGTTTTAAATGTTGAATAAATGATTATGTTTTATCTCATGTATGTTGAAAAATATTGTATGATGAACATAGTAATTTTTGGTAATGCTTTATAAACTCTAGTTCATCATATTAATTTTTGGTCAAAATTGTTTTTAAAATGTAATTGATATCTCTTTAACAATTGATATCGATTTCTCAAGAACTTTGGTTTTGTAAAATTTTGACCTTAAATTTTTTTTTTCTTAATGATTATGCATATATATATTTTTTTTAAATATTATAAAGTTTTAATGCATAACATTTTCAAAAACTTTATGCATGTGCTCTTAATCTCGATAATCAACATTGCATAATGTTTTGTATGTGAATGGATTAAAGCATAATCTGATTAGATAAATTTGACAAAAGATACAATGTCTTATTTTTAAATTAAGTGTTTGCAAAATTGATTGACATTGCATCTACTTTGATTATGCTTGTTGGTCATAGAATAGGAAACATATACATGGTGCATTTAGATTCTATTGATATGACTAATTTGTGCCTAGTTGCTAAGGATGAACATGATAGTTGGTTATGGCATAGGAGACTAGGACATGCTAATATGAGTGTTTTGCAACGGCTAATTCAAGGTGATTTAGTTCGAAGGTTGCCTAAGCTTAAATTTGATAATGATAAAATCTGTGATGCTTGTGCTAAAGGAAAACAAAAGTGTGTTTCTTTTAAATCCATTAATGACGTATCAACTAGTAGAGTATTACAATTGATCCATGTAGATCTTTTTGGGCCAACTAGGACTACTAGCTTGGGTGGAAAACAAAATGCATTTGTCTTGGTAGATGACTATTCTAGATATACTTGGTTCTATTTTAAGTACTAAAGATGAAGCATTAGAACAGTTCATCACTTTTTCAAAAATAATCCAAAATGAAAAGGGTTACTCTATAACTAGTGTTAGGAGTGATCATGACACTGAATTTGAAAATCTTGGATTTATTGAATTTTGTAATTCTAATGGTATTAGTCATAATTTTTCAGCACCTAGAACCCCTCAACAAAATGGAGTTGTTGAGAGGAAAAATCGAACTTTAGAAGAAATGGCTAGAACCATGCTTTGTGAAAATAATTTGCCAAAATATTTTTGGGCGGAAGCCACAAATACTACTTGTTATGTTGTTAATCGAGTAATGATTAGGCCAATTTTAAAGAAAACTCCATATGAAATTTTCAAAAATAAAAAGCCTAACATTAGCTATTTTCATCCTTTTGGATGTAAATGTTTTGTTTTAAACAACGGTAAAGAAAACCTTGGCAAATTTGATGCTAAAAGTGATGAAGGAATTTTTCTGGGTTACTCCTTAAATTCTAAAGCTTATCGAGTATTTAATAAAAGAACATTAGTTATAGAAGAGTCTATACATGTTGTTTTCGATGATAATCCCCTTCCGAGGAAGAATTCTTGTGTGAATGATGATGTAGGTGTTATAAATACAAATGATGTTAGACATGAAGTTGGAAAACCATCATCAAAGGAAGAAACGAAAAATGAGGAAACTCATGATCCTCTTGAGAATCCAACCATTGAAGAAAGGGAAGTATTTTATCCAAGAGAGTACAACTATGTCAAGGATAGTGAGATTATAGGTGATCCATCCAAAGGGGTAACAACTTGATCTTCTCTTAGAAATATTTGTAATTATGTTGCATTTATTTCATTCATAGAGCCTAAGAATATTAAAGAAGCATTAAATGATGAACATTGGATTATGGCTATGCAAGAAGAATTAAATCAATTTGAGAGAAGTAAAGTATGGACATTAGTTGAAAGGTCTAGTAATAAATCTACTGTAGGTACTAGATGGGTATTTAGGAATAAGCTTGATGAGAGTGGTATTATAGTGAGAAACAAGGCTAGACTTGTTGCTCAAAGGTATACTCAAGAAGAGGGCATAGACTATGATGAAACATACACTCCCGTAGCTAGGATGGAAGCAATTAGAATGTTATTAGCATTTGCATGTTTTCATGAATTTAAATTATATCAAATGGATGTTAAAAGTGCATTTTTAAATGGTTTTATAAAAGAAGAAGTGTATGTGGAACAACCTCCAGGTTTTGAAGATTCAAAATTTCCATATCATGTTCTTAAATTGACAAAAGCTCTTTATGGTTTAAAGCAAGCTCCTAGAGCTTGGTATGAAAGATTGTCAAATTTTTTAATTGAAAAAGGGTTTTCAAAAGGAAAGGTTGACACTACATTGTTTTTAAAGCATAAAGGTAAAGATTTATTAATAGTTCAAATTTATGTTGATGATATATTTGGTTCTACTAATGATGTTCTTTGCCAAGAATTTTCTAAGCTAATGCAAAGTGAGTTTGAGATGAGCATGATGGGGGAGCTCTCATTTTTCTTGGGACTCCAAATCAAGCAAAGAAAAGATGGCATCTTCATTAATCAAGCTAAATACGTCAAAGATATGCTCAAAAAATTTGGACTGGAAAATGGGAAACCTCATGACACTCCAATGAGCTCTTCAACAAAGCTTGACTTAGATGAAGGAGGTAAATGTGTAGATGTTAAATCATATAGGTCAATGATTGGATCTTTACTTTATCTAACTGCAAGTAGACCGGATATTATGTTTAGTGTTTGCTTATGAGCTAGATTTCAATCATGTCCTAAGGAATCACATTTACTAGCTGTTAAGAGAATCTTTAGATACCTTAAGGACACTCCTAGTTTAGGACTTTGGTATCCTAGAGACTCTAGCTTTAGCTTGCATGCTTTTTCTAATGCGGATTATGGAGGAGCAAATTAGATAGGAAAAGCACCTCCGGTACTTGCCAATTCCTTGGAAATATGCTGATTTCTTGGTTTTCAAAGAAACAAAATTGTGTTGCATTATCTACCACTGAAGCTGAATACATTTCAGCTGGTAGTTGATGTGCACAAGTTTTATGGATGAAACAACAACTTTTTGATTATGGAATTGAAGTATGTACTATTCCTATCAAGTGTGACAATACTAGTGCTATTTGTCTCACTAAAAATCCCATCCAACACTCTAGAACTAAGCACATTGAAATAAGACATCACTTCATTAGAGACCATGTCACTAAGGAAGATGTAGTTCTAGAATATGTTGATACTTTGCATCAATTAGCGGATATCTTTACAAAACCCTTAGACAAAGAAAGATTTTGGACACTTAGGAGAGAATTAGGTTTGACCAACCTATCTTCACTTAGTGTTTAGAAATATTTTTTTAACACTTTTAATAAATACTGAAAAATGCTCATAATAGTAATTTTTGATTGCATTCATTGCTATTAGTTAGGGGGAGTTTATGATTCTTGATGAAAAATTAATTTTATGTTTAAATATCGATTAAAGATTATTTTAATTGTTTGAACATAATTATTTTTCAATATATGAGTTGCCAATACCACTAGAGAAAATTAATTTAGCATTTTGGGTGTTTAAAATCGGATTTTAGCATTTTTGTGCAGAGGGAATCGATCCCCCCATGAGGGAACCGATTCCCCTTTTGAAGGGGAACCGATTCCCCCACAGGGGAATCGATACCCCCTTGGGGTTCTATTAAATCGGGCAGAACACCCAAAACCCCAAAAATTCTCAAACCCTCTCTTCCGCCGTTCCCTCTCAAATCTCCATTTTTGCCTCAAGTCAACGATATCAATCGGAATTTGCCTCAAATATCATCTTCTAAACCTGTTGAAGTCATTAAAATCGTGCAAACAACATCTAAATCTCATCAATCTTCATCTTTCAAGGTAAATTTTTCTAAACTCTCTATTTCATTGTTTTTGAACATAGGATTAGTTTTAATTAGTTCTAGGTTGAAATAGTGATCGGGCATTAATTGTTTAGTGATTAGAAACTAGATGTTACAACTAATTTCATCAAAAACACAAGAATTTACCAAAATTTTTAAATTTTCAAAATTAATAAAAAAAATTGTTTTTCAAATTATTGTGTTTTGATTAAATTATGTTGTTGTTATGAAAAATATACATATATTATTTCTCAAAACCGTATTTTTCAAAAGTTTCTCAAAAACTTTGCCCATTAGGATTGATTTAGAGAACCTTGAAATATTGAGGACTCAATTGAGTTTTGGGATTAATTGAATTGCATACATTTGTTTTTAAAATTGCAGGTTATTCAATCTATTCCGATTTCCTTCACCATGTCCAATCCTAAACGTGCTAGGTATTCATCTAGTAGTTCTAGTCGTCAACCAAATCCTCCTCCTATCCCTCAAAATCCTATTCCAAATCGTGATCCCAACTTGACTATCCAAAATTCTTGTTTCAATCAACCGGGTCCTAAAGATTATCGTTTTTGGTTTTACCAATATTTTGACTCGTATAAGATTAGGGAAGAACGTATCCCATCTCTTCAAGCTATGGTTGATATTAACTTTAAATATCTCCCTATCTTGCATGAATGGAAATTTGATAAACTTTTCGAACTTGAACCCGTTATCTATCATCAACTTGTTCGTATTTTCTATAGTAATGTCGTTTGTATCAAAAATCGTGACAAAACCAAAACCATAGGAGTACGTTCCTACCTCCTAGGTCAATATTTTCATCTTGATCCGGCTTACATAGCCAATGCCTTAGGCTTGGATAATGAAGGTTTATCAAACGAAAAACAAGTTTTAGGCTCTCGATATAAACGAAATGATAGTGCAAGTGTTCTAGATCTTCATGAGCGTTTTCTTCATCTTATGATCACTTGGTGGTTTCGACCATCCGGGGGTTGATATTCAACTCTTAGAGCTTTAGATCTTTGGTGGTTGCATTGTTTTGAACACAATATAAAAATAAACCTTTCCGAGATTATCTTTGCTGAGATTGTTGAAACCGTTAACCTAGTGCCAAATAAGAAACTCTGTTCTTCACTAGTTTACGGTTGTATCCTTAGTAATCTCTTTTCTAAAGCCGAGCTCCGATTTGGTCTAGATGCCTCATTTCCTCTTAAGAAACAAATCAATCTTCTGTCTTTAACAAGAGCGGGATGGGTCAAAGATAAAGAAACCGGTGAATGGGTTCGATCTTCTGCAAATACTCCGGGAGCTAGTTATTCACAAGCTCCACCCGAAGCTGACGAAGATCCCGAGTCTGAACAATTAATGAGGGATATCGATGAAGCTGAAGATGAGCCTGAACAACCCGAGGAGCACGCACAACAGTCGACTCAAATGCCTCCATATTTTCAATCCTTTATGGAGACATTTGATTTCCGATATGCGACCATGGATTCGCGCTTTACCTCCATAGAGTCTCATTTATCCACAATGGGAGCTCAACAATTAGAGATTCTTCGGGAGATGCGTGCAAACAATGAAGCAACCAACGCTCGTATTAATGAACTCACTCACGAGATGGCCGCTATGCGAGCTCGATTTCCTCCTCCCGATCCTCCTACGGATGTTTGATTCTATATTTTGCTTTGAACTCCAAACTTATTGTTTTAACATTTTGAATGTTTGAATTTGTGGATTGTGAATTTGTTTGGATTTATGGATGGTGTGAACTTATATGTTTGGTGTGTTTTATTCGTTATTGCATCATTTACATCATTATTAGCAATATGACCAATTTTGCCATATCACATTGTTTATGAATATTGATTTTGAAACTAATGGCTAACGTTTCTCTTGATTGTGATCTTAGCAGCTTATGCATATATATACCTAATCAATTGGCTAAATGTTTTTCACGTTTCTTTGAATCTTTTTGATTTAACAAAAAGGGGGAGAAGTGTGTGTTTTGAGTGTGTTTTTAAAATGATAAATGGGAGAAGTGTTAAAGTAAGGGGGAGTAATTTCAAAACTTGATTTCAAAATCTTAAAATTACTAAAATGTTTTGTTATATCAAAAAGGGGGAGATTGTTGAAAACATTTTGATATTTCGATATAACAAATTAAGTTAAATGAATTTTAAGATTTTCCAAATGATTTTCTAAGTATATTCGATATAATTATTCGAATATCAAAACATTACTCTAAATCTTTCAAAAGTCATTTTTAATCCTTACTTAAGTGTAAAATTAAGTTTTAATCTTAAAACAATTTCAAAATAATTTTACAAAGTATTTCGAACCATTTCAAAGCCAAAAATTCCAGATTGCTCAGAGGGAACCGATTCCCCCCCAAGGGGGTACCGATTCCCCCCTGAATGGTTTGGCTCCGAGATTTCCAGAATGCTCGGAGGGAACCGATTCCCCCATAGAGGGTACCGATTCCCCCTGTTCAACGGTCGAAATATTTGAATTTTACACTTAGGGAACCGATTCCCCTCAAGGGGTACCGATTCCCCCCACGCTCCAAGTTGTTTTATTAATTGTGTTCACACTTAAACGGCTATATTATCTTCACTAATCATCCTCAACGTTCAGAAGTGATTCAAGGTGTATTTAAGCAAGCTTAGAAGCCATTGATCAACAACAAGAAACATCAAGCAACTAGAATCAAAAGAGAATCAAAGAGAAAGCATCAAACCTCAAGTTTGAGCATTTCAAGCCTATTTTTCATTCAATATTCATTTTGCTTTCAAGAACACTTATTGTGCTCAATTGTATTCATCTTTGAGTGTTCTTTTCTTTGTTCTAGAATTGTGCAAACAATCTACCTTGTGAGGATTTCCTTGTAAGTTTGCAAATTTGTATTGTTCTCTTTGGGAGAGAGTTTTCTCAAGAATTTGGGGTATAATTCTTGAGGGTTTGTAAGGTTACTCTTTGTCCTCAAAAGAAAGACAAATTAGTGAATTTGTGAAAAATCCATAGTGTGGATAGCTAAGGTAGTGGACGTAGACTTTGATTGAGAAAGTCGAACCACTCTAAATCGCTGTGCAAATATTTTCAATTTTCTGCAAAAGCTTCCACCGAAAGTTTTATTGCCAATTCACCCCCTCTTGGCCGATTCTGTCGATCGATTAACTCAACACCTAAACTAAAGCAACACTACTCCGCTACCCTAGTTCTAAGCCTTCATAAATTCCAATGACATAAACGTATAAAAAGAAGAAGTCATGGAAATTACTACAAATGCATAAAAAGAAGACATAGATGATATACCCTATGGATGTGATTTGTACTACTCGGTTACCCTGATCTTAAGTCTCCATACTTTCCTATCAGAGGTCATGTCCTCAGTAAGGGCTAAATCCTTTAAATCAAATCTCAAGCAGTCTTCCCACTTCCGCCTTGGTCGTCCTCTCCTTCTGGCACCGTCGACTGTAATCGACTCCACCCTCCTGACCACATCCGATGGTTGTCGCCTAAGGACATGTCCAAACCACCGTAGTCTTCCCTCCCTCAATTTTTCGGGTATAGGCACCACCCCTAAGGAAATCCTAATAGCAGAGTTTGGTGTCATGTCCCACAGAGTCCTACCATATGCCCATCGAAGCATTCTAATTTCTGCGGCCTCCATCCTCCTTACGTGGTCCTTCTTGATTTCCCAACATTCTGATCCATACAGCAACGCTGGTCTTATTGCCATTCTATAAAATTTTCCCTTAAGTTTTAGAGGCACCTTCTTGTCACACAAAACTCCGGTAACAGCCCTCCACTTTAGCCATCCCGCCTTTATACGGTGTGTAACGTCATCATCCACACCCTCATCTTTATGTATCATAGACCCTAGGTACTTGAAACAATCCTTTGAGGGGAGAACGTGTCCTTCTATGCATACTTCTACATCTTCATCGTTTTGGTTCCCACTAAAGTTTGAACATAAATACTCAGTCTTTTCAATATTGATCACTAGACCTTTTTCTTCCAAAGCAGTCTTCCAGGTAGCCAGTCTACTATTCAGCTCAGTCCTTGTTTCAGCAACTAGGACAATGTCATCAACGAAAAGCATACACCATGGGACACCGTCTGGTGTCGCACAGTAGATGTCGTCCATAATCATGGCGAAGATGTAAGGTCTAAGAGCCGGGTGGAGTCCGATTTCCACTGGGAATGGCGCGGTGTCGCCAACTATAATCCTGACGTATGAAGTAGTTCTACAGTACATATCACGAATCGCCCGGATATAAGAAGTTGGGATCCGTCTCATTTCCAATGTCTTCCAAATCGTATCGCGGGGAACGCTATCATACGTCTTCTCAAGGTCAATGAATGCCATGTGAAGATCTCTATTTTTTTCCTATATTTCTCAATAAGTCGTCGAAGAAGATGAATCGCCTCCTTAGAAGACCTACCTGGCATAAAGCCAAATTGGTTTTCCGAAACCCTAGTAACCTGTCTCAACCTAGCTTCTATCACCCTTTCCCATATCTTCATGGTATGGCTGAGTAGTTTAATACCTCTGTAGTTGCCACAACGTTGGGGATCTCCTTCTTATAGATTGGTATCACCGTAGATTGTCTCCACTCATCTGGCATCTTGGTAGTCTCTAAAATAATATTAAAGATATTGGTCAACCACTTAACTCCCTCTCCTCCTAGGGCCAACCATACAGTGATAGGAATTTGATCTGGACCGACAGCTTTGTCCTTCCCCAACTTTCTAAGAGCCATTTTGACTTCCTCAAACCCAATCCTATTAGTAGGGCAATCATTGACCGTAGTATGATGGTCGGCTGACCTATCAACGGTACTATCTCTACATGGAGAGGCACCGTCATTAAATAAGCCAAAGAAGTAACTACCCCAAAGCCTCTTAATATCATGATCTTTCACTAAAAGAACACCATTGTTGTCCTTAAAAAACCTAATGCTACCTAGATCCTTTTTCTTATTTTCCCTAGATTTTGCTAGCCTGAAGATGTCGTTTTGTCCATCATTGGTGTCTAATCTCTTGTACATTTCCTCGTATGCCTTATCCTTTGCTTTTGCCACCGTTTTCTTGGCTTCCCGCTTTGCCTCCTTGTATCTTTGTTTAGCTCTCGATCTTTCTTCGTCTTCACTGCATTGTAGAAACTCCTTGAAGCAAGTTTGTTTTGTCTTCACCTTAGTTTGGACTTCGTCGTTCCACCACCATGATTCTTTATGCTCCTTGACCTTCCCTGTCGACAATCCAAGGGTGTTTTTGCCCACCTCTCTGATGGAATTTGCCATGTTATTCCATAACATATCTGAATTATTTGAGTTTGTAGTTCCAAAATCTATATTAGACAAAATCTTACTCCTAAAGTCATCAGTTGTCGCTCCCTGTAAGTTCTTCCAAAGGATCCTAGGTTTACCAAGTTTAGGCCTCTTATGAGTGCTCCGCCCTTGACGTACGCGGAACACCAAAACTAACAATCTGTGTTGTGAAGCACATACCTCTTCAGGGAACACCTTACAGTCAATGCAAGCCCACCGATCCCGATTTAGAACCAAGATATAGTCGATTTGGGTATAATGTCCCCCGCTATGGAACGTAATCAAGTTCACATCTCTCTTGTTAAATAAGGAGTTAGTGACAACCATATCTTGTGCAGTAGCAAAATCAAGCAACGCACGCCCCTCCTCGTTCCTACTACCAAAACCGAAACCCCATGAACACCGTCATACCCATCGGTTGCACTACCTATATGGCCATTGAAGTCTCCCCCTATGAAAACTCTTTGGTCTTCCGGAATGCTCCTAAGTACATCATCTAACTGATCCCAGAAGCAACGTTTCTCCCCCTCCCCTAGGCCAACGTGTGGGGCGTATACTGAAAGGACATTCACCACTTCCGCTTCTATAATAACCTTAATCATCATGATCCTATCCCGGTATCTACAAACTTCAACTACATTTTCCTTGAGCCTAGAGGATACCAAGATACCCACCCCATTTCTAGCGTTATCTACTCCTGAATACCACAACTTGTACCCATTACACTCTCTAGCGCGAGCTAGTCTCCTGAATACATGCAAAATCTATTTTCATATTACTAAGTACGTCGGTCAGCTCCAGCAGCCTAGCATTTAATGAGCTTACATTCAACGAACAAATTCTAAGTCTAGTCTCATTGACACCACTCTGTCGAGCCCTCCCCCTATACGCCCTATGGGATCTAAAAGAATGACATGACCTCAAGTAATCATCTATAACTGAAGCTATGAGGAACTATGAAAGGGAATCCAAAGAATACAGAAGATGCACCAATAAAAATATATCAGTAAAAGACCAAACCTTTGTGGCTTAAATGAACAGTATAGCAGAATAATGGGACACTTAACTACTTGGAAAATAAACTTCAAAACCTAGAAAAATTACCTAGAACAAAGAACAAAAAAAATAACATAGAGAGCAAGATGATATCTTGGAAGAAACTGGAAAAGCACAAAAATAAAAATATAAAAAGTTGTTCTTTTTATGTTTTCAATTTTCAGTGGTATGGCTTTCAGATCTTTGCTCAAAGTGAGAGTTTGAAGAAGCTGACCAGATGAAAATTACAGCGAATGTTCCTTGTTTGTATGCAGAAGAAAATTACCCCCACCTGTTTTCTTCCAAAAACAACAAGGATCTGAAAAAATGAGTACTTGAAAATTACCAAAATAAAAGAACCCAGAAACAATTGTCTAAGAAATAATCTGGATCGGAGGATCCGAGGAGCTACGAAATAAATAAACTTGAATTTGGCTTCAAGCTAGGTGGAACCTCGCAGTTCTCAAAGCTTGTCTGTTGCAGAGAAACTATAAACCAAACGGTAAACAAGTTACACAAATAATAAAAAATAATAAAAACAACAATAGCAAAAAGAAGACGACCGGCAGCGGTTGAAGATCTACTATCAGATCTGAAAGATACAACAAAATATAAAAGCTTAAAAATTTGTGTTGAAGTTAAGCAGAAAAGAAGTCATAAACTTTCAGAAAACAGGGCCTAACAGCAGCAATAATAATACTGTGATGAAACTGTAAAATTAAAGGTTAAACATAAATTCAAGCAGCTATTTCATTTTATTTTACAAGCAGAAACAAGAATGAGATCACGCTAAAACACATATAAACAATATTATTTTATTATATTCATAAACAGAGAGATTTGATATCGGAAAAGAAGGGGCCTTACGACTTAAAAGAAAGAGGTACGAAGTTCAGGCGAAGGAGATCGCAGTATATCTATATATATTATATAGTTTTTAAAAATATTTTTTTAAAATACGTATAATATATAGTTTTAAAAAAATATTTTTTGAAATTATATATTTTATTTATTTATTTTTATTATTTTTATCTTTTTTATTTTGGTAGGCCCCATGATTCAACCCCCAACTATCCAAGCTTAGCTTCCCACGTTCCAAACGTCTCCATTCCACCTTCCACGTCCTTGGCCAACAAAGCCATGAAAATCAAACACCGAAAAGTGGAGAGCACTTCCCATTTTTCTTCATTTAAAATGGAGTTCTGGGGGTTACAAAAAAAGGGGGGAGGAACGATTAGTAGTTATATCTTCTCTCCACGTTTGCTTGGTCAGCGGTGAATAGTCTCAGCCCATAGTATTCCAACTTCGATCATCAACGCTCATAATATTGGAGTTCTCCTACTCATAAAATATTCCAAATTGAAATTAAATTAATAAAATATATAAGTGACAGAGACAAATTATTATTACATCATATCACGTCAATATTTTATTAAATTTCTAAGATTAAAATAGAATGAAAATATGATTTTTATAACTAAAATATCACAAAAGCAATTGAGTAATAAAAGCATATAGACAATAATAATTGAATAACGAAATAGATAATTTACCTTATACTAAAACCATAATTAACAAATAGGTTTTCTTTTGCTTCGCTTGTAAGAATCAAAATTCCATCATTCTCTTAATAAATTCTTAGGAATATTATGAATTTAAAGTAGGTTGCATTTTTTTTAGAAAAATTAATACCACCAACCTGCTCCTGTCTACTTTGCTGCTTGGAAGCTCTTTTCATGGAGGTTTAGCTAAACTTAGTTTCTAAATCATTTTCCAAATAAATTACGCTATAATTTTTCGACAGGAAAACAAAATTGGATAATTAATTAGGTTAACGTATGATTCAAGGTTCACTACAAGAAATCAAACCCCCAAAACTATGGTTAAGTCCTATGCTATCAGAAATCATTTAGATGTTCGAGTTGTTACATATGTTCTCAATTAGAGATCACTAGTGATTTAATGAAGTTGGCTCTAGTTTTTATGTTCGAACCTCGTAAAGGCCTACATATTTTCTTTAGTTTTTCACCATAAGATGATGATACATGATGTCATTTTATGCCATAGCAGTTGCCGTCGACGGGAGTGATTATAATGAAAGCGATATTGGAGTTCAGTGACTTCAATGCAAGTTTTAAATGTCTAATGACTAAAGAGAAAGTTATCTAGACATTCAGGAACCACCAGTTTAGTTTACCCTAAAATAATCATTTGCGTTAATTTTAATTTACTGGTAATGGACTCATATCGAGAAACCTATATGCTATACTGCAAATACAAAAGTTTCTCCCATAGCAAATTAGCAATGTAGGAAAAAGATGGTAAATTTTTTTCAGATAATGGTGGCTGTATTAATTCCTTAAGAAACACGACAACAAACAGCTAGCCATGAAGAAGAGAACCGAACAACGAAAAGACATTTTCTTAAAGACAATGGCTCCACTGTTTGTTGCAAGAGAAATCAGAGGCATACAAGCTGTTTGCTCTAGGTAATTTTGTCTCCCCGTGGTTCCGTTTCTTCTTCACAAGCAACAACAATGGCCGCCAAAACTACGACTTCAAGATTTCCTTCACCTCTTATCTCTCGTTCAACTAATACCACACCGCCTTCTACGGCGCCTCATTCGCTTCCTAAACGGTGTCAATCTGTGGACCGACGGCGAGTGTCCAAAGGAAACAATGTCAATGCTTCGGAACCAAAGGTTGCTACGAAGATTTCAGTTACTTCAACGAAAAGTTTATTGGTTTCGTTTCAACGGGAGTCCTTTTCACTTAAAACCAAGACTCAAGCGAGTGATCATGGGGAGAATTCGAAGCCAGTGGATCGGCAGCTCTGGCAGGAGAGAACCCGGAAAGCGAATTCTGGTTTGAATATGTTGTCGAGAAGTTCGGATTGTGATGGTGGAAAGAAGATGTTTGAATATAGTGAAATGCTGACTAAGTCATTTCAACGAGCAATGATGCTTAATGAGAGTAGGAGGAGGGTTCCCGTGTCTCCCAAGAAAACCTCTGATACTGATTGTGTCAATGAGCCTTATCGGGTATCATCAAGTGGTTTCGAAAAGAATTCAAAAGGGAGGGCTGGATCTCATAATATCATGGCACCGGCGAAAGTTAGGCATAAAACCGATAGCACGTTAAGGTGGTCATCAGATCCAGATTCGACTAAGTTCAGTCAATCAAAAAGGATTTCTAGTAATGGTAGAATGTCTTCACCTATTAGGGGTGGCATAAGGCCTGCTCGGGTCGTTATTTCCATTAATTCCACTTCGAATGTTGGCCTTTCCGTCGATGTTCAAAGAAAAAAGATAGGGGAGACTCGGAATGACGATGCATATGTTGAGGCTTCTTTATAATCATTACTTGCAATGGAGATTTGTAAATGCAAAGGCAGATGCTGGTTTCATGGTGCAGAAACGGGGAGCAGAGGTATGGTTATTGTTCTTAACTTGTAGGCCAATGCTTCAATTTACTTCACTGTGATAGTTTTTAAAACAAGCTGAACTCATACTAGTTTATGGTAAGGATTACCTATAATGCAAGCTTATGGTACTCAGACTCGGTCTTTAGCATCGGAATACGAATATATGTCCGACACGGTATGTTGAGTTTTCGGAAAGTCATATCCCTACAGCACCTAGATGCAAGTGGCAGCTTTTTCTTTTATAAACAGTGATCCTTTCTCTAACGTTCCCTCTTTTGTACCAGAAAAATCTGTGGAAAACATTGGTTAGAACATCGGAGCTGTGGAATTCGGCCACCTTCAACCGAATCAAGTTGATGTTGCTAAGGCAAAGACTGAAACTGTTTTCCATACTTAAGGGACAAGTAAGATTCAAAAACTTCATGTTTAGGAAGTATTGAGTCAATAGTGCATATAATTCGTGTCGCACATAAGCATATCCAACACTCGCGTCTGTGTCCTAGTAGCACAGCTGCGGGACATTGGTTCTAATTCGACGCTTCCACGGTTCCTCTTGTTTCCCTGCTTCTACTTCTTACTGCATGCTTGTATGAAAATATGGAATTCGGTTGATTTTCGATTAAACTCTGCTATAATCGATGAATGTAGATGGTATATTTAGAAGCGTGGGCTGTCCTCGACAACGACATGTCCGGTTCATTGCTAGGAGCAACCGAAGCATTAAAGGCATGCACTCTTCTTCTTCCAATCGTCGGGAAAGCATCAGTAAGTTCCAAGCTTCTGGTTTGCTGTGCTTTTCGATATACAATCTAGTAACAATTCAGCTGACGGAATGTTGCTCCGGCTTCTCTCGTAACAGATCAATATCCAAAGTCTTGAGGATGCTATAGGTTCAGCAGTTGATGTTATGCAGGCAATGGCATCCCCAATAAGCTCATTATCATCAAAGGTAAACTTCACTATCACAAAAAGATCATTAGTCTTGTTGCCCTTTAATACGACACTTGAGTTCGAGTAACATGTTAAACGGTAATAACGAAATCTCCGAACCTAAAAACGGGGACGAAAGAAGATCAGAGAACAACGGAAATTGTGACTATGTATCACTTTTCCCGTGCAGGTGGAGGAAATGAGTTGCTCAATGGATGAACTTGTGAATGTGAGCGCTAATGAAAAGGTTTTGCTTCAACAATGTAGAAATCTTTTGACGATGCTGGCAGCGAATCAGGTTGAACGATGAGTTTTTCTTTCTTTTCCATGCTATTCTTGCCTTCATTTCTTCATTTGGCTCATTGGAGATCTTTTCAATAGGTCAAGGAGTGTTGGTCGAGGACGCATTTAATTCAGTTAAATCATGTTACAAGCGCTGATCGAGTATATTTTACTTAAATTTAATTATCATAATTAATTACCGTATAATTAAAAAAATATCATATTAGAGTATACATTTTTAGTCAATAAGTTATATATGGACTAATACTGTAATTTAACTAAAAAATATTTATAACAGAAAATGTGAAAATCGTTAATCGATGTAAGTTATTCTTCCCCAAAGGCTCATGAAGCTAATCAAAGCTTCGATATTTAGTTTCGGTGTATAAAAAATAAATTTTCCATATTCATTTCAACTCAGATCTTTCCTTCTCTATGTCTTGATTTTATGCTTGACCTTAAACCCTAGCTAATTTTCAACTTAATCCACTTCTAAAGTCGGTTACGGAATCGAATTTATCAAGTGATTCAATCCCGTGCTTGATCGCTTATATATGCAATGGCGGTCTGCAAATGCCGCAAGGTATGTTTTCTTTAACCAATCTGTATCAAATATTTGATCACTTGATAAAACTCATAGCTACTATTACCATTGTAGATTTATAGTTCTTGCTGGTGATTTATTATTATTATTTCTTTTTCTTGAGAAATATGTGATGGAATTCATAATTCATCTCTGGAGGTTTTAGATCTATCAGAATATGTTTTTATCGTCTTAAAGAATTTAGCATTTTTTCTTCAGATCTTCGTTCTTTTAATTGTGGAGCTTATTAATTGGATATGCTAATTTGAAATGAATGAATCGAACAGAGGGGGACACTGACCTTGATGTTGGGAGGTTCAAGTGGATTTTTTTGCTTGTTATGTTATGTTATGAATATACTCTAATTTTTTTTTAGAAAAGTGTGTTGGGAGGTTCAAGTGGACTGTCGCTGGAGGTTTTAGATCTATAAAAAAATTTGTTTATCGTCTAAAAGAATTTAGGACTCTTCAGATCTTTCATTTTGGAGTTTACTCATTGGAAAATGTGGGTTTGACTACTTTAATGGATGAATTGAACAGACGAGATGTTGACCCTGATATTCAGAAGGTTTAAGTGGAATGTAGCTTGTTGGTATTAGGTTATCAGTGTGTATAGCATAGGTTAAGTTTTAGAGCTGATGTTTGGTTGAGATCAAGATTTGAGATATTTTTGTTTATCATCTAAAGAATTTTGGACTTTAAGATCTTTTTTGTCTAACTTTTGGAGTCTATTAATTGGAAAATGTGAATTTGATTACTTTAATGAATCAATCAAAGAGGGGAACATTGTTGATATTTGGTGGGGGTTCAAGTGGAATGTGGCTTGTTATGTTATGAATTTTCAAGCTTGTGTTGCATAGGATAAAATTTATAGCTGATGTTATTTGGTTGAGATCAAAGGTTTGCAAATTTCTCATTATGTAAATATCCATTTTTCCTTTCGGAGTTTCAGTTGACAAAATTATATTGTTTTGTGCACAAGGTCCCTGTTTGTGGAGAATGCATCTGTTTTCCTGAGCACCAAATATGCGTGGTAAGTTATAACATTCTGTTCATTTTGCAAGCAAAACTGTATTTCCAACTTCCAAGCACTTTGATTGGTTTAAATGAAAAAATGTTTGCGCTTCAGTGACTATGAGAAAACAAGGAAGTGAAAACAATAATAATCCTATTTATACTTGGAAAAGTAAGGAGTGGCGTGCAGAGTTGAACTTCTCTTGTAAAAGTAATTTTTGGGTCATTAACTGATTTCTGGTTGATGTAAAACTTTTCTGCAACTATATGTCTTTGGGATATGTTAGATTTGTTAATAAAATTATATTTACTTTATGATAATCTCTACTGTATGCTATATCATGAAAAAAGTTTTTGTTGTAATGTCAATATGCCCATTTCGGCTCTGTTTATTTAACAGTGTTATGAAACAATTTCATATTGAGTGTTGTATAGAATGGTGTTCTGTAGCTTATAATGTATTTTTCTTCCCACTTTGCTTTAGATTCGTACTTAATCCGAATGGGTAATAAATGGAGAGTATAACTGGCTTTCCAAGTGTTTCAAATGCCAAGCTGTGCTTCGGGAGGGGGATGGCTCTGAAACTACTCTGTTGGGTTGCTTAGGTATGTGTTTATGCTTACATGGATACTGCCTCTAGTGTTTTTTTTTTTTTGGGGGTGGGGGTGCAGAACGCAAGTGTGACTCGTGCTGTTTAATCTTATTTCATATTTTTGCTTTCCTAGATGTCATACACACAAATTGTTTAATTTCACTCGTCAAAAGTTTTCCACTTCACACTGCACCCGCTGGCTATTCTTGTCCTTCATGTTCTATATCTGTAATTTTTCTAATCACCATAAATCAGCTGTTTCCTAGCAACATGCTTATGTTTAATATTGTTTCAACTGATAAATATGAATTTGCGAAATTGATTATGACGCAGCTCTTGAACCTTTCAGGTAGTTGGAAGCATCTAGATGCTAAATGTGTCTATGCTTGAAAACATTGATGGATAACAGATGGTTAACAGTGATAAAAACTATTTTGATGCTGCTTGCTTCTGCTTTTGGAGCTAGTCATATAAGTAGTTAGTGGATTAAAACTATTTTGCTGATTAGCATTTTTCTGATCATTTTCACTGTATATATTTGAAAATTTTCCATGGCATAATGGAAGCAGAGGTTGATATTTAAAACGGAACAAAATGTAAATGAGATTATCTCATATGCAAGAAGTCTTCTGATTATCGTTACTTAAGGAATAAGAACTCAAGACCATACAATTTTCATGTGCATTCCTGAATTTGTTCACTGATTGATATGCTTGTATTATGGCTGTTATGTAGATGGTTTGGGTTATAACTTACGTCTGTAAGTATTTGTTCTCCGGCTTGCCTCATTTTTCAATGGTTTTTTGCCCAGATATGGCCTCCCAAGAGTGTTAAAGATTCAGCATCCCACCTTCATTCACTGCTGAAGGAGGCTATCATGCAGGTCGGTTCACACTCGATTTCTGCTGTTTGAGAAAAAATGCTCCTTCTAAATGTAAAGTGAACTTTAGATATCCTTTTTCTTTTGATATTTTTCTTATCAATATTTTCTTCTGCATTTTCTTAAGTACATCCTTTGCTTCATTATCATATTACCCATCGGTGCTTCTGTAGTCGTACCCTTCCCACTTGCTACTTGTAAATTATAGTACAGTTTCTATGCTTTTCAGCATGTGTTGGTCAAGCTTTATTTTGGCCTTTCAGTGTGGTTGACATATAAGTTTAGGGATTTAATTGTTACCCCGGTAGAGGTTTCCAAAATTGATGCCATGAATTCTGTTAAGGAATTTTTTCCTGTCAAACGTATTGATCAGCAGACCCAGCTGTTCCCAATGAAAATTAATTTAAAAAGTAGGCATAGTAATCTATAGCAAAAATTTTTCTTTCCTAGTCCATTAAAAGCATTGAACTATGAAATAGCTTCTTAATCTAATTCCAAAGCTATTTTAGGATTATAAAACTCAAATTTTAGCCACTAGAATGTTGAAGATCCCAGTGTGTGCAGTGGCCACTCAATCTTTTGACGTTTCTAAATGCCAAAGGGCATTGACTACCTCTGAAATTAACATCTAAATATTATCCTTAAGAAGTGTTCCAAAGAAAAAGGTGATTTGGAAGATTGGAGATTTGACATGCTCTGTTGCAGCTTTATATTGGGCTTTTCATTTTAGCTTGAATATATTGTATGATTAGAGTTCTATCAATTTTCATATCTGCTTAAATAAATTTTATGCAACTTAAGTTGCTAATGTGCAGACTGGCATGGAGAAGAATTTGTTTGGAAATCATCCTCCACCTGCATTTGCTTCAGATCCACTGATGAACATGAACTCTACCGGAGGAAGGGAGCATGGTGGGAATTCGTCACCTGCTGTGTCAAAAGATGAAGGATACTCGACTATTGGAGGACCTTCTAAACTTACGGTGTCCGAAATAACAGAGATAGATGGTCTTGTTTCGGCTGAGAATTACATGAAAATCTCTAGTCCAGTTGGTGCAAGTTTTATTTTTGTTAATTGTTGGATGTGAACTAACTTGTTCGAGTCATATTTTGATTTGCCTGCTTGTATGTGCCAATTCTCGTACATTAGCTTTTTGTCTTCTTAACTTGGGTGCTCCGCTCCATGCCACCATGTGACCCAGCCTGTGGCTACAACACGTAAGAGTACAGTTCATGTTGATAAACAAAATCCAGAAATCTCATATTATGCCGATGATGAAGATGGAAATAATAAAAAGTATTCTCAAAGGGTAAGGTAAAAGAAGCCTTTGTTCATGGTGCCATATATTTTATGCTCTGATCTCAAATTCGTGTTTCGTACCATCATTTTTATAATCTGTTGTTGTAGGTTCACCACGCCATAAGTTTCTCAGAGCATTGATTCCCTTCTGGTCAAGTGCATTACCTACTCTACCGGTGACTGCACCTCCACGTAAAGATGCAGATGGTGGCCCTGAAGGTCGGTTGAAGCATCAGAGGTCAATGCAGATGGATCCACGAAAAATCCTTCTTGTCATGGAAATAATGTAAGTCTGCACTTTTGTTTATCTTCTGTTTGTATGCGCCAATGCCATGCTAATCACTCACATTCAAATGCACGCAGAGATGTACCTTTCTCATGCATGCATTTGCCCTTCTCTTATAAATACGCATTTCTCTTTGTGCTTATGCAATGCATCTTTTCTTATGAGATACCAATTAAGAGGGTGAGATAAAAAAAAATGATCTCTGAAAATTGTGTAAGTAGATACGGTATTTGGATCTCGGGTAAAGTACACTAGAAGTCATTGAACTATGCTAAAATGATTGTTTTGATCACTGAACTTTTAAAATTCATAAAATGATCAATGGTACAAATAGGGATGGGCATGGGTCGAGTTTTTGGTCCACCCGACCCGAGAATAAGGGAGCCTCCACCTGAGACCCGATCCGACCAAAACAAGGTTTCACCCGACCCGATATATAACTTAGAAACCTGACCCGACCCGAAATAATAAAAAAATAATTTTTATTCAATAAAAACAGTGACTTAATTGGAAAAAAAATTATATATAGAGGGTATTATTGTAATTATTCTTAAATATATAAGGTAAAATTATATATTTTTTCGGGTTAGATCAGGTATTTTTCACCCTAAACCCAAACCTGACTGAATATCACACTTAAAAAAATCTGACCCGACTCGGCCTGGCCCAGACCAGAATTTTTTTTTAAAAAATCCGACTCGATCGGGTCAGAACCCATCGGATCGGAACCCATCGAATTCGGGTCTCATGCCCATCCTTAGGTACAAAACGGTCATTAAATTTTATTGAATTGTTACATAAGGGTCATTGAATTTATCAAGCTTTTACAGTTATTATAACAGATCTTTTGGTTGGTACGGAGATTTGGGTTCTTGACAACTAAATGAACACCTGAATGGAGTACATGATTTGTGTTACGCAGGACGTGCATGTCGACTATGGGTATCTTGTATTACAGAATCGCGCAAAGGTCTCTAGGCGAGGGACACTGGACGAGGAGCAAGTAGTAGTAGTAAACTAATTAAAAATTCTACTGTCTGTCATTGACTTGTTGCCCATTCTTTCCCTTGGCGGCGGTTGGATTTGAGCACACTTATCTCAACGTCTTTGTATCTACTTCGGATTTAATTACAATTTCTTTTCTCGGACAACACAGGATTCTATCTTCTAATCACTAATATATAAATTTCCACTTACAGTATTACAATATCAACTTAATTAAATTTATATACGTGAGTTATTATTTAGAATATAATTATTGAAAAAAAATTTATAAACAATGTTAAGACGAGGACGGGTATCATGAAATTACTTTTAAAAAAATTAAAAGATAAACAAATAAAGCATTTATCATCTTAAATTTTTTGTTGAATTCATTTTCATCAATAGTATATCAGATAGTTTAAATATATACAATTGATTAATATTTGTATAAATCAATTTTGAATAAGAAAGCTATTTTATAGTTTTTTTTTAGCAAATTCTAAATTTAGTTCTGGCCGTACCTAGACGGGAGGGGTAGGGTAAGCTCTAAGAGAAGCAATGAGAGTCCTCTTGGTGGGTCTAGGAACTTATGACTTAAAGAAATACGAGAGAACAAAGATGAACAATTGATTAAATATGTTTGCTCGAATTTTTATAGACTCCTTAATCTTATTCGTGGAAATTAATATATAGCCAAACTTTGAAATAGGAATAGAAATACGTCGAAAGAAACTTTTGCTTCGTAATTACGACATCAATCTTTAGTTTAATTTATTATTATATCTTCTAAAAAAATACAAATCATCATAAACACGGCAATTTTCTTTAATGCAAGATTATACATGTATATGAATTGTATACGTACACATAACATAACCTCACCGCAATAGCAAAGTATCAAATAATTATCCATCCGGGCAAAGCACGGCTTCCGGAGATTTAGGATCTGGAAAGAAAACGAAAAAGAGAATCAAAATTCTTAGATGCTGCAGTCAGATCCTTGTGATCTGCCCCTGATCTCGACTTTTATTTTCATCATGATTACGGTGTTTATAATGAACAAATGGCTACTTCGACAGTCATTCGTTTTTGACTGATACAGTATCGGTAACATCGATGCTCTCGAAAATGTAATTGAACAAGGGCATAACAAGAACAATATCGAACCTGAATGATCTAACTCTGAAAAATGCAGGGAGTTTGCTTCTTCATGCACGATTGATGTCGCTTAAGTGGTTCGGAATTTCCACTTCACTATCCAGAGGCATGTACTGTGCCATTATAGCTCTGATTTCGGAATCCATGTACGACTACAAAACAAGTAAAATTAGGCAAAAGAAGTCCAACTATGATCTATGCTATACCAATCAAACACCCTCATTTCCATGCACTTGGATCAAAACCAAGCCTTCCCGTAAAAGGACTCGGTTATAACAGTCACTTCCCTTGCCAACCAACATGCAGTTCAGAGCTCATGTTGTAGGCTTATTTTATAATGTAATGCATCAACTTACCCTTAATCGATATTTGTAAACAAGATAGGCGCCGCCACCAGCCATTGCCATACCGATCAAAATGGCCCATATGGCAGCCCACGCTGATCTTACTTCGGTATGGGCCTTACCTGAGATAGAACAAGGGTTTGATATCAAAACACTAATGATATGTTGTATATTCTGAATAAAGTTGGTTCGAGTTGCAAACCCCAGATGTGCCAACTCACTTATGCAGGTATCATGGTCCCTGATATACAGAAGATCTCCACTGCAAGTGCATTCGTAACTTCCCCAGGTATTCTTGCAGCTACATTCAGGGCACTGACAGGCTTTCTTCTCATTGCATTCATCAATATCTGCATGATGGACAAGGCAGAAATATAAAATTGATATAGTATTCTCATACAACTCGGACTCGGATTGAAATTGTAGGATATGATATGCTCAACTTTTTCCAACTTTTTTGCAGGCATTTGGAGTCCTTAAAAGGTCATATCTCCATACCAATCTCCGTAAATGTGTTGGGTAAAGTGTTGGACATGTATACTTCAAGAAAAATGAAAATTTGGTACAACATAGAAACATTAAAAAATTCAAGTTTCATGCTAGTTTCTTCATCATAAGAATGAAGTAGGTGCTTTCAAGATGTTCGGTAGCGGACAGGTTCTCACTCCACATGACCTATTGGTGAAAATAATTCAACTCAAACCAGGTTTTGATTTTTGAGATCCTAATTACAGCCGGAGCCATATACAAGGATGGAACCAGGATTATATCTCCGTCACTGCATACATACATACACATATATTCATTCAAGGCTCACCTTGGCAACTCTTGACACCATCACCTTTAAACCCTGGAGGACACTTGCATTTAACATCTCCTTTATCCTGTTCAGATTCTTGATCAGAACATAAACTTATTTTCACAAGGAAGAATAAAAGAAAAACGGAAGGAGCTTGTAAATAATAAACTCAGCTACTAACCAAACACGCAGAGAATGCAATTCCATGCCGTGACTCATGCCAACAACCTCCGTTATTAATCGTGCACCTTCCAGGCCCACCGGCTGAATGACAAGAAGAAACAGAATATGAGTAAAATACAAATCCATGTTACACGAACTCAATTGTGAGTGTTGAACATGGAAATGTTCAGTTTCATCCCCAAAATTTCCATGTACTTAGGGAGTCCTTTTATGATCATATCTCCATATACATTTTTAGATACATATCGTACACGGTAGTAAAGTCCTTTCTCAAGAAGAATGCTTCAATGCTCTTTATCAAGAAATATGCAAACAAATAATATAGTCAATATGGGGCTTCAAAACGAAACACAAGTCATAAAAAACAAATCAAGCTTTTTTCACATGTGGAATAGGCTACACACTATGGTACTCAGACTTGAGTGTAAGTATCAAACACGGATATGCATCAGGCACGGGTTATGCTTATTTTTTTAAAATTAAATATTTAGAGCGTCCTTAGACAGTCATATTCCCATATCCATGTCCAAATATGTGTCAGACATGGGTGTTGGATATAATAGGTACCTTAGTTAAAATGATGAGTTAGAGAAACATACGATACATGCATCCAATAATATGCCCATATCAATGGCATGAATCACAACCGAACGTTAACTCGGTAACTTAACACTAAACATTAACTTTGAAGTAAAAACTTTATCTATGCAAATAAAATTATCAATAATAGAATCTCGATTCTCACGTTCACAGTGATTATAACCATCTCCTTTGAATTGAACACCATTAACCAAAGGACATTCGCAAATTCTTCCTCGAAATGTATCCTATGAAGCAAATCAATATTCATATAAGTTCATGATGTCATAAGCATTTAGAGAACCTTTATCAAAAATGTTTTAATTCATACCTTGCAGGCTGTGAGATTCGCTGCTTTATCTTGCCAACAACCACCATTGTTTTCCAAGCATTCATTCGTCTCCACATCTGTAACAGAAGTAACCGCTTTCATTCGTGTTTCAATAACAACTGGACAATAACTTGAACTACTACACTTCACTTCCAAGAGCCTAACCTAGGCTATGTTGCTCAGTCTAAGGGGTATGTGTTGGATATTGGCATATGTCTGACACAGATATGTACAATGCTTTTAAAGTTTTTCCATGTATTCAGAGAATCCGTAGAGGCTCATATACCCATAATCATATCTGAAAATGATTAAGACGTCGGTTTCAAGAAAAATAAAGAGCCGAGAAACATAGACCCTCTGTATCTTTGGCAGAAGTGGACATCTCACAACACAAATTCATTAATTTTTTCCTCGGAACTTCATGACCACACAGGACAACCTAAGTGGAAACAGACTAGAAGACTTTGTAAGAAAATATAACATGAAAAACTCACCACTAGTTAAACAAGAAGCCGGTTCAGTAGTCTCCTCAAAGCCAGCACAAATGGCCTTCAAAACAGCACTTTTGGCCAGCTTTCCTGCATGCATATATGTCAGAAAAGGAAAGCTCCCAAAATGTTAGCTGGGAATACATGCGTGTACACGAACCTCGATACTGGTGATTGTTGACAACAAGGGTAGGCAACATCGTAACATCACCCCTAGATCCTTTCCCCACCTACGAAAATGTTTCGTTTAGAAAGGTTTTCAACGATTAACAGCTTCAAAAGGTCAAATATGACAACAAATCCATAACAAAGGAGTAGTAAAACATAAATGTCTGAGAATGAGAGTGTTACTTGGGCATCTTGTTCTTCTTTTAGAACTGGATTATCCGCATCAGCATCAGGATCTCCCATACACTTTTCTATCTTTTTACCATCAAGCCCTGGATGAATGACAAAAGAACGTCATCAATTAGTCATTACTAGTTTCCGACAATATTTTGATTCTTGACAGTGCTATTAGTGGCAATTTTAAGTGAAACAAAGGATTCTTTTAATTAATTGTTTACCAAGAGATCTGATAACACTGTCCGCACATTCCTTGTTATATTTTTTCTCCTTCATGGGACATCGTATTTGAAAGTCTGTCACATAGTCCCACCACACCCAAGGCCTATTGGTCTCGTTTCCCACTCTGAAAACACAAAGCTGCCTTAAGTTCTCAATAACAACATCTTTTCCATCATAACCCGAGCTAAAATCTTGTTCGGGATCCGGTGCACAATATCTTCCATGATTGATGCATTGAGATTTGCACTGTTGGCTTAGGGTGAAAGCTTGAGGGCAGTACCAAGTTATATAATGGGGTGTGAATTGAGTATAGCCGCCTTTTTCGAGTACCTGAGCAACACCCTTGAAATCCTTCACAAATCTCATCAGTATATCACACTTAAATCCGCATTCATCATTGCTGTTGGTCCATAACTCATACTCAACACGGTCATCAGGGTGCGGAACAGCCTCTCGCCAATCAAGATTAACATTGACCATATCCCCACCATTGATTGCTTTCTTTAGAATATCACCGAAAGTTTTCTCGATAAGGGCAGATGGAATCGTTATATTTTCAATGTATTTCGCAGAAGAACGAACCTCTTCAGGTGTGTCCATGGTTATTAATGCTTCTTCAATGTCATCCGCAACGAGCATTGCAGAAGCACCAGCCTGCTGCGCATTCCAAACCTTTAAAGCAAAGAAGCAATCTGGAAAATAGTACAACAAAGTAAGGTTCTCAATGCAAGCTCGGTATTTGTGGGGGGGGGGTTGGGAACTAGAGAAAGATTAAATGCAGGACCATAACTTAATTCAGATTGAAACAAATTTTACAACCTTAGCAGATTGAAACAAAGGGAATGGTGAACTGATACATGTTCTTGAACGTACATCATCATCACCTCAGATTATCCTCATTTCTTTAATAGTTTAATGACATTATAGCAATGCAACTAAAGTACTTAATATGGAGGTAAACTATAAGCCATTGTCATGAAATTCTTTGGTCAACAGCAATTTTCAGCATCTTGAAACACATGTTTATAATCATACATCTATTTGAGAACCATTCTAACTCAGATCATGCACTCTAAATCTATACTACTTGGACTCGGATTTGAATTTCAAATACAAGTAAGAGTCTGACCCCTATAGTTCAAATTTTTTCCTAAAATTTTTCATGCATTTGGAGGATCTATGAAAAGTCATATACTCCCATACTCATATCTGGGATATGGATCTACCAAAGGTATTACAAGAAAAATGAAGATTCGGAGAAACATATCTTGGAACAACTTTTTTAGAAACCTTCAAAGGTGATCCCTATGAAATAATGGGAAATGGATAATAGGGGAAAAAACTCAAATTTCAGAAAACAACCACTAGGATAAAAAGAGAAAAAGGCATCCTACCAGACGACTTAATCAGGCTAAAACAAGCAAGTTAATACATAAATAACTATGTGAATTCTCAATCAGCCAAATCAAACAAACTACAAAACTCAAAAGCTATGGAAACTGATAAACCAAAACTTCTTCAAATGAACTAATGAATTATAGACACACACATATATGTCACCTAAATCCAAATGGGTAAAAGTAATAAACTCAAATCCCAGGCTAACGATTAAATTATTGCCTAAAAAGGGAAAAACCTTAAATCAACCAAACACGACAAATCAAACATTAAACGTTAAACCTAATATTAGAGCAAGAATCCCAATTTGAAACAAATCAAATTATCCAAAAAACACACACACAAAAGTTCCTCATCAGTCACCCTACAGCGGACAAAATATAGCTTAAATAAAAAAATCCCAGAGTATTTTTTTTCTTTTCTAATTAAAAGGCGAAATGATGAAAAGGGTACCTCCACGATCGACCAAAACAAAATTAGGAAGAGAACCAGGCTTGGATTTGTATGAAATGCCGAACTCATCAAAGCTCTTACAAGCCTTTCTGTTTTCCTTAGGATAAACCAAAGCACCAGCCATGCTTCCACCATATTGAGGTACCCCAAAGTTCCCAATTGCACTGACGTAGGTTCCTTTAATCTTCTCCGGCGACGTCACCTTCAAGCTGTTCTTTTCCACCACGAATCTCGCGTGACAATTCCCTATAAAAAACAACAACGTAAACCATTGAAGAAGATGATGGAATCTTTGTAGCTCCATCTCTGTTTTTTAATTTTTATTTTCAGGGATTTGGATTTGATGAGTTTCAAAGACGATACTGAATAAAACGAAGATGAAGATCGTGTGCGAAAAAACACAAAAATCATTAAATAGTTAAATGGAGGGGAAATGGCCTTTAGAATTTAGATATCAAAATCAAAGAGTCGAAACCTTTGATTTTTCAGAGAATTGATTTTTCAGAGAAACATTTTATATTTTTATTCGCTGAAATGTTGGATCAACAAGTGAAATTTGGACACGATGCAAAACGGAATTTTAGTCTGAGATTTGCGAGGCAGATCATCGTAATTCGTAATTTCTTATAAAAAATCGAATATAAAATTAAAGGGTAAATAACACAAATGGTCTTCTGACTATAATAAGTTGCTTTTTTTAATCCTCTTACTATTGAAAGTTACAAAATGGCCTCTCAACTATAAGGCATGGCTTTGTTGAGTCCTCAAACTATTAAAAGTTATAAAATAGTCATTTGATTATTCATATATTCTAAAATTGTACTTTTCCGTTAAAAATTGACGTCAGTCTAAGTTGGACATTAACTGCTAATTGAGAATTGAGATATGATAAAATCTGATCCATAACTGTTTGAGTTATATTTTGTGGATCGAATCTTTGCTTACATTATTTTATCGAGCATGTACTTAAAAACAACGACGGTGTCAGTAGACATCGTTAAAATATGATTTTATCATATCTCAATCAACAAGTTAACGTCCAACTTAGATGGTCATTAATTTTTTAACGGAAAATGACGAGTTTTGAACACAGAATAGTCATGTGAATATTTTGTAACTTTTAATAGTTGAGAGCTTCAAAAAATCATTGCTCTATAGTTGAGGGACCAGTTGTGTATTTTACGCAAAATTAAACTACTAAATTATACAAATATACTTAACTATCACAATATTATTTCTATCAAATATTAACGATTAGTTGTTTGATTTATAACAATTGAATTGTTGAGTAATCTAATTTTAAAAATTAATTTGATGGTTAAAATATAAGCAATCCTATAATTTCAAACTATCTAGGTATATTAACGATCGACTTGCATTTCATTCTTTGTTATTTTCGAGTTAAATTAGACTTTAATTTCTAGACATAATGCATATCATTGTGTCTTTTAAAACTTACACCCCAAAAATAACATTGTTTTGGATTCTCGACCTGAATATATGCTTTTTTACATTTTGGTTATTAGTTTTGGGCTTCGCAAGGTACTTTAATTTTCTTATCATGTGATTTTAATCCTCTGTATACAAAATAATAACTATTCAGTTATACCTAATTTAATCAAAGGACTTGAATGCAATTTACCTACAAAATGTTATTTTACTTTTGAACCAATGGCTAACCCACAACCTGAAGCAGAGAAATCAGGAATAAGCATGTGTGTCAGTGAAACGTTGTCGTTTAGACTGCTTCCCAAAAAAATACTTTCGTTGTCATCTAACACAACTCGTCATCCATTCTCTATAGACACGGCCCACTCAAATATCGTGAAGAATACAAAAATACCTAACGATTGGCTTTAATAATCGTTGGCGCGTGTAAACCAGCTAGGAACCTGAATATCCTTCGTGTTTATATATATATACACTTTAAGATTATTTTATATTTATTGATTTGAATATCGAGGGAATTCAATCATTGTAACTAAGCCTATAAAAGGCGTCCCGAATTTTTATTATTTTCCTCCGCTGATCATTTCAGCTCAAATTCGGTACCCTAATCAGTTTTTTTATTTTTTTTCTTTTTATCGTCGGAAATGGGATTATGGGAAGTTTTTTCAATTGGCTTCGAAGGTAAGTTCTCTTCCTTGTTTTGTTAATGAGAAAACAAAAGTGAAAATGTTAAGAAATTGATTATTTTTTTAATCTTAAAGTTGTAATAGAACTCAGGCCAATGTCTTACGAGAAAAATGAAAAGGTGATTGCTTGTATTCGTTCTTTACTTATTTTATTACTGATCTCGGTTTTTAATTTGATGGTTAATAGTTGGATTAACTATATAAATGTCTGGGACCAGTACGGTGGTGAAGTGGATTTTTTATATATAAGTTTTTTAATTGGATTTTCTTCCCTTTTAACGGGGCTGTGTTTTGATGCTAAGAACATCCACTTAGATACGCATGGTTGTGATTAAAAGACCAGATTAGAAGTGTTTATTTGTGATAGGTGGTTGATGGGTAATTGAATTTTGTCTGAACATTGCTGCCTAGATATTTCATAGATTGTTCGCTAGCTACACTGTTGAAGTGCTTGAATTTGGCAACCTGTAAAGATTGTGAAGAGATGTTTTCTCATCTATGCTCAGGTGTTTGGGCATGTTTTTATGCTGGATTTCTGTTTATGTGTCTTTGTGGAGGTATTATGTCGATTATCCACGGAATTCTGTTTCTTTAGCATTGCATTTGGGAAATGATAATTGCAGCTAGTGGCAACCACAATGGTTGAGCGAGAGTGTTCGGTTGTCTTGCTGGTTCATTCGAGATAATGATATCTGGTTACAGTGTGATCATATAATTGATCTCTGTAGTGTCATGTACTGATTTGGACAATGGACAAATAGGAGAATTAAACAAGTGGCAGGCTTATCCTAAAGTAGTCTTCATTTAGGTCTAGCTGGTTTTTTGCAGTGAATTTTTCAGTGGTGATAATTAACTGACTAACCAACCGAGTTCACTTGTGCGAGTGAGGAATAAAAACCAACCATCAACTTCCCACTTTTGATGTGTATGAAAATAGATAAAATGGAAGTGGTCCATCACTAACCTAAAACGCGCTCTTAATGGCCCAAACCCAACGTCATTGCACGCGTTACACTGACTGAACAACTAGAATTCGAATAGGAAGTGTTCTGCAAGTTTTCTTTTTCCTTTTTTGGTTGGGATTGTCCAAACTAGAGACTGCCAAGTCATGAATTACGCAAAAAACAAAGGATTGCATTATAATTTTGAAAGAGCTCTCAGTGTGTTCTGTTTTTCTTTTGCATATTAATCCAATCTATTTGAATTAAATGTCCTGCATGTTCACTCTTATTTCTTTCTCCTTGTAGTTTCTTTTTCAAGCAAGAAATGGAGTTATCTTTAATAGGTCTCCAGAATGCCGGAAAAACATCCCTTGTTAATGTCATTGCTGTAAGTGCATTTATGTGAGAGTTATAACTTTTTTTTGTTTGTTAGCATCCTATCTCTTTTAGCTTGGTCCTGACAGCTTAACAGTTTTGTCCGCATCTTATTTCAAGACTGGTGGATATAGTGAAGATATGATACCGACGGTAAGTCACATGACAAAGAACCGATATGAAAGATTATTCTTGGGAATGTTAATTCACTTGCAACAAGTTTTTGTTTTCATGTTCTTTTGTTTCTTGTAATTTTCTTTCTGTTTGCAGGTTGGGTTTAACATGAGGAAGGTAACTAAAGGAAATGTCACAATAAAGTTATGGGATCTCGGGGGTCAACCAAGGTTCCGGAGTATGTGGGAGAGATACTGCCGTGCTGTTTCGGCTATCGTGTATGCTTTTCATACTTTTTAACTATTATTTTTTCTTTATAGCATGAACTTGGAACACATGACATCGTTAATGTTTCTATGATATGCATGTTCAAGTATGTGATAGATTAGGAAAACTAAAAGCCAATGTAACTACTAGGGAACATGCACTTCATACCTTCCGAGTGATTTATGCTCGGGTTAACCATGTTAAACTAAAAGTACAAGTGAATTGTTAGGTAAAAAGGGAAATTAGAAAAAAAAATGTTGATATGTATGTGCTAAACATATCCGAATATATAATTGAAGGCAATAAAAGGTGGGAAATTATCTTGATAAATCCTGGTTCACTACTGAGCTTATATCTTAGCATGGCCTTGAACAAAATTATGGTTATCTAAATTCTTTCTCTCGTCTACTGATTGTTGTAATTCCCTACGCACAAATTTAAACCTTTTCGATGTATACTAGCAAATTAGCAATGTAAGCGTCTTAGAGTGATATATGCTATATTAGCCGGATAGAAATACATGACCTGCACATCATCTTTCGTATTGGTAGTCAACTAGTTCTTACTCCAATTTTCTGCAATCTACAGCTATATTAGCCGGATAGAAAATACATGATGTTAAGTAAATCCTCAATGAATGGTATTCCCCTGCTGGTACTCGGAAACAAGATCGACAAACCAGAAGCCTTGTCCAAGGAAAATTTGACAGAGCAAATGCAAGTAAAAGAATTACACGTTAAAATCTTCATTTTAGCCCCCGACATAACCAAACCAACGGTCATTAATTTGTTGAAAACTTGTCCTTGATGTTGTGCAGGGGCTGAAGTCTATTACGGACAGAGAAGTTTGTTGCTATATGATTTCATGCAAGAACTCGACCAACATCGATACGGTGATTGATTGGCTTGCGAGGCATTCAAAATCAAAGAATTGAACCCTCAAAACTTAACTTTGCTGTCTTTCTAACAAGGTTTGTCCGTGGCTGGGACCATGTCTTAATTTTCCAACTTGGCTTGAATCACTTGTATTTATATATAGTTTGGTGGGTGAGTGGGGCATAAATTTGTTTGATCTTGTTCGTGTACAGAATATTGAGTTGTAAACAACTGAACATGGGTAAATCGTTTCGTCGTTTGAATCGAATAAAAGCCTTTTGGATGATTTTTTTTGATCTTTTTCCCTTACGGATTAAAATTCGGATTGATTATCCGTGAGGTCACAGTATAATGATAAGATAACTTTTGAGTATTTCGAGATTTTAAGTAGAGTTTTTTATATTTAAATGTTAACGTGTCTTCTTGTAATTATGATTGTTTTTGTGAGCAATTAATTAAAGTGAAAAAAGACCATTTTAATAGATTTTTTTGTTGTTGCAAATATTGGATATGTGAACAAATAATTAAAGAAAATAATAATAAAATGTGTACATGTTTAGGCATGGACAAATTATACTATTGTCATTAAAATTTGAACCAAATCTACTTTAATCATGAACAACATTAAATCGTAAACTAAATTCAATATTTAATATGTGATTGATACTTTTTTCTATGTAATTTAAATTGTAGTTAACATAAAATATTTTATAAAATAACAATGTGTTTAAGGGGATTTGAAGCTAAAAGGGTAAAGAAATAATTCAACTAATCTAATATGTGTTTTATTGTTGGTAATATCAATTTAGATTACACTGTGTTTAATAAGTTTTTATATTTTAAATTAAATTAAATTTTTATTAAGCCAAGGTGTTACAAAATAGTAGTGTTTTAAGTACTCTCGATCATTTGACAATGAACACTCAATCACCCTACTGCAGCCGTTGATACTCGAACATGCGACCTAGGAAAAATAACGATTCCTTCAACCACCGAGGTAAATTGATTCATGCATCACCTAACAATATATCAATTCGACAATTTTTAACTAATTAATAATTTTAAAATTTTATATGATATATAGATGTTTAAATATATTCTAATTTTCAATATTTAAAAAAATAGATGGCTTAAATAAAAAGTGTCTAAATTATCGATGTTCACGAATAAGTGCCTAAAGTATTTTTTGACTCATCATAGTGCTTCGTTATAAACGTTATCATTTTAGGTGCATGGACGGTCAACAACATTAATTTTCTCTGTTAAGTGACACATGTCATAATGTCATTTTGGAAATTTAATTTAAAAATGAAATTTTAAAATATTTTATTTTCAAAAAACTCATTTAAAAAAACAAAAATCACAAACTCTTAAAATTTCTTATTCTATTACCCATTTATCAGCGACCAACCACCCATATTCACCGACCACCCAATGAGAGGTCACATCTTACTATAATCTCAAAACCCAAATTTCTCAAGTCCCTAAATTTAATCCCTTATCCTAAAATCCTAATACTCAATTCCTTAAATTCCTTTGGTTGATCGTGATAAACGACTGTTTAATCAACCGTGACAACCAACCATTTAATAGGTCGTTTGGCCATGGAAATGCCATGAAGCATGGAAGGGAGGAGGAGAGGGAAAGGGAGACGTGGGTAGTGGATTTTTTTTAATAATAATTTTATTTTTTAAAAAAATTAAACTTTTAAAATTATAAGATTTTGATATGTGTCATGTACAGAATTTATTCATAATCTAAATAATTAAAATATAATATTTAAGACACTTAAATTGATCAGAGCGGCAATTTTGTCTTTTATCTCATAAACTACCGAGCTTCTACTGTGGAATACATTTTGAGCCTAGTATTCACTCTTTGCAAAGCCCTTCCCCTTGACCGCCAGTCGTTCCCGCTGAAAAAGCCAAGTAAAGTCACTTGAAATAAAGCGAAAAATAACTCGAAAGCAAATTCAATATGCTAATTCCTTTTCCCCTTCTATTTTCCAGTCATCCAAACGGCCTGTCAACTTCCTCACAAACTAACCTTTAATCGCCTATATATAAGTTGCTGCTATGGAGTTCGACGACTCTCGAGTTATTTTCTGTATACAATGCACTAGCTCTTGCAGATTTTTGCTCCACACAATAGGCAAAAGTTTCTCGCCAGATGAGTTTGTAATCTCTACTTCATTTTCAGCGTACATCTAATGTTTTGCAATTACGATGATTTTTTTTGGAAACCTATCAGAGCCAAGGGTTAGTATAACTTCATTATTTTTTTTGGACAAGGATAACTTCATTATTTATATTTTTTGAGAGAGGATTTATTCTTTTTCCTGATTACTTGCATGAATTAGGTTAACATGTCGGCAATTAATGAAGTAGCAGAAGTAGTATACTGATTACTTTTATATTTATTTATTTTATGGGTACTCATTTGTTAAGGTGTCTTGTCAGAATACAAACTAATCTGAACTTCGTCTAGTATTATAATATTGCGCAGTACGCACTTATTTTGAGTTGAATTTGTACTGGACTCTTATGATCAACGATTTCAAGGTGTGGAAATTGAGAAAGTTAAAAGAAGGATTGAAGGCATTCCGAGAATTGAAATCAGAGACCCTTCACCCTGAGCTCTAATCGAAGTTCCCATTTTTTTATGTTTAAAGTAGTCAGTTTTTAGTTATTAGATCTTTTATTCAAGGTCTCTATAAACTTCAATGACTATATTACTGTTCAACAAATTGTTAGTGCTGCCTGACTGCTTAAAACAGCTAGTTTAAAGATCACGTGGATAATTAGTTCCATTGTCCCCTGTTCATTAAACGTTCTCTCACAATAAACTTCTGTGTGCAGGACTATGCGAACAGAATGCCAAGGTATTCTGTTGATAAATAGGTAAAGTGCTATATACTTTGGCTACTGAAGCCATTTGGTAATTCCACTTAGGGTCCTGAATGATTTATCATTGACCAGGTGTTGGTTGCACCTTTGCAAGGGCCAGGCCATACTGTCTATGCGGCCATTTCTTTTATTCAAGCAGAAGTTGGACACATACTTGCATGAGACCACATTAGAATGCTAAAAAAATTATTTCTTTGAAAGATGACTCTAGGCTAGATTCCTCTTGGCTAATGTTTAAAAATGGCAACAGGATACTAAAAGAAAAAGGGGGTGGGGCATTCCGAGAATTGAACTCGGGACCTCTCGCACCCAAAGCGAGAATCATACCACTAGACCAAATGCCCATTTCTGATGTTTTAATCAACCTCTCTTTAATTACAAGCTCTTTGTTTGAAGATTATGCTAAACCTTTATGTCTAGCTTTTTACTTGTTAGCACGTTATTTTCTGTTAGAATACTAGTTGAGTTCTTAAACTAGTGGTTTTTATAATGTTCTTATTGGATACATAGGCAGCTCTTGACTGATCAGTAAACTGAATCCCGAAGTCTATTATGATGCATGCAGATATGCTATCTACTTTAGCTGCTTAAGCTAATTTGTAATTCTAGTTAGGATCCTGAAATGAATCCTGCCTTGATGAGGTTCTGTGCCTTTGTAAGGCTCTGCTGCTCTGTTCAATATAGTCATTGCACAAAAAACATTTAAATGAGGTTTTTTGGTTAAAAGATCGAGCATAGGGACTTCTCTTTCACTTGTTTTTCTTGCGGTAAACATTTTTATTCATCAAAGTATTTTAAATCTGCTCTTCAAATGTCGGTTGAGTACATGCTTATGTATGTGATTCCCTCCTTTGGCAGGGTTAAGGCAGGTCTTTCTTATATGAAGACTTTTAGATCAAACTTAAACAGAATTGGCGCCATTTGATTATTTGGTGTCCTTTGCTGGACAAGTTTAAGTCCGAATACAGGTACTTTGGAGTTCGAAGGAAACAAAGAGTCGGATTCTTAGACAGCTCTTCAAATGCATATTCTTCTGTTTATAGGGTGTCCTTGTTGAACAGGTTTAAGTCAGATTTTCATTTTCAGATGACTATAAGAATAAAGGTACAAGAAAGAAGCTATTGACTGCAGTAGATTTTTTTTTGCTCTCTGCAAAGGAATCTTGTCAGGAACCAAATGGATCTTAAGGTAGTAGGCCTCTATATTATTTTACTTGTAAAGTTGACTTAGCATCAGATTCTCTGGTCACAAACTTGAGTGTAAGGGAACAACTAATAAAAAATAAACTGTGGGAGCATTCCGAGAATTGAACTCAGGACCTCTTGCACCCTATTGTTCCATAAACCCGTAGTTTGGATGTTACATAAACCTTATTTGTTCCATAATTTCCCAATTCGTATAACTTTCTAGTTTGTACCCGAGTCAGGATTGTCCTGAAAAAGAATGATTCATCGTGAATATCTTTAGTCAATGACTTGCTTTAAAAACGGAGAAAAATAGCAAAAGCGAGCAAAACACAGATTATAAGTAGGGCAATCCTACGAATACGCAGCCCGAAATTTACTGCAGACCACATCCGGGAGAACAAATTGACCTATTAACATAAACACGACAAACAATGTCGAAGAACAAAGAGTAAAAAGAAGGTTAATATAATCACTTGATCTGTCTTGTCTTTTATCTTTGTTAAAATGGCATCGTTTGTTGGGACACAACAGAAATGCAGGGCATGCGACAAGACTGTCTATTTGGTTGATAAGCTGACGGCTGATAATCGGGTTTTTCACAAGGCTTGCTTTCGTTGCCACCATTGCAATGGCACTCTCAAGGTAATAATATTCGTAGATGATAAAATCTGTTTTTCAGTCTTCAGGTTTATTTGTATTTGTGTTTTTTAAATGAAATTTCATTTTCAGGTAAGAAAAGAATTTTATATATTGAAATCCGAATATCATATTTATTTATTGTGGTGATGGAATGAATTAATTGAACTAAAATCTAAACTGATTTAATGTTGCATTTTGGTACCATTTGTGTCTTTACCCATTTTATTAAGTGATGAATGAATTAATTGAAACTGTTTTAGTGTTGCATTGTTGGTAGTATGACAAACTAATTTGTAATATATATATTTCTTGGTTACAATTTGTAATATTTTTAGTAGTTAAGCGATTTTATTATTTAATTTCGCAGCTTAGCAATACAACTCCTTTGAAGGAGTGCTGTATTGTCGATCAACTGTTCAAGAGAACCGGCAGTCTTGACAAGTTTGAAGGTATATAAATATAGTTGGTATGATTATTGAATATCCGTAGTTATGTGTCTTTTTATTACTCTTACAGGAACACCAAAGATCAAACCTGAGAAACGTGTTGAAAATGAGGTGATTATTTGCAAACAAAAGCAATATTTATCTGATTAATACGGTTTACTTAAATCCGAAATTTAGCTATATATCTTACCTTTGAACTATGGATCCAACAGAGTATACTGAAACTGTCGAACGTGTTCGCTGGCACCAGAGAAAAATGCAAGGCCTGTGATAACACTGTCTATCCAATTGAAAGGGTAATAAATTAATTATTTTCTTTTAAGAACACTAGTCGGATTATCCGTTCAGCTCGATAATGAATTCGGATGTGGATACGATATCTTTAAGAAACAGGGTACCATTAGATCTAATCCGGTTGAAATCCAAACTTTCAGACTTGTTATTTATTTTTCTCTTCTTGTTGAAGTTACGGTTAATGGGACACCATACCACAGGGGCTGCTTCAAGTGTTGCCATGGAGGATGCACCATTAGTCCATCAAATTAGGTAGCACATGAAGGGAAGCTTTACTGCAAACACCACCATATCCAACTCTTCAAAGAGAAAGGAAACTACAACCGACTCGAGACAATCGCCCGAAAAATTCCATCAATACTTCATCGACAGGAATTGTCACCGAATTGTAGGCCGCTTATGCATTGCCGATAGCAAGTCCGACCATCTATGTCACTTGGTTACATGTCGGCTTACCAATGGACAGATTTGAAATTTCTAAACTTATCTTCCATTGACGAGGTTTTAGCAAATTTTTGGAATAAGATTGGTGGCTTGTGGAATTAGCCCCTCTTGTTTCGTTAATTTCTCTCTCTCTCTCTTTTAAGTCTTTTTTTTAATCTAATTTTGAATCAAATACTCTTCAGTCACTTTAGATTACATTTGTAACTCTAATTCTCTTTTCGCCTTCAATTTTTTTCTTCATATTTTTATCTCTTACTTTTACATTTTATTCGATTTGGTCTGATGACTATTATTTTTACAATTTATTCCTTTTCGTCGATTTTAATTCTTCATCCTTTCCTCATATTATATCTTCAAAACACATTCTTGATTCTTTAAAAATAACATTATAAATATTATAATTTTAGACATCATTTGATTTATTAAATAATATTATAAATTTTACTAATACACGTGGAAAAAAATATAAAAGTTACACACATATATCATAAATATTAGAGATATTTGTTTAAATTATAAAGACGAAAACCATGACACTAAAATTAATTATATTTAAATTTAAATAAAAATTTGAACGAATATATTCTATGCAATAATTTTAAATATAATATAAGTGATAAATAATATTTATAAATTTAATATTTTTTTCACTCGACTAGATTGAATATTTTCCTAATTAAAGTTACATCAATTATTTCTATATTGCATTTTAGCCCGAACCCGGCGTTAACTGATCGCTACCGCACGTAACCTAGAGGAAATAGGGAGGAGATCGTCACTCTAGTTCGTTTCCCGCCAATTTCCCATCTACTCTCAACCATTTGGCGCGCTTTTCTACTCTGCCATTGGCCTTTTTTTAGGGGAAACAAAAGGAAAAAAAGAGAAAACGCCGTTTTAGTCCGAGTAATCGGAACTGTACACAAGAAAAGAGCGAAGAAATGGAAGTGGTTCAATCTCATGGGGAATCCAGTTCCAGCAATGTCACCGTTTCCACTCTTCCTCTCTACCGATCCCCACTTCACCTTGAAGTCCGTATCGAAGATTTCGAGCTCTTCGCCATGGATCGCCTCCAAGGTACCCTATTCTCCTATCTTATTATTTTTTAATGCTTTAATTTGTCAAGGGAACAAAATATCCTCGTACGGACATTTTAGATTTGCTTTAATATCTTTTGTTCACTGGTTTGCTACTGACGAAGCGTTATTAAAGAATAGGAATACAGATATTAGGTTTCAGTTTTATGACAGTTTCGAAAGGTAAATAGTTAATTTCATAATTAAAGGTTCGATGTTTCAGCTCCATCAAATCTCATGTTTATGTTTTTTGTATTATCTCATTCTTTTAATTGCTGGATGCAGTTCTTAAAGGTATCTCAGACGGATTGGGTCGTGGAAAGAAACCAGAAGAAATGGAAAAATTGGTATCACTATTGACTGTGCTTACATTCTCTGTGATAATTTAATTGTTTTCCTCACCAATTTCACATACTGGATTCCTCAGTGGCGGATCTTTGGAAAGCAAATATGAGACATCCACAAGCAATGAGGAAACGACAAGGATGTTATTCACACTTCGTTCTACGACTTGTGTACTGTAGAATGTAAGATGGAGATATGTTTTGATGTCTTTTCTCCTTTATTCTTCTCTAACTGTTTAAAATAATTACCATTATGATATTTTTTCTTGCAATGACTAGAGAGGAGTTAAGAAAATGGTTTCTTTCCATGGAGACTACCCTATTTAGCTACCGTTTTCGCCTTGAAAGCTCTGAGGCACAGGTAGCACGTGTTCATTTTTTGGTGTTGGGTTTTCTAGTTTATTAAGCTTATGCTGATTGCTTGTATGCTGATGTCATAGAGGGCATTGATGTCTGAGTTTAAGCTTCCCTACAAGGCAGTCAGCAATGCAGAATTTGAGGTAGTTTAGCTTCACTGTTTTCTAATTCCCTTGAGCTATTTGTTTTCAGCAAGATGCAATTGCTTGAACCTTATTACAGTAGTAGTACATATGGCGCCTTTTTTGTTTTCTATATATATTGAGTTCCTAGTAACTGGAGCCATTTTTTTGGGTAGAGTGTGAAGGATAATTGGGCCAAGTTGCACGCTCTATGGGTCAGACTTTAGCTGCTGGTATGAGATTACTGACTGGCTTCTATACCCATTTTTATCATGGAAGGCACAAGTTTTCTGTCTTATTACAACACTTCACATTTTGCATTAAGTCATTTTATCAGCATCTGACCTTTAAATTTTGTATTTTATCGCCGGGAAACCTCTCATATGACTGCTATATCCAGTTACAATCGGGCTTGACCAAATTTGTTGAAAACTAACAAAAAATATAAGTTTAGCATGTTATCTGATTGTTTATTTTTCTTTCTAAGTACTCGAAATATCTCTCCTGTTGAATCCATTGTGAATCATGAGCATTCATATCCTTGATTGAGCTTATCACTATTTGTTATTAAACTGTTAGGTTTTTGAATGAGAATGTTTCAAAGACATCCATTGATTTTTGTCTCCAGAATGTCCTCAATAATTAGTTTTCCTTTAGGTAATTTAGGTTTCATAGAAAATTTTCCATTCGTCCAACAATGTATGCCCAAGCCATAAAACTATGATTACCTTTATACTTTAAACCTGATTTGATCCTTTTTCTATATAATGATAGTGTTTCTTTTTTTTTCTTTGTCCTTTAAATTTTGCAGTTGATACAATATTCTACAAGGTACTACTGTGCTTTCTTGATTCTCTATGTTTCAAACAAAAAGCAGTGGTAGCTGTCCCTTGTGAAGAAGAATTGATTTGCCACTTGAAAGTCATCTCCTATAGCCATGTGTTAATATAATGTATTTACTTATTTCAATGGTACCAAAAATAGGTATGTAGATCGCTCTGGCCATTTGCCTGTATTTGTAAGCACATGGATGGAAAAATAAAGTGGTCGGGGTTAAACAGTTTTTTTTTTCTTTGTCCTTTAAATTTTGCAGTTGATACAATATTCTACAAGGTACTACTGTGCTTTCTTGATTCTTCTATGTTTCAAACAAAAAGCAGTGGTAGCTGTCCCTTGTGAAGAAGAATTGATTTGCCACTTGAAGTCATCTCCTATAGCCATGTGTTAATATAATGTATTTACTTATTTCAATGGTACCAAAAATAGGTATGTAGATCGCTCTGGCCATTTGCCTGTATTTGTAAGCACATGGATGGAAAAATAAAGTGGTCGGGGTTAAACAGTTTTAAGTATAATTATCATTCTCGGTTGGTGATGTGTGATTCGGAGAGAACACTGATGGACCCATAGTTAGTCTACGTAGGTCGGGTTAATCATTGGGTAAAAATCTGATTTAGTTAGATTTAACTGGCTTATTTGTGCATGCTTCCACCCTATGAAGTGCCCTTTGAAGAAGTTCCAGAACTCGTAGCTGGTCGTCGAGTGTTTATATATAAAGGGCATGCCTATGTTGCAATGAATCAGGTAGTAACTTTCTATTAATTTTTTAATCTTACCTGAAAAATTGAATACCATCAACCAGAGTCTGTATTCATACTTGCTATCCCCTTTTTTCCATTAATCTTTTCAGGGGGTTTCTCTGGCTGTCACACAATTTCAAAGTTATCTATCAAAGGCCCTCATTTTAACAAAAAGTTTCTTCTTTGTCCATTAAGTCTCCAGAATGTTGCCTTGTATTCATTTGTGAACGTCTGCATTGGTCTTTGTCAAGCATCGAGTATGTCTACCAAAGGCATACGTAAATGCACAAAGACACCATGATATAGGTTATCTATCAAAGGCACTCATTTTCTGCAAGCAAGATTGCAAATTGAAACTGGGCAAACGCCATGAAATTCATATAATAACCTTAATTTACCAGCATGGAGCTGCTGAAATCCATCTTATTAATTAATTTAATTTCTCTTGTGATGAACATCATATTAACATTCTTAAAAGATAAGTTATGTATCAAATCCAAGTGCTGCTGTTGAACATCATTTCCATTTTTGTTTTGCGATTTTTGCTTTGTTCATACGAATTTCATGGTGTTTTCCAAGTTTTAAATTGCAAACTTGCTTGCAGAAAATGGACATCTACTGTTAGAGAACGGGAGAAGGATCGGCTGGCTCCAGTAAGAATTGGAATGTGAACCTTGTTATTGAAATATCATTTGTTTGACATTGAATATTTCTTTTTCTACCTGATTTTGTTGTTTAGATTGTGGAAGCACTATGCACAAGTTATTTGGGTCCTGATTACTCTCAGGTACTTGTATATCATTGTATCAGCTCATCAACTAGCCTGATTATAGCTGTTTTATGTATAAGATCATTTTCTGAACTCCATTGCTGTATATTTTAGCCAAATGAAGTTGGGGAGATATCTGAAATTCATATTGCTAAGACTTCATTTCCTCTGTATGCGTCACTTATTTGAAAAGGTAAGAAAATGGATTCTGAAATAGGGTTAGCATTTTTTATTGTCTCTTCGTTTTTATACTAAAATAATTCTTCTATATCTTTTACTTTTCAGCTCAGAGAGGATCATCATTTAAAGCATGGTGGAAGGTTGCAATTAAGTCTTTTCTTGAAGGTTGTACTTTACTAAAGTGATTTGTCTTCAGTATAATTGCCGTAACAGTAGCATTATAAAGATCTTTCCCATGGAAATCAGACAATGGCAGGTACTCCTGTCTCATTGATGGATATGCATTATTCTTGCGTTCAGACATTTTGTTTGTGTTTATTAGTTTATTGTGGAAACCTGAAACCAATTGATAATAGGTGAAGAGGTTCAACCTCAATTAAATTTCAGTGCAAACTATAAACATAATTGATATGAGAGTCAAATTAGAAGCTGTAAATATTGCATGTTGATAAACCATGAAGCTGTTCTAGTTCTTTCCTCTTTTCTCATGATTCTTTGTTCTTCATTCCTCTGCTCAGGGTGTTGGGCTGAAACTTGATGATGCCTGGCATTTTGGAAAGCCGAGTTTGCACCAAAGGTAAGTGGCTTTCGTTTAGTGGTAGACGTTTTTTCTAACTATTTGGTTTCTATTCTTGACTACAAGACGTAAAAAAGATAAAAAGCAAACTCAAGTAAAAATCCAGGACTTAAATTAATGTCCTTCCACTGATTCCTCTTAAATTTCATCTCTAACCATGGGCATTTGACACCCCCTCCCCTTAATACTAAGTATCTGAGTATTGTGATACTTTATTTGGTTTATCATTTTGTAGATTTCAATGCTTTGTTTCTTGCTGCCCATGCAATTGAATACTGGATAATTAATACTATATTAGTTCTTATAGGTTAGTGCTGCTAGGTTTGACAAGGAATATGCTTACAACATACGCCATAATTATGGTAGGGAAGGGAAGAGAACGGTAAGATACCATTATCCTATGTAAAAGTGTGCCATGTCTCAAATTTAGATTACTAAATTTAATTCATATACATTACAAAAAAAAGTAAATTATTTACAGGTTCTTAGATTTTTGCCCCTTTTTTTTCCGTTGTTGAAACTTGAGGTTGGATGTAATCTCATCAAATCATAATAATTTGATGGTTATTGCAGGATATTCCTTTTTCCTGTCAACAAATCATCTCAACTCCCGGTGTTGGAGATCATCATGGTTGCCCCTATAGGAATTTCAGGTCAATATTCTAGCTTCTTTATTCAGGATAGTTTGCTATTCATTGTGGGTGTTGCTCTCTTGGAAGACCGCGTATAGTGCCCTTGAATTTAGCTATACTAGTTGTTCATAATAAAAATAAATCCGAGACAACAACTCCAACAAATAGATTAAGGCATGAATTTTTTAATTTTAATCGATTTAACTGTCCTATTGCAGATGTGTGTGATTGATGTTGAAACGTAGCTTAAGCAATTATTATATAGGCATCTTCACTCTGTTTTACTCATAATATTGTTACTATTTTACATTACAGTGAGGAGAATTTAAGGCTGCGCTTGTAAGAATGGGAGTAAGCAGTATTGCAGTAGAGGAAGTGATGGACAAAGTGCGCAATGGGCATTATCAGGTCATAAGATTGTCTTTTTAACCTTAACTCCGAGTTTTTTTTATGTAGAACGGTTTATTTTCTTGGAAAATCATAGTTGTGAGCGATGATGAAAATGCGTGCAGTTAGCTTGTGCCTTAACATTTGAAGCTGTTCATGGATCATCATGCGATGCTGGTATCAATCATCCAAACAATATTTCATTGACAGCCAAAAGATTCTGCAATCAAAGGTAGATGGTATACAATTTGCTTTAATGAGTTTATTGAAGCACTTTACGAGTCTGATTACTGTTGTGTAAACCCCCCCTTTTTCTTTCAATGCTAGAATGGTACTGTTGCATAAGGAGACACTTTCAGGCATCGGTCGGAAACTCGGAATCATCACGTGTTTTGCATTTTGTAAGGCAAGTTAGACGAACTGTAATGCTTGTTTAAATACTAAACTGAACTGGATAATGCTTATATGGCATTATGTTAATATTAGAAGAAAAAGAAATGGAGGAGCAATCAACACGACCATGAAAATGGTGGTTGACCTCTATTTCGATCCTGAATTTGTTGGTCACGGGGTCTGCCTGACCTATGGAATTGGGCCATGAAGGTAAAACAAACAATGAATATTGCAGTGTTTGGGACACTGATAATCTTATTATTATATTCTACAGTTGAAAAAAAGTTGCAAGCGTTCAGCTTTGCAATGGGTGAGCGCCTTAGTTCTATTTGGTTGGTGAAGGTTAGTTGTGAACATGGTCTCATTACACATTGCATTCAATTTATTTGGCCATACGCAATAAGCATTTGTCATTTGGCAGACACAATAGCTTTCTGCCTTACATGATAACTATCCAATTATTATATCATATTACTTTATTAATATTCTTGTAGTTAGATTGATTGTTTTAAGGTATTTAAGCTTGATTTGGAAGGTAAGGTTAAGTTCCTAAAACCATATAAATGAACAAAGTTCTTTGTATCACCCAAATAAAGTATTTATCGCAATAATTTCCCATGCCCTACACAAAGTACAGCCAGAGGTTCGTTTTGTTGATTTTTCATGCTTATCAAAATATAAAATTCCCCCCCGAAAAGATATCGGCGTACTGTCGAGTTTAAAGAACCAACTAGGCTTTTTTAGTTAATTATTAATTCATTTTCTTCTGCCTTTAGCATTAGGAGTTGTATAATTTTCTTCTCAGAGTGTTGGCAGGGGTGATTGGATATGAAAAGTTAAATATGTGATATTTATATTAATATAAAATTAAGTTTTATATTTTTTTTTTGTAATTGATATTTAATAATAATGTTGAATTTTATGGTATATTCATGTAGATTATTAATGTCCAGTGGCTAAAGGTGGTGGTGTTCTTTATTGAAGTCTTGTGTTCCAGTGTGTCTATATTAATGATTAAAAATATGAATATATACAACGCTATAATCATTTTAGACTATTTGAAAAAAAATATTTTCATATAACAAGGTAAAGATATAAGATGGAAATAATAAATATTTATTCATATTATTATAATTAATTTCTAATTTGGTTTAGGCAATATTAGATTCTCATATTCATATTTGTTAGGGATAATGACTTTGAATCTCAATTTGATATTCATTAATCATTTGCGTATGTGGCAGATGCTCAAAGCAATCGTGTGGATGTTAATACGTAATAATGCCTAATCTATTTGTATTAAATAATAGCAAATTAGGGTAATAATTGCGGCAGTATTTTATTAACAACAGATAGGCTTTATTTTGAATAAGTTTTTCCAATCACTGTTGAGTGCACGGTGACATAAACTGTGGCGCTTTGGTCTCATCATTATGTGGAAAGTTTTAGAATGAATGTCACGTTGAAATGTATCTTTAATTTTATAGTATAATTTTAATTGGTCACTATTCATGTTAAAATAATATTTCTAACATGAACTTTTAAACGTTGTATGATAGACATTGAATTTGAATTTCATTATAAAATGAATGTCAAATCTTTAACTACCATTAAAAGGGAACGTGACATATTAAATTAATAAAAAAATATCTCGTTGACCCTAACTAACATTTTATCTAAATATTTTAATATTTTAAATAATAATTCTAAAAAATATTTTATATATATATATATATATATATTCACATTCATTTCTAAAATTATGAAAGTATTTTATAAAAATTATAACTTTATGAATTTGTTAATTCATAATGCATTTTATAATTGTAATTATATTTGTAAAATTTATAATTTATAATTTTCAAGATTCAACAATTTTAGATATCGGAAAATAAAATCAATTTTTATTAAAGAATGTAATTCAATGTTTAATTTTGTTTGAAAATTCATATATTTACTTTTTTTTAATTTTGGAATTATTACTTAAAAGTATTAATAAAAGTTTAATGTGATATTTTTAACGATATTCAAAGTTTAATGCTCATTTTATAATTTTAAAAAATTTGATGACCTAAAAGATCATTTTATCATAGTTTAATGGTTATTTATAAAGTTATAGTGGTACACACCGTATGTGATGTTTACTGTAGAGTGTAGACTCATCCCATTATGTAACTTTAAAATAGGTATGATAGAATATAATCATATTGCGTCCAAGATTAAAAAATCAACTATGATGTCTCTGTTTAAATGATATTTTTCTCCACTTAGATGTTAATAACAAAAAATTGAACATTTTAGGCATTGTAGCACCTGCAAATGCATGCTTTAATAGATGTGGTTATTAACAAACCTATTGTTCTTGTTCAGAAAAATGAAATCCCGGAAAAGTTTATACAATACCATTTCAGTTCATGTTATTTTCCCCATGGTTTCACAGATGAACCGTTTGGTCTCAAAGACTTGCTCTAACAGTAGCTTGTACTTGCACCATGCAATAGCAATCACATAAAGGAATATGACCTGCAGTACCACCTCCGATTGTCCATAGGAACCCGGCATCCCCGCTTTATCCTCGTCGAATAGCTCAATATGGATATTCATGCCAAAGACACCGGCAACTACAATAGGCACTGATTACAAGGGTGGCTGTTATTAGCATGACCCCCATTTGCAGGAGATGGTTCTGTTTGTCATCTAGCATTATGTTAATGTAGTCCTCTGTCATCGACATATTCCCTCGGCTTCTCGGAAAGACGAAACAAAAATTAAGATCAATGTCATTAACCCTAAGTTACAAGATAATAATGATAAAGAAGCTTGCACGGTGTTATATGTCACATACCAAGGCTGGAGTGCACGTAATGATATACTTTTGCTTAATATGGGAACTAAAATGCTAACGGATACAGCAATCTGGCGTTATTAAAAACAATAGCATACAATACAGAAAAACAACTAAAAAAATAGATAAACAAAACCAAAAAAAAAAACACAAAATAATGAATCAAGATCTTATAAGATAAAATCATTAATGTAAAGTTTATAAAAAGGAAATAATTTAAAAATGAACATGATAAAGATACATTGCATGAAACCAAGTGCAGTAAGCATGAAACCAAACCATGTCCAAGTTATTAGATGATAACGAAGGGGGCGATAATGAATTGGCAAGTGCGAGTGAAATACCGTGGACAGCTTGTTCTATGTACCATCAATTTGAACAAAGTACGCTTCCAAGCATTTCTAACTCTTCTACATCATGTTGCTGATAGCACTGCGTGTGCTTGTACGAGTTCCATGGCTGTCTCGGCCAATTGCATTAGTAGCAGAAAACATATTATCCTGGGGGTTATCAGATTCTTGGATATCACCTTCGTAATTGGTTGCCAAGGAGATTTCGGCAGGTGTCCTGACATAATGCAGGGAGAAATCTGAGATGCCGAAGATTGCAAGTAAATGAACTGAAAAGATGAAGCTTTGATGAAATCAAGCAGTAAATTGTTTAGCACCTATCATTGATGTCTCTCTCTCATTCATAGACGGTTGATGAATTTTCAAGTAGTTGCTTCTCAGTTAAATACATCTCAGCCATATCTTCATCGTCGTCTAGCAAGTCCTCCATTTCATCTCTTACCTGAGAATAACTATATGCATAATTTTTCGAATTGAAAATGGAAAGGAAAAGAAACAAAAAATGGAACTTGAACAAAAGCATTGTTCATTGATTGATGTCAACTCGGCTCGAATGTCACAAATATGAGATTCTAATGTTTATTTTTAATACCAACCTTCGGACGCTCCCAGTTATTGCAACTAATCGACTTTTGATTTGGCGAACACGCTCCAAATTGAGAGTACTGATCTTTGATGTCATTTATCTAAAGCAGGATGAGCCTCTAGCTCCAATGTCCTGGCCTGCATAGCAATAGAAAACAATAAAACATAGCCAAAACATAATGAGTAAAACAGCGTGATGGTAAGAAGTTCATAGACAAACTAAGAGAGAAGGAATTACTCACTTCATTTTCTAAGCAGCTGCAAGCAGCTTCAAGGCACGCCTCCAATGCAACAAACTCAAATGGGAAATCTTTGAGCCATTTGGGTCAAGACTGTCTCTCTTCTGACTTACCTTCATCATCCAGATTCTGAGGCTGTGAAAACCTTGATGACAAATTTTGAGAAATCGATCGAATTATGTAGTTGGAATTAGGGCTGAGCAACGAAACCGAAAAAACCGACACGAACTCAGTAAAACGGTTCGGTTCGGCATTATACGGTTCGGTTTTCGGTTCGGCTTAAAATCTCAATTCTTTTGATTCGGTTCAGTTCGGTTTTCATATGGAATCCATTTGTTCCATATTGAACCGAATAGGCAACTTTTAAAAAACATTATAGTTTTCAAGTGATTTTTTTCATTGAAAAAACCGAACCGAAAAACCCGAACTGTTAAAAAAACCGAACCGAAAAAACCGGTTTCAGTTTTTTCGGTTTTTTAACCATTCAGTTTCGGTTTAAATTTTGAAAACCCGTTTATTTCGGTTCGATTCAATTTTTGGTAAAAACCGAACCGAACCGAATACACCCCTAGTTGGAATCATCAACAGCACCTTCCTAAAGAAGAAAAAAATTTGGCCAATGAATATGAAACAGAATCGGTTGTAGAGCCTAGTAACAAAATAGAAATCAGTAGACACTAGAGAGGCAAGAATGAACCAGCAGGAACTGATATTGACTATTTTCCTGACTCAATTTTTTTGGGAGTACCCGAGACTAACACTTCGTAATATGTACAAGGATATGAGTAAGACCCTCCAAGAACACTCCATGTACAAGGAGGAACTTTTCAAAAAAAATTAAGCATACGGCACATACCAGTACCCACCACACACTTGAATCCGAGTAACCTGGGATATTGAGCTATAGCAACATGACTGACTGACAACTTGAAACTAGAAAGAAGGGAAATGAACTCGCAAAGTTGCAGCTGGCAGCTAGTGAGCTTAACACCGACATGCCAAAAGCTGCCAAGCTGATTATTAGTTACGAAAATGGAGTGTAACCACCAGCTGAGCTAGCAGGTATATAGATGTCAAGTCAATAAATTGTGACAGCCTGACAGGATAACAGCTGAGTTTTGTTATTGATAAATTCTAGAAGGCAATTATGTTGTTGAATTCCACTACGTTACTTAGACCCGGACGAGTGTTGATTTGACTGCAACTACGAAGGTAAGATATCAATTCTCTGTATTTTCTCCCCAAAATTATCAAGTCACAATGAATACTGTGATAGAATACATGATTTACCTACTTGAAATAAAAATTTCATCGATGCAACAATAAAGCAGGAAAAAAAATTAAGAACCCTAAATCAAAATGGCACGAATTAAAGGATGATTGATTTGGAGGTCTAGATTTGAGCATCAATTATAGCAGAGTATTTTATTATTATATAGTTGAGAGTTTTAAAAATATTACCACTTGGAATTAAAGATCATATACGGCGTGAAACTCTTACGATGACTTATCTTCGATGCTAATTTAAAGGGGAGGAGCTGTCCCATCTTTTATCGAGAGATATTAAGTTTGTGTTAATCTTGCTTCCCCAAGATTTTACGCGCGTAATGAGGGGGGATTGGGATCTCTTCTTTGGTTACTTTGGATCAATCATATATGAGGATGTTTGATCTCGATAACATTGAGGAGACTGTCGTAGAGAGGCAGACCCTGCAACTTGAACCTTACAAAGCCCTTGAATCAGCAATGTCTTCATCCCAGTCGTCTAATCGAGTGAATAACGTGATGGTAAAATTGTAACACCCTAGATTTTGGACTAATTTAAAATGTTTGAAAGTTTTGGTGCATGTTTAGATTTTTAAAAAGTTTGAGACTATTAAAGTCATTATCAAAAAAATTTGGGGCATTAAAATCCCCACTCTTCCTTTCTTTCCTTCTTTTCCTCCACTTTTCGGAAAACCCATCAGCCGTTTCTTCTTCTTTTACACCAAACCATTTCTTTTCGGTTTAATGTTTAGGGTTTAGGGTTAAACCTTAAAGTAGCTAATCAATATTCATAAATATTGTCATGTGACTTAATAATCTATTTCAGTTTAGATATGGTTTTCATACTCATAGAGTGGTGTATTATCTTTAGTCACTATTACACGAGACTTGGTGCTTCCGATCATGGGAAACGTAAGGCGTAGTCAATATTGATTAGCTACTTTAGGTGTGTCCCCTTGACAGATATGAAACATTTAATAATTTATTTATATTGTACGTGTTATTCGTATGCATATTCGTATTATGACTATGATTGTATGAGATATATGATTTCTAATTGGTATTGCATCACTTTTTATCTACATATCGATATATTTTTATCATCTGCATGGGTTCCTCTACGGAGGATAATATTCCCATCATGTTTTGTATGGGATCATATCAATGTCATGTTTTCTGCATGGGATCATATCTCTGTCCTATTATGCATGAGATCAAATCTCAATCCTATTTCTGTCTAGGATCCTCTTCGGAGAGCTAAATCCTCATTTTGATTTTGTTTTGATTGACACCTCTTCGGAGGTAACATCCCCTTCGTGTTATCTGCTGCAAAATGTAAATGTATATGAATTTTATGTTATAACTTTCCGGTAACAGTCACTGATTTTACTGCTGTATGAATTCAAATTGCAATTTATGACATGTATGGTTTATTTATAGTATGCAATCGATATTTGTTTAGTTTAGAAGACACAATGCTTATTAGCTCACTTTCTAATTTTGTCTTTTTGAGATCCTTTCGACTTCTAAGATTTCCATTGATACTCAGATGATCGTTTAGTAGCTCGTTTTCCTTTCAAACATAGTATAGACATTTTTAGACTTTATATTATTTATTTTCTGTGGATTTTCTAAATATTTATATGAGACTTTTGGATATTATATTTTTACATATTTTTTACTTTTAACTTGTATTATATATGAATAATGGGCTCATATTCTGTTTGCTGATTTGTACCATTTTTTGACGATGCATGTTATAAACTAAAATTTCATGATTTCTGTTAATATTGATTATTGTGGTCTCCGAGATTCGATTGTAACGATCAAATTGAGTTTAGGGATTATATTTAGTAGTTAGAGCTTAGGTTTAACCCCAACTGTGTTATATTGTTTTATAAAATGAATTTTACGTGCATAAAAAAATTAGGTATAAAAATATTTTCTAAAATTCGTTTGACTGTAAAATTTTATTAAACTATTTTAGATTAATAACTAAAAAATAAATTCAAAAATTAGTGCTATAATTCAAATATTTTATGGTTAAGACATAAATTTTGTTAAAATGCAGAGATTGATGGTGTAATTACCTAATAACTAGTACCTAAAAATAATACTTAAGTTATTTGGGGAAAATAGAGAATTATTTTGTTGTCGATTCTGTGAAGCCAGCCTGGAGGTAAAATTTCAAAATTTGAAAATGCCAACTAACAGTGGTTAAAAAACTGCAGCTAATGAAATTCGAAAAATAAAGCCATTTTCCAAATATAAATATACCTATCTACCCTTCTTCCCCTCCACAATTCAATCTTCTTGATAAACGCCTTTGATTTTATTGGTTCTTCGATTTGATTTGAAAATTTTTAAGCGAAAATGAGAGAGTGCATTTCAGTTCACATCGGTCAGGCCGGTATTCAGGTCGGAAATGCCTGCTGGGAGCTTTACTGCCTCGAGCACGGAATTCAGGTATTTTCGATTCCTTTTCTTTCCTTTTCTCGGCTTCAGAGATTTGATCTTCGTTTCCTTTTTTTTTCCAGATCTGTTTGTCATTGTTCTACGTTTGAACATTTTGCTTCATTTCATTCATGTATTTTTTCTTATGATCCGTCTTTTTTTCAGATCTGTGTTTTAACCTTCAAATCTTATGATCCGTCTTTTTTTTCTGCTTAGATTTGCTACCTTTCATGTATTTGAATGATTTTCCATGAAATCTGAGAATGCTTAGGTCTCCGTTCTTCATGTTTGGTTTTCATCTGTTAGGCTATGTATTCCATCAGATCTGGCTAATATTTTTTTTTTGAATTTTAGAATTTTCAGTGGTCATTTTCCTTAAAATCTACTTTTATCTATTTTTTCAAATGTAAAGCATTTCACATGTTAGTTATTTTTTAGATCCATTCGAAGCTTTATTCTAGCAGATATAGTTAATATTTATCCATATCTTACAAAATTAGCTGGTTTTTGCTTCAGATATGTGATTTTCCCCCTACATTCTTTAAAATGTAAAGCATTTCGAATTTCACGTACATTTACCTTTGAGATCTAAGTTTTGGTCTTTGAATAATGAGCGGTTGCGTTTCTGTTCTGAACAGCCTGATGGCCAATGCCTAGTGACAAGACTGTCGGTGGAGGTGATGATGCTTTCAACACCTTTTTCAGTGAAACCGGAGCTGGGAAGCACGTACCTCGTGCTGTTTTTGTAGATCTTGAACCTACCGTTATTGATGAAGTGAGGACTGGTGCTTATCGTCAGCTCTTCCACCCGGAGCAACTCATCAGCGGCAAAGAAGATGCCGCCAACAACTTCGCCCGTGGCCACTACACCAGTACTTTCTTTTAATCTAATCCCATTTACTTATTAGTTTAACTAATTTCATTTAATGTAATTAACTCTCATTACTCTCTTGCTTCAGTTGGCAAGGAGATTGTTGATCTGTGCTTGGACCGCATAAGGAAGCTAGCTGATAACTGCACTGGTCTTCAAGGGTTCCTTGTTTTCAATGCTGTCGGTGGAGGCACTGGATCTGGTCTGGGTTCGCTTCTTTTGGAGCGTTTGTCTGTCGATTATGGCAAGAATCCAAGTTGGGTTTCACAGTGTACCCATCTCCCCAGGTCTCCTTCCGTTGTTGAGCCCTACACAGTGTTCTCTCCACTCACTCCCTTTTGGAGCACACTGATGTTGCTGTCCTCCTCGACAATGAGGCTATTTATGACATTTGCAGGCGTTCTCTTGACATTGAGCGCCCCACCTACACCAATCTTAACCGCCTTGTCTCTCAGGTATCAAATCTCAAGTTTTTTGAATTTGACCGAAAATATTAATTCAGTTAGGTCATTGTTGAGTTGAGTTGATTGCTTCTGCGATTGTGATGATATATTTTCTTGTGATTTAGGTGATTTCCTCCTTGACTGCCTCACTTAGGTTCGATGGAGCCTTGAACGTTGATGTGAATGAATTCCAGACCAACTTGGTCCCCTACCCAAGGATCCACTTCATGCTTTCTTCATATGCTCCTGTCATCTCCGCCGAGAAAGCTTATCACGAGCAACTCTCTGTTGCTGAAATCACCAACAGTGCCTTCGAGCCTTCGTCTATGATGGCCAAGTGCGATCCACGCCACGGCAAATATATGGCATGCTGTTTGATGTACCGTGGTGATGTCCCCAAGGACGTCAATGCCGCAGTCACTACCATAAAGACCAAGCGCACCATTCAGTTTGTTGATTGGTGCCCGACCGGATTCAAGTGTGGTATCAACTACCAGCCTCCCAGTGTTGTTCCTGGTGGTGACCTTGCTAAAGTCCAAAGGGCTGTTTGCATGATTTCGAACTCGACCAGTGTTGCTGAAGTGTTCTCCCGTATCGACCATAAGTTTGATCTCATGTATGCCAAACGAGCTTTCGTGCACTGGTACGTCGGTGAGGGAATGGAAGAAGGAGAATTCTCGGAGGCACGTGAGGATTTGGCTGCTTTGGAGAAAGATTACGAAGAAGTCGGTGCGGAGTCAGGCGAAAATGAGGATGATGGTGATGAGGAGTATTAAAAGTGTGGTGCGCGTGTGAGAGTTCGTGCGAGGGCGCCTCTTCTATAATGTGTTTGCTTTTTATGAGCTTCAGATTCTTGAAGCTTGTTTAATATGTATGTTTAGTATGTTTGTTTCTTGTTGAAACTTGAATTGGTTTTTCTTAATTTTCTAAGCAACGCTTGTATGAGTTACGGCCCACAGTCATTGTGGACATATATTAAATATAATAGTATGAAAAACGAGACACAATTGCACCATTTGCGAAGCCTATTATTATCCAGCAAGGGAAAAGAAATTTATGGTTTTCTATGACGCTTAATTGACGGATCTTTCTCTGCAGTTTTTCTGGTTCGCTTGAACAATTTGCTCTAACTATTCCTTTGTCTTATTTACTAGTTATGAACCACCTAAATGTATTGCAAACATTGTTGTCGCTGATGCCATTAGCGGCTAATTAATCGAATGGATGTTTATTTCAAAAAGAAGAGAAAAAAAAGATAACATAGGATTTGTACGGCCTCCAAACATCAGCAAATGAAGCTTGCATGAAAGTGAATTATAAAAATGGGGGAATGGTAAGAAAGTAGAAACCAGCTGCATAACACGCCCATCTTGGGGAGGATCTTCATGTCCTTTTAGTAAGTAAGAAGGCATAATCTTCACTCACCATCACTGTAACACCCCCATCCCGTACTCGATCCGGATACGAGTCTCAGGCGTCACATTGACTTTTCCAAACTTTGACTCATGACAAAATTCAAAGAAAATTTAAAACTTTCATTAAAGTAAAAGCGGTTTAGTTACATAAATTGACACAATAACCAAAATCAATCAGAGGATATTTAACTCATCCAATTAGTACATGCCAACTATATTCAAAATAACCAAAATCATTTAAATCATCTATTTTCTGATATGAAATTTTGTAAGGGAGATGTTGACATGTCTTACTCCTCTTAGCTTCTCTTCTCGCTTTCCAACCTACTGTGAAACATTCACACGCTAAGTCGATGACTTAGTGAGACATAAATAAACTTACTATGACATAACATTCTAATTCTTATTATGCATACTTCATGCAATCATCATACACTATGGAATGCATTATGCATCAACATAACTACAGACATATGCATATCATTCTTTATCCTTATTATTATTATCATTTATATCTCTTAGTCATACATTCTTGTACTTAACAATTTATACATCAGAAAATGTATATCATTTCACAAGGAATACACATAACATTATATCAAATCATGCCTATTTAGGTACAATCATTTCTATTATTACCAAACTGTACATTAGTCCTTATAATTTTATACTCTTATCCATAATATCCTTAATTATCATATCATAACACATATATATCACTTCACACGAAATAACATGATCATACCAAGTTTATTTATCTTATCATTTTTATTAGCCCATGAACCATGTGAGAACTATAGATATGTGAGTCTATAGAGGTTTGCACTAATGCTGTCACACAGCTCGTATAATTGCACCGAAGTGCCACATAGAATTGCACCGTAGTGCCATATAATAATATCCATAAGGACCACATATCATTCCTTAAGAATCATATACATATACTAGGGATCAAGTATGTGTCTTACAAGACTTCACACATGTTCCACAGAATATATATATATCCCGAAGGATCGCGTAGAATTGCACTGTAGTGCCATATAATAATGTCCATAAGGACCACATATCATTCCTTAAGAATCATATACATATGCCAAGGATCACGTATGTGTCTCACCAGACTTCACACATGTTCCAAGAATACATATATCCCGAAGGACCACGTAGACCCTCGACTCTTGGCATGCCAACTATACCCCTAGCTCTCATGACACATAACATGGGCATTATCATTTATTTCATTTCGCATATTCGCATATCACGTATCACATAGCTTTTCACCTTTACCTGTATTCTTTTTCACATAGCTCATAGTCATAGGTCTTATCTCATAACATATACTTGTTTTCACATATATATTTCATATCATTTCTTATACCATCACATAATTCATTTAACATACATAACATATCATATAACATTATAATAGAAATACCTATAAGTCATATCACTTAGAGCACATATACTTATAGTCACATTGCTTATATCTTAATCTTATGCCTTCTCTTAGACATATATATTCACATGTTCAGGTAATCCACCATTTCATCACATAATTATGTATTCATATAACTCATTTCATTTCATATCTATATATATATATATTCTCATGATTTATCCTAGTATAATCATATCACTCTTATAATTCATATTCATATTCATCTATGTCAGACTTATAAACACATCTCACTTCTATTATTTCTTTATATATATAATCTAATCTGTTTACTTAGTTCAATTTCATATAACTCCTATAATCTTCTCATATAGCTTCATAAATTTCTATCATACAACCCCTGTGTTATAGTTTTATTTAAACATATGAATCTTTCCCATCTAACTTATCTTATATGTTCATATTATCATTTATGTTCAAATCTCCTAGTTAGTGTACTATTCTCACATCATCCTATAGATCAATATTATCTAGCTTATTTCACTTATCATTTAATAATATAATTATATTTTACTATGATCACATAGTTTATATCTCATATAATCATAACATTCTTATGTAATCACTTATACTTTATCACCTAGCACATAAAAGAATAGATCAATCCATATAATCAAGCATACATACATGCATATTCAACTCATGCCTTTAATCATGAATTCATGTGTAACACTTCAGGAAATAGACTCATCGCAAGTCTTATTCCCATCGCACATCATATACTATTGAATATGCACTCACCTAGCCTCACTAGTCAATTCCAATCTCTTATCTTTCCCCTTGATCGATCTTACTTGTCAATGATTCCGGAACTTGGTTAGGCTCTGAATCTACATAATTATACATTTTAAGACAATTATTAGGTACCTACACCTTGTAATTTGATACTAGCAACTTAAACGAACTTATTAAACCAATATTCATATTTTTCCTTTAGGGGGGAATCGGTTCCCTACTGTGGGGGTATCGATTCCCCTATGACATTCTGGAAATTTTTGTTCGTTTGAGGGGGTATCGGTTCCCCTTGAATGGGTACCGATTCCCCTAGCCCAGAAATCATATTTTGAGCTCGAAAATCACTTCATTTTCAGCTCAACACTTCATACTTCAACCCCTTTTATATACTAAACTCAAACACACATACTTAAGCCCATTTGTACTCATTTATCCCTTCTTAAGTCTCAAAATCCTATCTTCCCTATGAAATTCAAGTATCATACTAACTTTTCTACTTGTTCTAAATTCAATTCCATCACTTCATATCTCCTAATTAAGTTGAGGACAAGTCAAATTCATCCTTAGAATTTCAAAAACCTTTCTATATCAAAAGTTCATTTCTAATCTCTTAATAGAAATTCCTTTCTAATTCTCTCTTCTTGATGTTTTAAGTTTATATAAACTTTCCTTAAGCTTATATAACCCCCAAAGATTCAAAACCAACTTATAAATTCCAGAAATTAACAGTTAAAAATCAAACTTACCTTTAAGCTGGAGCTACGAGAAGAAGAAGAGAGTAAGAAGAAGGCTTCCAGAAATCTCCCAAAACCCACGTGTACAACTCTTATTTAAAGGAAACACAAAATATCATTTAAGCTGAAAAGACTAAATTGCCCCTTTAATTATCCATCTATGCTATTTAATCCATCATCAAAATTCTTTACTTAAATCCCAAAACTTTTAACTTATTTCAAAATTGAGCAAAAAGTTTTTAAAATTTACATTTTAGTCACTGACCCGGCTTTTGAGAGGTTACAATCACTCCCATGAATAGTCAATTTCCGAGGGCGCTGTTTTGAAGAACTGACGTCAAGTTGATGTGCAAATGATGCAATGGCTGAAAAAACCACACAAGTTGGTAACAAACTCGCTTCATAACACAGGTGATGACAGCCAACTTTTACCTCCAAAACAGGGGGACAAACCAGACCCCAACCACAAGTAATATAATATTGCTGCCCCGATAAATAGAACAATTTCCCGTACTAACACAGAAGTTGGAAATTACTTGAATATGTAAAATCTAAATAAAATTCGACACATTTCCTAAATTAAGCATAGAGTAATGATGTGAATGGAGTCAAAATTTGGTATCTAAAAGTGATGATATAAGCTTTGTTAACTCGTTGAAAGAACAGCTCGAAGAACCATACTCCATTAGGCAATCAGCGGTTTCGCCTTAAAATCCTTAGCTCTGTTTCTGATCTCATTCCCTTCCATGTCCACCATTAGTTTTTTACCCTTCTCTATATGTTCCCTCTTTCCAGCTCTTGCAATTCCAGCCCTATCTTCCAAACATTACATACATAAGACGAGTTAACCATCTGGTCTCCGAAGAATGGTTTGCACAACATCGGTACCCCTTCGCGTATACTCTCGATCGTCGAGTTCCAGCCGCAATGGCTCCAAAATCCGCCTGCGCGCCATGCGCTAGCACTTCCTTTTGCGGCGTCCATTTTACGATTCGACCTCTTCTCCCTTCCACCTCGAATCCATTCAGCATCGTTTGATCCATTCCGAGTTGCGAACCATACCGGGCCTAACCACCCACAAGAAAGGTTGTTCACATTGTACTAGCCCCCGAGCCATCTCGATTAGTCATTTTCCTCAATGCTTGCCAGGCTACCGAAGCTCACGTATATGATGGATTTCGGGCTTGTTTGTTGAGCCAAGCGATGCATTTATCATCTTCGGTCAGTATTGAGCTGCCGATGGTTGGTGCTAGTTGTGTAATGGTCCAACGGTGAAAATTGACGCTGGGAAGTGTTGTTTTACATTTGAAATTGCTTGTTGTTCAAGAAAAGCCATCGAGTTCACGATTATAGCCGACGAGCTCTTCACCGAGTTTGTGAATGCGACTCTCAATTCCACCATCGCTTCGGTCGGATACTGAGACAACAATGCACGTAACCGTGGAAGTTGAAGAGCTTGCAGCTCCGGCGAACCGATTTCAGAAATGAAATCTGCAACACAAATACTAAGAGTTTAGGATATTGACTGTTCCATCAACAAAAAAATGTTTAAATTATTAAAATCAAATGCGATTCAAATCCAATCTGAGCATATCCATGAACATATTTAAGCCAGATCATCTCTAACCGTAGGAATTAATGACGGATTAACGATGATAATTATTTATAACTTCAAGTGTCAAAGTGATAAAAATATCCTTAAAGTATTAAAATGAGAAAATCCAACTAATAATCATATTGTGTTAGTATGGTAACTTGTTGCGCAATCAAACATTAAAGAGGTAAATCGCATAGCTTTTTCCTCGAGTTCAGAAAACACAGGAAGGAACAGCAACGTCGTAGCAGAACTTGACGCAGACTTATCCCGGGTACCCTCAGCTCATCGGCGATAGTTTGAGCACAGAACATAAGCGAATCGTAGACGACGACGGTGCTATGATCGCGAGAGTGCACAATCTCTTCGATGCGTTGCCGTAACGGTGCTGCATTTCTGTTGAGACTCAGTGCGAGGCCGGCAACATCTCTATAAAAGAGCTGAGATTGCGTGAGCTTATCCGTTATCGATATGAAGGCAAATTCGAGGTGGTTAGAAGGGTCGGGAGAGTTCAATTCGGGGTGAATTATGGTGATCGAGAAGCCTTTCGAGTGTAAGATAGTGGCCAGCTGCAACATGGGTGTTATGGGGCCTTGAAAGGGTACCATTACCGGCACTAAATCACATGATTTCTGTTGCTTCTCCATTTGCTTGTTTTGGTCTGTTTCTCTCTGGGATTGACATGCTGTTGCAGTGAACTTTTGGAAAAGTTGATGAAGAAAATTGAAATTAGAGACTGGAAGGCCAGTGATTGGTATATTGAAATCAGTTTTCCACTATCTTTAGTTACTCAATATTCCATGGCTGCTGGCTTAAATGGGCTTTGGTTTTGAGTGGAAAATAAACCCAATCCTTGTCCGCCGCCCTTCTAGAATACTTGCATGCTTTTAGAACGGATAAATCAACATTTAGTCCCTTGCAGTTTATCTTAATTTGACCCCGAAGATTTTTGTCAACATTATCCAGTAATTTGGTGACCTCTCTAGTTTAACTATTGAATTTAGATTTTCTATTTCGTTGAATGTTTTTGCGCCATATAAACTTGGTGTTTTCTAAATTTATTAGACATTCGACATATTAATTAATTGGTCTAAATTCAAATATTGTAAAATTTTATTATGAGAATGATTTTTTTTCAACTCAACTTCATTCACATTGTAAAGTTTAACCCTAAATATTATCAGATGACCTCATCAATCTAACTTGTTCTGGTTGATATAATGGGATGATACATTAGGCCATATAAACAATGTCTAGAGTTTAAATCCCGATGTTGTGAATAAAATAAGTTCAATCAGAATTTTGTTCTTATGATGAGCTTTCACAGCTACTGATGTAACGCCCCGAATATCGACTTAGTAGTCTAGAGTCGAACCAATAATTTATTTAATAGATTTATTATTAAACGAAGGTCTCTTGGTTCAAATTTGAGTTTAATTGAATAAGAAATTAGCCATGTAGAAGTTAAAAAAGGAGATTTTTAAGCTTACGAAGAAGATGCAAGGACCAAAAGAGTAATTATACCATTGAAGAAAAAACATGGCTAATTTAGGAGGATTTTTAGCTGATTTTCACATGGGTTGGTGGAACCTTTTTCTCCTTCTCTTCCCCAAAAGTTTCTTCCTCTTTATATTCTCTTCTCCATTCACCTTCTCTCTTCTCTTTCTCTTTACTCAAGCAATAACAAAGAAAAAGGTTTCACTTTTCTCCATCTCCTTCCTCAATATGAAATCTATAGGTAAGATTCATAACCTAGAGTTTTTGAGCTTTATGAAAAGCTCACCATCTCCATAAATGGTGTTCTTGAGCTTTCATGGGAGTTTGGGAGGATTTAAGCTCCAAGAGCTTCCTCTAACGTTCCCATTCGATTTTCATGTGTTATAGTTGTCGTTTAACAACTTGTATCCTTCATTTTCATGTTGGATCCAGTTGGTGATTCTCGAATGATGGAAAGTGGAGGAAGAACCCCTTTTTAAGCTAAGTCAAGGAAAGATTAATCCTTGGGTAAGCTATAGACGTTTTGAAGTTTCTAAGAGTTGAGGTAACACATTATAATTCTTCCTTACCACATGTAATATCATTTAAATGAATATGTTTGCATGTATGGGGCAAGAAAAGAATGTGGGGGGTTTGGTTCAAATAAGCATGCTAGAGCAATTTCAGGGCAATATTCATATTTGTGTTTTGCAAGCATGAAAGTTAGTACCTTTTGACCTCTAAGACACTAAATAAGACGTTAAACATGTTTACTAGTCTTAGGGGAAGTGTTGGGTTGATTCTTGGGTGTTTCCCGAGCTTAAGCAAGTCATTCCTAAAAAAATAATCGATTCCTTGACCAAAGGGATCAATCCCAAAGTTTCTGTACGGAAAAAGATCGATCCCTTGAGGAAAATGATCGATCATTCGAAAGAAATGATATAACTCTTAAAATTTTGCTCGATGGAAAAATGGTGAAATTGTATTCTTTAGTGGTCTGAAGTATTGAGAAATGTTGTCTTGACCTCAACATGTTTTAATGAGTACAATTTGATCCATTAATTGATTTGCTTAAATACTTAAACCCTTAATATGAGATATCATTGATAATGATCAACTCGATTAATAACATTATGAAATAAAGTGACATAAAACTAGCCTTTGTTTGATACTCGAGAAACATCTAGGACACCCGAGTTACTCTAGCATTATGATGTTTGTCTGTTATGTTATGTTGATATCCGGATATCTTTTGTATGGGTACGCATCCGATGCACGTAAATTTCGGGTCGTACCGATACAAATTATGATGCACGTAAATTTCAGAATCATATCTTATGCTTAAGAGCCCGTATCTGTGGGATCAGGAAGTGAGCTTCCGATGCACGTAAATTCTGGACCTCACTCCGACCTCTTGAGGTTCCGTGGTAGACTAAGGGCTGCAAGTTTCGATGCACGTAAATTTCGGTTCTTATCCAGAAGCTATTACGTTTTAGATAGACTAGTATGTTATCCGAGATGCACGTAAATTCCTCCGACCTCATTGCTGGACCTATCTCTTGTTTGTTGATATGTTTCTGCATATTCATGAGATGTTAGGTAAGCTAAGGGTGTCGTCTTGAGATGCACGTACATTCCTCCGACCACACCACTATACTTACCTCATGATGTTTGAGTCTATTTGCATGCACATATTTTTGTTCGTCAACATGATCATTTGATGAATGGATGTAGTATGGTAGAGGTATTGTGTGATGCGGGGCTTACGAGCTTGGCATTCGGAATGTGTTTTCGTTCGTATGTTTCAGGTTTCGTGGATCACGATGAAACAACGAGATCATCATATGAGTCTCAACAGAGTACCAGGTTATGACAATGTCGGCTTAATGGGCATGTAGAGGTCATAAGTGTCACTTAGTATATATAAGGATTATTTATTTTATTTATCTAGTTTATAAATTGTTACGATTTGTACTTTATATAAAATACTTTGAAGCAAATATGATTTCTTAGGAAAATATTTTAGTCTTCACTTTTAAAATTTCATGTGACATTTGAATAAGTGTGATTTGGGTGTTACAACTGATCATTACAAAAAGTAAATAAATTCATGTTTCTTAGGGCATATTTTGACGAGAGTGTAATCAGGGATAGACTGAGAAGATATAGGTGGAGGCAATCACCCCCTTAAAATTTTAAATTACCATATATTTAAATTTTTTATGTATTTTCTATTGAAAATATATTTTTGTCCTCAGAAATTTTATTAATATAAATCCATCCCCTAATTTCTTAATTTAAATTCATCTCCTAAGTTTAAGTTCACCCCTACTATAAAATTATTAGCGTACTTATATGAAAATATAATTACAACACTGACATTGTATTTCTCTATGTCGTCTTTAATAGTACAAAATATAATTATATGATATAAAAATTTAATTATTTTAATAGTTTAAGATGATTATAAAATAATATTGGTTCAGATTTTTTATTATCGACAACATACATAATTTACAAACATTTACAGACGTAGTGTTCGAACCAAAACTTCGATAAATATCGATTCCTCCTTTAAACATAAATTAAAAAGTAACAATAAATTATAACGAGTACGAAAACACAATATAAATATATATGATTACACACAACGACTTTTCAAACATGGTTTTAGTATTACTTAAAAGACATAATTGTCGCAGTTGGACAGCCTGCACAGCCTGCATCGTTAGTCCGCACTCATCATCTGATGTTTTAAATCGAACTTAAAAATTTCGAATTATATATTCGTGTAATGTGACGGATACGTACTTCTTTCCGCCAAGTGGCTCGAAGCATCAGAAAGAGTAGAATGGTGGTTTGAAGGACGGTTCCGACCAGCATACCGGACCAAATCCCTTGCACCCTGAGGTTGAATTTGAATCCCAGCAGAGCTCCCGCTGGAATTCCAAATATATAATAGCAAACAATGTTGATTAAGCCAACATATGCTTGCCACCCTTCCCCCACTGCCACTCCTACGGAACCAAATCCATAATAATTAAATACGACATATTCTCGTATTCAAGACTTAAATTTGAGTTTCGGTAACGTAGTCCGAAATCAAATTACAGCAATTTTTTTTTACCATGGAGAACAGGGAGAATGCTATTGAGGAAGATCGTTGCCGCAAGGAAATATCCGAGATTCGATGCCGCCTTTATGACCGGTGGTTTGTCGGAGAACAACTTGGGAAAATCGTGTTTGGTTGCTAGAAGAACGGCCGTGAAAGCGATACCGACAGCCAAAGATGTCAAAGCGGTCACCATGATCGAGAATTTCGCCGCTTTGGGACGTCCGGGTCCGAGTTCGTTGGCAACTCGGACGCTGTGAGACAATAAGCATATGTTTCGAAAGCTTTAGAAGAAGATAATCATGGATATGATATTGAAACCATATTTTGTATGGAGGTTGAGCAATGGACCTTGCTGCTACGTTGAATCCCAAAGTGACCATTGAAGTCCAAAGTTGAAAGTTCATGCTGCAAAAATAATATCATTTGAAACTAATCCTTCAAATAATATCATTTCCTTTGATTTGAACCAACTAAATACATTTAACAAAAACTTTAAGATTGAGAAACAAACCAGATTGAAATCGAATCAACTGCAAGCGTAGGATTTTTAAGATATCCCACCATAAGAATAATTGCCGAAAATACCATATCTCCAAGCTGCAAAAATCAATCACTAAAAGAAACCTCAATTTTCTCATCAAATTTCGAATACGCAACTTAATCTTCACACACAGAGACCGAGAAGAACTAACCATAACATCACAGCAGAAGCAAGCGATAGTTTAACGAAACCCCACAACGATTTAAAGGCCAACAGCGAGAGACCCGTCCACGAATCCGGGAAAACCCCAGAAACCACATAAATCACCATCGCAATGACTTGAAGCCACCACGAGATATTACCGGCCATGGCTGCACCCAGTAGACCGAGCTCCAGCTTGGTCACCAGAGCCCAGTTCAACAAAACATGACAACCCAAGCTGACGACAGAGATCACGGTCATAACCCAGACTTTGGTCTGAGCTTGAAGGAACCTTTGGATTGGGAAATTGATGGCGTAAGCGAAGAACTGAGGGATCACCATCCTGCAATATTTTCCGGCAAGTTCCGCGATATCCTTGTCTTGTCGTAGTAGGTTTAGTATCGGTGCTGCGAGGAGGTAACATGGTGTTAGACTTAGAGCGGTTATTCCGGCTATGATCCATGATCTTTGGAGATAGATTCCGAGCATGTTGTGTTGTCCGGCGCCGACGGCTTGACCGCATAGTGTCTCCAGTGCACTTCCCATTCCTAAATAGAAAAGGACATGAACATAAGGATACGATCACCGGAAGATATGAGTCTAGGGTTTTGATATTACTCACCATGATACCAAAAACGAAGCCTTCGATGACATTCGTCGTTATGGTAACTGCAGCGAGTTGAAGTTCTCCCAAGTGACCGGCGAAAGCGACGGTGACGAAACCGATCGAAAACTGAGAGACCGATACCAAAATTGCAGGGCCTGCGATCTCCCACATCTTCTTTGATTCTTCCCAGCTTTTTCTTATGATCTTTTGCTTCACCGCCGGCTCTCCTCCCGACTGTCTCTCCATTCTAAATGTCTTTACTTCTGTTGGCTTTTCTTCTGCTTCTGTTGAATCCATTTTCGCTTTCTCAGATCAAATTATCTGTCACGCATAGAACCATATATATATATATATATAGAATCATATATATGTATGTATGTATGGATTGATGCAAGCAGAAACGAAGCTGGTAGCCCACACGTTGTTTAGGTTAAAAATTGAATTACGTGAGATTAAGTTGTTTAATTTTAAAATATTCGTCCGTTGGAAAATGAAGTCATAAAATTTAAGTGAATTATAGTTTAATTCCACTTGTTTTAGAAGTGAAATTTTTTAAAATTAAATATAATATTTTTTTAATAATCTAGAGTGATTATAAAGTAATATATATTTAAAAAAATAACTACCGACAATATGTACACATCTTTCAAATGTATTTACTCTAAACTCAGGATTTCTAAGATAAATAACATTTTCTTTTGAAGACAGAGGTTCATAACTAATAGTATATCTTAAAAGTAAAAACTTGAACATAAACACGAAATTAAACCTAAATCTTACGTTTTGAGTTTGAGAGTAACGTATTCGTGAGTTATGCCACACCAACCTCTCAAATGAAGACTAATCAGTAAAAAAATCTCATTTAATGGTATATGTTTTCAGAAAGCGATTCGAACTTTAGGGTTTTCTTCATATGGAGGGCATAATTGTGTGTTTAATGCTTGATTTGGTGTTTCTTTTGAAGCAAACCTGTGAAATCAATTTCTTTAACGTGCAGGCAGACCCCCTTGCAAGTTGCTACAACATTGTCTGATATAATTTATAACATGCCCTTTAGGTCCATAAACTGTAAAGAGCTGAAAATAACTGTAATTTTAGGGTTTCGTAGCGGAACACTCGTTTCATTTTTAACGGTGTAGCAATCTGGATCATTCAATCTATTTTTAGTCTTTCCAAAATGAGTGACACGTGATGCATTTGACTCTTGATTATATTGATGAAATATTGTTTTCGCAATAACTATGGCTTTTCTTCCTTTTATCATAAGAAACAACAAATAAACGAAGCAGCGGCATTGATTAATAGGAAATGGTGAGTACCAAAAGTTGACATTTGATGGGTCATGAGCTGCCGACTTTGCATCTCCTCCTCCACATGTTCTACCAGATTAACTATGTCGATCAGCTACAAGTTGGTGAGTGATCAAATCATCCGGGGATGGATCGAGGCGGGGTAGTCACTCCCTGAACTTTTAAAATTACGAATTTATATATATATTTCCTATTTAAAATATGTTTTACCCCCTGGAATTGTAGTTCGCCCATAGAATTGTAGTTCAATTCCTTAAGTTTAAATTCGTCCCCTAACATAGAATCCTGCATCCATAGTTGAAATCATCCTTTGTTTCCTGCTGAAATAAAAAAACTCCGATTAAATCGGTTGAATTGAAAATCGATGATATATTTGTTAATAATAATGTTGTTTCGATTCTTGTTTTTTCAAGTAATAGTGTTTCACTCCTCCTCTATCTTATGATTAAGTAACCTTATCAGACATATTCAGATATAGTTGTAGGATACAATATTTTAGGGACTCTCCGAATATGTGAAATAACTTTATGTCCTTAGGATACATGTATCCAACGCTTGAGCTACAATTTCAAATAACAATAACATTATTTTTCTTTGAATAAGAGATAAAATAATATAAAATTTAAAAAACACTTGATTATTAAAATAAAAAATATAATTCGGTAATTATTAATGCAATTTAGTCAACATACAAATTGAATGCAGGTTTTAGGAAGAGTATATCATTCAAACATTAATATATAAATATAGAAATTGGAGCGACCATATTTAGCAGGCTGGTCAAGATATTCATCCTTATTATTTCATAATTTTTTAAATCATGGACTTGCTAGGGTAACTCCCCTTTCTTTTCTTAGAGTTTCTGATCTTCTCCTCCCTCTAGATAAGATTAAGATAAATTTAGAATTTGTCAAAAAAAAAAAATGAGACCCCATGTCTCAAACAAACAATTTTAGTAATTAAGTGATTATTAAAATAGTTAAAAAAATTTAAACAAATATTAACTTATATTCATCCCAAATTAAAAAAGAAAGAAAGACCCCATACTTTTATAGATTGGCCATCTTTGTTGACAAGTTCAGTCTATCACTAACTTGTTTGACTTAAAACAATAATATACTCCCTATGCTTCATTAGATATGTCCGTTTCGAATTTTAAAATTATTCAATTTAAAAAGTTATATTAGAAAAATTAACAAATAACAATACTTATATTTATTTTTTTACACATATCAAAACAAATCTATCAATCATTTTTTGAGAAATAATATTGTCAACATAAACCCTAATTTAATATATACTAAAGTGTATTTAAACATACAATATTTGAAATTCAAGACTTTAAAAAATTTAAATAAAAGGTGAATTTTTTTGAGATAATTTTATGTTAATTGAAATTTGAGGATTTTTGTGTGCTGAGTCTAACCATGTAATTGGTCTAACTATTGATATAGTTTAATTATTAATTCATTAATACCTTAAAATTTAAACTTCTAATTAAAATTTTATTTTATTGAGCCAAGTAATATGTCGTATTATTTATGGATCATGTTGATTATTTAGCTTACATCTTTAACATTCGAATACATGTAAAATGTATTAAAAAAAAACAAAAGTGACTCAATCGCCAAACAAATTCACTTAAATTCAACAGAAGTTAAGGATCAAATACAAATAAATAAGAATTTAAAGAAATAAGATTTAGAACTTTTGTTATTTTAATGTATTAATAATAAATGTAAGGTAGAAGTAGATTACCGAAAGTGATGCCCACACAAATTGTCAGATGGAGTTAAGTTTTACTCTACATAATTATTTTGTATACATTTTTATTTCATATTGATTCTACTTAAGAATTGTATCTTTTAGCTGTCCATAATTTTATATGAATACGTAGGTTTTTACTTTAAAGTTTTTATTATTATTTAAATCTTGGTAAGTATGGCGTTTTCACCAATAAGTAATTAATTATTTAATTAAATTAAATATTTAAGAAGGAATTAATTTAAATATGACTTGAATATTGTAGATTTATTAGAATTAAATTAGGGTAAACTACGCAATTAGTATCTAAACTATCAATTTTGATCTGTTTTAGTATCTAAACTTTTAATGTTTTCAAAATCATACCTTACGTTTAGTTTTTTTTCCATTTAGTACCCGCCATTAAAAATTTCACGAGTTTAGTACCTAAACTATCAATTTTGATTCATTTTAATACCTAAACTTTCATTTATTTTCAAAACTTAACGTTAAATTTTGAGAGTACTAAAATGAAACAAAAACTAAAATTTAAGTATGATTTAAAAAGTTGAAAGTTTATGTACTAAAATGGACCAAAACTGATAGTTTAAGTATTAAACTCATAATTTAGCCATAAGTTTATAGTAAGAATCTACACTTATCTTTATTCTTTTATATAAATTCTGGTTTAAGATTTTGTTGTATAAATTAAAAATGAGTATTTAATTAAATTGAATAGAGTAAAATAATTTTAAATCAGTTGAATTGAGAAGTCCTAATATATTTGAGAAATTATTCGATAAATATGCTTTTAAAAATTAAACTTCACAAATTTATATACTTTAATTTCGAGTACTAAAATTTCAAATTTTAAACCTTAAACATTAAGAAGAATTATTTGATAGTGTAAAATTTAATTTATAAAACTCTACTTATTTTAATGCTAAACTCTAAAAACTAACTTTAAATTTTTAAACTTAAACCATAAATAATACAAATGATAAAATTGTGTAATTTTTTATGAAGTCTAAATTTAATCATAGTCTTATTGAGAGTGAATGTAAAAGAGGGATTGGGGAAAGAATGAGAGTAATCTTAAACTTTTAAACTTAAAACCTTGAATTCTAAACTTAAATAATTTATCCAACTCAGTCGCCTCCATGGTAAAAGAATTGTTGTTATTTATGAGGACTGGGATCGAATATCATAGATGCCAAGGTTGTGAACGATCAATGTCGAAAGGTTTAGAATTTATCTTTAAACATATATTACCTTATACTTAACCCTATATTAATAAAAAAAACAAATATATATCAAATAATTTTTTAAACATTAAATCCTTTTAAATTTAAAACTTTGAATTCTAAACTTGAATAACATACATAACATTTAATTAGGGGTGTGCATTATCGGATATCGGATATTATCCGATCCGAATTTTTGGATATCCAAAAATTTCGGATACCAAAAGTAATGATCCGTATCGGATCCGAAAAAATCGGATATCCGAAAATTCGGATCGAATATCCGAATATCCAGATCCGAATCCGATTTTTTTTTTTGCAAAAAAATTCAAAAAAAAAGTAACAGGAATTAAAATATTCATATTTGCCTGCTTTTTTATCGACAAAAGTTTTTTTTACTGCTGAATTTTGTTTTCCCCTCATCAGACTCCATCATCGAATCAACAAATACGGAATTAAAATCTCTATTCTCATCAAAAGATGACATATTCTGTAAACAAACAATAAAATATATTCAGTAAACAAGCAATAAAATAACCGATACATACAACTATTATATCAATTAAAGAATACTCTTAGAAGTATCCCACGTAAGACATTCTTTAATCCCTAATAAGTTTCAAAGACATTGTTGATTTATTCAAGTGACAACAGAAGTAACCGCAGATGATGCTTTGTTAACCCCAAAACCAGACATGGAATACTGTCATGTTTGGTGAAGATGAGTGACATCACCCCAAGCTTTTATGGTCCACACACCATCACCAGATATATGAAATATGTTCACAGAAGTATTTAGTATACTTCCCCGGAACCTTGTCGAGCAAGCCCGCCTATATAGTGCCCTTATGACACCTCCATGAGTCACCACAACGACTCGCTTTCCTAACATATCGGGAAACAGGCAACAATTCATAATATTCGAACCAGAAACATGTCCTGTCGGGTAAAACTTGGACGGATTGTTAAAAAATGACAGTATATACCTGTGTGTTTCTGACTAATTCTCTGTAATGAAGATGTAGCACGATGATAGAGCTGGTCTAAGCTTTCTCCACCTCTCTGGACGCATAGTGAAAACCAGATCGAGTAAACCAGTATGTTGAAACCAGAACGAGCATGTTTAATGGATATAAAGAAAATATCCCTAAATTTTTTCGGGTTTTCGGATAATCCGAAAATAGTTTTTTACCGATCCGTATCCGATCCGATAATCCGAAAAAAATTTCGGATACCCGATCCGAATTATCCGAAAATTGAAAAACGGATCGGATATCCGAATTTTCGGATCAGATCAACGGATCGGATTAGTCGGATCGGATTTTTTTGCACACCCCTACATTTAATTAGATAAAAGTGTGTACTCTAAATTCTAGGAATTCCTATAAATCACATGGCGGCTAACATATTTGTTTATGGGTGTTTATAATATTCCACGTTGATGTTAACATTTTTGTTTCTATTTATAGCAAGCTTTTTATCTTTCACAACAATATCTCTCTAAAAATCAAACCTCTGAGACTCAATATGGCTTCCACTGTCGTAGCTTGAATCTTTTATAATTCCAATATTAGAATCTGCTATTCTAACAAAGAAATATGTCTGGGTTTGAAGCAGATAACAATGGCGTTTCAGTTTCAACGGCAGCCGAGAACAAAACCCTAGCGGATTTCGAGCCTCCACAGAAACCTAAAATAAACAATGGCGTCGGCTTTGCACTTATGATTGCTCCTGTTTACACTGCCGAAGTCTCCCCCGCTTCCTCTTGTGGATTTCTCACCTCATTCCCCGAGGTCTTAAAACCTTTGAATTATTCCCTCTCTCTTTCTCTCTTCATTTCATCTTGGTTTAACATAATGTAGGGATAATAACGGTTCAGTTTTATAATATTGAATTAAAATTCAATCGAAATCTAATGTAACATTTTTTGTTTGAAGGTTTTCATTAATATTGGTATATTATTGTGATATGTTTCGAACTATGCGTTTTTGAAGCTGCGAACCGACTTGGTGTGGAGGGTAATGCTCGGCGTCGGCGCAGTCCCGTCGGTTTTCTTGGCTATCGGTGGTTTCATAATGCCGGAATAGCCTCGTTGGCTGGTTATGCAGGGTCGAATCGGTGAAGCCAAGACTGTTCTTGAGCGAACTTCCGACACCAAAGAAGAAGCTCAGCTTCGACTCACTGACATCAAAGATGCCGCCGGAATCCCACAAGATTGCACTGACGACCTCGTTCACGTCCGAAAGCAAACCCACGGGGAATGCGTCTGGAGAGAATTACTTTTACACCCCACGCAGTCTGTTAGGCACGTCTTGATTTGTGTCGTCGGAATCCATTTCTTCCAACAAGCGATAGGCTTAGACTCCATTGTTTTGTATAGTCCGAGGATTTTTGAAAAAGCCGGGATCACATCATCAAACCATAAGCTACTCCCCACCGTGGCAGTCGGATTCGTCAAGACGATTTTCATATTAGTGGCTACTTTCATTCTAGACAAAATCGGACGGCGTCCTTTGCTCCTCAGTAGCGCCGCCGGCATCGTGATTTCATTAGCTGCATTGGGACTTTCGTTAACAGTAATCGACCTATCCGACCAGATCAAGGTGACGTGGGCGGTCGGACTATGCATCGCAATGGTTTTGTATGTCGCTGTTTTCTCGATCGGCCGGATGGGACCCGTTACGTGGGTTTACAGCACGGAGATCCTCCCGTTGAGACTGCGGGCGCAAGGGGCGAGCATGGGAGTGACGGTTAACGGCGGGACCAGCGGTTTAATCTCGATGACTTTCATTCATTGTACAAAGCGATTACCATCGGTGGAGCCTTCTTCTTGTACAACGGGGCGGAAGTAGTGGCGTTTTGCTTTTTCTGCGCATTCTTTCCGAAGACGGGAAGGAGAACACTCGAGGAAATGGATGGACTTTTCGGTAAATTGGTGGGTTGGAGGGAAGAGGCAAAGAGGATGAAGATGAAGGAAGTTGACGGTGACGGAAGGAGTAACGGTCAGATCCAATTAGAAAATAATATAACACCTAAGGCTTGATAGTGAATCCAAGGATAATTTAGTAAATACGTATGTCGTGATAAATTGGGAGAAAATGCATTCGATAATGTTGGGATGTTTAAAGTTTTGATTCTTGTTGCTTAATTAGTTGAGCAATTCGTGAGTATTTTGAATTCGATTTGGTCAAAATTCGATAAAATCTCGATTCGAATTAACTTGAGCTCGAGTTCAACTCGAGACCTTAACGAGATGAATGGAGTAACAAAATTTTTTTAACGATCACGAATTGAGCGCTACCCAACTCGCGATCAACTCCCTTGATAAGCCCTCTTAATTCCAGTGATTAAAAGTCATGGTAATATAAATGCTTAATACAAAAATAAGTACTTAAACTATATCTAAAATTTACTTTTGACGTCTAATTTTGTTTTTGTTAAAAATAAGCATTTAATATTTTTTTATATAATTAAAGTTTATATGATTATAGGATATAGAAAGATTTATACAAATAATTAGAGATCCAATTTAATGTGTTAGGATAAAGGGATAAGAGATGTTAGATCATGCATGAGATCATGTACAAAGATGGGACAAAGAACCCAGTTGAGCCAGCAAGTGGTGTTTTGTCTTACGCTATTTTGAAACAAAACACCAATTTGTGTGTGGTCTAATTCTTTGTTTTGATTGGTTGTTTGAAGGCTTTTTCCACACATGTTTTAATGGCTATGGTTTCTCTTTTAGTACACGCCATGGTGTGTAAAATTCAACGAAGACTGTTCTTCTTGGACTTGGGAGGAGTGTTAGGTGTAATGACGACAATAATGTCCAAATTTGTTGCAACCTCTGCTTTTCGTTCTTAATCTGTTCAATTGCATACTTGGATAAATTTCTTTCTTTGCGGAGGTTACAATCATGGCTGAGTCCGGACCCGAAACCGGCGTCGTTTCGAGTCGGCCGGCCGTTGTGGTAGCGGATTTTGAGGTTTCAAAGAAACCTAGGATGAACAAGTTTGCTTTTGCTTGTGCTGTACTTGCTTCCTTAACTTCCATGTTACTCGGTTATGGTAAGTAAAAAAAAATTCATTTTTAAGCTCTTTTTGGGTAACTTTTTAGTGACGATTTCAGTCTAAATTTTGCATGAAAATAGATATAGGAGTGATGAGTGGAGCTATAATGTTCATAAAAGAGGACTTGAAAATCAGCGACGTTCAGATTGAAATCCTCGTCGGTGTACTCAGCTTGTATTGCCTAATCGGTTCGATTGTCGCCGGAAAAATCGCCGATGTAATTGGTCGTAGATATACCATAGCGTTGGCTAATATCATTATCTTCGTCGGATCTCTCCTCATGGGTTTCTCGATCAATTACGCTTTGCTTATGTTCGGTCGATTCGTCACCGGTATTGGCGTCGGCTTTGCCCTTATGAGTGCTGTTCTTTATACTGCCGAAATTTCCCCTGCTTCTTCTCGAGGATTTCTCACCTCATTCCCTGAGGTAATTCTATATTGTCTCGAGTTGAGTATTTTTACTTTAAACTTATACTTGATTTAATTTCATTTATTAGAAAAGTTTGATAGGATTTGATTTAAATTTTTTAAAAATAAAATTAATTTTATAAGATGGAACCAGGTTAAAATATATTAAATTCATATCAAATGTTTATTATTAATCCAAACCTTTAGGCACAATATTTATATATATAGAGATTGTAATCAAGATTTAATTTTATCTGTAGGTGTGTATTAATAGCGGGATATTATTGGGTTACATTTTGAACTATGCATTTTCAAAGCTACCGTTAAACATCGGGTGGCGGTTGATGCTCGGCGCCGGAGCTATCCCGTCAATTCTCTTGGCTTTTTCCGTTTTAGCAATGCCAGAGTCACCGCGTTGGTTGGTTATGCAAGGTCGACTTGATGAAGCCAAGATTGTGCTTGAAAAAACCCTCGAAACCAAAGAGGAAGCTCAACTTCGACTCAATGACATTAAAGAAGCTGCCGGATTCCCCCCAGGTTTCACCGCCGACGGCATCGTCCAAAAGCCAACCCACGGAGAAGGGGTGTGGAAAGAATTACTATTGCACCCGACACCCGCCGTTAGACACATCTTAATTTGCGCCGTCGGCATCCATTTCTTCCAACAATCATCCGGTGTAGCCTCTGTCGTTGTATATAGTCCGAGGATTTTTGAAAAAGCAGGGATCACATCATCGGACGGTAAGCTGCTTGCCACCATAGCCATCGGATTTTGCAAGACGGTCTTCGTCCTGGTGGCGACGGTTTTACTTGATAGAATCGGACGCCGCGTTTTGCTCCTGAGCAGCGTCGGAGGCATGGTGGGGTCCCTGCTGACGCTGGCGTTCTCCCTGACGATCATCAACAGATCGGAGGAGAAACTAACGTGGGCAATCGTGTTGTGCATGATTATGGTTTTAGCTTTCGTTTCGTTTTTTGCAATCGGGATGGGGCCGATAACCGGCGTTTACGTATCAGAGATCTTCCCGTTGAGGCTACGCGCTCAAGGGGTGAGCTTAGGAGTGGCGGTGAACAGGGTGATCAGTGGGGTCATCTCCATGACCTTTATTTCATTGTACAATGCGATCACCATCGGAGGCGCCTTTTTCTTGTTCGCCGGCTTCGCCGCCGTTGGATGGATGTTTTTCTACGTGTGTCTGCCGGAGACACGTGGAAAAACACTGGAGGAAATCGAAGGGCTTTTTGGTAAATTGGTATGTTGGAGGGAGGCTTCTAAGGAGATGAAGGAAGGTGAACCATGAAGGAATTAATTCTTCAATTTGCTACGGAAGGCAATATCTCATAATAAATTTCCCCTTACATTCCATGTTTGTACATTTTTATTTATTAAAATAAAAAAAATTAAGTTCTGATTCCTAGTGTTATCGTTCTAAAGTTTGGTCATCTTTATTATTAAGTTCTAGTCATCTATGTTATTGTTTTATTAAATTTTAATATCTCAAAAATTGAATGTCATTAATTTGATAACATACCATGTTAAAAAACATTTGATTTTTTTTTTATTTTTAACTTAAATTTTAGACAAAGTATTAATTATGAACCTTTTATAAACCCAAAGGAAGAAAATTTTAATTTATCCCTATTATTTAATATGTTTTTCTCACCTCTCTTGAAACCCAGACTTGTCGATCACTTTTCATGCTGGTGATAACTACGACAAACAACTCCTTGGACTTACTGTACGATACATTGATCACCGTGAAATATTCGGAATATCATCTTCCAAGGGGTCTCTATTCAAGTGAATCAAATAGTCACCTTTAATCCTATGTGGTGGATATTTTATATTAAACTACTCAAAACTCATAAATTAGATAACATTACGTACGGCTGAAAATATAAACGAAAAAGTCAATAGTTTTATTATTATATTATAAGTAAAATTTAAATCATGTGTAAAGAAACATTATTATCGTCGCTCGTTGACTCTTAAGAAAGCTGAGATGTCTGCTTGATTTTGGGCCAAAAACACCAAACTCAGATATCCCGTTTTATTACCACATTATACGGCATTTAAATCATCTCTATATATAATTTATTAAAACTTATTACTATTGTTATCTAAGTTTACCACATACATAATCACTTTAGTTATTGAGTGGTTTTCCTAATACAACGGACTATTTTAGTAATAAAGATAAACAAATCATGACAACAATACCTCTAACTAGTAATTATGTATTTTATCGCTTTACTTTACTTTATGAAAATTAAACATTTACTTTAGTTTATTGGAATTTCATCTTTGCACTTTACAAAAAATTAACAAATTAGGTAACACAATTTCCCAGGGTAATATTATCGTTAAATTATAAATACCAAAAAAAGACTTAAATATCAAATTTCACCTTAAAACTAGACCAATGTATCAAAATACATATTTATCGGATTAAAAATTAGACCTTAAACACAATATTATCATATATACACCCACACGTGCCAATGTTGGCTTTTTTTCGTCCACGTCATCACTCCGGTGGGCCGCATCTCTGAACATAAAAAATCCTAAAATTCACACCACATTCACCCCAAACTAAAACCCAAAATATACGATCCCGATCCACGGTATTGCTTTTTACACGTGTCGAAAAATCCCATCTCAACCGTTCATGCCAGATCACTTGGTCAGACTTCTCCTCGCCCTACTATTCTCTAACGTCCCTTGGATCAATAAAAGAACTCCATCGAATGGTCAGAATGCTGCCCGAAATTCAGCCGGGCAGATCTCATCGCCTTTAAGAGGGGACCTTATCCTCCTCTTGTTCGTCGCTCATCAAAATTCATTAGGGTTAAAAATTTAAACCCTAATCGTCTCGTAGATTGTTTATATTTTTTAGAAAATATTTTCAGTTTTTTCCCCAGTTTAAATTATAGGCTACATTGGTTAAGAGGCACGGGAAGTTTACGCTCGATCGTTTTCATGGTTCTAGTTTGTCAGCCGCGATCGCGAGACCCTCGCCGGAACCCTGCTGATTCCCGGAACTTGAATGGCGTCGGCCTTTTTGGCGAATCGAAGTGAGTCAAATTGGCCACGGCAGCTGAAAACCAGTGTCGCTTTAATGGGCAAAGTTCCCTTTACAGCAAAAAAGCCAAACCCTAAGCCTAAATTCAACAAGAAACGTCATTTCAACCATCAATTGGCGCAACCCGACGATATTGCAGGCCATGTAGTCGATGATCCCCCTGCCTTGACCCATTCGGCGGCTTCTGATGATGCGTCTTCAATTAATCGGAAGATAAATGATTTCAGCTCGGGCAATTACGTTAGCTTCCCCATCAGCTCTTATACGAGGAAGGAGTTGATTGATCTAAAGTGCCGGTTGATTTCCGAGTTGGAGCAGATTCGTGAATTGAAGAATCGAATCCAGTCGAATGATTTTCAGGCTAGATCCAGCTCCACGAAAAATTCGTTACCCAAAAAGAACATTTCAGGAAACAAGCGGCCTTTGTACCCAAATTTCAGCAAAGAATTGAAGAGATTGAACCCTCAAGAGAATGGAAAAGCATCGGAGGCTTATTTGATGAAAAGTTGCTCCCAAATATTGAGCAAATTGATGAAGCATAAACATGGCTACATCTTCAATTCACCGGTAGATGTCGTTGGGTTGGGTCTTCATGACTATTACGCTATAGTCAAGAACCCGATGGATCTGGGCACAGTTAAATCGAGGTTGGCTAAGAAATTTTATGTGTCTCCTTTGGATTTCGCGGCCGATGTCAGGCTTACTTTTAATAACGCAATGATGTACAATCCAAGGGGGCACGAGATTTATGCATTGGCTGAGCAGCTTCTTGCGAGATTCGAGGAATTATTCCGGCCGTTGAGTTTGAAATTGGAGGAAGAATATCCACAAGAAATGGAGTGTTACGAGGAAGAGTTGCAAGCAAGTTCTTGGGATCATGGGGAAGCTGAGAGGATGAACAAAGATTGGGAAATAGATAAGGATGATTCAATTAAAATTGCAGCGAGATCTGATAATGTTGCTGGGATTTCGGGCTATGTTTCAAACCTAAATCCACGGCCAGCACAAATGCAGTTGCAGCCGCCGCCGCCGCCAAGGATGGCTTCTCCAGTTAGGGTACCACCAGTGAAGCCAGCGAAGCTGCCAAAACCGAAGGCCAAGGATCCAAATAAGAGGGAAATGACTATGGAGGAAAAGCAAAAGTTGGGGCTTGGATTGCAGAGCTTGCCACAAGAGAAGATGGACAATGTGGTTCATATCATAAGGAAAAGGAATGGACATTTGACGCAGGATGGGGATGAGATTGAACTCGACATCGAGGCCATGGATACGGAGACACTGTGGGAGTTGGATCGATTTGTCACTAATTATAAGAAGATGGTCAGCAAGATGAAGCGGCAAGCATTGATGGCAAACAATGTTGCATCTAATGACAGCAATAGAGTAAGCACTAAGCACATTGTAATTGCTTTCTATGAAACTGATCTTTATTAATACACTAACTTGTGAATGATGGAAAATTACAGAGAGAAGAAAATGGGGAGAAGATGGATGTTGAAATGGAGATGAAGAAGATGAAGAAAGGCGATGCTGGAGACGAAGACGTAGATATTGGGGACGAAATGCCAATGAGCAGTTTCCCACCAGTGGAAATCGAGAAAGATAATGATCGAGCCAGCAGCAGTTCAAGCAGCTCCAGCAGTTCAAGCAGTGGTTCTTCGTCCTCGAGCGGTACCATTACTTCATTCCATAATATGTAATGATTGTGTCAAATCCGTTTGCGGAAGATCTCTCAAATTATTGATGCTAATTTTGCAGATTCGGGATCGGGCAATTCTTCAGGAAGTGATTCTGACGGTGATGATGCTCGGTCATAAGGCCTCGGTTTGAAGCATGAGCTTGTCTGCTCAATTTTTTTGTGTTGTGGGGGGGGGGGAATCCAAGAGGAATGGGAATTTAGATGAGGTAGATTTACTAACAGTGCTAACAAATTAAAAGTTAGATACGAACCATTTTCTTGTTTTGTTGAATGTACAGGGTTGGGTTGTTTAGAGTGTGTTGTGTGAACCTTGTAATGGTTGCTCTCTTTAGGGAAAAGAAATGGATGATTGCCAGAAGAATGATGAATTTGTGGGGTTTGGCAGATGTAGTGAAAAGAGGGTATTTTTGTAGGGAAGAAATAGTTTGGGGGGTTAGAAGGTATGCGTACTTTGATTTTCAGCATGAGTAGAGGCATGTACAATTCCAATCTTTTGCATCTTGACTTGTTATTGTTTGTACTTGGTTTGCATTGTACAATTACAACTGCAATGCTTGTTGAAGTTCATTGTGTTAGTGTTGAAGTTGGAGACTATACGATCTCAAGTTGGGTACATAACAACTCTTACTGCATAAATGGTGGGCTTCATTTGTTACTGCTTGCCTGCCACGTTCCACTTCATTAAACCTGAGAGCAGGTCTTAACTCTTTGGAACTCAACATATACATACATTAAGGCCTTAAGATGCCGTCAACAACACACTTATGATAAGGTCACGACCATCAAATTTACATTTTTCGGAATCGGAAACTTGAGATCAAATTTTAAATTATGCTAGCTTCTAAATACGACGACTATTACCATACTAGTGTGTTATAAAATAAAATTCATCAATTTAACTAATCTAAAATTTTTAATTTGACTTGATTAAATGATGATCGTATTCTTACTCAAATTGAAATAACCAATTAATTTGAATTAATATAACTTTTTAATTTTTAAGATTTCTTTATGAAATTAAGACTGCACTATTGAATCACAGAATTTGATACAAAGATCTAGTCTACACTAAGGGAGCTTATTCCTATTCAATGGCGGATCTAAACCACATTTTCACTGAGATCGGGCAATTCCCAGTACCTTTGTCGTGATTTTTCACCTTCGAGCTTCGGGCCCAATTCTCCATTTAGGCTCAAAATGAATATTCGAGGACGAAGAACCCCCCCCCCCCACCCCAAAAGAGAAATGGAAAAGCTGAAGAAGAAAATAGGATCGATTTCGTTTTGGAAATGGGTGGTAGCTTCGATCATCTTCAGATTAATTCCAATTTACTTCCGCAAAAACCTCAATCTGTCCTCTCGTCCCGAAGTTTCCACTCCGCTGTAATTTCCGTTTCCTTCAGTGTAAAATCAATTTCCTCTTCTTTGTACTTGTTTTTTAGCTTAATTTTCCTTTTTGATTTTTCTTGGTTGCAGTGGCTGAAGGTTACTGGTTAAAGCAGTCGCCCATGTCTCCTTATGCAGGTTTTTCTCTTTTTTTTCTTTGCCCAACATTTTCATTTTTTAAAAGTCTTCGTATTAATTCGATAAAATATTAAGTACTTGATTTCTCTCTGGGTTCATGTTTATCAGGATCTATGTACCATGGTTCACCTTTGTTGTTGTCTCGTCTCGGACCTCTTGCCGTTAAGAGGTGCCCTTCAGCTCATTGATAGACGTTAACCTATAATTGTTTTTTTTTAATTTACTTAATAATTTGGTTTTTTTTGGTTGGTTCAGAATTGAAGGACAACCTAATCATCTTTTGTATAGATAGAATGTTTTCTTTTTTACTAATTTTGAGTGTTTAAACTTTAAAATTCTATTTGAGGCAAAACGTAGAATATATTCTTCTATGGACTTCCGAGCATGGCATTCTATTTTCTTAAAAGATTGTGTATTTGCTTGCTCATGCAGTTAATACCTACATATTTTTTGATACAGTTTGGTTTCTGTGATTGCAGATGTGTTAGTGCAATGCTTATTCGTGCTACTGGACAGAATCTTCAGCTTGCCTATCTCCGTACTTTGGGATCGTTAGACCTTGTTAAACAAATAGAAGGTTCAGGTAACTTCTTTACTCGGCAGTTTTAGTAAGAGGGAAAATAACAGACTTCCGTATGCATTCTTCATGTAATTACAGTTAATTGCATGTTAATTCCTCTCTTTTTCTTGTCCGAAGCTGATGAACTTAGTTATTGTTTTTCAACCAGAGCTCCACTCTTTGGGGGATGTTGCCGCCCTTATCTACTTATGTAATCCTTTCACAATAGTTGCATATTTGGGCTTGTCAACATTGCCAATTGAAAATATGGCTGTTATTTTGTGCCTTAATGGAGCATGTTCACGTAAGAGACTTTTAAAAGCTGCAATATCCCTCCTGATAGTTGATTGCTGTGCTTTTATGTGTATGTTAATTTTCTTTGAACACTATTCTATTTGTCTTGATTTCTTCCAAATCTTGGGTGAGATACACCACTTTATTATTGAGAACTGTATTATCTAATAATCTTTAGAATGATTATAAACCAAAGAATTGAAATTCATGCTTCTGGTGATTCAAACCCTTAGTATCTGATTCTGCTATAACTTATGAAACAATGATACATATTAGATAATGCAGTTCTCAAGAATAAAGTGGTGTATATGGATTTGTATATGGACCATCATTTGGTAATTTTTTTTTCTATGGATTTTTCTGTTGGGATTAGCAGGTATCAACATATATATGGATTTGGTGTATATTATACCTTTCTCGCATAATTTGCTACTCAATAATGATCTTTCTGGATTGCAGGACTAATTCCCTTGGCTGCTTTTGGGTGGGTCATTTCAACTCATTTGTCTCTTTATCCTGCTATTTTGATCATTCCGGTATACCTCGCTTTTGTTTTATCTATCCGTATCCATAGAATTGCATAACATGCACAAGATAGTTTTCGAATTTCCTTGTTCAGTTTCCTCAAGTCAATCTCCAAGAAGTATATTCATTGTGCAGTTTTCTCACAGGTGATCTTTTTATTAGGACGTGGTCCAGATGCTCCTCCCAGGAAATTGTTTCTGCAAAGGAACCAACAAAATGGAATGTTGAATCAGTTGAAGCTCCCTTCTGGCTTCTCCTGGGGACCCATCATTCGTTTTGCATCTTGGTCTCTTGTGTGGTCAGTCTATGTGTTGGTTCTTTGTGGCATTTCCTTGAAACAGTTTGGTGGTTTATGGGAGATGTTTAAAAGGTAACGATCAAATGCCATACGTTTCTCTTTCTTATTGTATTGAGCTAGGGTAAAATTTGACGATTAACCCAAGAATTAGTTTGCTCAAGTTTTATTTTTTATTTTCAATATTGTAAACATCTTAGTAATAGTTGACTCTTTATTTTCTAGGCCTAGGACTTAATATCTACTTTATATGTAGCCAGAAACAATTTATCATGAATGCTGGCAACAACCTTTTAATTTGAAACCAAACTAAGAAGTTTTGTGGAGCTTGATAAATTTATCCTCAATGATTTTCCACAACTAAGAGCAGAATATTAGGTCATTTGGCATTTGAGTTAAGCCATATTTTATCTTACAAGATTGTAGTATAAAAGATTTTGATTGTTCATTCTATGTGGCTGGTTTTGTAGCACATATGGATTCATCCTCACTGTGGAAGATTTGTCTCCCTATATAGGTTTCTTATGGTGAGTTCAAATTTATCTGTCATACATCTTATGCTGATCTTCGCTGACAGTTTCATGTCCCTGATATGTTATGGCAGGTACTTCTTTGCGGAAGTTTTTGAATTTTTCAGGAACTTCTTTTTGATAGTTTTTTTCCATGTCAATACTTTATTTATGATATTGCCATTAGGCATACGGCTTCATCACCAACCTTGATACTTGGGTTTTGTATACGTTGCCATATTTTCCATGCTAAAGCCTATCCATCAGTATGTTCTCACTATATCCTTTTGGTTGTTCCGTTTTTACCATTTTTTTCTTCGTAACTAATTTGTGAAAATTTGAGATGCAACACCATCAACTTTGTATATGTGACATGGGCTAAATCAATCACATACCTGCGGTCTTCGATAATGTAGTGGTTTCAGGACCAACTTAATATTACAAAATCAGATTGGTCGTTCTCCTAACCTTTTGTGCTTTAATATCAATTAGGTTGGAGATTCAGCACTGTACTTGGGTTTGTTGGGTTGGTTTGTTAACGAATTATCAGGCAAGTTAATGGAATCTTTTTCCGATATTGAATGGAATTTATAATTGATTCATATTTTAAGCCTTATTTCTGCCTTACAGATATGCAATTCTCTCTCTTCCTCTTCTGTGGATATGTCGGGGTTTCTCTTCTAAGCCCGGTCATGCACAACCTATGGATATGGAGGGTACATCTCTTCCTTTTTTAATGTCGAATTAGTAGAAATCTATTATTCATTAGCGCTTATGTTGCTCCGACTCTTCATTTTTGTTGAGGTACCCATGTTCAAAGCCTGTGTCCGACCTATATTTAGACTTGTATGGGGGATATGACCTTCCAAAGACTCCAAATACATGGAAAAACTTCTGAAAGATGAATAAACCCGTATTGGACATGTACCCGAATCTTACACTCACATACGAGTCTGAATAATGTAGCTTAGTACTGCTATTGACTTGCTGAAATTTACAGGGTACTGGAAATGCAAACTTCTACTTCGCAACAGCTATGGTTTATGCTTGCTTGCTTGCAGGTGAGTTTTTTTTTTCCTGATTTTTTTGTGTAACTTGATATCAGGTCGTCGAAAATAGAACTCCAATGTAAACAAATTAGCTTCCTTGATATTTTTGGACGATTTTGCGAATGTTTCAACTTACCATTTTTTGAACGAAATTTGATAACTGATTCTATCCCTTACTTTGGCCTTGTTTTGCAGATTGTATTGGTCGTCGAGGGTGTGAGTGCCATGTTAAACCATGACAGAAAGTTGAGACGCCTAATCACCGGCAACCCCCAAGTCGACAAATCCAGAGTTCGTTGCGATTCTTCACCTTAATTCGGCACTACCAGAAAGATCCTTCCGGGCAGGTTGGTGCCACCATATCTTTGCTCTCACCACTGTTCCATTGTATCGAGATCTTGTTTGCCTTCACCGCATGGAATTCGTCGGAAATGATCGTTCATTCTATGTTTGTTTTCGCATGAATGGTTTTGTATAAGCTAAAAGTTGCCGAGAACCTTCCATCACCACTGAAGTTGTCAAAAATTGGTTCAAAATTATTGTTAAAACCTTCAAGTTTTCAATAGAAAGTAGAGGCCTTTTCACATTACATGAGATATTTGAGGTCGTGTTCAGATAATGCAAGTAAATCATTCCATTTCCATTTTAAAATTTTAACTCGTTGGTTGGATCCAGAACCTGTCAGAGGGTCGGATTGAGTCATGATCCGAATAATATGTTCTTTCTAAATAAATTAATATAGCATTTCCTCTGAAATATTGTATCAGTTAATATTACATTTCAAGAATTATATTTTTGAAGTAATTATATATATATATATATATTTATTTATTATTCGATAAAATAAAGATCTAGTTGAAAGAATACAGAGAGGAGTTTAAATACATGAAATTAAATATAGTATTAAATTAAACATTTTTCATTTTAAACTTAAATTTAAATTCATCTTTAAAAATTCTAATTAAATTTGATTCGAGTTTAGGCCTACCATTAAGTTTACCAAAAAAGCTGGTTTCTTTTGAATCTTAAATGGCGATAATATCCATAGCAGCATTTGATATTTCCATTCAAACCATTTGAAACCACTTGTGATTTGAGTGAAATAACTGTCCTCCATCGTCCACGCGAAAAGATTTCCCACTTTCGTCTGTATCTTTCCGTCAGACCAGCAAAATAATTCCCGGCCCGCAATACAGAAAAAGCAAGGATAGAAAATCTGAAAACCCTAGAGAGAGAAAGACAGAGAAATGGACGGTAACTCTACGGAGGTGGAGCGGTGGCTGACCATAGCGGAGAAGCTCCTCGCTTCACGTGACTTCCACGGGACGAGAACGTTCGCGATTCGAGTTCGAGAATCGGCCCCCGTCCTCGCCGATCAAATCCTCGCCGTGACAGACACTCTCTTGACCGTCCAAGCCAACCCTCATGATTGGTACGGCATACTCCAGCTCGTTCCCTTAACTCAGTCCGTGGAAGTGGTGGCGAGTCAGTACAGGAAACTCGCCATTCTTTTGAATCCTGCGGAGAACACGCTCCCTTTCGCAGATCAGGCGTTTCGGTTCATTTCCGAAGCTTGGAATGTGCTTTCGAATCCTTCCAAGAAGCTCATTTACGATAACGAGCTGAGGTTCCTTCAGTTTGGTCAGGTGAGTCAGTTCAATGAACTCGGTCAGCTTGGCCAACAGCATTATCAGCAGCAACCGGAACTCCAGCAACCGCAAACGCAGATGCTGTTCATGCAACCGCAGCCTCCTCCTCCCAAAGAAACGCAAACGCTATTTATGCAAACGCCGCAGAAAGAAACGCAAACGCAAGTTACGCAATCACTATTTGTGAGAAGCCCTAGGAGTAATAATAAAGATGGAAATACTGAATTAGAACGAGGAGGGCAGTTGGGTTTAAATAATGCTCCTCCGGAATCAACTCGGCCGGGTGAGTCAGCTTGGACGAGGCAGATTTATCAGCTAGGTCTAGCTGAGCCGAATCAGATGAATCAGACAGGATCAGTAAGTTCGAGCCATATTAGTTGGCCGGAGACTACACGGGCGAGCCAAATTAATCGGCCTGAGCCTATTCGAGCCAGCCAGGTCAATCAGTTCGGAACATCTAGCTCTAGTCACTTTAATCTGACTGAGCCGACTCGGACGAGTCAGGTTAATCACACATCATCTGCACCTCCTCCTCCTCCTGCTGCTTCTGCAACTACCACTACGGAGCATAGTCGGGCAGAGCCAGCTGATTTTGCTCAGAAGACCGATTCTACTCGGCCTAATCAGGCTTCTGGGTCAGAGGGACTGACTTTCTGGACGGCTTGTCCTTACTGTTACGTTCTCTATGAGTATCCAAAGGCGTACGAGGATTATACACTAAGGTGTCAGACGAAAGAATGCCGGAGAGCTTTCCATGCGGTGGCGATACCTTCACCTCCTTTGAATGGAAAGGACACATATTTCAGCTGTTGGGGGTTTTATCCCTTAGGATTTTGCGGGAATGGTAAGAATATGGGCGGTAATTTTCCCAGTTGGTCACCTATTTCTCCCATGTTTACTTGCTCTAACAACAAGAATGCAGGAAAAGAAAAGAATCCCAAAAAATCTGCTCCTAGAGTGTTCTATGACGATCATGATGTATATGTAGAGATTTCGGATTCGAGTATGAATTCTGAGGGTGACGATGAATGACCAAAAAATATGAAAGAAAAGTAAAAAGGTGAAGAGGTGAAGGATTCGTGGGAGAAATGCAAAGAAACCACGAAGTGATAGAGTGAAGAAGGGGACAAATGAGTAATGACCAAGTTTATTCTGCTAATTTTAGTGAATAATTTGAAAACTTGATGGACATTAGAGGCCATGGATGACAGAAATTCGTAATTGCTTTAGGTTTCTAGGTTGAATGCTTTCTGCTGGTTTTGGCCTTGTACTGTAATTCTTAGTGCTATTTTGCTTGTTTAGTGGTTTTATTGTTTGGTTGTACTGTAGTTTATTTTTCCTAGTAAAAGCTTCTTTATTGTATATAATCTGTTCTCTATGATTTTGAATTTTATTTAATGTCTTTATTCTATGTTGTTTTGCTGATAAGAAGAAAATAGTTGTATTGCAAGGGTATTACTTCAGGTTTTTATGTTCACTGCTACTCTGTTGGTATTGGCCTTGTATTGCAATTTGAATTGCTATTTTCAGTATTTTACTGGTGTAGTGGTTTTATTATTTGGTTTTGCTATAGTTTGTTTGCCATGGTAAAAGCTTCTTTATGATGTATATTTTGTTCTCTTTGCTATCTAGTTGATCATGAATCATGATCAATTTGAGGTGGGGTGGTGTATGATTTTGATCGAGTTTTATGCAATGTCTTTATTCTATGTAGTTTTTGCCGATGAGAAGGAGGCTACAGTATGAGTTTTTGGCTATCGGCTTGTTGAAATGGTTTTTAATTCAATGTTTTTTGGGTGGTTTATAGTATCTCAGTCTAATGTTTATTACCGGTGTGAGCTGATTGATTTATCTTAGAATGGTGAATTTTTTCTTGGTATTGTATTTGTTTAAAAGACTATCAGAGTTGACTAACTTCTTTCTTGTGTTGAGAGGATTCATTGCTTTAAGAAATTATTTCAAAAATGTTGATAATGTGTTGGAGGATCTGTCGATTGCTTGTATGGAACCATAACAATTGGAGGATCCCTGGTGTGCCTTGGTTGAGGATAACGCAGTCCGTAGATTGTGTCATACTTACCGCGACTTATCTTGGGTTCTAAGCTACTTCATGTGGTTCATCCTGGTTTATTTGGTTGGAGAGCCATGAGGACCAGTCGAAGAGTTTGTAGACTTGGAGGACCAAATTGGAGAGATAGTGAACCTTGGAGGACCAATTGCCACTGAACGGCGCAATTGTTGTTGAAATGCGTTTGCGGGAATTGTTGAGCACCTGTATGTGGGGCAACGGTAAGTACAACATGAACTATGGATCATGTTCTACTCAACTGAGGCGCTTCTGAGACCCTTGTAAGGGTTTGGAGACAAAAGTCCGGTGCTAAAACGGCATCGAGAGGCATCTAGAAAACACAATACCTCTCGGTTGTTTGGAGTTCCGACTGAGCAATGGGAAGATAACTCCAACAATATGAACTCTTTGGTTTAGGCTTTTTATGGTCTTTGTTGGTTGCTTGGAACTATGCTGGCTTGAAGACCTTATATCTTTTTGGATCAAAATAAGATCTTTATCTTGGCTTATGAATAATACTAGTTAATGCATGCATATCTTTTATGGTATGTGTTTAACATTCGTGTTCTAATTATATTTGGACATGTCCCTCCAAAGAGGCAAAGATCATACAAATATGTGCAAAACCATTACATATAAATTTATGTCGGACAAGTATCTGTATCCGATGCTTATTCTCGAATTCGATCAACATAATTGTTTTGTTCAAAGGAGGACTATTATGCAAATTTAAGTGCTTTAGAGCAGCATTTACAGGGAATTTCAAATAATATCACGTTGATTGATCTGATGATGTGATTTCAAATATCTTAATAATCATTAAAAATAAGGGTTAAGTACACAATTGGTCTTTCGACTATAAGATATGATTTTATTAAGTCTATTGACTATTAAAAGTTACAAAATGATCCTTTAATTATGGAGTGTTGACTTGTTGAGTCCCTTGACTATTAAAAGTTACAAAATGATCACCCGACTATTTATTATTCTCCAAACTCGTCATTTCTTGTTAAAAAAATTGAGGATATTCTAAGTTGAACATTAACTTATTGACCTTAATATGATTAAATCTGATATCAAAATCTCAAATGATTATCATATTTCAGTCATCATGTTAATGTTTAGCATAGACAATCGTCAATTTCTTAACGAAAAAGAACGAGTTTGAAACATAATGAATAGTTGGGTGATCATTTTGTAACTTTTAATAGTTGGAGAACTTAATAAAAAAAGTATTTTCTAATTATATGCTTATTTTATAAATAAACTTAATAAAATAATATTATATAATCAAGGATGATTTATGGATAACTAACATAATTACTTAAATATAATTCTAATACAGTATAATTTACTCTAATTAAACCCAGACTAATTGAAGTTCAAGCGAGTGCTGTAAGAATATCTCCACCATTTTAACTTTTCCTTACCTACCCCCAACACTCGTACTACAAGCTTGATCTTTTTTTGGTAAGACAAATAGTTGCCATCCTTCACCAAAAATAAATAAATAAATAAATAGAGAGAAAGGCTGGTGAGAAAATGGACGACGGCAGCAACACCGAGGCGGAGCCATGGCTGAACGCAGCGTCGAAGCTCCTCACTTCAGGTGACTTTCACAGAACCAGAACCTTCGCGATCCGAGCTCGAGAGTCAACACCTGTCCCATAATATCAAATTGCAATTGCGGATGCAATTGCGGTGTCACAGTTACAAATGATGCGGATATTACGTAACGTGTTACAGTTGTTACGGACGTAATATCTTCCTCAAAAATCACAATACATCTAAAATATTATATTTATATATTTTATTATTATCTTTTAATATACTAATATTAATATATTCTTTTAATATTTTATTTTAAAAATAAAAATTTAATTTTATAGATAAAAATTTATTAAAAACAAATATAAACTATAAAAATTCGATCATACTGGATAATGACTAATAAAAATTATAATGTTAATGAATAACATATAAACAATATCACTAAAATCATATCAAATTTATATTGTAACATAAAAATTTTCCTTTTACACCACTTAGAAAAAAAATACATAACTACAAATATAAAAATTATATATCTTTTAGTTCACCACAAAAATAAATGACGTCACATATTTAAAGCATTTTTATCTTCGTCATTGTCTTGGTTTTGATTCCTTCCTATTCCATGTGAAGAAGAAATTACATTATGTGCATCATAAGATATATTATTGGTAGAAAATATGTTGTATGATAAATAATGACAAAAAAATCCATAACTTGAATTTTGTTCAAGGTAAAGTAGATAACATAAATTTGATTGGTAAGAATGAGAACCATAAGATGATTAACTAATTTCATTATCATGTATAGCTAAACTATATGATGATGAACCTGTAAATGAATCATAAAAGTGTTCTCTCATCTTCGTATGAGTTCTATCATCATCATTTCTTCTATTTGTGATATATTTGTTCTATACAAACCTGAATTATCATCGTAAGGATATCTAGGTAAGTCAACAACACTATTATTATTTTTGTCTTTTACACATACTATCAAGGAATATATTCCTTTTTTATTTTATTTATAATATTATTTATTTATTTGTATTGGTTGATCCTAAATTATGTAATAATACTTATCAATTATTTATTTTTCTACGTTTATATTTCTGCACGCTCACGCCATCACTTTTTTATTTTGTCAATGAATATATTCTTTTTTTATTTTATTTATAATATTATTTATTTATTTATTTTTTATATTATATATTAGATAAAATTTTATAGTTTCATAATAAATAGATAAAATACATATACTATTATAGTATTATAAAGTGAATTCTTCTCTTATACAAAATTTATATAATAATAAATAATGATATTTAATGTTAATATAAAAATTTAATTTAAAATTAATCACGTTAATTTTAGATATGAGAAAAATTTAATTTAAATTTAAATTAATTTAATTTTAAAATAATATTAATAAATAATTTAATTAATTCAAATTTAAATAATAACTATTACAATATTACTAATGATATATATTTATAATCTAGTTTTAAGAATTAAATTAAAACAATTCTTCTATGTAATTTTATATTTTAGATAATTTAAAGTTTATTGCGGTGTTGTAGCGTAATTTATAGCGTATTGCGACATAATTTATAGTGTGATGCGGTGTTACGTAACGATTTTTTACCGCAACATCAAGATACGGTGATATTACGTCGCGGTAACCTTAAAAATGTTACGATGCAGGCCGCAGTTTAATACTATGGTCCTGTCCTCGCCGACCAAATCCATGCCGTCATCGACACTCTCTTAACCGCCCAAGCTAACCCTCGTGACTGGTACGGCATCCTCCAACTGGTTCCGTTAACTCAGTCCATGGAACTCGTTGAGATTCAGTATAGGAAACTGGCGATTCTGCTGAATCCTGGGAAGAACATACTCTCTTTCGCAGATCAGGCGTTTCGGAAGCTTGGAATGTGTTGTTGAATCCTTCTAAGAAGCTTGTTTATGATGATGAGTTGAGGTTCCTGCAGTTTGGTCATGTGAATCCACTTGGACAGCAACATTATCAGCATCAACAACCGCAGACGCTGTTTATGCAAACGCCGCTGAAAGAAACACAATCACTTTTTGTGAGAAGCCCTAGAAAAAACAAGGATGGAAAGGACGCGTTAAAAGGAGAGCAATTGTGTTTACATAATTATTCTGCTGGATCAAATTGGACGAGGCAGATTAATCAGAAAGGTTTAACTCAGCCGTCAGATTCATCAGACAATATCAGTTTGTGCGAACCATATTAGTTGGCTGAGCCTACACCTTCGAGCCAGACTAATCGATCAGAGCCCATCGGGGTCAGCCAGATTAATCAGACAGAGTATAGTCGGATTGAGCCAACTCAATCAGGTCAGATTAATCACTCGGCAACTCCTGCTCCTACTAAGAAGCATAGTCAGACACAACACAACCAACTGGTGCCACTCGGGCTAGTCAAGCTACTCAGTCAGAGGGACCGGAGAACGATTCGACTCCGGCTAGTCTATCTACTCTGTCAGAAGGACCGAAGAACGATTCGACTCTGGCTAGTCAATCTACTCAGTCAGAAGGATTAACTTTCTGGACCGCTCGTCCGCACTGTTACTCATGTTTCGAGTATCCGAAGGTCTACGAGAATGGGACACTAAGGTGTCAGACTAAGGACTGCAGGAAAACTTTTCAGGCGGCTGTGATACCGTCTCTTGAGACAGAGCCAAGTGGTGTGAGTCTGAATACCTATTTGACTCAAGCTAGTCAATCTACCGAGTAAGCGTGACCAACTTTCTCGACTGCTTGTCCATACTGTTACGTTCTTTACGAGTATCCGAAGGTAAACGAGGATTACACGCTAAGGTTTCAGGCTAAGAACTGCAGGAGAGCTTACCACGCAGTTGCGATACCATCACCACCAGTGAATGGAAATGACCCGAATTTCCGCTGCTGTGGCTTTTTTCCGATAGAGCGCACTGGTAATTTTCCTAGTTGGTCACCTATTTCGACCATGTTTGCTTGCCCTGACAACAAGAATGATGGAAAACAAAAGATTCCCAAAAAGTCTGCTCCGAGGGTATTTTATGATGAACGAGATACATATGTGGAGATATCTGATTCGAGTGTGAGTTCTGATGACGACGATGAAGACTGGAGAAATGAAAAGAGGGAAAAAAAGGCATGTTTTCAGAACCGATCATGTTACCGGTTCACTGGTTCAATAAGTCGAATCGATCCGACCGGTCGGAAGAACCAGATGACATCATAATTATTTAAAAAATTAAATAAAAATATCAAAAATATTTAATAAAAAATAATTTTTTATATCATAAGTCATATTCAAAGCAAGTCATAATATATATAAGTTAAAAACCATAAAATCAAATAAAACAAAATGATTCAAATTAACTACAACATAATATTTAAGGTAAAACATATTAAATAATAAATATAATTATATAACTATAATTAATAAATAAATTTTAGGTTAAAAAAATCATAACAAAATGATATTGTTTGGTTTAATTTTTTTTTAAAAACAATCTCACATGGCTAAGAAACATAGAAGAGCATCTCAAAAAGTCTAAAGAGTAAAAATATGAGAACAAAACAATCACACATTGCTAAGAAATATAGAAGCGCATCACAACTAACTTCTATAAATAATAGAGGTAATTTGACATTCAAAATCATGGAGCCTCTTGGTGAGCATTGAGTGAACTATTCTTTCACTTCAATCAAGCTCGAATTTTAGGCTTCAATCGAGCTTCTAAATTTTTTTTGAGTTCAAGTTTCAATATTATATTTCGAGTTTAAGTTGAACTTGATAATTTTTAGCTTGTGAGTTTGAGTTGAGTTGAGCTTACTTTTAAAGTTTTCAAGTTCGAGTTGAGCTCAGTAATACTCGAGTTCGACTTGGCTCGTTTAACAAACGACGTTGTTTGGTTTAATTTTTTTTAAAAAAAAATCCCGATTTTCAGTCGGTCCGGTTCGAACGGTTCAACAGTTCTGGCCGGTTCACTAATAGCAATTCAATCGGTTTAGATTGAACCGGACTAAGCAACGGTTCCGGTTGAACCGGCGGATCCGATTTTCAAAACAGAGGAAAAAGGTGAGCAATACCAAAGGGAAGAATCTCGGGGGAAAAGTGCGAAGAAACCAGAGAGTGAGAGAGTGAATCAGGGGTGTAATACCCAATATGGGGTTAGATTTTTTTTTCAATTTAAAAAAATGTGAAATGTTATAAGTCGATTGGAAAAAATGATTGTGTTATTATACTATTATTATTAAGCAAATTGATGGCCATTCAATTAGAGATATATTTTTTTTATTAAGGATAATGCATGGCCACTATGGAATCCATTGTTTTCCAGCTAAGAGGAATTTTATTTTATTCACAACTTGTTTCTTTGTTGAGAAAACAAATACGACAGCCTCTTGGTAACACATTTGAGCTCTAATTTCCAATTGTTTTATGAGAATTTGCTTCTTTTCCCAGTCTGAGAAGAGTTCAGTATCATGGCTTAGTCAGTTGCGTCCTCTGCAGTGAAAGCAATCGGCAAGCTGCTAGCAGACGAAGCAGTCTACCTTTAGGGCGTGGAAGAGCAAGTTGATGGTTTGCTAACTGAGCTCAAGTGGAAGCAAAGTTTATTGTTGGAGAATGATGTTAAACAACATGAGAACGAGGGGATTCGTCTTTCAGTTGCTGAAATTAGAGAGCTTGCCTATGATGCCGAGGATGTTATCAAGGATTTTGTTCTCAGGATTGTGTCCAAAAAGGAAGGTGGTATTTCCGGTTGCATCAAAATATCTACCTGCATCTTGATTGAGGGATGGACACTCCACAAAACACGTTCAAAGATCGAGGAAATCTTTGAGAAAATACTCAACTTGGTCCGACGATTTCAAGCATATGTCGTGATGGGATTGAAGGATGGAGATGGGCCGAGTTATTCAATCGCAAGGAGGGAATTAAGGAACCCAAACGATTTTTGTTAAATCGACTATCATTCATCATGATTCTTGGTGAACAAAGGCCATATCTGTGATGAGGAAAGCTAGACGAGTTTAGGTCTTGATTGGCGATTGATTAAGGTGGTCTGCGTGGGGGGTCTCCAACGATCAACGGTGGTCAGAGATCGGTTGAATGAGCAGCTCGTTTGTTAGCTTTCTGGAGAAGAGAATGAAACAAAGTGGGAAAATAAGAAATGAAAATTTAGTTCAGAGAGCACGTGGGTTTTGAAAATATTGATAAAGTGAAAAACATGGAAAATCACAAGGTGAGTCACCCAAGTTTGGTGAGATCTTTACCTTGTCTATTTGTTTCCAAGTGGTTATAGTTATGACACAATAGTTTCTATAAGATCAATTTAATCCCTAATTTAAGTAATTAAATATTTTGATAGCATCATTAGTTTTTAGTTTTACCAATTGAGTCTTCAAATTATTATTTAAATTCTAATAAGCTAACTTTATGGCGAGGGAAATTATTTGGATATGAGTTAGTGATTTTGATGGCATGGATCGTGAGGAAATTATTGGAAGTTGATTTCAAGATCGAGGACGTTTGAATGGAATTTAAATGGTCGATCAGTATGACACGAAAATTGAGATAATACATTACTACCTCTTTATGCTTTATGGAACATGTTTAAATTGATAAATGCATGAACAAGATAATGTTGGTCACTTTGGTGGAGTTGAATAATTTATACACTCGATATGATGTGGTAGAAATTCTGTAACTAATTACGGATCGAATGACTAATATAAGAGATTGATGAATTGTTAGATTAAATTACAAGTTTGTGATTAGTGATAAACAAACCAACCCTGTATATGCAACTTATAATTTATTTCATCAAAGGTTAAATGTTAGAGGTACTTGGATGAGAAATTATGAGAATATTCCGGTAGGGTAAAATTATGAAAATACCCTTATGTTATAAAAAGACAAGATTTGAATATGGAAGTTAGATAAGAGGATTTTACAGACATATTGATCTGATAAAAATATTGATGTGCATAAGAAATGTTAGTTTTATTTGGAAATTATGGATAATCAATTTTAATCCTAAGAGAGTTTGTGAAGGATACTAGAAGTCTGTTAAGAGAACCGTTTCAAGATCAGAGACTGTTCAAGAAAGTAATTAATCATAGGATCTCTAAATTATATTATTTTCTTTAAGAGCTAATATCGAAATTATTTGGTTAAGAAATTACGAAAATGCCCTTAAGAGGTAGAATAGTTTGAGTTGACCCTGAATGAGAAAATACTTTGAGGATTCGTACTTAACTCGATTAAGTACGAATTTGATTGTTAAGATCTTGACTTAGTTCAGGAAAATTCATGATATTCCGTTTGTAAAATCTGATAAGACACTTGACCCAGAAATATCCGAGTTATGAGTAAATACCTGAAGAATAATTTGTCGGGGTGTTCTGTTGTCATAATTGTTCGAAAGGACTGAAATAAATGATAAGATTGAATTTAATAGTAAGATCAGACGGAAGGAAATGATTGAAATACGATGAATCTGTAAAATGACCAAAATACTCCTGTAATGGAAATGACCCAAGAATACCACTAAGCTCAAGAATGATTGGATATCTTCGAGCTCTGAAATAAATGGAATAAAAATGAACACCAAAATTACCAAAATACCCTTGTGTCCTATTCTAAGTAAATGCCTTGGATTAATTAAGGAATCCAAATAAGTATAGGTGTTGAACTACCTTTAGAAGTTATAGATCACAACTTAAGTAAGTTGATCAATCTTAAAGATATGTCAGTACCTGAACGACATAGATGTTTCTTGAATGTGTGTTCGTCTTCTCAAGTGTGGTTCGATGATAATTTTGAAAGTACTCAGCTCAACTCTGGATCACATCCGGTACTAAGAAATAAATATTCGTTAGAGAAATCAACCAAGAAGACCAAATTGAATGGATCTGAAGTACAATATATATATGAAATACAGGAACGTTTGTATTACTCTGAAAAACCCTGAAGTAACTGGAATGGACTTGACTGCTAAATAAGCTAAGTAACCTCAATGATTGAGGATTAAGTAAGTGAATTGGATAAGTCTGGAAATTCTGATGAGTTTATAAGATGTACTGTCCTTATGGAACATGAACTAAAAATCAAGCACGTCAGTATTTCATGATATCGTGGAAGTTTGGAAATGAAATAAAGATCATTGGAAGATCTATTCAGCGATGATTCTGAAGATGATCTATGAACAAGAATTTGTGGTATTAAAAAGTAAATACCCTGGAAAGAAAATGAATTGACAAGTGGACATAAATTGTTAAGGTTCTGAATCTTCATTCTCAAGTTGTTCGATTATCCGATCAATTGACATGGATGTAAAGGATTTTGAATACCCTTCTGATTACGTACAACTTCTGAAAATTGTCCGAATAAGATATGATCCTAATAATTCGCATTTTGAATAACTGATAATTCCGTCAGTTATTGAACTTTTTACAATAGTGATTGTAAATTCCGCCATTCTATCGGTATACTGAAAATCCGTGTTTCTCTACTTGCTAAGATTATCCAGTACCTCTGAATAATATTTGTAAACTCTGGTGTGTTCCCTAATCATATAATTATTTTATATGATTTACGACTTGAATTCTGTTCTGATACATGACCTGAATTCTGTTCTGATTTCTGATCTGGATTCTGTTCAGATATCTGTTCTGAATTCTGTTTTGATTTCTGATATCTCCGTTTAATAACGGAAAAATGTTTTAATTGGGGGTATTGTTGAAGGAAGAAGTTCCGCAGGTTCTTCGGCTTTGTGCTCAGGGTCTTATATGATGTGTTGGGTTGGGTGTATGGTTCTGGGGAACCTACACATTCTGATGGGATGGGATGGGGTATATATATATATATATATATATGTTTTAAAAGATCTGTATCTTTTTACTGGTTTTACGGGAACACACTAGATAACCTATTCTGATCTCATGAACTCAGTCATCCGAAATATTTGTCTGAACTGAAAGCTCATTGTCCGTTACCACCTGAAATATCAGTAGGATCTCTGCTCAACATAAAAATCTGTAAATATTCAGAAACAATAAGGAAGTATATATTTATCTGTATCTGTACGTTCATCAGCATCATCTGGTAGTTCTGAATTACTGAGCTTTCCGAAGCTTACTTTATTACTCAACATTGCAGGTTAAAAGAATTGTACCAGTGCATCTATCGCCTTCAGTAAGGGAGTTCTTCCGGCGTTGTTGCAGAGTATGATACATGTGATTAGGGGGCATGTAATTGTATTTTGATTTATATACGAATCTTGAAATATGTTTTATTTTTAAATAGTGACAACTGATTTTATAAGTTACACGTTTCAATAAAAGTTTTAAATTTTCCGCTATTTTTACAGTGGGTCGCTCCGGTGGCCCAAATGTGACACCGCGGATCGGATCTGGTTACCCGCATCGGTCTGGGGGTTACAAGGGGTGTAATGAACAAGTTAATGCGGATTATGGTGGGAACCTGAGTGGTGTGTCTATGGCGCCCGAGGGTGTGCCAAGTGAGTCGAGCAGAATGGGGGTGACAAATAGTGGAAGGAAGCAGATGAAACGAGGAATGAAGGTTTTGGGGAAGTTGGATTTGAACGTAGAGTTTAGGAACGAGGCGGAAGAGCTTGTCGGAGGGAGGAGTAACGCTGGAATCAAGGAGGATAACAATGAAGGGAATGGCTTTTTCGAGGGTCTAGATGAATTTTTCGGTAGTTTGCCTATACTCTCGGTTGTCGGGGATGATAAAGTGAAGGCTACTGAGTGAATTCAGATCCTTCACGAGCATTCGAGAAGTAGGTTCAAGGTTAATTTGCTTCTTCAGAACCAGCAGTGCACACATTGGTGAGAGAAACTAATCCCACTCTCTTGGAGTTCAGTATGTTGAGTTATGGTGCTCGGATTAGGTACTTATAGGAAATATACGAAAGATCGGAATAACATAATCTATTGAGCTGGGTGGTAGTAGTGTTTTGTGCAATCCAATGGGGCTAATTACATATATGCCTGTTGTAAATGTTCCACAATTTTACTTTTAAAGCAAATGGTAATATCAATTAGCCTCTCAATTTCTTCAAAAAAAAAAAATGTTTGTGTTTGACAAATATTCAGATATGAAGTATGATCATATCCTAAAAACTAAGAAAAACTGGAAGAGTATACATCATGTCAAAGCATACCGACATCATTTGAATCCGCAATATGGTGCAAGAACATGATGTAAGAGACACTCATAGCAATATGATTATATGATGTGCATAAGCACTAAAACTATGAAACTATACAGAGGATTCTCAACAGCTAATGCCATTGGCTCGAAATTCGGACTGGTTCTCGATCTCTGGTCTGTAGAATGAAACTTCGAATGTTAGCATTGAATCGGAATCATTATCGTGTGCACGATAAGCCCTTACAGATTGACAACCAAACCACTAGCAGTAATAAACAAAAAGCTGCATCTACAGCGAGAATGATACGGACTTGGCGGCACCATTTTTTACGGATGTTCTGAGATCCGGGTCTGATCCTCGTCGAATCCAAGTCCTTCGGTAATGTGTTGGACGAACTTGCTCCGTTTTGGTTATTCGAATCTAATGCAGTTGGATCGGTTTTTACTCCTCTATCAGTTGATTTCCGAGGCTCCTCCAACTCGATATCTCTCACCGCGATCACACGATCCTTATTCTTCTTCTCTTGCTTGCTCGGTTTTCCCAACAAAGGGGATTTTGTGGAACTAACAGCTTCGAGTTGGGCATTTGCATTGCTTGGAGATGACGGAATCTCAGTTTTCCAATCATTGCCACTATCCGAAACTTGTTCCAACGAAGCTATTAAGCTCCGGATAACCGGCACTAGTTGCTCTTCGACACCCATCGAACTCATACTCGAGAAACTACTTCTCGAACCCTTCCTAGTTACATTTCTAAATTCATCTCTTATGTGCTCTAGAAACCGAAGCACACCATGGTTTTCAACGGCATCATCGGCAATCGCGAAATAAACACACCCATCTTCGAACAAAAACCCAAAAGTCTGTTTACCTATCGTCTCGAAATACCATTTGTGGAACGAGGGGATCCGTTCCAAACACAAGGCAGCCATCCTTTCAACCTCATGATCTCCCACGCTGTATTCATATAGAATCCTATCATCCTTCGAAACACAACAATACTGAACAGTATTCCGAATTGATCCCATTGGAGCTCAAATCTTCAACTTCCAACACGAATAAGGTTTCGATTTTGAAAATCCGAAAGTTATCAACACTAAAGGCAATCAAGATGAGGCAAAACAAGAGATGTACAAAGCTCTCAGAGCAAGCTTTTATAATGATCGAAAAGAACTCAAAACTTCGATTTATAACTCGAATAAAGCTTTCGATATCCAATCCAAAGTTGTCAACTATCTAGGCAATAAAGATGAGGCAAAACAGGGGATGAATCAAGTTCTCAAGGATCGAAATTAACACCTGGAAGAACACAATCAAGTCCTCAGCAACAATGTCGAAAGCCTCGAGAAAATACCAACACAGATCTTCTGCTAAGTACTCAAATTGAAGAATTAAGCTCCTCATGCCTGTAACTTCCTAAGTACAATCACAATTAACCAATAAATTCGGTAAAATTCATACACAGTTAAAATTCAAGGAAAACCCAGAAATAATTCTCAACCACAATCAAAAGATCAACTTAAAACCTCAACTCCAAGCTTAATAGAACAATCAAACTGAAAAAAGTTTTGAACTTTTCAGTCATTTTTTGTCTTCTAAGCAACAATCAAGAAAAATCATTGAAAGGGTTATTTCTTTTAGTGATCAAAATCATAATTCAATTACCTGAGAACAAAATCTCTGGATGATCTTTAAAAATTCTGGAAAAAATATTGGATCTTTTACATGGAGAAGTAGAGAACTGAGGGAAAACCAGAGAGGGCTTGAGGGAGTTGAACCATAATGAAAGAGAAAGAAGCTTATTGGTTTAAACAGAACCTGGAAAAGATAAAACCAAGTATTTTAAACTTGTACCAGTGAAGTAATGGATTGTGATTTGATGATCTTTCTCTTCTTGACTGCTTCAAACAATGTCGTGTTTCTTTATGACTTAAAAAAAAATCAGTACAAAGATCCGACGTCGTCTACTCATGTATAAGGAATAGGTTTAATTGTTATTTTTGGGATAACTATCCATTAGCTTTTGAATTATTTTGTTTATTGATTGATCACTTAAAATATTTTAAGTTAAATATTAATTTTATATATTAATTAATATATCATTGATCGTCATTTGTAGTAAAATCGATATTGAAATGTTTATATTTTTTTTTATTTTTTTATTTAGATTAATTTTTCTTGAAACTCAATTAAAATCAACAAAAAAAATTCATCTAAAGTCCAATATTTTAAAATACTAATCTCCACTAATATTTAAGATGTATCCTTCTTCTTTTTCTTTTTGAAAAATGCTTCAAAATAAACAGATACTTTAGACTCTTTAAATTATTTAGTTAATAAAAATAATCAGATTTTATCTAATATTTAGTTTTAAATAAAATATAAGACAAATGTAGAATTTTAATTAAAAGAACTAAATAATTAATATGAATAGTAGTATGGATATAAATGATGAGTGGCCCAACACGACATCGTTTGGTATCCCTCCATACAAAAAAAATTGATTATAGGGTTTTACTTCAGATTCAAGACCAAAATCTCAACTTTCTCTTCCCCAATTTCATTTGGGAGCTTTGGGATCATTTAGGGATTTGAGAATATTGGGAAATCAATGGAGGCAGAGGTGATAAAAGCAGAGTTGGTATTGCCAACGCATATGAGTTTCAAGAGGGTACAAACGTATGAGAAATACCCAAAGGGCCAATCGAAAGTTAGGTGGAAACAGCTCAAGCAGATCATCCAAGCTGAAAATTACCAGAATTACGATCCCGATGAACCCAATTGTAAGCCTCTTTCGGATGAATATTGCTGTTTTTGAGTTGTTTCATTGAAATTCCTACATAATTGCATAGTCCAAAGCCTTGATTGAAATCTTTATACGGTGTTCTTTTAAGAGGAATTCCATGTTTAAAAGTTATGTTTTTGTTTTAATATCCTTTTTGTAATGGTCAACGGTGATAAAGCAATGCCTTTTTTTTAAAAAAAAATTGTATTTTGCAGATGTTAATATCGAATCACCGCCTTCGATGCAGCCGTGTAAAAGAATTTGTGATATTACAGGATTTGAGGTTTGTGGCTAACTGAATTAATCACTTGAAAGTTGAAACTTTTGATTTTTTTTTTTTCAGAACATATGCTTTAAGCTTTCGACTCATGTTGATCCGATTCTTTATTTTTCTTTAAGTATCCGCGCTTGACACTTGCAATATGATCCCCAACTTACTCGTTTTGCTGAGTCGAATTCTAGCTAATTGTGACTTGAATAGATCATTTCAATTTCTTGAACATAATAAAGAACAATTAACAAATTGTTGTGCAGGCACCATACCAAGATCCAAGGACGAATCTTCGCTATGCCAATGCCGATGTTTTCAAGCTTGTGAGATCTCTTCCAAATGAATATGTGCAAAGGTATCTGGCTTTAAGGAAGGCTGCAGTTGTTTTGAGGTGAAGTTCAAAAATTCGGAGATGGACTCTGGTCTTGAACTGAACGATTTAGTTTACAATTAGGTCAGTCTTTACCTATATGAATCATGATAGAGATTCTCATGATGTTTAATCTAAAATTTGTATGATTGATGGATGTAAGGAATACCGAACCATGTATTCTGTTCCATTTCGTCCATGGAAACCGAACTTCGGATAGTTTTATATGGCCTATGAGAAATGAGAAAGCTCTGTTGTTTGATACTTATATGCTTTGATATTGGAGAGCATCTCGGAGGCAAATCTCTCATAGTGATGACAACTGAGATTGCGGATATGCATATTTGCAAATATGAACCGCTAGCAATGAAGTTTTGATCTCTCTCGCTCCCTTGTTCTTACCAGAAGTTCATCCATGAGCTTTTGGTCCAGCGATCTGTGCAATGCAATTGTTTGTACTTTTCCTTTTTTGGTTTGAGTGTCTGATATCCGGTAGTCACGTTGGGCAATGACTAAATCTTAGATTGAGCTAAGACCCTAAACCGAGAGGGGAGGGGCAAAATCTCCGAATGTTGTTTCCTTGGTCCACAAGACTCGAATCTGATATCTTATTGAGCTCCTTGAGTTGTTCAGTTTCGATAGATTCTACGTCATGTTTTGAAGCGTCTTCGAATCTCTTGGCTTAAACCTAATTTAAAACATTTCTAGCCCACCCATCAAAATTGGTTTCATTGTATAAAATATGTTTTGTAAGTCATGTTTGAATATGTATTCTATACGGAAATTGTATATAAATATCCCTATTCCCCAGAATTCTGGGGATTTGATAAGGCTTCATGTGTTGAACCTAAATGAGAACCGGTTGACAGGATCGATACCAGAGAGTCTGTCGGGGATGAAAAGTTTGGAAGTTCTGGATTTGTCGCATAACAGATTGTCCGGAAACGTACCTGGTTTCGCTCGCGGAGCTGAGTTTTCTGTCGAAGTTCAGCGTGGCGTATAATGAGCTCCATGGGGAAATTCCCATGGGAGGTCAGTTCATGGATTTTCCACATTCAAGCTTCGAAGGGAACAGCGGACTTTGTGGTGGAACATATGTTCCATGACCGGTTCAACATGACGCCATTGATGAATCTAAAGGGATGAAGGAATGACAGTTTTCGGTCGTCAGTTCGGATATGGAATTGCCACTGGTTTCGTTCTTACAGTTACTGTCCCTTCCATCCAAGAGAGAAAACATTTGAATAGGGCTCTTGATGTAAATGTAGACACCATGGTTAGCTACATTTTCAATTTTACACCATAGTAGTATTACTGTTAAAAGCCACATTTCTCTGGCTGTGAACCGTAAATCAAATCGCGTATTGGATCTTGGGTCTAATTTTTACAATATTGATTATAATTAAAATTGTGTGATGTACCTTCAATTTGTACATTATAAGTTTTAGTTCAATCCGTTAATACTGGAAACTTCATTAAAATTCTAAAGCACAACCGCTAGCTGTTGGTTCATATAAGAAGATATATACATAATCTCTATTAGTTTGAAAAGTAAGTTGATTACCAATATTCAGATCGGTAGGAGATATCATTCTCCCTTTTTTCTTTACTCATTGGATAAGCTCCTTCGGTTCTTTTTCCTTCTCGTGGGCCTGCCCTTGTTTCTTCTTCCTTTGTTCTTTTTGTACCGTGGAGCTCTGGTGACCACTTATAATTAGGAATAATTTATATTAGAACATTCTAAAAACTTCAGTTATTATTATTTAAAAATAAATAAATGAACTTCTGAAGAGTTTCAGTAGAAAACTGCATATGCTTGTTCTCTTGATTTTGTTGAAAGTAAAATCCACCGAATAGAAATTGTTCAAAAAAAAGATGATTTTGTTGAATTTTAGTAAAGGGTAAATTATTCAATTTAGTCATTGTACTTTAGGGTATTTATAAGATTAATCCTTAAGCTTCAACTATAAATACCCTAGCTCATTTAGCTTCAAAATCACCCTAAATCATTCTAATTTTCTCCCAATACTAGAGAATTTAGAGAGTTTCTTGAGGGTTGTTTTCTCTTTTTATCAAGAGAGAATTATCATGTTTTTTTCCTTGTTAGATCGAGAGAGATTGTAATTCCTATTTTCTCATAGTGAAATTCTCTCCGTTGCCGTGATTTTACCTTATATTTAGGTATTTTCCCGTAAATTTGTCTCTTTTATCTTCATTTTTATTTTCTCAATTATCAATTGCGATTTTTCTCTATCCGATAGTCGTCTTCTGCAACCACCTCATGACCAATTCCACAGAGGAGAGCTGAAATACAATCCAATGGACCATTACAACAACATAATGCACAACACACTTGTCCTGCACCCCAATCAGACAAATTTTCCACGTAAATTTTGTCTCTTTTTATCTTCATTTTTATTTTCTCAAATTATCAATTGATTTTCTCTATCCGATAGTCGTCATTACAACAACATAATGCACAAACACACTTGTCCTGCACCCAATTCAGACAAAAGCAATAACAAGTATCAGCATATATATTAATGTCACACAATCGGATCGCCAAGAGCTTCGGTTAACAGGTTATCCAAGTTCTGGGAAGAAGAACTGCCGTCATCGGAAGCCTCCTTCACTTTCTCCTCAATTCGATGGCCTTTGCTTTCATTTCGATACCCTTTTCTCCCGCCAGTAACTCCCTGACAAGCATCTCCACTTGATCTCTCTTTACGTCTTCATCGATCTCCATGCCGATGCCGAGCTTCGTGCAAGCCAACCATGTGTTTGTTTGCTGGTCCGCGAAATTCGGCAAACAAAGCATCGGCACACTGGCGGAAATACTCTCGATCGTTGAATTCCATCCCATGTGAGATAAGAATCCTCCTACCGATGGGTGCTTAAGCACTTCTTCTTGTCGACACCAGCTCGCTAATAGCCCTCGATCTTTGGTTTCGACTACGAATTCAGGTGGTAAAATTGCCGCGTTACCCTCAACGAGATTGGGCCTAATGATCCACAAAAATGGCTGCTTGCTATTAGCTAGACCCCAAGCAATTTCGATCAACTGGTGAGGACTCATCACTGCCATACTTCCGAAATTCACGTAGATTACGGATTCTGGTTCTTTAGAATCGAGCCACTTGACACATTCAGATTGTTCGACCCACAAATTTGAATCGATGTGTTTCAGTCTATTGTCCTCGATCTGATCAGCGAGTAAGTGAAGAGGACTAATGCTGTAAACAGGAAAAGGATCGATGATCGACGACATAGTATCCAAAGCGTCTTCTTCCAATGATTCAAATGTGTTGAAAATCATAGCCGAAGCCTTAAAGTGGCCGGACGTTGCTTTGAGGATAACATCAAGCATCCCGTCATTCGAGTCCGTTGTTCTAACATAGCTTGGAAGATCCTTGAAACATATATCTTTCATTCCAGGCATCCATTCTATCGCAGTATCTAAATATTCCTTAGTTAAACCGTCAGCACGTGCAATATATGTAACACATTCGGTATGTTGGTAGTGAAATATTTTCGTTTAATTCAATAAACGGATTAACATGACGTGTTCGTGATATTTAAGGTATCGAATTTGTATAGATTAATTTTGATAATGTGATGAGAGAATCATGCATACTTGTGACAGGGGTTAGCCCTTCTTCAAACAAACGTGGAACGTGAGCATAGCAAACCAATGAGACAGTGCTGGCCGTCCACAAAGCCACACAAGGGACCCCAAGCTCTTGAGCTGCTTCCATCGGGAATGACAATTCGTCATCCGTGACGATGCAGGTTACTCGGGGTACATTCGTAATGGCGCCGTCGTCGAGCTTGAAGGAGATCACGGAAATGTCTCAAGCCGTTGGCCGAAAAGGACTGAAACAAGGAGACGGAGTCTTGGGTGACATTGTCGTTATCCGACTGTCGGAGGCCGTCGGGGATGGTTTCGAAGCGAAAGTCGGGCAAACCGTCGAGGGAATAGGGACCTCTGGCTCGGAGAAGACGTTTGTGGTTGTATTCGGTGTTGACGAATATTATGTGAAAGCCTTTATGGTGAAGAACCTTTGCAAGGTTCAGCATTGGGGTTACATGACCTTGAGCCGGGTATGGGATACACACAGCATGCATTTGGGAAACCATTTTCCCAGAAAAAATATAAATATCGAGAAGAAGATCTTCTTTGTTGAGGCTGAAGCTGAATGAAAATGGAAGCTCTTTGCCTTCATTTATATGAACAAATTCTGTGTAAAAAAACAGAAGAAAATCTCATTACTATCATTATTGGATATTGATGCCCAACACTTGATCCTTTGAAATCCACGTTTTCTTTTTCTAACAAAAAAAAAATCAGCAAAATTTTTAATTAGTATTAATATTTTAGGGTTTTTTATTCAAAATAAAATAATATCAGACGTTAAAATTAAAATGATAAAAACTTAGTTTGAATTGAAAAAAAAAATTAAATTTAAGCTATTCGACTTTTTTTTAGATTGTATTATTTAACTTTTTTTAATATAAGAAAATACAATCATTAACTGTTTTTTAACAATCTTAGCATGTACGAATAAGATGGCTCGTCGCATATAATAAATTCAAGGTAAATTATGTTTAGTACCAAACTTTAAATTTGTTTTAAAATCATACTTAAAATTTAGTTTTTATTTCATTTTAGTGCCCCATTCAAAATTTAATGTTAAATTTTGAAAAATATTGAAAGTTAGATACTAAAACAGACCAAAGTGATAGTACTAAATGAGTTTTTTAACGATGAGATCTAAAATGAAATAGAAAATAATTAGGTATGGTTTGAAAAAATTAAAAGTTTAGATATTAAAACAAATAAAAATTGATAGTTTATGTACTAATGCGTAATGTACCCTAAATTCAATCGATTTAAACTAATAAAGGTAATCAAACTATGCCATTTTTTTTGCTTTAAGTACCTAATTATTGTTTGGTCAAACTAAGTCCTTAAACTATTATATGTAACCACTTTAAGTATCTAAACTATTTTTTGTCAAAATAAATCCCTAAACTATGACTCTTTTTCGCTTTAAGCCCCTAAACTATTTTTTGATCAAAATAAGTATCTAACTTTATACGACGTGTCAACATCTTATGGTCAAAATAAGTATCTCATTTTATATGATGTGTCAACATCCTATTGGTCCAAAAATATTTTCTAGCTGAAAAGATTATAGGACTTAAAATAATTAAATTTAATAGTTTAAGGGCTTAGTTTGACCAAAAAAATAATTTACGTACTTAAAGTAAAGATAATGCATAATTTGAGTACTTATATTTACTTTAAGCCAAATTCAGTACCAACAATCGATTGGTTTAATGCAATGAGACTAGATTTTTAACAAAGTCAGGGGTCCGAATTCTGGAATAGAGGAAATTGAGTTAGAAGGGTTGCCCCAATATTGGATCTTTGTAGTACTTGATATAGATTAGTCAATTAATAAATCAAATATCGTGTCTATATCAAAAAGAAAAATTCAATATTTAAAGTTAAATGATAGATTTTTTTTTAAAGAATAACTGACCAAAATAAGAAAAATGTCAAAGCTGAGGGATGAAAATCAGAGTTTACCCACTTAACAATCATTTTTGTTTTAGTAACCGTCGTTCAAATAAGCGATGGGACAAAATTAAAACCATGAGATAACAATCCTTAGTTGAGATCATGATCTCATTTTAAAAAATAGCAATCTTTAATATATGCGACGAGCCAGCTTATTTATACATGTTAAGATTGTTAATGAATTGGAAAAAAATGTTTTTTTATAGATAATAATTCGTATTAAAAAAGTAAAAGAAGTTAAATAATTCGATCTGAAAAATCATTTTATTAAATTATTTGAATTATAAATTCAACTCAACTGAAATCAAAGAAGTTATATAATTTGTTTGGCGAAAAATTAAAAAGTTGCTACAAAATAAACGTGGATTTCAAAGGATCAAGTGTTGGACATCAATATCTTAATATAATATTAGTAATAAGATTTTTCTTAAAATTTTTTTACACAGATTTTGTTCATGTAAATGTTCATTCAGCCTCAACAAAGAATATCTCAATATACTCTTTTTTTTCTTGGAAAAATGGTTTCCAAGTTGCATGCTGTGTGTATCCCATTTCCATTTCAAGGTCATGTAACCCCAATGCTGAACCTTGCGAAGATTCTTCACCATAAAGGCTTTCGCATAACATTTGTTAACACCGAGTACAACCACAGACGTCTTCTCCGACCAAGAGGTCCCGGTTCCCTCGACGGTTTGCTATACTCAAGAGCTTGGGGTCCCTTGGGACGGCCAGAACTGTTGCATTGGTTTGGTATACTCACTGCCCACGTTTGTTTGAAGAAGGGCTAACCCCTGTCACAAGTATGCATGATTCTCTCATCACATTATCAAAATTAAATTAAATAAAAATCCATACCTTAAATATCATAAACACGTCTTAATAATCCGTTTATATCGAATTAAAAAAATTCACTAACAATGTATCGAATATGTTACATATATTGCAGGTGCTGGCGGTTTAACGGAGTATTTAGATACTGCATAGATTGGATGCCTGGAATGGAAGATTTACGTTTCAGGGATCTTCCAAGTTACCTTCGAACAACGGACCCGAACGACGGATGCTTGATGTTAGCCGCAATCTAACATCCGGTAATATCGGCTTTAGTTTTGAACACATTCGAGTCATTGGAACGAGACGATTCGGATACTATGTCGTCGATCCTCCATCCTATTCCTGTTTACAACATTGGTCCTCTTCCCTTACTCGCTGATCAGATCGAAGATGATAGGTTGAAACACACCGATTCTAATTTGTTGGTCGAACAATCTGAATGTGTCAAGTGGTTCGATTCTAAAGAACCCGAATCCGTAATCTACGCGACTTTCGGAAGTATGGCAGTAATGAGTCCTCATCGGTTGATCGAAGTTGCTTGGGGTCTAGCTAATAGCAAGCAGCCATTTTCGTGCAAAATCAGGCCCGATCTCGTCGAGCGTAAGGCGGCGATTTTACCACCCGAATTCGTCGCAGAAATCGAAGGTAGAGGGCTATTAGCGAGCTGGTGTCCACAACAAGAATTGCTTAACCACCCATCGGTAGGAGGGTTCTTATCTCACATGGGATGGAATTTGACGATCGTGAGTGTTTCCGCCGGTGCCGATGCTTTGTTTGCCGAACTTCGCGAACCAGCAGACAAACACTTGGTTGGCTTGCACGAAGCTCGGCATCGACATGGAGATCGATGGAGACGTAAAGAGGGATCAAGTGGTAATGCTTGTTAGGGAGTTAATGGTGGAAGAAAAGGGCAACGAAATGAAAGCAAAGGCCATCGAATTGAAGAAGAAAGCGAAGGAGGCTTCCGATGACGGCGGTTTTTCTTCCCGGAACAACCTGTTAACCGATGTTCTTTGCACTCTGATTGTGTGACATTAATATGGAATGCTGTTCCTTGTTATTGCTTTTGTCTGAATGAGTGGTGGATGCATCAAGTCTCAATGCATCCTATTATTTTAAAAAAATGATTAAATTTAACTTAATATGTTAAATAAAATGAAAAACTTAAAATTTTTACATACTCATTTTTTAAAAAAAAAAATTAAACTTTAAAATCATATTCTTAAATTTTTAAATTCGTCACCTGTATGAATTGTGTGCAGAGTATGTTTGTGCATTATGTTGTTGTTATGGTCCATTGTATTTGTATTTCACCTTTTCTCTGTTGTAATAAAATATTTAATTCACTTTTTTATTTTAAAATATTTAATAATTTTTATTTTACAGTATAACTTTTTTAGTTAAAAAATATTAGTCATTAATCAAATAATTATTTTTATATAAAAAATATTATTTTAGTTTAAAATAAAAGATTGAGAGTTAAAATAATTTTAAAAAATAAAAACTAAATAATTATTGGTCAAAACGGTAAATTTTAGCATTATGACTAAAAGTAACTGTCTATGATCCCTTCAATCTTTGCATGCTCCACCAAACTCTTCACAAAAGAAAACCCAAAACCAAAAAATGAATTTACTTCCTTATAAATGAAATGCCATTTGGAAAAGAAAGCAAAAAGCGAAAATTGTTCTTTTTTTTTCTTCTGTTTGGTTTCAGAATCTGAGCAAAACCCAGATGATAAAAAGCGGTAATATGTTCTGGGTATTTGTTGTTTTACTTCTGATGTGCTTCCTTTGATTGTTTCTCGTTCTTGTTTTTTTTTCTATTTGTTTCTGTTTGGTTTCTGGTTCTGTTTCTGTTTGTTTGTCTGTGATGTTGGAATCCACCGCTGAGAAGAAGAAGGGAGGGGACATGAAGGATGATGATGAGTTTGATATGTTATTAGATGAGATACCTCATGCAACATCACCCCATCATCATCATCGTCAAAATGAGTCATTTAATGACATGTATGGTCTTATGTATGATGTTGATGTTGTGGAATTCGGGTTAATTTCCACCAATAATAATAAATTCACCTTGAAAACTATTATCTAGGTGACTAGTGTGAAAACGATTGTACTAAAAATCACCCCAAGGTAGATTCCCAAGAAAGAGGAGGGGTCACAATGGTCCCTCTTAAAACCCACTTTCCTTAGACAGAACTATCAAGACAAGTAATTTTAATAAGACAATAATTAACAACAACTATACCCGACAATAGCTATTAAATAGACATAAAGAGAACACCAAAATTTAACGAGGTTAGGCTAAAATTATGCCTACCTCCTCGAACACTACTAAAATATATTTCACTAGTAGATGAAAATTTAAAGAGAAAGAAAGAATACAAATAGCCTTTAATATAAAAGAAGGCTTATATTTAAGGGATGCTTAACTAAGGAAGATGATGACTCTATTTATAACAAATACACAACCAATGTGGGACTTTGCCAAAAAATCAACAAATCTACACCTTGGTAAATTCCACACACATCTATCAAAAATTCAATCTTCAGAGTGTCTACAAATTCATCTTTCAATTTGTAACAATATTGACCAAGTCTAAACAATGTTTAAACTTGACCGCAGCTACCATTTTTGTCAACATATCAGCAGGATTCTCAGTGGTCCGAATCTTCTGGATTATGACTCCACCTTCTTCTAGAATCTCTCGTACAAATTGATATCGAACATCGATGTGCTTCGTTCTTGCATGGTAAACCTGGTTCTTTGCTAAATGAATAACACTCTGACTGTCACAATGATCTTTGATGTGCTTCTGTTCCATTCCCAATTCACCAAGCAACCCTTGAAGCCAAATTGCCTTATTCACAGCCTCTGTAACTGCCATATACTCTGCCTCTGTAGTAGAAAAAGCCACTGTTAACTGTAAGGTAGACTTCCAATTGACTGGTGCCTTTGCAAAAGTAAACACATAACCAGTAGTTGATCGACGCTTGTCCAAATCACTTGCATAGTCTGAATCACAATACCCAACTACACACTGACCATCTTGTTTGTCCTGCTGAAAGACCAAACCAACATCTACGGTGTTCAGAATATACCGCAGAATCCATTTCACAGCTTGCCAATGCTCCTTTCCAGGATCATGCATATACCTGCTCACAACCCCAACTGCCTGTGAAATATCGGGTCTTGTACACACCATTGCATACATCAAGCTACAAACAACACTTGCATATGGAACCTTTGACATGTATTCCCGTTCTGCATCATCCTTAGGTGACATGGATTCACCGAGCTTGAAATGAGGAGCAAGAGGTGTACTAACTGGTTTTGACTTCTCATTCATGCCAAAACGTTTTAATACCTTCCTCAAATATTCTTTCTGAGACAAACAAAGCCTCCCCAATTTCTTATCCCTTGATATCTCCATGCCTAAAATCTTCTTTGCTTCACCAAGATTCATCTCAAACTCCCTGTTTAATTGAGTCTTTAGTTTCACAATTTCTGTCTGAGCATATCATCAACATAAAGAAGAAGATATATATAGGATCTGTCTTGTAGCTTGCGTAAATACACACAATGATCATATTTGCTTCTTGTGTACTTCTGCCCTATCATAAACTTGTCAAATCGCTTGTACCACTGCCTTGGAGATTGCTTCAATCCGTATAGCAATTTTTCTAATTTGTACACCATCTCTTCTTTTTCAGCAACTTTGAATCCATCTAGCTGAGTCATATAGATTTTCCCATCCAAGTCTCAATGTAAAAATGCAGTTTTTTACATCCATCTGAACTAGTTCCATATCCAATTGTGCTACCAAAGCCAACAAAATTCTGATGGAGGAATGTTTTCAACTGAGAAAATACTTTATTATAATCACTCCCTCTGTTTGAGCGTAGCCTTTAGCCACCAATCTTGCTTTGTAGCGAATATTCTTGTCAGGAAATCCATCTTTCTTTGTATATACCCACTTGCACCCAATTGCCTTCTTTCCCTTCGGAAGACTAGCTAGTTTTCCACGTCTGATTCTTTTGAAGGGATTGCATTTTATTCATTCATGGCGATCCTCCACTTTTTATGTTCTGAACTTTGGACTGCTTCATTAAAAGTGGCAGGAATGTCATCAATTGTAATTGGTGATGCAAAAGAGACCATATCAGCATAACGAGCAGGTTGTCTAATGGTCCTCTTTCCCTTTCTGAGTGCAATTGATTCATGTTGCTGTGGAGGTTCTTGTCTGAACCTCTTCTTCATCTGACTCTTCTTCTACCATAGGAGAGTCATCAGTTTCTTTACTGGCTGAGTCAATTCTGCTTCCTTCAAACTCCACCTGTTTAGGAGTTCCACATGTCTGTTCCAATTTTTCTGAAGTCACCTTTCTCAACATGGTAGATTCATCAAAGGTAACATCCCTGCTAAAGATTATTTTCTTTGTTTCTGGACACCAAAGACGATAGCCTTTCACACCAGAGGTGATCCCCATAAAGATCGCCTTCTTTGCTCTTGGATCCAGCTTTGACTCCTTAACATGGTAGTATGCAGTGAAACCAAACACATGTAAGGCATCATAATCTAGCAGGTACTCCAAACCATTTCTCTAATGGTGTTTTTACCACCAATAGCAGTCGGTGGTAAGCGGTTGACAAGGTGACAAGCATAGACCAAAGCCTCAACCCAAAATTCTTTGCCTAACCCAGCATTAGACACATACACCGAACCTTCTCCAATGTTCGATTCATACGCTCTGCCACCATTCTGTTGTGGTGTACTTCTGACAGTGAAGTGTCTGACAATACCTTCTTCTTCACAGACTTTCAGAAATAGATCATTTTTGTACTCTCCACCAATGTATGTACGGAGACGTTTGATTTTCCTGCCTGTTTGAGTCTCCACCATCTTTTCCATTTAAGGAAAAATCCTAGCACCTCATCCTTTGTCTTCATTGTAACACCAAACTCTCCGGGAAAAATCATCAACAAAGGTGACATAATAGTGTGTTCCTCCCAATGAAGTTGTCTTTGAAGGCCCTCATACATCTAAATGAACATAATCCAAAATACCTTAGTATCATGGATTGTTGTTCCAAATTCTTTTCACACCAGAGGTGATCCCCATAAAGATCGCATTCTTTGCTCTTGGATCCAGCTTTGACTCCTTAACATGGTAGTATGCAGTGGAACCAAAAACATGTAAGGCATCATAATATATAGCAGGTACTCCAAACCATTTCTCTAATGGTGTTTTACCACCAATAGCAGTCGATGGTAAGCGGTTGACAAGGTGACAAGCATAGACCAAAGCCTCAGCCCAAAATTCTTTGCCTAACCCAGCATTAGACAACATACACCGAACTTTCTCCACTAATGTTCGATCATGCTCTGCCACCCCATTCTGTTGTGGGTACTCTGACAGTGAAGTGCCTGACAATCCTTCTTCTTCACAGACTTTCATAAATGGATCATTTTTGTACTCTCCACCATTGTCTTACGGAGACGTTTGATTTTCCTGCCTGTTTGAGTCTCCACTATCTTTTTCCATTTAAGGAAAAATCCTAACACCTCATCCTTTGTCTTCATTGTATACACCCAAACTCTCCGGGAAAAATCATCAACAAAGGTGACATAATAGTGTGTTCCTCCCAATGAAGTTGTCTTGGAAGGCCCCCATACATCTGAATGAACATAATCCAAAATACCTTTAGTATCATGGATTGTTGTTCCAAATTTCACCATCGTCTTCTTCCCTTTGATGCAATGCTCACAAAAAACTAATTTGCAAGCCCGAGCACCCTTCAATAATCCTTGATCTATCAGCAATTTCAAGGATTTTTCAACAACATGCCCCAAGTGCATATGCCATAACCTGGTTGCTTCTGACTCCTGTTCATCAGTAGAAGCTGCCACTGCTGCTGTCCCAACAATTGTACTACCCAGAAAGTAATACACATTGTTTCTTTTCTGAATTCCCTTCATTGTCACCAGTGCACCAGAGATAATCCTTATAATCCCATCTTTTGCCCTCACTTCTAAACCTTTTGGCTCTAAGGTTCCCACAGAGATGAGATTTCTCATTAAATCTGGTACATAATGGACACCTGCTAAGGTTCTGATTGATCCATCCTGATTTCTCAAGCGAATTGAACCAATCCCAAGTGTGTCAAGAGGGGAATTATTTGCTGTGTAGACAATTCCACCTTTTAGTTCTTTAAAATCAAAGAACCATTCTCTATTGGGGGTTATATGGTGGCTACAAGCTGAATCTAACAACCATGAACTGGAACAGCTGGTTGATGGCGTAGCAGCGAATGCGAAATCTGAATCTGCATCATCATACTCGACCACATTTGATTCTGAGACAAGCCTTTCCCCTTTCAGGTTTGCCTTTGTTCTTTAGCCTGGGCATTCTTTCTTCCAGTGCCCTTTTTCTCGACAAAAGGCACATTCATCTTTGCTCAATCTGGACTTAACTTGATCTCCCTCTCCTTCCTTTATTCTGACTATTCGAACGTCCTCTAACAACAAGAGCTTCTGCTTCGACACTTGTGTTTTCTTGTTTGTCTTTCTTTCTCAATTCATAACTATACAAGGCATCAGTTATTTCACTGAGAGACACATCAACCTTCCCATGAAGTAGAGTAATTTCAAGATACTCAAACTCATCAGGAAGTGATCCCATCAACATCAGAGCCAGCTCTTCGTCTTCAAAAGTCACGTCCATATTCATCAGATCAGTCACCAGCTGATTAAAGCTAGTAATGTGATCATTCATAGTGGTACCTGGTACATAGTTGAAGCGGAACAATCTCTTTTTCATGTAGAGCTTGTTCTGACCGCTTTTCTTCAAAAATTTCTCCTCCAGTGCCTTCCACAATTTACTTGCAGAAGTTTCCTTAGAAAATGCATACTTCTGCTCTCTAGAAAACACGATCGAATAGTACTACATGCCAATCTATTGATCTTCTTCCATTCTTTCTCCTCAACATCATCTGGTTTCTCTCATTCAATAGCAATGTCTAGACCCTGCTGAAATAGGGCATCTAGAACCTCACTTTGCCACATGCCGAAATGACCGGTGCCATAAAAAATCTCCACTGCAAATCTAAATTTGTCACAGCTGTTGACGACGATGTGGATGTTTTTGTTGCGACTGTCATTTCTGCTACAAATTCTATTTAATAGCTGTCAATGCGGAATGCCAATTATCCCAAGGAAATTTTTTCTGATGTGGAAGATCAGCCTAAACCGCAACCGCAGAGCATACTAAAATAAACCAAGAGCTCTGATACCAATTGTTGTGGAATTCGGGTTAATTTCCACCAATAATAACAAATTCACCTTGAAAACTATTATCTAGGTGACTAGTGTGAAAACAATTTTACTAAAAATCACCCCAAGGTAGATTCCCAGGAAAGAGGAGGGTTCACAATGGTCCATTTTAAAACTCATTTTCCTTAGACATAACTACCAAAACAAGTAATTTTAATAGGACAATAATTAACAACAACTATACCCGACAATAACTATTAAATAGACATAAAGATAACACCAAATTTTAACGAGGTTAGGCCAAAATTATGCCTACATCCTCGAACACTACTAAAATAATATTTCACTAGTAGATGAAATATTACAAAGAGAAAGAAAGAATACAAATAGCCTTTAATATAGAAAAAATGCTTATATTTAAGGGATGCTTAATTAAGGAGGAGGATGACTCTATTTATAACAAAAGAATTTTCCCTCCTCCTTATATATAACCAATGTGGGACTTTGTCAAAAAACCAACAGATGACCCATCAAGCTATTTGCATAACCATACATGTGTTTCCACTGTAAGCGGTTTCTCTTTACTTTCAGATGGTTCTTCTTCGAATTTGTCTAATGGATCACCACCTCCACCGCCATTAGAGGACCTGAAGCCACATTTGTCTAATGGACTGTTCATGGATTCAACTATTAGGCAAAAGGCTAGTAGTGACAGCTTGTTTGATGAACTGGGTCTTTGTAGAAATCTTAGTAAAATGTTTATTAGTAATTATCAAGAGAATTTCGTTTCTAGTTTTAGAGATTTTTCACTCGAATCCAATGGAATTCAAAAACGTGGGGCTTGTGACGAACTGAGGAGAGGCTTTTATGATTTTGTGGGTGTCCAATCCCCTGTTTCAACGAGTGTTCCATTGAGTGTCAATGGTGGGAGGACTATGGCATTTTCTGGATTTTTCCAGCAGGAATATCCCCAAATGTACATTGGTTGCCCAGATACTTTGGTTTCACCACGACGAATGAATTGTTCGAATGGTGCAATGAGATCTCCAGGGCAGAAAAAAGAGTGTAATCTTATGATGAATGATGGTTTAATCTATGGACAACAGAACAGTATGAATTGAAACGATGGAAGAAAGCTGAATTTCCATGGTTCTCCCCGGTTTTTTTAAGCAAACCGTAATGCCAGTGTTGGAAATATGTTAAATCAGGGTTTTCCATTATTCGGTATGATGCCTAGAGCTCACTCGAATGTTGGAATCCCACATGAGGATAATTTCATTATTCAAGGAGATGGTTCAAACTTTGAAATCAACAAGAGGCTTGATTGTTCGAGGGGGCAGAACAAGGGCTCACTGCAGGAGATTGGTGTGAGTATGCGCCGAGATGAAAGCTCACAACTTGATAATCGGTCTCACTTTGCAGCAGCTTGTGGAAATGCCAAGTTATGTAACTCATTCTCTTTGGCGACTAAGTGTAACTCTTTGGCTGAAGCTCGTGGATATATATACTTAATAGCGAAAGATCAACACGATTGTAGGTTCTTACAGCAGCTATTCGATGAGGGTACCCCAGAGGACCTTGAAATAACATTTAAGGAGATCATTGATCATGTAGTTGAACTCATGATGAACCCTTTTGGGAATTATCTTATGCAGAAGTTATTGGAAGTGTGTAATGAAGAACAGAGAATGCAGATTTTGTTAATGGTTACCGAGGAACCGGGGCAGCTTGTTAGAATATCTCTAAACACACACGGGTATCTTTGAAACACTACAAATGTATATTTCTTGTCAGTTGTATTTCTAACATTGTTTTCCTTGTTTCAGCACCCGTGTAGTGCAAAAGTTGATCGAGACTCTCAAAACCAGGCAGAAAATTTCACTAGTTATATCAGCTCTTGAGCCTGGGTTTCTATCTCTTATCAATGACTTGAATGGGAATCATGTTGTGCAGCGTTGCTTGCTCTATGCCTTTGCAGTGAAGATAACAAGGTAAGCCTTCAACCCTTCTGGGTGTTAATGTCGGACCATTTCTGTGGCATTGCATTTTTGTTCATCAACTCATAGTGAAGTGTTATATCTTGTATTAGTTACTGATAAATCATCTCTTTTGGGGGTTTATACGAGTAAACCTCATACATGATAGCATTCTTAGAGGCAATGCATCACATTGCCTGTTCATGGTGATGGTGGATGGTCATATTGAAACTTCATGACCGAAAAGACTACTTCTGTTCTTTACTTATATATCGTGATTAACTTATATTTCTTATAAGTCATTTAGAATGGACCGAGAATCAGTGATTGTAACTTTATGCAAAATAATGGAGTGTTTATCAAGTGTTTTTCTCTCACTACATATTCCACCGTCTTTTAGAAGTCTTTTGCAGATATGCAGTTGCTAGCTATATATGTGATTTATTTTGTGTGTTTTGTGTAACTTAGCAATTCATTTAGAACTCAGCTAAGAAATGAAGTGTGCGCGCTTATTGAATTTTGCTATTGATTTTTGTTAGTTCAGCTTTGTTCTCGGGTCATTACTTAGCAGATATTGACAATGTCCTTTTTTCCAATTATTTCGACAGTTTATTTTTGTTGCTACTGCAAAGTATTGTGTGGATATTGCAACTCATCAACATGGCTGTTGTGTTTTGCAACGATGCATTAGTCATTCCTCTGGGGAATATCAGGAAAAACTGGTTGAACAAATATCCGCCATCGGGCTTCTACTTGCACAGGATGCATATGGGTAAGCATCAATCATCTCTCAGAGGAAACTCGACTTACATAATCTAACATAGTTGTGCATGTAATAAAGAATTTATGGTTTACCGAGTAGCCAGATTTTTGTTGAAAGTCATGGGGTGGCTACATCATTCAGCAGTCGGTGGCTTTGAAATAATTATTAAGCCAAATTGTTGAAATTTTCAAATGGTAAAAATGTTAATTTAGTCATTGTACTTTAGGGTATTTTCAAGATTAGTCCTTAAAGCTTCAACTATAAATACCCTAGCTCATTTAGCTTCAAAACCATCCCAAAGCATTCTAGCTTTCTTTCAATACTAGAGAGATTTTAGAGAGTTTCTTGAGAGTTGTTTTCCCTTTTTATCTAGAGAGATTATCATTGTTTTCTCCTTGGTAGATCGAGAGAGGTTGTAATTCCTATTTTCTCATAGTGAAATTCTTCTACCGTTGCCCGTGGTTTTTACCCTAAATATTTCAGGGGTTTTCCACGTAAATTTTGTGTCTCTTTTATCTTCATTTTTATTTTTCTCAAATTATCAGTTGCGATTTTGCTCTATCCGATAGCCGTCTTTCGCAACAATTGGTATCAGAGCCAGATTGGAGTGTGTAATATCTGCTTATTGTCTTTGTGGTTGCCACCAAAATGTGGATCCTCCAACATAAGAAAGTAAGAAGGTATTACCCATTCTTTGAAGGTTCCAGAGAACTATTCACGATAGTGAAATAGTGGGAGCTATTCGTAATAGAAGCTATGGCAACGAAATTTGATATTGAAAAGTTCAATGGGAGAAATTTCTCATTGTGGAAATTAAATATGAAGGCCATCCTGAGGAAAGACGGGTGTCTAGCGGCTATCAATGAAAGGCCGGTGGATTTCACAGATGACATCAAATGGAACGAGATGGACGGGAATGCTATGGCAAACTTTCATCTAGCATTAGCAGATGAAGTATTGTCAAGCATCGAGGAGAAGAAGACAGCTAAGGAGATATGAGATCATCTCACAAAACTGTACGAGGCCACATCGTTGCACAATAAAATTTTCCTTAAGAGGAAATTGTACACTCTCCGTATGCCAGAATCTACTTCAGTGACGGAGCACTTAAATACACTGAACACCTTATTTTCTCAGCTTACATCCTTAAGCTGTAAAATAGGAGAACAAGAACGTGCTGAACTTCTACTTCAAAGTCTACCGGATTCGTATGATCAACTCATCATCAACTTGACAAACAATAATGTCACTAGTCTAGTCTTCGATGACGTTGCAGTTGCTGTTCTACAAGAAGAAAATTGGCGCAAGAACAAGGAAGACAGACAAGTAAATCTGCAACAAGCAGAAGCGTTGACAACGATGAGAAGGAGATCAACAGAACGTGGCCAAAGCAGCAGTCATAAACATGGTAGATCGAAGTCGAGGAGCAAGAAGAATTTAAAGTGCTACCACTGTGGAAAGAAGGGTCACTTGAAGAAGGATTGTTGGAGTCTAAATAAAAACTCCAATCCACAAGGCAATACCGCAAACACTTCAGATGATGGAGATGCTCTATGTTGTGAAGCGTCAACCACCGTGGAAGAAGAAACGTTTTGCAGATATATGGCTCATTGATTCTGGAGTAACATATCACATGACCTCAAGAAGAGAATGGTTTCATCATTATGAACCTGTCTCAGGAGGATCTGTGTATAGGTGCAATGATCATGCCTTAGAGATCGTTGGCGTGGGAACCATCAAATTGAAGATGTATGATGGAATAATTAAAGTTGTTCGAGATGTGCGGCACGTGAAAGGCCTGAAGAAAAATTTATTATCCTACGGATTGTTGGATAATAATGCAAGCAAGATTGAAACACAGAAAGGAATCATGAAGGTGTTCTGTGGAGCGCTTGTGGTGCTGAAAGGCGAAAAGATAGTTGCAAACTTGTACATGCTGAAGGGAGAGACTTTGCTAGAAGCAGAAGCCTCTGTTGCCTCATGTAGTTCAGATTCTGCAATGCTATGTCATAAGAAACTTGGACACATGTCAGAACAAGGAATGAAAGTCCTTGTGGAGCAAAAGCTACTTCCCAGCTTAACAAAGGTACCACTTCCTTTGTGTGAGCATTGTATAACAAGTAAGCAACACCGGTTAAAATTCAACACATCAAATTCTAGAGGCAAAAGTGTTCTAGAATTGGTTCCCTCTGACGTATGGCAAGCACCGGTCACATCCCTAGGCAGAGCAAAATACTTTGTCTCATTTATTGATGACTACTCCAGGAGATGTTGGGTGTACCCTATTAAGAAGAAGTCAGATGTGTTTGCAACTTTCAAAAACTTCAAAGCGCGGTTGGAACTTGATTCTGGAAATAAGATCAAGTGTTTCAGAACAGATAATGGAGGAGAATACACAAGCGAAGAATTTGATGACTTTTGCAAGAGAGAAGGCATCAAAAGACAGTTCACAGTGGCGAACACTCCTCAACAAAATGGAGTGGCAGAGCGGATGAACAGAACCTTGTTAGAAAGAACACGAGTAATGTTGAGGGATGCAGGCCTAGAAAAATCATTCTGGGCAGAAGCAGTCAATACCGCCTGTTATTTGGTGAATCGAGCTCCATCAACTGCAATAGAGCTGAAGACACCAATGGAGATGTGGACTGGTAAACCAGCTGATTATTCAAACCTCCATGTATTTGGAAGTATTGTGTACGTGATGTACAACTCCCAAGAAATTTCGAAGTTGGATCCAAAATCCATGAAATGCAAATTCTTGGGGTATGCTGATGGAGTAAAGGGGTATCGCTTGTGGGATCCCACTGCCCGCAAAGTGATCATTAGCAGGGATGTTATCTTTGTAGAAGATAAGATACAAAGAAAAGAAGACGATGCTAGCGCTGAAAAGTCAGAGACTACTCATATACATATAGAAAAGGAGGTTGAACAAGGAGATTCTTCTGAAGCAGAACCAGCTCATGAAGAACAAGAACTAGAGAGTTCTGAAGCTCCAATAACTCATCAATCAGATCGTGTGAGAAGACGTCCCAATTGGTACTCAGATTATGTTATAGAAGGTAATATTGCATACTGCCTTTTAACAGAGGACGGTGAGCCATCAACATACCAGGAGGCAATAAACAGCTCAGATGTTTCATTATGGATGATGGCGATGCAAGAAGAAATTGAAGCCCTTCATAAAAATAATACATGGGACCTTGTGCCACTACCACAAGGAAGGAAGCCAATTGGTAACAAATGGGTCTTCAAAATCAAGAGAAATGGTAACGATCAAGTTGAGAGGTATCGTGCAAGACTGGTGGTCAAAGGATATGCTCAAAAGAAGGTATTGATTTCAATGAAATCTTTTCTCCTGTGGTTCGACTAACAACAGTTCGTGTAGTTTTGGCAATGTGTGCTACATTGAACTTACATCTAGAGCAGTTAGATGTTAAAACAGTTTTTCTTCATGGAAATCTTGAAGAAGAGATTTATATGCTCCAGCCTGAAGGTTTTGAAGAAGAAGAAAGAAGAACTTGGTTTGCAGGTTGAACAAATCTCTGTACGGTCTAAAGCAGGCGCCGAGGTGTTGGTATAAGAGATTTGATTCCTTCATTATGTGCCTTGGATACAACAGACTTAATGCAGACCCTTGCGCTTATTTCAAGAGGTCTGGTGATAACGATTTTGTTATATTGCTGTTGTATGTGGATGGCACGTTGGTTGCAGGACCCAACAAACATCATATTGAAGAATTGAAGGCACAACTGGCTAGGGAATTTGAAATGAAGGACTTGGGATCAGCAAACAAGATTCTAGGGATGCAAATTCACCGAGACAGAAGTAATAGGAAGATTTGGCTTTCACAAAAGAATTACTTGAAGAAAATCTTGTCACGATTCAGCATGCAAGATTGTAAGCCAATTTCTACCCCTCTTCCTATTAACTTCAAATTATCCTCCAGTATGAGTCCTAGCAGTGAAGAAGAGAGATGGAGATGTCTCGAGTACCGTATGCATCAGCAATGGGAAGTTTAATGTTCGCTATGATATGCACAAGACCAGACATTGCACAAGCAGTGGGAGTGGTTAGTCGGTACATGGCGAATCCAGGCAAAGAGCATTGGAATACAGTAAAGAGGATACTGAGATACATCAAAGGGACCTCAAATGTTGCATTATGTTACGGAGGATCAAACTTACTAATCAATGGGTATGTAGATTCTGACTATGCAGGGGATTTGGATAAAAGCAAATCTACAACAGGATATGTGTTCAAAATTGCTGGTGGAGCTGTAAGCTGGGTTTCAAAATTGCAGTCAGTTGTGGCTACATCCACAACTGAAGCAGAATATGTAGCAGCTACACAAGCCAGTAAAGAAGCAATTTGGTTGAAGATGTTATTGGAGGAGCTTGGGCACAATCAAGAGTATGTCTCTCTGTTTTGTGACAGTCAAAGCGCCTTGCATCTAGCAAGGAATCCAACATTTCATTCAAGGACAAAGTACATACGAGTTCAGTACCATTTCATTCGTGAAAAGGTGGAAGAAGGGACAGTAGATATGCAGAAGATCCATACCAAAGACAACATAGCAGATTTCATGACAAAGGCGATCAACACTGATAAATTTACTTGGTGTCGATCCTCTTGTGGCCTGTCAGAGACGTAAACAACATGATGGTACAAGGTAGAAAGAATGATGTGAAGATATGATTATTCTAATCAAATCTTCAAGTGGGAGATTGTTGAAAGTCATGGGGCGGCTACATCATTCAGCAGTCGGTGGCTTTGAAATAATTATTAAGCCAAAATTGTTGAAATTTCCAAATGGTAAAAATGTTAATTTAGTCATTGTACTTTAGGGTATTTTCAAGATTAGTCCTTAAAGCTTCAACTATAAATACCCTAGCTCATTTAGCTTCAAAACCATCCCAAAGCATTCTATCTTTCTTCCAATACTAGAGAGATTTTAGAGAGTTTCTTGAGAGTTGTTTTCTCCTTTTTATCTAGAGAGAATTATCATTGTTTTCTCCTTGGTAGATCGAGAGAGGTTGTAATTCCTATTTTCTCATAGTGAAATTCTTCTACCGTTGCCCGTGGTTTTTACCCTAAATATTTTAGGGGTTTTCCACGTAAATTTTGTGTCTCTTTTATCTTCATTTTTATTTTCTCAAATTATCAGTTGCGATTTTGCTCTATCCGTTAGCCGTCTTTCGCAACAATTTTCAGGTTGACTGGTGATGCAGAAAAGGTGCAGTAAACAGAAACTCTTTGCATATTTGATTGTTTTAGGTCTTCTATATTCGGCCTTTCTGTGATACTAATATGTGGTGATGAAAAAACTTTGTTTGAAAAAGTGAATTAATGGCTCATTTTGTGTCAAGGACTCATATTTTGTTAATAAGTCGAGCATGAAAGCATGCTGAATAAGTCATCGTGTTGGTGTGGTGCTCATATTTGTTCGGAAACAACCATTTGTCCTCGGTTAACCCTTTAATGTTTGAATTTTGCTTTATTTAACGATGCTTGTTGATTCCAAAATTGACATTACCCAATGCCCCTGAATTCAAGTTTTCCAATATATGTTCCCTTTTATGTGTGTCTTTTAACCGCAGATTTTTGTTTTCGATTTTGCAGAAATTTCGTTGTGCAGTTTATTTTGGAGTTAAAGATTCCGTCCGCCACTTTGACTTTGATATCTCAATTCGAAGGGCATTATGTGCACCTCTCGTCACAGAAGTTCAGCAGTCATGTGGTCGAAAAATGTCTGGTGGTGTTAAATGACGAGAGCCGATCAAAAATCATCCAGGAATTGCTCTCTACAACTCACTTTGAACGATTACTTCAAGATCCACATGCAAACTATGTTCTGCAAACTGCTCTCCGAGTGTTCGAGGTTCGAGAATCGATTACTTTTCTATTATTTACGAACAAACTCAGAAGACCTCATATTCAAATGAAATTGTTTGGTTCGAAATCGTCTTTTCTTGCATGTTACTCTAACCCTCCTACTAATGTCAGGAAATGTTTTCTGACTTCTCATTTCTGTCAATGATGTTAGGGATCTCTGCACAATTCGCTCTTTGAAGCAATCGAGTCCCATAAAGCACCATCACGCAACAGCCCATATTCGAAGAGGATTCTCTCTCAGAAGCTTCTCAAAAAGTGATGTACATTCTTCCCATCTCCGAAAGAAGCCGTCTTTTGCTGTTTTGTGTCTCTGTCCACTATAATTATCATCTCTACACACACACACATGCATGCATGGAAACCGGACTAAACTGTTAAGAAGACTCGTGCTTTTATCTGGGAAGAGTTTTCGTCTTCTCGAAATGGCAACACCCCTTCCATGTGATCAGAAGAGTGTAAAAGATAAAGCGATTTTGAGTTGCTTGAATTTTGGACATTGGGTTATTTATGTTGTTGATCTCTATCAATGCCATTGAATGTTTGCTTTGCATATTTTGCTCTGTATTGGATGTATTCCTTCTCCTCGGGATGAAGAAATCCGAGTCGGAAATAGAGAAAGGGGTTTCGGATTTCAAAAAGCTTCAAATCCTTAAATATATAAGATAGATTATATTATTATTCTCGGGTTGAGTTGAAAATTCTCTCCTCAAATTGATCTTATTTTATTTTTCAAAACGTGAGTTTAGAATCTTTTCAATACTTAGATCAAGTGGTATTCGCAGTAAAATAATTTTATATTGAATTATCTAATTCTCTAAATAAACTTCAGATATATCTATTTCCTTAATTTTGTATTTCATTCCCCTAATTTCGGCGAACAATAGTAGTAGAAACTAAAATAAAGTAAAATACCTAAATAAAATTAAGGGTAAATTATAAATTTAATAATTAACCTTTATTCGCTCTCTTATATTTTGCTCACTTAACTTTAAAAGTTTTTATTTTCCTCATTGAACGTAATACATTGGGTTTATTTGTCACTAAAATTTACTCTCTCTCCTATTTTGGTCACTTTAAATAGTTAACGGCATAAAAAATGACTTCGTTTTAAAAAAAATACCAAAATGATGTTTTGCATCTATATAACAACCCATTTTAATGATCGAGTGACCAGAAAAGTAATGTGTTAAGTTCAATGAAGAAATTGAAAAAATTTAAAGTACAATGAATGAAATAAGAGAAAGAGTAAAGTTTAGATACCAAATTTATAATTTACCTTAAAATTAATTAGTTTTAAAATTATAAACCGGGTAAATTAAAAATTTCATCACTAAACTTTATTATCTCTCCTATTTTATTCAGTGAGCTTTAAAAGTTTTCAATTTCTTCATTGAACTTAATACATTAGATTTTTTTATCATTGAACTTTACTCTCCTTTATTTTGATCACTCTATCGTTAAATAGTTAACGATGTTAAAAAAGATTTCATTTTGAAAATTAAAATTTCTACCAAAAGAACATCGTTTTACATCTATATATCATCTAATTTAAAGATGTTAACTATATAGTGACCGAGTGATCAAATTTATAATTAATCCTTGTGAACCTGACACGGCCACGTAACTAGAAACCTACGAAGAGCAAAGTTTCTGGCCAACCGTTTAGAGCCACGTGGCTCAAGGGACGCTAACCTATCACGTCGTGGAAACTGATCGGATCTCCTCAATGTACTTTTAGTTCACCAATTCTCACGCATACCCCACCTCTCATTCTTTCATGTTTCAACCTTTTCTTCTTAAATAAATACCATAAGATAAAATATTATTTAACCCCTTTCAAAGATATTTTTTTTATTAGTTTAGGAGATACGAAGTAGTATATGTTTAAAATTTTTTTAAACCATTTGATAATACACATTAAATCAACTTTACATATGTTATGCTCAAACTCAAGACTTCTAGAAATAATAATATTTTTGAAGTTGGTTGGTTCGTGCTTGATATATTTTATATGCAATATCTAAATTACCTGTAAATTATAACCAATAATTAATTGGTCTAAAAGAATGAAGCATTGGATCTAAAGAAAGGTTAGAGGTTTAAATTATGAAGTTATGAACGAATCAATTGAATTGAAAAACCCTATAATAAGTTTCTACAATACACAATCAATAAATAAATCAGATATCAAATTTTAAATTTAAAAATAATTTAAATTATTTGCATTATACGTGGAATATTTATGTAAAACTAAAGCATGTTTGAATTATAATCTAAATAATTAAAATATTTAAGTACAAATATGATATGAATCTAAAAGTGCGGTATGCATGGAAAAGCAAACTTTCAGTCCCAACGATGAGCAAATCCAAACATTGAGATATTAAAATCATCATCATCCACTTTTCAGTGACGAAAACCATTTTCGTCGCTAAAAAGAAATGGAACTTTGCAAATCGAAGCCATTACAGAGTTTGAACAACGAACTGATGAGAACGATCAGATGAAATTGTAGCTTGAAACAGTGTTTTGAGATTGTAAGGCCATATGATATCTGCAGTTCCATTCCACATCAACTCAGTGAATTGTTCGTAAGCCTTCTCCGTGTAATGATAGGCGTCGAAGAACAGATACTCGTCGGGATTTTCGAACAAAACGAACTCCGATACCCCTCTCTTCCCTCCGCAGCTGTAAACTCCTCGACCCTCGCCGGAGCCGCAACATGCCGTTGTTTTCTTGAAACCTTTACATCATCATCATCGTCATCCACATTAACATGCCGTCCTGTTTTGGTTAAATTGTAATGAGATGTATAAAGAAGATTGGGCTAACATTACCGTATTTTGAAGGGTTGTGCAACCTTTCAGTAATGGATTCATAGAAATCGTAATAGCCATACTTGAACCCATCGAGCTGGTTCATCAACTTGTTTAGGGTTTTGGGGAACTCTAAATTATGCAGCTTTGCCAGTGCATTGACTTCAACAATGCAAGGACCCCAGTTTGTGCTTTAAAAAACGGCAAACAACCGGCATCATGTTAGTGAGCCCAAACTTCCTCCCTCCTTTCTTGTATATTTCCTGAGGTTTTTAAGAAGTTTGAGCTTAGAAAAATGAACGAAAAGAGGTGAGAATTTCTGGGTTTTTTAGGTTTATGAAACTTACATTGAAAGCAGCAGTCAGGTTGCCGATCACCATGGAAACGAACTCTTCATCTGTGACACCTGAGGGTTTGGTCAAGTAATCATTGCCTCCAATGCCTATGAAATAAACAGCATCGAATAACAGCTTCTTGGTCTCTTCAACACCGAGTTCTTTCCTGAGTGATCTCTCAGCTTTCTTGAAGTATTTTATTTGTGTTTCCAAGTCTATTACCTGGCGTTTAATGGAACTAAATTACTTTGTTTTCTGGAAATCCTCTCAGAGAATCAAACAAAAAGTAATTGAAGGTCAAAGAAAGAAGAAATAAAAATGATGAAATAACATAAACATACTAATCCTTGATGAGTTTCAACTAGAGCACCCGCTCCACCCGACGCAAAATTCACCCCATTTGTAAACTTAGAGTTCCCCGGGTTTAAATATGCTGGAATCAACAGTAACCCGGCAAACTCAGCTGCAACAAAAGTCGACGAGTTCGCAAATTTGATTCAGTTGATTCATATGATCATCTCGAACCAAAGATATTTACCGATAAAATCCGGGATCAAACGGCCGTCGGAAAATCTACCGGTAGGGTATTCGAAGAAGGTCTCCCCATAAGGCCAGAAATCGGCTTTAAAATCAGGGATGGTGCTGAGATAATTGTTGTTTCCAGAATCAAGAATTGAATCCCCGAAGATGAACAAAGCAACATGGTTTTCTGGGAGCAGATGGTTATGGCAGCTAACCGAGTTGAGAAATATTTCAAGTGATAAAAAGCAACAAACAAGGGCACTTGATTTTGCCATCATAGGAAAGAAAAAAAATCGGTTTGTGTTCTTTCAATAACTAAATTATTGACTGCATAATCTACTTGTTCCTTACTGTTTGTCCTTTTCATTTGGAAACCTTCAATGATTCGATTCTAATGTTTTTTTAAACATGGTATTATTATGAATTAGGTTGACTTAAATTATTTAAGTATAATAAAAAGTTTGGATAATTATAAGTGGTTGAGTTTTATTTATTTATGTTCAACAAATATTACAAATTTGAATATAAAAATACAAATATGGGTCAATGTTAAGCTTTTTATATAATCATAACCGCACATAGAAAGACAAACATGCAAAAGCCCAAGTAGACATGATGGGTCAAACGATGGGAAAAGGCCTTGTGACTTTAATCAATCTGTCTACAATCTGTTATGTTCTAGTGCATACATTATGTTTACAAAACATATAGTGCTAAGGAGAATGCGAATAGAACAATTGAAGAACAAAATAAATATGAAAGTGTCCTCGTTTCATCCGAGTCATCATCTGCTGAATCATACGAATCCAAGTCTAATTCGTATTGATTCGATAGTGAACCACACAAAAAGAAAATCGAGGTCGTCCCTCAGTCGTGCACTAGTAAGAACCGGGCGGAAGTCTCGATTCTTTTCATTCATCGGATGATCCATAACAGAAACACTGCTCTAGATCTCTATAATGTAACATGATTATGAGCAAGCCGAGTAACAATTGCGTGAGAGGATGCCCCAAAGCACAATGTTAATGCCGAACCACACAAAAAGAAAATCGAGACCGTCACATGCTAGAAAGAATTATGCGGAGGTCTCGATTCTTCTTGTTCGCCAGATGATCCATAGCAGAACCCATGCTTTAGATCTTCATAATGTAACATGATCAGAAGCAAACCAAGTAACGGATGCTTGGGAAGTTGCTCCAGAGCACAATGTTAATGCTGAAACCGCAAGAGTCTTAACTCTCTAGTTACAAAGACAATGCAAATATAAAGATCTCGGACAGACTAAGCATAACAATAACAGCCTACTCAGAACTGCAAATTCAACAGGCACAGAGTCTCTTAACAACTAGTACTGTATGTCTATGCAGTGCTCAAAGCATAAAATCATATAGTATAGCTATTAAAGATTGCAAGACAATGTCTTAAATCCTCAATCCAAACTGGTTCAAAACAAAACCACACATCTTAAGCAATCAGCAATCCACAAGCATCCTATTCGAGATCTTGCAAATGATAAAAATCACTCTATACAATTTCGATGATGATAAATATACTAAACCAATAGTAGTAAAATTGGTTTTCCACATTGTAAATTACACTACAGAATGATCCCTGGGCTTAACTATGCACACATCCATTACTTGCACAAGCAAAACCATGAGATCACTTGGAAGTTGCATCGGTTGCTGCTGCTCTTGAACTCTTATCAAGCCTTAGCAGACTCTTCAATGCCAAGATCGCTTGCGGTGCCAAATCGTGAGACGCCTTCGCATATAAACACGTAATGGCGAACAATGTGTCACGAACTTAGGTTAGCTTAGTTGGTTCGGTTGCTAATCCGTACGACACTCGAAATGGACGCTTCCCCACTAATTCAGCCTTAATCTCATATATTTGATCAAACACTAACACAAATCGGGTTTGATATTTGTTGTAACTAGGTCCTTCGACCAAAGACCGAGATCGTGGGGCATAGCGGATGCACACAGTCGGCCTCGGACTTCTCCGAAGGGAAAAATATTTTATTAACGGAAAATAACATCGGGTTATAGAAGACTCACCCACACCATCGACTAGGCCGTAGGAGCAGCCCTCGATGGTGTTCACAAGACACATATCTTTACCTGTGGATCAGCCCAAACTTTGTCGGTTGTCCATCCCCTACATATATGAGAAAACAAAATAAAAGAAATGTTACCTGTAGACATTAAAATGCTCAAACTGAGGATTGTATGTCATACTCCCATTCTCTACCTAAAACATTGAAATGCTTGAAAAGAGAACAAGCTAATTCTACCCTACCAATAGGCCCTATACATGGTTGGTCTCGGCGTACCTACCCGGTTGTGGCCCCATAAAAGGGACAACCACGACATTTCCCCCACATAACTTGTCGACGCCCTCGTCGACTGCACTGCCTGAAACTCTTCGATCTTTTGTTTGAACGCCCTGAGGTCATACTCTCTCTCCAAACTGTTCTCTTCATGAACAAGACCTCCTCACTTGATTAGATACTCCCGTCTTTTCTTTTCGTCCATCTTAACCACTATACCTGTAAGAATCTCATCAACATGACGCTGTGAAGGTGGTTGCGTACAAATCGACTCCTTGGCAGACTGACTTTGATTGTCATCATTGGGATCGACATGGGCTTCAAGTTGCTCACATGGAAGACTTGGTGAACTCTCATCCAAACAGGAGGGTCAACTTTGTACGAAATATTCCCCACTTTCGCTACTATCGAGATCTGACCTTCATATTTGCGCACCAAGCGGCGATCCTTCTGGCGTAAGAATATATGTTGTTATTGCATCAACTTGACTAGCACCAAATCTCCAACCCGAAAATGCAAATCCCTTCTATCACGATCTGTACATTTCTTCATATGCTTCGCTGCTTTCTCCAAGTAAGCTTTGGCAATCTCAGTATTTTGCTTCCACTCCCCTATAAAGTTTGAGGCACAAGAGCATCTTCCTTGAGAAGTCTCATCCACCATATGAGGACCAGTTCAAAAGGGTTTTTATTAGTGGATGAACTCTTTTGTGAATTGAAACATAGTTGTGCAATATCCAATAAAGAAGGCCATGCTGCATGCACGGGCCACCAAACCGGCGAAACCGGCTAGGATCATGGATTTGATATCTTTTTCAACTGAGCCAACGCCGATTAACGACAAAGCTACTGAAACTAACCCATGGTTGGCTCTCAAAACAGCCGCTCGAAGCCGTTGTTGTCTCTGGGAGTAATAGAACTCGTTTTCACACTCAGTGCTGTCATTGAGTTTAGTCGACATTGCCATGACTAGAATATATGATAAATATTCAGAGATGACTCCCTTATATAGAAGATATTACACGCATAAAGTGTGAATAACCATGCAACAAACCCTAATAAATTTGATATCATGCCAGCACATCAGATTTCTCTAACAGATGCAATGCCAGCACAGCAAAGCTATTATTATTTCCAGCTCTTTTCTTCATGGTCTAACAAAGAGTAGCTATGGTGAGTGGGGTTTGGTTTTGAATTATAATGGAGATTCAACTATAAGGCACACGCTGCTAATAAAGACTAATATCTTCCCACACTCTTGCTATCATTTTCTTCTCCATTTCCGGAGCTACTTATCCTCCTGACCATGGCTGAGTTTTATTGATACAAATTTAATATCTATTATCAGTTGATTTAGTACGATAAGATATCGAATTTTTTTCAAACAAAGATTAAATGTTTAAATTAATTATTTTGAGTAGAGGAACTTGAGTTCAAAAATCATCTTCATAATTAATTTTTGTACAACAACGTTCAAACTAATTTGATTAATAAATTGATTACAGTTGTACCTCTGCAAATGCCCTTAAAATATTTATACCTGAACATCAAAGCCTCCTGCGAATAACCCAGAAGACTGTTTTCGTAGAAATAGCCTTAAGCATCTATAACTCTCTACCTATATGAGTTAAATCTATTGTTAACCAACCCTATCCATTTTGTATATCAACCAACAAAAAGTCATCATAGTTTTACGCCCAACACCATCACTAAGAATCAATATAAAATCGATTCGAATCACAAATATATTAACTAGTGAATTAATAAAAATATGTCATCCTATATCAGCCGATGATATCAACTAACGGATAGATGATTTATGCATAGAAACCATGCGAATTGCATGGCTTTCAGTGAAATAGCATGCATGCTATTATAAGGTATACGTTTTGATTTAATAAGTAATAGGTTTGAAACATACTTGATATGTATACTGTAATGTCATGAGTGTATAATTTTTATTAATAATAAATTTTGATATAATAATATATACAAATATCGTGTTTGTATTCTTTTCTTATTATATTTTTTTATAAAATTTAATTAAAAATTTATGTTGTGTCATCATCATACATTTTATATAATTAATCATTTTTATAAGAAATAGTATAAATTTATATGATATTTTACGTAATAATATATTAATTTAAATACAATTACATATACGATATGTTCAAATTATAAAGATCGTTTAAATCACATCATCAATTGGAACTTGATAGTTACGAAACCCATCAACAAACCCTTGAATTATGTTTCATTATAATATTTCTTATATATTTTAAGAATACAAGTGCATGGTCACCAATCAACAAACCCTTGAATTACGTTTCCTTATAATATTTTATTAAATATTTTAAGAAAACAAATGTATGGTCATCCAATTAACAAACCCTTGAATTAGCAGTAAATATCTCATTTTAGTCTCTTTAAATTTAGATTCATTTCCATTCATATGCTGCATCTGCCAAAATTTATTGCTTTTTAGCTTAACCTTTTAAAGAATAAAAGGATGGCACATATGGGTTTAGTTGTATTTCAATTAGCTCTAGTGCTTTCAATCCAGTCTGTGATAGGGCACGATAATGGATTAGGTTTTAACACAGACATCATTGAGGAGGTGAAGGAGAGATATTCTGCCTTGATTACCCTAAATTCTGATGATTTTAAAAGAATAGGTAGAGATATCCAAAAAGCCTTTGGGAAAAGTAAGATTCACAATGTACAACTTTCCCCTGAAGATGAAGAAGAAAAATCTATTGAATTTAGTTTTCTTGAGGCGGGATTTGTAAAACCCGATGTCGTGAAGAAAATAGCATCCTCCATTGAGATTAAGTTGATGCTCGCTAGGGCCATTCAAGTGTATAAAAGCACTGTCGGAGGTGTTGCGTTGAATTCGAAGTGTATAGTCTCTACATTAGCAGATGCAGATGTCGATGCGATAAAGAAGATGTGCCAACACGTCATGGAAGCCTTCGGAAATGCCAATCTGAAGGCGAAAGCTCTCGATGTGGCACTTTCCCCGGAAGAAGAAGAAGAGGCTATCGAATTTAGTTTCTTCCTCCCCATGATGTCGATGGTAAATGTAGGAATGATAAAGACCGATGTCGTGAAGAAAATAGCATCATCCGCCGAGATTATGTCGCGGCTAGCTACATTCGTTCAAGAGTATAAAAGCTTTGGAAGATGCTGCCATGAGTCTCGAGGGGCAGCTCCTACTTCATTCGAAGTCGATATCGAGGACATGCAAAAGTTGAGAGAACAGATGAACGAAGTCTTCCAAAGCGCTGGTCTCGACGACAAGGTTTCCGATGTAGCACTTTCCTCCGAACAGGACGAAAAAATTATCGAGATCGGTTTCTTACCCTTGGTTGCAATGGCAGACGCTGAATTAAAAGAAGAAGAATTAGTAAAGAGATCATGAATCACTTTCTCATACAACATGTACGGATACATCTAAAGCTGTATAAAGCCATCTGTTAAACTAAAAAGTCATACAATAAATTGAAAGTTCAATTAGTGTCTCATTAGAATTTATAATAGAGAAGGCTCTATTATTGTGTTATTTATATTTATGATAATATTATTGGAATGATTATAAAATATTTAAAATTTAATTAAAAATATGAAACTATAAATATACTTTAAAGTATATTCTAATACTCTTTCAATTTTATTCATAATTGATAGCTAGCGAAAATATAATGAGCTTATAGATAATATTGTTAGGATTGTTCAATATATATATATATATATATATATATATATTATATTGGCAGTCACTGAGTTTTAGCAAGGTTTATTTTAATCATAAAACTTTTAAAACTTGTATTATAATCACTAAACTTTTAATTCACTTTTATTACCATCGTTGTAGTTAGCTTCTATTATAACCTGCTAACCTGGAGTCCTCTTCCTCAAAAATCTTATTTTTTAATTCACTATCCTAAAAATTGAGTTTTCGATGAATGGAGCAATTCGAACATGATCGCCCCTTCCTTTTTTTTCGTCGTTGTTAAGTTGTTTCTCCTTTCTTTGTCTTTTTTTTACTCTTCTTTCTCTTTTCTTTGGTTCAACCTCCTCAAAAAAACCTTTCAATCTTAGGTTTTTTCATAAGAAAAATTTCACATGTTATGTCAATATTTGTTAACAACACTAACGACAATGATCATAATGAAAGTAAATTGAAATTTTAATGATTGTAATGCAAGTTCTAAAAGTTCAATGACCAAAATGAAAGTGCCTTAATAGTTTAAAGACCATTAATATAATTTACCTTAAATATTATTAAACATGTATTCAGTAATTAGATGATTAATATTAGCTCTTTTATTTATTTAAAAATTATATAAAAACAAAAGAACAAAGTACATAAATAGTCCTTTAATTATAGGAACTACTTTCTTGAGTTATCTGATTATTAAAAGTTATAAACTTGTCCTTCAGGCGCTATTTTGTTGAGTTCTTGGCTATTAAAAATTATAAAATAATCATTCGACTATTCATATGTTCCAAATTTATCTTTTTTAGGTGAAAATTTAATGGTCTTATGAGTTGGACATTAACAAATTTATCTTTTTTAGTTGAAAATTTAATGGTCTTATGAGTTAGACATTAACATGTTGACTAAAATATGATAGTTGTTTGAGATTATATTTTAACATATCTCAGTCAACATTTTAATGTCTAGCTTAGACTAACATTAATTTTTTTAATAAAAATGATCATTTTATAAATTTTAATAGTCGAGTATCTGAAAAAAATCGAATGGGTACCGTCACTCTGTTCGTGGACAATCTACCTGAGGCAATCCATTGGAAGGGATTATGGCATGTTGTAGGAAGACAAGGAGAGGAACATAGTGTTTTCATTGCTAGGAAACGGAGTCGTGCAGGTACAAGGTTTTCATTTGTAAGAGTTGGGAACGAGATGGAGGCAGCGAGGATTATTGAAAGATTGAATGGGCTCAAAATATTTGGCAAGCGGATTTCAGTGAAGTTAGCTAAGTATAGTATAAGAGATTCGAAGGAAAAATCTGTGAGAAGAAAGATGGTATGGAATCCAAAAAAAGGATGCTTCTATGCTGGTGGAGAAAGCCCAAGGGGAGATTAAGAGTCGGGGGGCTTCGGGAAGGAAGGAAGTGGTGGGTCATGTTCACGAAGAGGAAGTGAGAAAATTGAGAAGATGTTTGGTGGGTACCATGGCTTCTGTGTGCAGCGCTGGAAGTATTGTTGATAGATTAAACAAATGGGGCTTGGGAGAGATTAAGGTTCAGAGATTATGCGGGAAATCATTCCTGCTTACCACAGAAGATTAAGACTTATTCATCTTGCTTGAAAACCTTCAATGGTCGTATCTTAAGGAGATTTTTGAGGATATAACTTTGTCGACAGAAGTATCTAGTAAGAAGGAAAGAGTAGTGTAGATCGAATTATCAGGAATTCCTTTACAATGCTGGAACGAAATTACGCTGAGGAGATTGGCTAGTTAGAGGGGAAGATTTGAGGCTTATTGGCGAGAATATGAATGGTGACCACTTCTGTCGATTCCCGAATTGATGAAGTAGTGGATATTGTAATCGGAAATTTGAGATTTGGTGTCTGGACGCTAATGGTAAGAATGGTGGACAATTCACTGATTAAAACGAATGATTCAGTGTAAAATAAGTCTAAGGTGGTTGTAAATGACAAGGAAGATGCGGAGATTGGAAGTGCAGGTCATAATAGCTCATCAGATAATTGGAAATGAAAGTGAAGCGCTGAAGAAATTGGTGTCGTTGGAGGTATGTTGATTGTTCTGTAGGTGTGAGTTGGTGTGGGTCTATCTTTGGCTAAATGAGGTTTCTATTGTGGTTATAAGGGGAATCGGTGTGGTTACTAAAAATAGGGGCACTGCGGTTGCTGTTGAGAACTCATAATTAAGGGGAGTTGTGTAAGTTTCGCTTTAATCAAGGTTTAGGAGTTTAGTCGCTGGTTGTTTGTAGGTTTCGGATGTTGATATTTTAGCTTTGGGTTTAAGTTCTAAAGAGGTTATTTAATCAATGTTGGTTAAATTCTTTTACACCTTGGTCGAGTGGGAGGTAGGAAAGATCCAAAGTAGATAGTTTATTGGCTGGAATATTTGTGGACTTGGGCGAAATGGTAAATTGTCAGTGGGTGTAAACTTTTAGTGGTGTTTGAAGTTCGGATTGATTATGTGGTGATCGTTCCTTCTTAGTGGTGTTTGAATTTACATTTTTTGTGTAGTTTAGGTGGACGGGAGATGATGTTGAAAATTTTATTGGTGGAAGTCCGAGTTTAGCGGTTAACCTTGTGAAGTTGAATGCAACACGGTTATTGGGTTGTGATGAAAATTCCATGGTCGGTTGTTTTGGCTTTGAGATTTGCTAGGACTGCAGGTGAGGGAATAAAGAAGGCCAATGATGGTTATGAAGAAAGGACAGTAGCTCAGGATGAAAACCAATGAAGTTTGAACAGGTGCTATCCTTCTCAATTTTGGTGGTTTCTTTAGCTAATTAGTGAGGTTGGTCTTGTTTTAGTTTGTTTTAATCTTATGCACCAGTTTGAGTAGTATAGTATTGGTGGAACGTTCCATAGCTGGTTATCTTTATGTTTGCATAACTTAAGCTTGGTGACGGTCGGTTAGTCTGTGGTCCTTAATTCGGCTAGTGTTTTGCTCTCTTAAATCGGGTATGTTGTTTATATTGAGTGTGGTTTGGGTGCTGTGTGTATGTTTTACTGTGTGAATTGCTAAGGGCACCTCAGTTCTGTTATGGAATACGGCTATTGGATAGAGCAAAATCGCAACTGATAATTTGAGAAAATAAAAATGAAGATAAAAGAGACAAAATTTACGTGAAAAACCCCTAAATAATATAGGGTAAAAACCACGGGCAACGGTAGAAGAATTTCACTATGAGAAAATAGGAATTACAACTTCTCTCGATCTACCAAGGAGAAAACAATGATAATTCTCTCTTGATAAAAAGGAGAAAACAACTCTCAAGAAACTCTCTAAATTCTCTCTAGTATTGGGAAGAAAGCTAGAATGCTTTGGGATGATTTTGAAGCTAAATGAGCTAGGGTATTTATAGTTGAAACTTAAGGACTAATTTGTAAATACCCTAAATTACAATGGCTAAAAATATGATTCTACCATTGTCCAAAATTCAACATTTTCCAGCTACTTTCGATGCCAAATTTCCAGCTAATTTTGGTGCATTTATTGTGCACACTTTCCACCGAAATTTGCCATCAATTTGGCCACTTCTATGTTGACTTTTCAACAATCTTCCACTTGAAGATTTGATTGTAATAATCATATCTTCACACCATTCTTTCTACCTTATACCTTTATGTTGCTTACGTCTCTGACAGACCACAGGAGGATCGACACCAGGTAAATTTATCGGTATTGATCGCCTTCGTCATGAAAATCTGCTATATTGTCTTTAGTGTGGATCTTCTGCATATCTACCGTCCCTTCTTCCACCTTTTCATGAATGAAATGGTATTGAACTCGTATGTGCTTTTTCCTTGAATGAAATGTTGGATTCCTTGCTAGATGCAAGACACTTTGACTATCACAAAACATAGAGACATACTCTTGATTGTGCCCAAGCTCCTCCAATAGCATCTTCAACCAAATTGCTTCTTTATTGGCTTGTGTAGCTGCTACATATTCTGCTTCTGTTGTGGACGTAGCCACAACTGACTGCAATTTTGAAACCCAGCTTACAGCTCCACCAGCAATTTTGAACACATATCTTGTAGTAGATTTGCTTTTATCCAAATCCCCTGCATAGTCAGAATCTACATACCCATTTATTAGTAAGTTTGATCATCCGTAACATAATGCAACATTTGAGGTCCCTTTAATGTATCTCAGGATCCTCTTTACTGTATTCCAATGCTCTTTGCCTGGATTCGCCATGTACCGACTAACCACTCCCACTGCTTGTGCAATGTCTGGTCTTGTGCATATCATAGTGAACATTAAACTTCCCACTGTCGATGCATACAGTACTCGAGACATCTCCATCCTCTCTTCTTCACTGCTAGGACTCATACTGTAGGAAAATTTGAAGTTAATAGGAAGAGGGATAGAAATTGGCTTACAATCTTGCATGCTGAATCGTGACAAGATCTTCTTCAAGTAATTCTTTTGTGAAAGCCAAATCTTCCTATTACTTCTGTCTCTGTGAATTTGCATCCCTAGAATCTTGTTTGCTGATCTCAAGTCCTTCATTTCAAATTCCCTAGCCAGTTGTGCCTTCAATTCTTCAATATGATCTTTGTTGGGTCCTACAACCAACATGTCATCCACATATAACAGTAATATAACAAAATCGTTATCACCAGACCTCTTGAAATAAGCACAAGGGTTTGCATTAAGTCTGTTGTATCAAAGGCACATAATGAAGGAATCAAATCTCTTATACCAACACCTCGGCGCCTGCTTTAGACCGTACAGAGATTTATTCAACCTGCAAACCAATTTCTTTTTTTCTTTTTCTTTAAAACCTTCAGGCTGGAGCATATAAATCTCTTCTTCAAGATTTCCATGAAAAAAAGCTGTTTTAACATCTAGCTACTCTAGATGTAAGTTCAATGTAGCACACATTGCCAAAACTACTCGAACTGTTGTTAGTCGAACCACAGGAGAAAATATTTCATTGAAATCAACACATTCTTTTTGAGCATATCTTTTGACCACCAGTCTTGCACGATACCTCTCAACTTGATCGTCACCATTTCGCTTGATTTTGAAGACCCATTTGTTACCAATTGGATTCATTCCTTGTGGTAGTGGCACAAGGTCCCATGTATTATTTTTATGAAGAGCTTCAATTTCCTCTTGCATCTCCATCATCCACAGTGAAACATCTGAGTTGTTTATTGCCTCCTGGTATGTTGATGGCTCACCGTCCTCTGTTAAAAGGCAGTATGCAATATTGCCTTCTATAACATAATCTGAGTACCAATTGGGACGTCTTCTCACACAATCTGATTGATGAGTTGTTGGAGCTTCAGAACTCTCTGGTTCTTATTCATCATATGCTGGTTCTACTTCAGAATAATCTCCTTGTTCAACCTCATTTTTCACATGTATTTGTGTAGTCTCTGACTTTTTAGCGCTATCATCATCTTCTTTTCTTTGTAGTTTATCTTCTACAAAGATAACATCCCTGCTGATGATCACTTTGCGGGCAGTGAGATCCCACGAACGATACCCCTTTACATCATCAGCATACCCAAAGAATTTGCATTTCCTGGATTTTGGATCTAGCTTTGAAATTTCTTGGGAGTTGTACATCACGTACACAATACTTCCAAATACATGGAGGTTTAAATAATCAGCTGGTTTACCAGTCCACATCTCCATTGGTGTCTTCAGCTCTATTGCAGTTGATGGAGCTCGATCCACCAAATAACAAGCGGTATTGACTGCTTCTGCCCATAATGATTTTTCTAGGCCTGCATCCCTCAATATTGCTCTTGTTCTTTCTAACAAGGTTCTGTTCATCCGCTCTGCCACTCCATTTTATTGAGGATTGTTCGCCACTGTGAACTGTCTTTTGATGCCTTATTTCCTGCAAAAGTCATCAAATTCTTCGCTTGTGTATTCTCCTCCATTATCTGTTCTGAAACACTTGATCTTATTTCCAGAATCAAGTTCCACCCGCGCTTTGAAGTTTTTGAAAGTTGAAAACACATCTGACTTCTTCTTAATAGGGCACATCTGACATCTCCTAAAGTAGTCATCAATAAATGAGACAAAGTATTTTGCTCCACCTAGGGATGTAACCGGTGCTTGCCATACGTCAAAGTGAACCAATTCTAGAACACTTTTGCCTCTAGAATTTGACGCATTGAATTTCAACCGGTGCTGCTTACTTGTTATGCAATGCTCACACAAGGTAAGTGATACCTTGTTAAGCCTGGAAGTAGCTTTTTCTCCACAAGGACTTTCATTCCTTGTTCTGACATGTGTCCAAGTTTCTGATGCCATAGCATTGTCGAATCTGAACTACATGAGGCAACAGAGGCTTCTACTTCTACCAAAGTCTCTCCCTTCAGCATGTACAAGTTTGCAGCTATCTTTTCACCTTTCAGCACCACAAGCGCTCCACGGAACACCTTCATGATTCCTTTATGTGTTTCAATCTTGCTTGCATTATTATCCAACAATCCGTAGGATAATAAATTTTTCTTCAGGCCTGTCACGTGCCGCACATTTCGAACAACTTTAATTGTTCCATCATACATGTTCAATTTGATGGTTCTCACACCAATGATCTCTAAGGCATGATCATTGCAACTATACACAGATCCTCCTAAGACAGGTTCATAATGATGGAACCATTCTCTTCTTGAGGTCATGTGATATGTTGCTCCCGAATCAATGAGTCATATATCTGCAAATCTTTTTGTCTTCCACGGTGGTTGACGCTTCACAACATAGAGCATCTCCATCATCTGAAGTGTTTGCGGTATTGCCTTGTGGGTTGGAGTTTTTATTTAGACTCCAACAATCATTCTTCAAGTGACCCTTCTTTCCACAGTTGTAGCACTTTAAATTCTTCTTGCTCCTCGACTTCGATCTACCATGTTTGTGACTGCTGCTTTGGCCACGTTCTGTTGATCTCCCTCTCATTGTTGTCATCGTTTTCAATGCTTCTGCTTGTTGCAGATTTACTTGTCTGTCTTCCTTGTTCTTGCGCCGATTTTCTTCTTGTAGAACAACAGCTGCAACGTCATCGAAGACTAGACTAGTGGCATTACTGTTTGTCAAGTTGATGATGAGTTGATCATACGAATCCGGTAGACTTTGAAGTAGAAGTTCAGCGCGTTCTTGTTCTCCTATTTTACAGCTTAAGGATGTAAGCTGAGAAAATAAAGTGTTCAGTGTATTTAAGTGCTCCGTCACTGAAGTAGATTCTGGCATACGGAGAGTGTACAATTTTCTCTTAAGGAAAATTTTATTGTGCAGCGATGTGGCCTCGTACAATTTGGTGAGATGATCCCATATCTCCTTAGTTGTCTTCTTCTCCTCGATGCTTGACAATACTTCATCTACTAATGCTAGATGAAAGTTTGCCATAGCATTCTCGTCCATTTCGATCCATTTGTTGTCATCTGTGAAATCCACCGGCCTTTCACTGATAGCTGCTAGACAACCGTCTTTCCTTAGGATGACCTTCATCTTCAATTTCCACAATGAGAAATTTCTCTCATTGAATTTTTCAATATCAAATTTCGTTGTCATAGCTTCTTTTACGGATAGCTCCCACTATTTCACTATCGTGAATAGTTCTCTGGAACCTTCAAAGAATGGGTAATAACTTCTTACTTTCTTATGTTGGAGGATCCACCTTTTGGTGACAACCAAAAAGACAATAAGCAGATATTACACACTCAAATCTGGCACTGATATCAATTGTTGCAGAAGACGGCTATCGGATAGAGCAAAATCTCAACTGATAATTTGAGAAAATAAAAATGAAGATAAAAGAGACACAAAATTTACGTGGAAAACCCCTAAATAATATAGGGTAAAAACCACGTGCAACGGTAGAAGAATTTCACTATAAGAAAATAGGAATTACAACTTCTCTCGATCTACCAAAGAGAAAACAATGATAATTCTCTCTTGATAAAAAGGAGAAAACAACTCTCAAGAAACTCTCTAAATTCTCTCTAGTATTGGAAGAAAGCTAGAATGCTTTGGGATGGTTTTGAAGCTAAAATGAGCTAGGGTATTTATAGTTGAAACTTAAAGACTAATTTGTAAATACCATAAATTACAATGGCTAAAAATATGATTCTACCATTGTCCAAAATTCAACATTTTCCAACTACTTTTGGTGCCAAATTTTCAGCTAATTTTGGTGCATTTATTGTGCACACTTTCCACCGAAATTTGCCATCAATTTGGCCACTTCTATGTTGACTTTTCAACAAGTTCATAGGTAAAGAAGAAGAGATTACTAAGGATTTTGTTCATCTTGAATTCACTTTAAAAGATTTTGAGTTCGAAGAAATCAGTTTTCGGGTAATTTGTTAGATTCTTATTTTATGGGGTGTTGGACAGGGGTCATGTTTTGATTTTGATTTTAGGTCATAGTCGGGTTATAAATCGGTGGCAAATTTTGGACCCAATGTTAATCTTTTTTGTTGCATAGAAGGTGATGAAGGGTGAATTTGGCAGATAGTGGTTATTATATTTGTTGTGCATATACTCAATTTGTCCAGAGTTTTTAAGTCACATCCGCATTTACATGCATATACATATTTTATTAATTAGTTTAATTATTAATTTTGTTTATATATGAGTTAGTTGTTAGTTACCTTCACTAGTTGTACGTGTGTCTATATATATATATATATATATATATATTATATTAATATATATATATATGGTTATATTGTGACTTATATATTTATTTATATGGATAGATAATGTTATGGGTGATACATGTCCACATAAGTATATATATTAGTAGTAGTGTAAATCGAGCATAATTATATGTATTAAATTAAACTATTAATAGTAAATACATACATAGTTTAAAACAGTATTCTAACCTTTATTTTTTGTTTTTTTAAGTCCAGTCCACACTTTACAAAGCCGAAGCAAATGGGCCAACTAAAGTAGGCCCAATCAGTGACGAGTCTGCATATTGGAACCCAATGGAGCTAGGTTTCGGAAGAGAGTCCCAGCGCCGCCAAGCCTCGAACGTCGGATGAAGAATGGGTCTAATGGCCAGATTTGATTCGATCTAGGGTTTGTTTACCCTGGAATGTTGCTGTCGCCGCCAATATGCTACAGTCGTTGGGTCCAATCAGTGATCCAAAGGTCCAGATTCATTCAAGGAGGCTAGCCGTTCGATGCCCGGGCGTAAGATACACGTCATGTGCACCACCAGCAACACGACAAAGTCCTTGCCTCCGCCAGCCGTATGCCCCCTCTGCCACATTCCCTTGACAATGACAGAGGCTCCCCGATGCATGCAAACGAAATGGGGCAGAAAATATCAGCACACATACATATTACTTAACCTATTTAATTTTTGTTGTGGCCATTTTTGCACCCGAACTGTTGTGACATGGTTACATATATATTACTTAACCTAAATAAAAATATTATTAATCACTTTAATATGTATGTAAGTGGAAAATTTATAGAACGCATAATATCACTTTTGCATAATATGAATGAAGTCCTCACAAGCATAACTTTACTCGATCGAATAATTGAATTAAGGATAATGTCCAATCACATTCTAATCAAGGATTGGTGATGACTCCTCGAGCCATACATTTTTTACTTTTTAAAAGGGAATACCAAATTTTAGAAGCGAGATTTTTTAAAATCACACTCTTTAATCATTAATTAAGAAATTAAACCTTTGATTTTTTTTAATAAAATAAAATAAAAATCGTTTTGACATGTTGATTTAGTGCGCCAAATATTTTGTTCGAGCAGGAGAAAGAGCATTTTGCAGTGATTTGTTGTAGTGTTAGATTCAATTATTGAGTACTATGTTAAAGCGTGGCGTTGGTTGCTGGTTTTTAGGTCCATATCAAATTCGTCGTTTTGAAGAGCAAGCTGCATTAACTTCATGTTTCATGTCTTGAAGAGCTGCTATTTCAGGTAGGTCTGTAGCTTGGTTGAAGAGGTTTGTAGAGACTTTACAAGTCTCAGGAAGCAATTGTTCTTAGCCAAGGAGATTGTCAACAGCAGGGATATATGACTACACCCATCCTAGGTGGTAGTACCTTATTGTTGGTGTTTGCTTAGTTTAGTGTTGTGTTGTACATCATCGAGTTGCCTTTTGTTTTGTGTCTGGGAGTGGCTTTGCGTGCCCACAGTGTTGTGAGGTTGCTTTGTGATTCTACTCTACTATTTGTAATGAATCTTTCCAGTTCTGTCGGCTTCATTCTTGTTGCATGTACTTGAATTGCAACTGCACTGCTCGCCACACGAGCACCGCTTGTGGCCCATCTCGTCGGCTCCGCAGCTGTTGGATATTCATAAATATTGCATGAATTTTCATATTGTGAATAAATTATTCTATTATGATTCATATTATTATCAAAACCTTTTAATTGAATTTTTAAAATTATCAAAATTATTTTAATCGAATTATCGGAGTTATAAAACCAGTCAACAAACCCTTGAATTATGTTTCCTATCTATTCTAAGAATACAAGTGTATGGCCATTATGAAATTTATTAACAAACCCTTAAATTAGCCGCAAATATCTTATTTTAAACTCTTTAAATTTCGATTTATTTCTATTCATACGCTGCAACTGCCAAAAACTTATTGTTTTTCAGCTTAACCTTTAAAAAAAAATAAAAGGATGGCACGTATGAGTTTAGTTGTATTTCAATTGGCTCTGGTGCTTTCAATCCAGTTTGTGATTGGACAAGAAGAGCGAGCCAACGGTCTTGTTATAAATGGGTTAAACGGGTTAAGTTTCATAGGAGATTGTATCGAGAGTAGGAAGGAGACAGATTCTACATTGATTGATGTAAATACTGGTGATATAAAGAACATAGGTGGAGATTTCCAAAGAGCAATTGAAAGTGCCTTTTGGAACAATAAGATTCTCAATGTAGCACTTTCTCCGGAAGAAGAAGAAAAATCTATTGAACTCAGTTTCCTTGAGGCGGGATTAGTAAAACCCGATGTTGTGAGGAAAATAGCATCGTCCCTTGAGATTAAGTTGTGGCTTGCTAGAGCCATTCAAGTGTATAAAATTATTGTCGGAGATGCTACGGTGAATTCGAAGTGTATAACTTCTACATTAGCCGAAGCAGACGCCGACGCGATAAAGAAGATGTGCGAACACGTCAAGGAAGCCTTTGGAAGCGCTAGTCTGAACGTGAGAGCTCTCGATATAGCACTTTCCCCGAGAGAAGAAGAAGAAGCTATCGAATTCAGTTTCTTCCTCCCCATGATGTCGATGGTAAACACCGGATTGATAAAGCCAGATGTCGTGAAGAAAATAGCATCATCCCCCGAGATTATGTCGCGGCTCGCTGCATTCATCCAAGAGTATAGAATCTCTACTGGAGATGCTACCATGAGTCTCGAGGGGTCAGCTCATGCTTTGGCCGCGGTCGATATTGATGAGATGAAAAGGATGGATGAACATATGAAAGAAGTCTTCCAAAGCGCCGGTCTGGACAAGGTTTCCGATGTAGCACTTTCCCCGGAACAAGATGAAAAAGTTGTTGAGATGGGTTTCTTTCCCTTAGTCGCAATGGCAATGCTGGATTAATAGAGAAGAAGAATTAGAGAAAGGGATTATTAAGCACTTCCCAAGAACATATACTATATAATGACATTGCACGATGCACCTCCAATGTACGGATACATCTAAAATTTGTATAAAGCCATCTGTTAAGCTAAAAATTCAATGAAAATAATTTGAATGTTTAATTAGTATCTCATAAGAATTTATGGTAGAAAAGTCTCTATTGTTTGTTATTTATATAAAATAAACTTACTTGAATGATTATAAAATATTAAAACTCAATTAAAATAAAAGTTAAATTAATAAAGAATCAAACTAAAAAAAATCGTATATATACCGATTTTATTCATAAATGATAACTAGTGAAGTGATAATGAAATTATATAAATATTAAGATAAATTACATTGGTAGTTACTGAACTTTTAGTCTATTTTTATTTTTGTCATCAAAATTTTGAAACTTGTATTATAATCACTAAACTTTTAATTCTCTTTCATTACAGTCACTATAATTAGTAGAAAACAAAAGTAGATTTTTAATGAGGCACACAAGTAGGTTTTTGTGTATGTTTTAAATCTCTCTAATAAAATCATATTAACGAGCAAGTAAAAAAAACTAATGTTTGAAAATGTTGACGTGGTGTCCTCTTCATCAAAAACCCTAATTTTCCAAATTAATAGTCATTGTAAAAGTTGAATGATGAACAGGTTGCTTGTTAGACAATCCAAACGTTAGGAAGACTTTGGTTGGCCAGAAGATTAACATATCTTGATTTCAAGTTGATATGATTATTAATAGTGGTGGATCGAAAACAAATTAGACCATCACTTCCTTTTTGGGCCTTTTTGTGGTCGTTCGATGATTTCTCTGATTGAAAAAATCACCAAATTATTACTTTTCTTTTTTTCTTTCTTTCTTTTGATTCAACCATGTCAGAAAACTTTTCAATCTTCTTAGGGTTTTTTAAAAGAAAAATTTAATGTGTTAAGTCAATATTTTTTAACGATAACTAACAATAATGATCATAACAAAAGTGAATTAAAAGTTTATTGATTATAATACAAGTTTTAAAAGTTCAATGACCAAAGTGAAATCGTCTTAAAAGTTTAATAACCACCGATATAATTGAACTTAAATATGATTAATATGTATTCAATTGTTGGATGATTAATTTGTCACACCCCAAATTTCAATTTAAAATTTATTAAATTAATTGATTTTATGGACTAAACTATAAGTTTTTGAAACTTTTGGGTTAGTTTTAAAAATCTAGGAAGTTCAGGGACTTAGATCTAAATTTTCCCATTTTGGATTGGTAGATAAAATTTAAAAAATGGGAAAATGGTGGATAAGCTAGTTTGAACCCATGATCTAAGTGATGACCACCCATCCTTTTGCCATCTAACCTAGGCCACTATTTATGAATAATTTAATAAAAATATGTTTTATAACTTTGGTTTAGGGTTATAACTCAAAACCAAATCTGGTTCCCCCGTTCGTGAACCAAACCCCTAAAAAATCCTCAATCTTTCCCTAACCCCAAACATTCTTTTGCTCTATCATAGAATCTTCATCTCCAACCATCGGTGGTTGTCACTGCCCAGCCCAAAAGACGCACCTCGCCATCCCGGCCAAAATCCCCATGGTCGATCATTGTTAGCCATCGCCGTTAGCCGTGGGGATCTATTCGAAGTTCACCAAATACCTAAGTCATACGTCAATTTTTCACGAATTTTGGCCGTTCAAGGTGTTGGTTCACCTCACTGCCAGCACTATTGAACTCCCCACCTCTGTTGTAACATCCTCAATAACGGGTTAGTGACTAAATTGTAAAGTTTCAGAATTTGGTGATTTAAAGTATAATAATTTATTAGTGCAAGGACTTATATGAAATGTTATGTAGGATCAAATTATAAAGAAGAGAGAATAGAAGGATAGAATGATCTTTTGCAAGGAAAATAATTAAAGAAGTGATTTATATATATTAGCTCCACGTGGAAGATAAGAAAGAAAAACCAAGGTTCCAGAGTTCTCTTCTTCTCTTCTTTTCTCCCAAACGTGAAGACTTATAGCAAATGTGAGATTTTTCATAAGCTAATTGTTTTGGTTTTTCTCCTTAGATGTTAATTAAGCTTAAGGAAAGCTTAATTTGCTTTAAAACAACAAGATAAAGAGTGTGGGAAGAATTAAAGATTAGGAGTGCTTGAATGGAATTTTGAAAAAGAGTTCATATTTGGAATCAGATGTTGAATTTGACTTGTTATCGACTTAATTAAGACATACGAAGTGTTAGAATTAGATTTAGAACATGTTGAAATTTGAGGGAGATTCTTAAAATCTATGTGGAGGATTGAATTTTTAAGTATAAGAGGTATTGAATGGGTATTAATTAGTTTAAGTAGATGTATGCAAGTTAAGGAGATAAAAATATGGGAAATATGAAGTGTTGAGAGAATTATGAAGAGATTTTCGTGCTAAAATAACACTTCTGGGTTGTGTGCATCTATGCACATTCAATGTGTACCGATGCATCAAGGGTAAAATCCCAGAAATTGTTCAAGGTGTATCGATGCATGAGGTGTATCGATGCACTCCTTTAAAATAAAAACATCGAATGTCATTAGTGTATCGATGCACAAGTAGTGCATTGATGCACCCCCTTAAAATACAAACATCGAATATGATTTATGTACCGATGCATAGATTATGCATTGATGCACCCGTCAAGGGATGCATCGATGCATGGTGTAGTGCATTCGATGCATATCTTCATTAAAAGATGAAAATAGCTTTCTTTTTAGCCTAAGGAGTGATAGTTTAGAATATATAAATTAGAATATTGATAGTATCAATGTATTACTATATAGATATAGAACGTAATTTCGTTCCGGAACAAACAAAGGATTAGGATCAAGTCAAAATAAGCAAGGCTAAGGTGAGTGCATATCCTAGATGAAATGGAATTGAGACAAGACTTGCGATAAGTCTATCTCTTATCATTGAATTTATGATTTTATATTCATGCACATGCATACATATATATGTGTTAACGTTATAGTGATTTCATGCATTTTTCATTCATGATTAACATGGTATTATATGAATAAATGCCATTATCTGAGAATTCTTCCAGATATGTGAAATAATGAAAATGATCATATGAAGTGACTTATGTGTTTACATGGATAGTGATGAAAGATATATGAAATGAGAAATGTATTTATAATTAAGCCCATGTTATTTAATATAAGAGCTATAGGTATAATTTGCATGCCAAGAGTCGAGGGATTATCAGTGGTCCTTCGGGACAAATATTCAGTGCCCCTTGAGGGAATTATACGAGCTGTGGTGACAGCATAGTGCAGAACCTCTACGTACTCACATACCTTTGTTCTCCATAATGTATATGGGCAATTCAAAGATAAGTTAAAGTGGAATTAACATAAGAATATATGTTTTATATGTGCATGTTACCGTTATATATGTTATAGTGAAATATATGCATACAAATAAAGATGTCATGATCAGATGATAAGAATGCATGTTCATGAAAGCATTGTTATATATATATATATATATATATATATATATATATATATATATATATATATATATATATATATATATATATATATATATATATATATATATATATGCCTCACTAAGTCTATGACTTAGCATGTAAGTGATTTACACGTAGGTACTAAGAATCAAGAGGAACAGTAATAGAGGTGGCAATGACAACATCACTACTAAAAGATCATATCAGAAGTAATTGACAAAGTAGATATTTTAGTTGTGTATAGAGTGTTGGCATGTAATAAGTGGTTAATTACGAGTGCTCTGATTGATTTTGTATTTTGTGGTCTCTTTTATGTAAATTAATGTATTTAATTTTAATGAAAGTTTAAAATTTCCCTGTTTTTCTTTAAGTGTCAAAGTTTGAAAAGTCAATGTGACACCTCGGACTCATATTTGGGTCGGATATGGGTTAAGGGTGTTACATTTAATGGTATCAGAGCTACAGTTTAGTCGATTCTCGGCATAAACCGAAGTCTATAGTGTCCTATAAAGTATATATGCCAACAAAATAGTGAACACTTCTGATATGATATAATAGTAAGTATGTTGTTTTGCTGATAGAATGATATGGGTATGTTTTTATAGATGTTCGGACATGGTAGCTCTAGAAGTGAAGCATGAGATGATAGGCCCGCTGAAAGCAGTAATTCACCTACCCTGACCAGGCAGAGTGAAGACATGAACCCTCTGGAGTGCCTGTAAGTGATCAAGATGTGTTCTTCAGAACATTAGATGCGGTATTGGCGCATTTCAACCTTCTATTACTTTAACTCCAGAATGAATATTGCAAAGGAGTTGAAGGGTTTAGGAGAACCAGAGTTTAGAGGTGAAGCCGAAGAATGTCCTGTTGCTGCGGACCTTTGGCTTAATGATGTAAAAATCATGCTTGAGGGACTTCATTGTTCCGATACAAAGAAGCTGGATGGAATAGTCTCATTGCTCCGAGGGCAAGCAAGGATTTGGTAGACCAACGTTACATTGAGAATGCTCGGTGATCAAGTAACTTGGTCTTTGTTCTTAGAAGAGTTCAAACATAAATATATTGGAGATCAGTTCATCCGACAGATGAAGCAAGAGTTCATGAATTTGAAGCAATGGAATTGTACAATGTATGAGTACGAATGTGAATTCAACAACTTGAATCATTTCGCTGCTGAGTTACTTCCTACAGAGAAAGATGTTTGCGATTGGTTTGTTGAGGGATTGCGTCCTCGTCTGAAAGAGATGCTTATTGTGTTGAATTTATCTTCGTTTCAAGAAGTGGTGAACCGTGCTAAAGCTCTGGAAAGAGCTCAAAATGAGAGGTTCGGGGGTTCTTGAGTTCAGACTTTGAAAAGATCGGGCGCATTATCGAGTGTTGCACCATAAAAAAGGGACAGAAATGTGAGTTATCGACCCCAAGCAAGATCAGAGTCAGTTGTATCTTCTGCAAGGGGATCAAATCAGAAGAGGGGTCGAAAGACATAGTCATGGGATATGGTGTACATCCTCCATGCCGGGTTAGTGATTAATTTGCAAAGTTTCAACATTTGGTGATTTAAGTAAAATGATGGAAGAGTTCAATGACCTATTTGAGTTATTTGGTGTAGGATTGAATTATAAAGAAGGAAAATTATGAGGGCAAAAGAGTAATTTAGTAAGTGAAATAATTAAATATTCCTTAGGGTGATTTTATAAATCACGTGGGAAGCATTTGAGATAAACAAGGTTCCAGACATTTCTCTTCTTCTATTTCTTCTCCAACTGTGAAGCTTGCAAGCAAAGGTGAGTTGTCTTCTTTTGGATTAATTCTTATGAGTTAAGCATGGGTTTGGTTCATGAAGATTTAGGAAATATGATGGAGAGAAACAAGGATCCTAGAACTCAAAGAATTGCAAGTTAAGGGAGATTAAAGGTTGAGAGCCATTGAATGAAATCATAGATTAAAGGTCATAATAAGAATTAGAACCTGGATTTGACTTGTCATCAAGCTAATTAAGAAGTATGAGGTGATAGAATTAAAATTAGAACAAGTTGGAATTTGAGTAAGATTCTTAAATTCTATATGGATGATTAGTTTTTTTTTAGTTTTAGAGGTATTGAATGGATAATAATTAGTTTAAGTAAGTGTATGAAAGCTAAGAGTATTAAAGGGAGTGAAATATGAATGTTTGAGCTGAATGAGATGATTTTCGAGCTCAAATAGGATTCTGGGCTAGGGGAATCGGTACCATTCAAGGGGAATCGATACCCCCTCAACGAATATGAATTTCCAGAATGCTAGAGGGGAATCGATACCCCCAGGGGGAACCGATTCCCCATATAAAAAAAGAGAAAGAAGAGAAAGACTAAACTATTAATTCCTTAAATTGGTAGGCTATTAAAGATTAATTTCAAGACATAGACATCTGATAATCATCTTGAAAATTTTGTTTATGTAGATACTGAGCCTACACGAGTTCTGGAACAATCTACAAGTAGGATCGATTGAGGAAAAGGCAAATAAATATAAGTGAGTGCATATGCATAGCATAATTATAGAAATATACTCAATTCTAGACTTGTGATAAGTCTAGATTTTATATCTTGTACATGAGCATATTCTGTATTATGAGACATGACATGAATTCATATAAAATGCATTATATGACATGAATATGCAGGAAAAGTTATGAGCTATGTGAAAAGGTAAGAATTTATATGTCTACGCGATATAGACTACGTGAAATGTAAAAGCCCATGTTATGTAGATGAGAACTATAGGTATAGTTGGCATGCCAAGGGTAGAGGGTCTACGCGGTCCTTCGGGACAAAATTATACGCGGTCCTTCGGGATATATATATTCTTGGAACATGTGTGAAGTCTGGTGAGACACATATGTGATCCCTAGCATATGTATATGATTCTTAAGGAATTCTATGTGTCCTTATGGACATTATTATATGGCACTACGGTGCAATTCTACGCGGCACTTCGGTGCATTTATACGAGCTGTGGTGATAGCATAGTGCACAACCTCACAATACTCAGATACCTTAGGTTCTCAATATGATATCATGGGCCAATAAACTCATTAATACAAATTCATGAATGTTAAAGTAATATGCTTACAGGTAAGGATAATGGTGATGTAAACTACCTTGATTAAGTATAAGCTTTCATCTCATTTCATATCATTATGACATTTTCATTACATTGCCTTGTTATTATTATTACATTGCCTCACTAAGTCGATGACTTAGCGTGTGAGTGTTTCACACGTAGGATCCGAGAAAGTAGATGAGACAGGTGAAGCAGCTTGACAGCATTACTCCTGCAACCATCAGATCAGAAGCAACTTAATCAGTAGGTCATTTTGTTATGTAAATGGTAGTTGGCATGTAATTAAAGGGTTAAGTTGTGTATACTCTGAATATTTTTGGTAAACTTATATTACAATATGTATATTATCGTATTTTTTTATATAAGTTCAAATATTTTGCTATTATTTGTTAAGAGTTGTGTTTTAAAGTCAATGTAGTATCTCTGACTCATATCCGGGTCGGGTACGGGTTGGGGGTGTTATATTTAATGGTATCAGAGCTATGGTTTAGCCGATTCTAGGCATAAACCAGAGTCTATAGAGTCTTTAAATGGAATACATGCCAACAAATAGGGAGAACTTCTGATCTGGTATAGTATGAGTATGTTGTTTAGCCGATTATAGCATGTACTTTTCAGTTGTATGATAAATTAGTATTGGTACTGATTGATCTGGGTTCTAATTATTCTTATATTACAAGTAAGTTAGTAAATGAGTTGAGGATTCCCTTAGAAGCTACGAGTAATGAGATTATAGTAACAACTCCGTTAGGCCATAGTGCCCGGGTGAATAAAGTCTGTAAGGGGTGTCCCATAAAGGTTCAGGGAATTGAATTCCCTGCTAATCTGATGGAATTACCCTTTGACGAGTTTGAAGTGATTCTGGTGGTTGTTCCGTTATTATGGAGATGTTAATTGCAGATTGAAAAAGGTAACCCTGAAAAGTCCAGGAGGAACAGAGATAAGTGTGAGCAGTGAAAAGTTTAATCCCTTAGCAAATGTAATGTCAGTAATGTCAGTTAAGAAGCTATTGCTACAGGGATGTCAAGGATTTCTTGCAAATGTAATAGATTTAAGAGCTATAGAGAAAGGGCTAAAGGAGATTCCAATTGTTCAAGAATTCCCTGAAGTTTTCCCGGCTGAGTTGCCAGGATTACCTCCGGATAGAGAGGTAGAATTTCAAATTGAAGTAATGCCAGGAACCGCTCCAATTGCAATGGCACCTTATCGGATGGCTCCGAAAGAATTGCAAGAGTTAAGAATCAATTGCAAGAGTTGTTAGAAAAGGATTTATTCGACCAAGTGTGTCACCTTGGGGAGCTCCGGTGTTATTTGTTAAGAAGAAGGATGGATCAATGCGTCTCTGTATTGATTATCGACAGCTTAATAAGGTGACCATCAAGAACAAGTATCCCCTTCCGCGTATTGATGACTTGTTTGATCAACTAAAAGGAGCTTCGGTATTTTCGAAGATCGATCTACGTTCGGGTTATCATCAATTGAAGATCCAGGAGAAAGATATTCCGAAGACGGCTTTCAGAACGAGATATGGTCATTATGAATTCATCGTAATGCCATTCGGAGTAACGAATGCACCTGCTGCTTTCATGGATCTCATGAACAGGATTTTTCAGCCCTATTTGGACCAGTTTGTTGTTGTCTTTATTGATGACATACTGGTTTACTCGAAGTCCATTGAAGAGCACAGCGCACATCTGAGACTAGTTTTGCAAATTCTCAGGGATAAAAATCTCTATGCAAAATTGTCCAAATGTGAATTTTGGCTAAACGAAGTAATTTTCTTGGGGCATGTGATCTCGGCAGTTGGGATTAGAGTAGACCCTTAGAAGGTTAAAGCTATAATGGATTGAGAAGTTCCTAAGAATGTGTCTGAAGTTCGGAGTTTTCTTGGACTTGCCGGTTACTATCGAAGATTCGTTAAGAATTTTTCAATGATTGTACTGCCTCTAACAAAGCTAATGAGAAAGAACGTACCATTTGTTTGGACTTCTGAATGTCAAGAAAGTTTCGAAGCTTTAAAGAGAATTCTGACGGAAACTCCGATATTGGTTCAACCGGAATCTGGCAAGAATTTTGTAGTATACAGTGACGTATCCCATAACGGGTTGGGGTGTGTATTAATGCAAGAAGGAAGGGTGGTAGCGTATGCATCGAGACAGTTGAAACCACATGAAAAGAATTACCCTACTCATGATTTAGAAATGGCTGCTGTAGTATTCGCTCTCAGGATTTGGCGTCATTATCTTTATGGGGAGCGTTGTTACTTATATACGGATCATAAGAGCCTGAAGTACCTGATGACTCAAAAAGAATTGAATTTGAGGCAACGTAGATGGGTAGAGTTTTTAAAAGATTATGATGTGATAATTGACTATCATCCTGGAAAGGCTAATGTGGTAGCAGATGCTCTGAGTAGAAAGACGTTTGTAGCTTTACGAGCTATGGATGCAAGATTATCTTTAACGAGAGACGGTGGTCTTTGTGCAGAATTAACCCTTAAACCAGCATGGTGGAACGAATAGGAGAATTGCAAGTAAGGATGAAGTGTGTTTGAAAAGAATTGAACAAGTAAAGAACAAAGAGATTAAAGACTTTGAGATTAAGTCAGATGGAAATCTATATTGTAAAGGAAGAATTGTGATACTCGACAATGACGACTTGAAGAAAGAAATATTAACAGAGGCTCATTGCAGTCCGTTAACGATGCACCCGGGTGGAACCAAGATGTATATGGATTTGAAGGATCGATTTTGGTGGTCAGGGATGAAACGAAGCATCACCGAATTTGTGTCTAAGTGTTTGATATGTCAACAAGTCAAAGCCGAGCATCAAGTTCCATCAGGATTATTGCAACCGCTTTTCATTCCTCAATGGAAATGGGAAAATGTTATGATGGATTTTGTTTCGGGGTTACCCTTGACTCCGAACAAAAGAGAATCAATCTGGGTAATTGTTGATCGATTAACTAAGTCAGCGCATTTTCTTCCGGTTAGAACGGATTTCTCTATGGAAAAGTATACAGAGCTGTATATTAGAGAAGTTATTAGATTGCATGGAGTACCTGTTTCTATAGTCTCTGATCGAGACCCTCGATTCACTTCTAGATTCTGGAAATCTTTGCATGGAGCGTTGGGGACTCGTTTAAACTTTAGTATGACTTTTCATCCTCAGACTGATGGGCAATCAGAGAGAACTATTCAGATATTGGAAGATATGTTGAGAGCATGCGTAATGGAATTTAAAGGATCATGGGAAAAGTATTTACCACTGGCAAAGTTCGCTTACAACAATAGTTATCAGTCTAGTATAAAGATGGCCCCATATGAAGCCTTATATGGAAGAAAATGTCGTACTCCATTAAATTGGTATGAACTCAAAGACCGAAGTGTTCTTGGTCCGGATTTAATTCAAGATGTAGAACAGAAAGTTCGAGAAATTCAGCATAACCTCAAAGTGGCCTCTGAACGGCAAAAGTCCTATTCCGATCTTAAAAGAAAGGAGATTGAATTTCAAGTTGGGGATAAAGTGTTTTTAAAGGTATCTCCATGGAAGAATGTGTTGAGGTTTGGTCGGAAAGGAAAGTTAAGTCCCCGGTTTATTGGACCATATGAGATTGTAAAAAGGGTGGGACCCGTAGCATACCAATTGACTTTACCACCAAAAATGGAAAAGATTCACAATGTATTCCATGTCTCAATGCTTCGAAGATATCGATCGGATCCCTCCCACATCGTAAATCCAAAAGAGATCGAGGTACAACCGGATATGACTTATGAGGAAGAACCGATTCAAATTTTAGCTCATGAGGTTAAGCAATTGAGGAACAAGACTATTCCATTGGTTAAAGTTTTATGGAAGAATCACAAAGTAGAGGAAGCAATATGGGAGCGTGAGGAGGATATGAGGAATCAGTATCCCATCTCTTTTCTTATTGAAAATTCGAGGACGAATTTTCTTAAGGGAGGGAGATTTGTAACATCCTTCATGCCGGGTTAGTGATTAATTTGCAAAGTTTCAACATTTGGTGATTTAAGTAAAATGATGGAAGAGTTCAATGACCTATTTGACTTATTTGGTGTAGGATTGAATTATAAAGAAGGAAAATTATGAGGGCAAAAGAGTAATTTAGTAAGTGAAATAATTAAATATTCCTTAGGGTGATTTTATAAATCACGTGGGAAGTATTTGAGATAAACAAGGTTCCAGATATTTCTCTTCTTCTCTTTCTTCTCCAACCGTGAAGCTTGCAAGCAAAGGTGAGTTGTCTTCTTTTGGATTAATTCTTATGAGTTAAGCATGGGTTTGGTTAATGAAGATTTAGGAAATATGATGGAGAGAAACAAGGATCCTAGAACTCAAAGAAGTTAAGGGAGATTAAAGGTTGAGAGCCATTGAATGAAATCTTAGATTAAAGGTCATAATAAGAATTAGAAGCTGGATTTGACTTGTCATCAAGCTAATTAAGAAGTATGAGGTGATAGAATTAAAATTAGAACAAGTTGGAATTTGAGTAAGATTCTTAAATTCTATATGGATGATTAGTTTTTTTTAGTTTTAGAGGTATTGAATGGATACTAATTAGTTTAAGTAAGTGTATGAAAGCTAAGAGTATTAAAGGGAGTGAAATATGAATGTTTGAGCTGAAATGAGATGATTTTCGAGCTCAAAATAGGATTTCTGGGCTAGGGGAATCGGTACCCATTCAAGGGGAATCGATACCCCCTCAACGAATATGAATTTCCAGAATGCTAGAGGGGAATCGATACCCCCAGGGGGGACCGATTCCCCCATATAAAAAAAAGAGAAAGAAGAGAAAGACTAAACTATTAATTCCTTAAATTGGTAGGCTATTAAAGATTAATTTCAAGACATAGACATCTGATAATCATCTTGAAAATTTTGTTTATGTAGATATTGAGCCTACACGAGTTCTGGAACAATCTAAAAGTAGGATCGATCGAGGAAAAGGCAAAGAAATATAAGTGAGTGCATATGCATAGCATAATTATAGAAATATACTCAATTCTAGACTTGTGATAAGTCTAGATTTTATATCTTGGTACATGAGCATATTCTGTATTATGAGACATGACATGAATTCATATAAAATGCATTATATGACATGAATATGCAGGAAAAGTTATGAGCTATGTGAAAAGGTAAGAATTTATATGTCTACGCGATATAGACTACGTGAAATGTAAAAGCCCATGTTATGTAGATGAGAACTATAGGTATAGTTGGCATGCCAAGGGTAGAGGGTCTACGCGGTCCTTCGGGACAAAATTATACGCGGTCCTTCGGGATATATATATATTCTTTGGAACATGTGTGAAGTCTGGTGAGACACATATGTGATCCCTAGCATATGTATATGATTCTTAAGGAATTCTATGTGGTCCTTATGGACATTATTATATGGCACTACGGTGCAATTCTACGCGGCACTTCGGTGCATTTATACGAGCTGTGGTGATAGCATAGTGCACAACCTCACAATACTCAGATACCTTAGGTTCTCAATATGATATCATGGGCCAATAAACTCATTAATACAAATTCATGAATGTTAAAGTAATATGCTTACAGGTAAGGATAATGGTGATGTAAACTACCTTGATTAAGTATAAGCTTTCATCTCATTTCATATCATTATGACATTTTCATTACATTGCCTTGTTATTATTATTACATTGCCTCACTAAGTCGATGACTTAGCGTGTGAGTGTTTCACACGTAGATTCCGAGAAAGTAGACGAGACAGGTGAAGCAGCTTGACAGCATTACTCCTGCAACCATCAGATCAGAAGCAACTTAATCAGTAGGTCATTTTGTTATGTAAATGGTAGTTGGCATGTAATTAAAGGGTTAAGTTGTGTATGCTCTGAATATTTTGGTAAACTTATATTACAATATGTATATTATCGTATTTTTTTATATAAGTTCAAATATTTTGCTATTATTTGTTAAGAGTTGTGTTTTAAAGTCAATGTAGTATCTCTGACTCATATCCGGGTCGGGTACGGGTTGGGGGTGTTACATATGGAGCTAGAAGATCTAACTCGAGCCAAGTCAGACAATGTCCACATTGTGGAAGGAACCATTCGGGGATATGTAGAATGATTTCTGGAGCCTATTTTAAATATGGGGACACTGGACATTTTGTTCGGGATTGTCCCATGTTAGCGAGTGAATCTGCTCATCCAGATACGTATGCCTCGGCTACCCAGAGAGGAAGAGGTAGAGCTAGAGGTAGAGGTAGAGGTAGAGGAAGAAGTTAGTCAGAATCCTCGACTCCACAAGAGATACGCTCCACAGCTCGGGTGTATAATCTCAATACTAGCGAGGATAGAGATGACCCAGAAATAATAGCAGGTATCTTTCAATTGTATGATAAGAATGTGTTTGTAATGATTGATTCGGGGGTCTACATATTCTTACATTTGCAGTAAGTTAGTGAAATAATTGAATATTTCGTTAGAATCTACTAGCAGTGAGGTAATAGTGACTAATCTGTTAGGACACAGAGCTCGGGTTAATATGGTATGTCGAGGGTGTCCCATACAGATTCAGGGAATTGAATTACCTGCTAATCTGATGGAATTACCTTTTGATGAATTCGAGGTGATACTTGGAATGGAGTGGTTATATTGTTATTACGCTAATGTTGACTGTAGACTGAAAAGACTAACGTTGAGAAGTTCAGAAGATATAGAAGTTATTGTATTTAGTGAAGGATGAAACCCATTGGCTAATGTAATATCAGTGATGTCGGCAAAGAAGTTATTGCTACAGGGATGTCAAGGGTTTATTGCAAGTGTGCTGGATGTGAGAGCAAAAGAGAAGGGGATTGAAGAAATTCCTATAGTCAGAGAGTTTTCTGACGTTTTTTCTGTAGAGTTACCGGGTTTGCCTCCAGACAGAGAGGTAGAATCTCAGATTTAGGTAATGCCGGGAATTAAACCTATTGCCATGTCACTATACAGAGTGACCCCAAATGAGTTACAAGAATTAAAGATCCAATTACAAGAATTTCTGGACAATCATGGGGAGCTCCAGTTTTGTTCGTCAAAAAGAATGATGGATCCATGCGTTTTTGCATTGATTATAGGCAACTAAATAAGTGACCATCAAGAATAAGTATCCTCTCCCCCGAATTGATGATTTGTTTGGTCAGTTAAAGGGAGCTTCAGTGTTTTCAAAATTTGATTTACGTTCTGGGTACCATCAATTTGAAGATTCAAGATAAAGATATTCCAAAGACGGCATTCAAAATGAGTTATAGTCATTATGAGTTTATCGTGATGCCGTTTGGAGTTACAAATGCCCCGACTACTTTCATGGATCTCATGAACCGAATATTTCAACCTTATTTGGATCGATTCATTATGGTATTCATTGATGATATTCATTGATGATATTTTAGTGTATTCGAAGTTGGAAGAAGAGCATAATTCGCATTTGAAGATCGTTATACAGACTTTGAGAGAAAAGAAGATTTATGTCAAACTCTCCAAATATGAATTCTGGTTGAAGGAGTTAAATTTAAGACAACGAAGATGGGTGGAATTCTTAAAGGATTATGATGTAGTGATCGATTTTTATCCAGGGAAAGCGAATGTGGTAGCGGATGCCTTAAGTCGAAAGACATTTGCAGCCTTAAGAGCTTTGGATGCCAGACTATCATTAAGAGGAGACGGTGCCATATGTGCATAATTGACTCTCAAGCCATCATGGCTAGATCGAATTAAAGAATTGCAAGCTAGAGATGAAAAATGTTTAAAGAAGTTACAACAGATAAGGAATAGAGAGGTTACAGATTAAGAAGTGAAAGTTGATGAGAACCTATATTATCAAAGGAGGCTAGTGATTCCAGATGATCATGAGTGGAAGAAAGACTTGTTAACAGAAGCTCATTGTAGTCCATTGACTATGCATCCGGGAGGAAATAAAATGTATATTGATCTCAAGAGTCGATATTGGTGGCCTGGAATAAAGAGAGACATTACGAAATTCGTATCCAAATGTTTGACGTGTCAGCAAGTCAAAGTTGAACATCAGGTTCCGTCCGGACTGTTGCAACCTATGTCTATTCCTCAGTGGAAATGGGAGAATGTAACAATGGATTTTGTAACGGGGTTACCTTTGACCCCCGAATAAAAGAGATTCCATTTAGGTGATTGTAAACAGATTGACTAAGTCAGCTCATTTTATTCCAGTACGAGTTGACTTTTCTATGGATAAGTATGATGAGTTATATATCAGGGAGATTATACGTCTACATGGTGTGACTATTTCTATTGTTTTGGATCGAGATCCTAGATTTACTTCACAGTTTTAGAAATCATTTCATAAAGCGTTGGGAACTCGGTTGAACTTTAGTACAACGTTTCATCCACAAACCGATAGGCAATCCGAGAGCTTGTGTTATATAGTTCAAAGGATCATGGGAAAGGTACTTTCCTCTTGCTGAATTCACGTACAACAATAGTTATCAATCAAGCATCAAAATGGCACCTTATGAAGCTCTTTATGGAAGAAGATGTCGTACGCCTCTAAATTGGTTCGAGCTTAAAGACAAAGAAATTCTTGGTCCGAAGTTGATCCAGGAAGTGGAAGAAAATGTTCAAGTAATTCAAAGTAATCTCAAAGCAGCAGCTGATAGACAGAAATCATACGCGGATCTAAAGAGAAAATAGATCAAATATCAAATAGGAGATAAAGTGTTTCTCAAAGTGTCTCCTTGAAAGAAGGTTTTGAGATTTGGTCGAAGAGGAAAGTTAAGTCCTCGATTCATTGGACCTTATGAGATTGTAAAGAGAGTTGGACCAGTGGCATATCAATTGGCATTGCCACCTAAAATGGAAAAGATTCATGATGTCTTCCATGTCTCAATGCTTCGGAAGTATCGATCTGATCCCTCCCACATTGTGACTCCAGAAGAGATCAAGATTTAATCGGATTTAACATATGACGAAGAATCGGTCCAAATCTTAGCTCATGAGATTAAGCAATTAAGGAACAAGATTATTCCATTAGTCAAAGTATTATGGAGAAATCACAAAGTAGAGGAAGCAACATTGGAGCGTGAAAAGGATATGAGGAATCAGTACCCTCATCTCTTCATGCAATGAAAATTCAAGAACGAATTTTCTTTAGGGGGGAGATTTGTAACATCCTCAATACCGGGTTAGTGACTAAATTGTAAAGTTTTAGAATTTGGTTATTTAAAGTATAATAATTCATTAGTGCAAGGACTTATATGAAATGTGGTGTAGGATCAAATTATAAAGAAGAAAGAATAGAAGGATAGAATGGTCTTTTACAAGGAAAATAATTAAAGAAGGGATTTATATATTAGCTCCACGTGGAAGAGAAGAAAGAAAAACCAAGGTTCCAGAGTTCTCTTCTTCTCTTCTTTTCTCCCAAACGTGAAGACTTATAGCAAAGGTGAGATTTTTCATAAGTTAATTGTTTGCTGAAATTTAAGTTTGGTTTTGCTCCTTAGATGTTAATTAAGCTTAAGGAAAGCTTAATTTACTTTAAAACAACAAGATAAATAGTGTAGGAAGAATTAAAGATTAGGAGTGCTTGAATGGAATTTTGAAAAAGCGTTCATATTTGGAATCGGATGTTGAATTTGACTTGTTATCGACTTAATTAAGACATACGAAGTGTTAGAATTAGATTTAGAACATGTTGGAATTTGAGGGAGATTCTTGAAATCTATGTGGAGGATTGAATTTTTAAGTATAAGAGGTATTAAATGGGTATTAATTAGTTTAAGTAGATATATGCAAGTTAAGGAGATAAAAAGATGGAAATATGAAGTGTTGAGAGGATTATGAAGATATTTTCGTGCTAAAATAACATTTCTGGGTTGTGTGCATCGATGCACATTCAATGTGTACCGATGCATCAAGGGTAAAATCCCAGAAATTATTCAAGGTGTATCGATGCACATGAGGTATATCGATGCACTCCTTTAAAATAAAAACATCGAATGTCATTAGTGTATCGATACACAAGTAGTGCATTGATGCACCCCCTTAAAATACAAACATCGAATGGGATTTATGTACCAATGCATAGATTGTTCATCGATGCACCCGTCAAGGGATACATCGATACATGGTTTAGCGCATTGATGCATACCTTCATTAAAAGATAAAAATAGCTTTCTTTTAGCCTAAGGAGTGATAGTTTAGAATATATTAATTAGTATATTGATTAGTATCAATGTATTACTATGTAGATATAGAACGTAATTTCGTTCCAGAACAAACAAAGGATTAGGATCAAGTCAAAATAAGCAAGGCTAAGGTGAGTGTATATCCTAGATGAAATGGAATTGAGACAAGACTTGCGATAAATCTATCTCTTATCATTGAATTTATGATTTTAAATTCATGCACATACATACATATATATGTGTTAACGTTATAGTGATTTCATGCATTTTTCATTCATGATTAACATGGTATTATATGAATGAATGTCATTATCAGAGAATTCTTCTAGATATGTGAAATAATGAAATGATCATATGAAGTGACTTATGTGTTACATGGATAGTGATGAAAGAGATATGAAATGAGAAATGTATTTATAATTAAGCCCATGTTATTTAATATGAGAGCTATAGGTATAATTGGCATGCCAAGAGTCGAGGGATTATCAGTGGTCCTTCGGGACATAGTGGTTCTTCAGAACAATCAGTTGTCCTTCGGGACATAGTTGTCCTTCGGGATAAATATTCAGTGCCCCTTGAGAGAATTATACGAGCTGTGGTAACAGCATAGTGCAGAACCTCTACGTACTCACATACCTTTGTTCTCCATAATGTACATGGGCAATTCAAAGATAAGTTAAAGTGGAATTAGCATAAGAATATATGTTTTATATGTGCATGTTATCGTTATATATGTTATAGTGAAATAGATGCATACAAATAAAGATGTCATGATCAGATGATAAGAATGCATGTTCATGAAAGCATTGTTATATATATATGCCTCACTAAGTCTATGACTTAGCGTGTAAGTGATTTACACGTAGGTACCGAATCAAGAGAAGCAGTAATAGAGGCGGCAAGGATAACATCACTACTAAAAGATCATATCAGAAGTAATTGACAAAGTAGGTATTTTGGTTGTGTATAGAGTGTTGGTATGTAATAAGTGGTTAATTACGAATGCTCTGATTGATTTTGTATTTTGTGGTCTCTTTTATGTAAATTAATGTATTTGGTTTTAATGAAAGTTTAAAATTTCCCTATTTTTCTTTAAGTGTCAAAGTTTGAAAAGTCAATGTGACACCTCGGACTCATAATTAGGTCGGATATGGGTTAAGGGTGTTACATCTGTGCACTCAAAACCCAACTGATGGGTCAGGTCATAGCAATCGTTTTCCTTCGTCGTTAGATTGGGTAAACTTCTTAGACATTTTCATTCATTTTCCTGGTTTCTGGTTGAAATGTGGAATGTTGTAGATTGTAATTGGTGTTTGGATGCTCTCGAAGTACTCGATAACTGCCCCTAACCCTGTTGCCGCCGCCATGCACCGTCGCGTGCGCCTGGGCTCCTCCCCAATCTTAGAACCTCCTAGAACTGGTCTGAGTCAATCTAAACCGGTCTGGCCCATTAACTTTTACCTGACCGTTGTCCTGTTCGTTGACTATTGACCAAGACATGTTGACTTTGACCTTTAACCAATTTGACTGTTAACTTTGACCAAAAAGTCAAAATTTTCAAAAAGTCATATTTTGTGTTTTTCGACGTATTAAATCCAAATCCGGAGTCCATTTTGCCAAATTCAAACTAAAAGCCTCCAAATTGACCAATAAACCCTAATATGCATATATAATTTAAGTAATTTATTTAATAGATTAATCTAAGTGCATTTAATTTAATTTAGGGTCAATGACCAATTTATGTTATCGTATATTCAAGGTACCCGTAATTCTCCTGTTCGTTCGTCTGCTCGACTTGATTCCTCTCGATCCGCTCGATTGCGAGAGTCCGTGATTACGCGTATAGTTCTGTAACCCTATTAAATACTCAGTTTAGTGTACTACTCCGATAATAATTTTGTTCTGACATGACTTAGGTTCTCGTACAGTCTAAGAGCGTAGTGAAGCTAGTGCTCAATAGATCTACCAGACTGATTCTTTTTGCGATGTGTGTTCCTTGTGTGTCATATATCTGTTTTAAATATTTGTTTGAAATATCATGTGCATATGATTATTTTCTCTAATTTGAAATGAATTGTTTTCTCTGATTTTACTACTGTATGATTTATCTTATTTAAGTATGATTCCTGATTTACTGTATTTTAAATCATGCTTGCTTGACACATGTTCTCTAGTTATTGTTTTTTTACTGATAAATAACTATGTATGAACTTTGATTTCCCGCTACCACATGTTACTGTCTGAAAAATGTTTTTCTTCGAGGTACTCTTGGATCGGGTATGAAGTCTCTGAAGCTTCAGCTCCGATCAAGCTTGTAATTCCTCATGTAGGTTCAACACCGATCAAGCTGGTAATTCCTTATGAACCTAAGGCGACCCTTGGGTGGGTTGTTGGGCCCAGTGGGCCTAGTGGTAAGACCTTATGGACCCTAAGGTACTCCTTTAGGGTGGCTCTTCTACTATGTGCATTGGGTAAGTCCTTATGGGCCTGAGTACATACCCCTCAGGTGGGCACATACGTTTCGGCTAGGATATGACCTTATGGACCCAAGGTGCTCCCTTAGGTTGGCACCTACGCCCTTTGGGCCTAGGGTAAATCTTTATGGATGTAGTTCTGGGGAACTACATATGGTGTACGGTTGGAAGGTGATTCTGTATTTTCAAACTAAAAACTCTACCGACATTTCACGGATTTAATAATGAACTAATTTTGAAAACTTAACTATATGTTTTATTTTTACACTGTTGGAAGACATTGAGCTCTCTAGCTCACTCCCCCAAACTTTCCCCTTTTAGATACTTTTTGATAGGCGACTCAGACCTATCACTTGGAGGATCGACTTATTCGTACATGATTATTTTGTTGTAATATTTTTATCTTCCGAGTTACATTTATTTTAGGTGACATGTGCTTATATTTTGAAAATACTTGTTTTACAATGTATGTTGCTTTTGTTATTGATGTATTCAGGATCCAATGGCCGTCTGGAGGCTTTTCCCATTTCACCAAGTGAGGTTGGTTTGTAATTCTACTCTACTATTTGTAATGCATCTTTCCAGTTCTGTCGGCTTCATTCTTGTTGCATGTACTTGAATTGCAACTGCACTGCTCGCCACACGAGCACCGCTTGTGGCCCATCTCGTCGGCTCCGCAGCTGTTGGATATTCATAAATATTGCATGAATTTTCATATTGTGAATAAATTATTCTATTACGATTCATATTATTATCAAAACCTTTTAATTGAATTTTTAAAATTATCTAAATTATTTTAATCGAATTATCGGAGTTATAAAACCAGTCTACAAACCCTTGAATTATGTTTCCTATCTATTCTAAGAATACAAGTGTATGGCCATTATGAAATTTATTAACAAACCCTTAAATTAGCCGCAAATATCTTATTTTAAACTCTTTAAATTTCGATTTATTTCTATTCATACGCTGCAACAGCCAAAAACTTATTGTTTTTCAGCTTAACCTTTTTAAAAAAAATAAAAGGATGGCACGTACGAGTTTAGTTGTATTTCAATTGGCTCTGGTGCTTTCAATCCAGTTTGTGATCGGACAAGACGAGCGAGCCAATGGTCTTGTTATAAATGGGTTAAACGGGTTAAGTTTTATAGGAGATTGTATCGAGAGTAGGAAGGAGACAGATTCTACATTGATTGATATAAATACTGGTGATATTAAGAACATAGGTGGAGATTTCCAAAGAGCAATTAAAAGTGCCTTTTGGAACAATAAGATTCTCAATGTTGCACTTTCCCCGGAAGAAGAAGAAAACACTATTGAATTCAGTTTCCTTGAGGCGGGATTAGTCAAACCCGATGTTGTGAGGAAAATAGCATCGTCCCTCGAGATTAAGTTGTGGCTTGCTAGAGCCATTCAAGTGTATAAAATTATTGTCGGAAATGCTACGGTGAATTCGAAGTGTATAGCTTCTACATTAGCCGATGCAGACACCGACGCGATAAAGAAGATGTGCGAACACGTCAAGGAAGCCTTTGGAAGCGCTAGTCTGAACGTGAAAGCTCTCGATGTAGCACTTTCCTCAAGAGAAGAAGAAGAAGCTATCGAATTCAGTTTCTTCCTCCCCATGATGTCGATGGTAAACGCCGGATTGATAAAGCCAGACGTCGTGAAGAAAATAGCATCATCCCCCGAGATTATGTCGCGGCTCGCTGCATTCATCCAAGAATATAGAATCTCTGCAGGAGATGCTACCATGAGTCTCGAGGGGTCAGCTCATCTTTGGCCGCGGTCGATATTGATGAGATGAAAAGGATGGATGAACATATGAAAGAAGTCTTCCAAAGCGCCGATCTGAACAAGGTTTCCGATGTAGCACTTTCCCCGGAACAGGATGAAAAAGTTATTGAGATGGGTTTCTTTCCCTTAGTCGCAATGGCAATGCTGGATTAATAGAGAGAAGAATTAGAGAAAAGGATTATTAAGCACTTCCAAGGAACATGTACCACATAATGACATACATCTAAAGTTGTATAAAGCCATCTGTTAAGTTAAAATTTCAATGAAAATATCAAATTTGAATGTTTAATCAGTATCCCACAAGAATTTATGGTAGAAAAGTCTCTATCATATGTTAAGTTAATTTTTTTGTTATATTGTAACGATTATTATCGACAAACAAATAAACACGGCCGGAAAAAAAATAAAAACACCATGATTTACGTGAAAAACTCAAAAGGTAAAAACCACGGGCATAGGAGAAGAACTTCACTAATATGAAGGAAGAAAATACAAGAGGATTTTGGTGGAAAAAACTTGATATCTAACTCTGACCATTGGTATCTATTTATAAGGATAGATACTTGATTTCAAAGGAAAACTAAATAAAATATAAATCTAATTTAATAAAGTTTTCTACTTTTAATCAAACTAGGTTTCCTACTTTCCCAATATTATATTAATTAATTTGTGCCACTTTGAATTTGAGTCAAACTCTAACAAATCTCCACCTTAACACAAATTCTGAAAGTGCAAAGGTTTCGAGACAAAACACTCAAACTCGATGTGACACCCAAACTCAACAAAAAAACATTTTTTCACTTCAACGAACAAGTTCTCCACCTCTTCCACAACACCCCTCAAAGGGGTAATCTTCAGTAATGGACAACGACCTAATCCAAGATTTTTCTAGGTTTGGATTTAGTCTTCACATTGACATGGTTATTATAAGTATCAACTTTGCTCATAAATGTTTCACCACGAGCAATATCATGCACAGCACGATCCCGATCATCAATGATAGTTCTATCTTCAAATTCATTATGTTCACGAAATTGAACTCTTTTCTTCTTCACATAATCATTCTGCCCACGGTTATTTTATTCAACAACGTTATTTGACACAGTGGATGAAACACCAACTGCAATATCTAAAACTGTTAAACCCTGTAGAACATAAAACTTGGTGGTCTCTCTTTTCCCTTTCAACACAACAAGAAAGTCCTTGCAAATTTTCATAGCTCCACCTTCACTGGAGAATTTGTACCCTTTTGAATCTAGAGTACCTAACGAAATTAAATTTCTACTCAAATATGGAACATGTCTCAAATTACCAAGTGTTCGAACAATCCCATCGAACATCTTAATATTTATTGTGTCAATACCTGCAACTTTACAAGAGACATTATTTCCCAAAAATATATCACCTGTAGATATATCTTCATACATTGCAAACCAGTCACGATTAGGACTCATATGAAAATTACTACCAGAGTCAAGTATTCACTCATTACTTGTTATTAAGTTGTTGTTGTCGCAACTAGGAGTTATCCGTCATCGTACTCTACTATACCGACCTCACCAGATTTCCCAGAGTTCTACTTTTCAGCTTCTCTTTTGATTTTTTTTTTGCAACTTGTAACACTCTAATTTAACATGACCTTTCTTTTTACAACAGTGACAAGTTTTAACTTGGTTAGAAGATTTTGATCTGCCCGTTTTAATATTATCAGAAGAATGCTTGCCTTTTCTTCCACTGTCTGAGTTAGTCGATTCATGCATCACGAGACCATCCATCTGGGGCTCAGAACCATATAAAGATGTTTCATCTTGTCAAACGAGTGCAAGCCATTGTAAACTTCTTCAAGAGTGAGTGTTTCGTGACTGTACAAGATTGTATCTCTAAAAGATGAGTAGGAAAGAGGTAGCGAACGTAGAAGATCAGTCCTAAGTCTTCTTGATCATACTTCACTTATAAAGCCTCTAGATCAGAGACGGTTTCCTTGAATACGGTCAAGTGCTCTTCAAGAGACGAAACTTCCACCAACTTGAGCATAAAGACGCTACTTTAGGTGCAACTTGTTGGTCAATGATTTCTTCATGCAAAGTTGTTCCAATTTCGCTCACAAAGATGCAACTGTTTTTCTTTCAACACATCTTGTAAAATTTGATTTGATAAGTGTAAACGAACCCGAGAAAGATCTTTACAATCCTTACGCTTTTTATCATTCGTCCATTGTGTTACCATCTTCTCATCAAATTCTTCTATTGCATCGTCGAGATCTAACTGTGCAAGAACATCCTGAAACTTCACCTGCCATAGTGAAAACCTAGTGTTTCGATCCAACATCGAAATATCATACTTCATTGTTGTCATAATCTTGATCCCAAAGCTCTAATATCAATTTGTTATAATATTGGAACGATGATTATTGACAAACAAATAAACACAATCGAAAAAGAAAAACAAATAACACCAGGATTTACGTGGAAAACCCAAAAGGGGAAAACCACGGGTAGGGTTGTAAATGAGACGAGACAGATCGTGAGCTTCTCGAGGTCGACTCGATCAAGTCTCGATAAATACTCAGATCGAATGGACTCGACTCGAGCTTGACTCGAGTTCTTAACGAGCCGAAACGAGCTACTTGATATTCGACTCGAAAAGCTTGTGAGCAGCTCGAAAAACATAATATATTAAGATTTTTTTTTAATAAATTAATAATAATATTAACATTTATGTATTTTTTTTAAATATAGTAAGATTTTCATGTATTTAAGGTTCAGGTTCGAGTTTGAGTTTGAGGCTTCAATCGAGTTAAGTTTAAAAAAAAATCTTCATTTCGAGCCTTTTCAAGCTGCTCACGAGCTTCAGTTCAGGATTTCGAGTTCGAGTCGAGCTTGAAAATTTTAAGCTCGTGAGTTTTCGAGTCGAGTCGAGCTCAGCACTACTCGAGCTCGACTCGGCTCGTTTACACCCCTAACCACGGGCAGAAGAGAATAATTTCACTAATATGGAGAAAGAAAATACAAGAGGAATTTGGTGAAAGAAAAACTTGATACATAACTATGACCTTTAGTATCTATTTATAGGGATATATACTTGATTACAAAGGAAAACTAAATAAAATATAAATATAATTTAATAAAGTTTTCTACTTTTAATCAAATTGGGTTAAAAGTTTAATGATGTAATGCAAGTTTTAAAAGTTCAATGACTAAACTGAAAATGCCTTATAAGTTCAATGGTCACAAGTGTAGTTTACCTTAAATATTAACTTTTTATCTAAAGATTATATAAAATACGAAAAAATGCTATTTAAAATAAAAGATATCTCGATAGTTCTTCAAACGACAACCAATTATTCGGTTAGTCAAACCTTTAAATAATAATTATCTTTCAAAATATCACATTATACTTATCTAGATTAATCAATGTGTATATATATATATATATATATATATTCTAATTTCATCTTTAAATTTTAAATATTACATTAATAAAATCTTATTATTTTTAAAATTATTAACCTATGATGTGTATCTTATTATAATTCAATGTGATGTAAACTTATGTACATAATTTAATGATTCAAACAGAATGCTATCGAGAGTACGAAGGAGACAAATTCTATTTTGTTTGATGTCTATGGTAAATTTCGGATTGATAAAGCCCGATGTCGTCAAGAAAATTGCATCATCCTCCGAAGTTATTTCGCGGCTCGCTACATTCGTTCAAGAGTGTAAAAGCTTCGCGGGAGATGCCACCATGAGTCTCGAGGGAACAACTCCAACATCGACCGCAGTCGATGTTGATGAGATGAAAAAGATGGATGAACATATGAAAGAAGTCTTCCAAAGCGCCGATCTCGACAAGGTTTCCGATGTTGCACTTTCCCCGGAACAGGATGAAAAAAGTTATCGATGTGGATTTCTTCCCCTTGGTCGCAATGGCAAATGGTGGATTAATAGAGAAGAAGAATTAGAAAAGGGATTATGTAGTGGAACATGTACCATATAATGGCATTGCACGATGCACCTGCAATGTACGCATGCATCTAAACTTGTATAAAGCCATCTGTTAAGCTAAAAATTCAATGAAATTATTAAATTTAATATATATATATATATATTGCTTCTCATTTGGCCTTGGAACTTTTGTACTTTGAAATTGCACTCAAAAGAGGGTCTTGAGCATATAGAATCATATTGTCATCGATTTTGCATTTTCTTACGCTTTACAAGAAAGCAAAAACCTCAAACCCGGTTTACACAATAAAAACATCAAGTAAATACAAAAAGGATGGATGCATCAGGTGGAGCAAGTTGCACAAGTACATCCATCCCCACACTTGCAAAACGACTTGCCAACACCACCACCGCCACCACCAGCAGCTACGGCGTTGTCACATGTGGAAGGGTTACAGCTGCAGTGATCGCCGCACGAACACCTTCGATGGCCATCCGTTTCTGATGTATCACCCATCGCACACCTGAATAAATATGTTCCAAATCACCCAAGTTTTTTTTCTTTAAAACTTTTATATCCAAAACATATACACCAATAGAAAAAACAGGGGAGAGAGAGAGAGAGAGTACCGGCAAGCGACACCACCGGGACATGGCGAAGGGCAGCCGCAAGTCTCGTCACAAGCAACGCTGCTTCCCTTAGGTTTCATTATATTCACTTTCATCTTTGGATCCTTCAAATCCATTGCTACTTATTAATGTTCACAAATGAAAGTATAATATATATATATACATAGGGTTAGGAGTCACGCAATATAAAACTCTTTAGTTTTATACAAATTTAAGACTGTTGGATGAGTGAAAACAGATGACTGAGATTGACTCCTTGTTTTTTTCCAGTAAATATCTTCACATTTCCTAATTTTTAATCTCAGTCATCTATTTTCACTCATCCAACGGTCTTAAATTTGTGTAAAACTTAAAAAGTTTTACATTTTGTAACAAGATCCTACCCCATATATATATATAAATCTTTTTTTTTTAAGTAGAAGTATGATTAAATTGAGACAATCATACAAATACATTTTAATGAATCTCATTAAAAACTTTCCTACACTTAAATGAAAAAAAGAGTGTTGATGTTAATGTGTTTATGAGAATCTATGCACGTTTGATAATTAACACCGATTACACCACAGCATAAGCCAATATTCCATTCCAGAGAACAAACTTCACCCACAACGATTCATTTTTTTGGGAACCTTGCTTTATGCAAAACGCGAGGTATTAAATATCAATATTAAATTATGTCCTTTGAAAAGAGCGTCCACGTCGAACATTCCTCGTGTCGTGTGGAATGCGAGACACGTTCTCGGCATTGATAGGACACAAGAAGTCCTACGTGTGCAGTTTGAGGATATTTTTCTAATAAATCCGCTAAGGGTGCTATTGTTCAAAAAAATAATTAATGGGGGTTTTAATATAATATTACCCTATAGTCGGAGGACCATTTGTAACTTTTCCCTTTATTTTCCCACTTTCTTCATAAGTCAAACTATCTATTTGCGAACATCTAATGACCTAAAATAAAATTTAACAAAGTTGGACATTTTTAATCTGTTCCATGGAATAATCGCTAAATTCGGTTGTCCTTGGCTGCATCAGCAAGTTCTGCAACCAACAGAGAAGAAATCCATAATGACTTCGAGAGGCATGCCTTTGGTTTCGGGGACTTTTAAGAGAACGAACACCCACGACACACCACACACGACGGCGTACGCACCGAAGACGCCGGCAAGACCGACGGAATTGAGCAATATCGGCAGCGAATAAGTGACGATGATGTTGCAAATCCAGAACGTGAGCGCACATATAGCAATGCAGGTGCCGCGAACACGCATCGGGAAGATCTCGGCACAGAGTATGTTCGGGATCGGACCGAATCCCATGACAAAAAAACAGAAGTACAACGTGACACTAATGGTTGATAACGCGGCACTCACGGTGTTCCCCATTTTCTCGACGTTTCCGATGACTAATATGATAAGAGATACTATTAGGATCGGGATTGTGGTAAGCAGCAAACTCCTGCATACATTGAAAGAGCATTGACAATATCATTTTAGACTCGAATTCAAATATATAACACTACGAATACATCGATTAGCATGTAAATTTACCTTCGACCGGCAATATCCATAAGCCGCATCCCAACAGCTATACTTGGAAGCATCAACAAAGTTGTGATACCACTGATGAGTAGTGATGCAGAGGATGAACTGATTCCCATGTTTGAAAGAAGAAATTCGACTCCAGCCTGCTCAAGAATTTGCGGAGTGTAGTACAAGACACCGTTGATACCTGAGAACTGCATTTAAACAAGAAGAATAATCCATAAGCAACCTATTCGGCATACACAAGCTCGAAGGCTGATTCGATCTGTTTCCGGTTTTCGACATCACCTGCTGAAGTATTTGAATTCCCACCCCTACAATTAGAGCATGCTCCACTCCAGGTTCAAAGAGATTGTTCCAACTTGAAGACTTTGCAGCTTCAGCCGGATGAACCATAGCTTGTCCGACCAGATGCTCCTTTATAAGCTCCTCGGAATAAAGAGCCGGCTGACTCACCAAATCGGCGACCTTGACGTACATGTTATCCTCAGGGTCATCGGCACCAGGCAAGGAAACCAGTGATCCGTGCATAGCTCCAGGGGACCCCTCTTGGTGCAAATAGATTCTTTTAAGTCCCCTTCTTTCGTTTGATCTTTCACCTCTTTTCTGGACCATTTCCAAAGCAGTTTCCAACCGCCACCGATTCCCGTGCTATCGATCGGATCTACGCCATTTCCTTGCATTAAACCATTATGTCTAAAGTTTGTAAAGCTTCCATGTGCAGGTGGAACCATGACTGTATCCACACTGGTCGTCTCCCGCGAGATCAGAGGACTAAGCAAGTTGTCATCAGAATCACCAACGACACCGTTGGCCCGGTAGTCCTCACCCTCTCTTGCATCACTCTCCTCCTCCTCCAACTCTTCGTTTCTAGCTTGATTACCTACCACACCAAACACGCTGCCAAAGGGTGGAAAGAGCACGCTTGGCGTGCTTCCTTTTTTGGGGAGTTTCTCTTGGATGTTTTCGAAGAGTGTGACTACAGGATCCACAGGACTGAGACTAAGAGCCCTCTGGCTAGTCGTGCTTCTATGTCGAGACACGAGACCGAGGGTACTCCTTTTGGTGATTGGTCTAGCCACCCATAAAAGATCTGGGCTGGCTCCATATAGTTTGATTAGATCTCCATCTCCGTCAGCTGATATTTCAGGGTCTTCAAATCCGCCATTAGCCGGTCCGATTATGTACTCCTCTATCGATGTTTCACCTCCAACACCGAGCCCTTCAACTAGCAAAGCCATTTCATCTGTTCATCAAAGTACCATTCACAATATGCATAACAAAAAGAGGGAAGGAAATTTAAGAGTGAAAGTGGATGAACTAACCAGAAATATCATCCATGCCGCGGAGCCTCTGCAGAACCTTTTTCGCCTCACTCATTTGTCCTTTACTTACAAGCCATCGCGGTGACTCAGGCAAGAAAAACACAGTTAACACAAAATACACGATGGAAGGAATCGAAAGAACTCCAAGCATCAATCGCCAATTCGGTAGTGTCGTCAAAGACATATAGAACACCATGCAATACGAAAGAAACATGCCAGCAGAACCGGTAAACTGTGGAAGCGTATTCAAGAGACCCCTAATTTCTGCTGGCGCAGTCTCGGATATATAACCGGAACCAGTGTCACAGCCAAACCGACACCAAAACCATCCAAAAGTCTTCCCAGAAGCAAGATATAAACATTAGGAGACCAAATCATCACGATACCACTAAGAAAGTAAAGAACCGATGAGATTATCAGCAAGGGACGACGGCCTATCCGGTCCGATATGGCTCCCGAGCATGTAGTAATGCAGGTAGCTCCAATGAGAGACATTGCAACAATCAAGCCTTCTATTGTTGGTTCACTTTCCAATTCGAACTCTTTCTTAACATAAAAAACAGCCCCTAAAGCATAAGAGACAGGGAAATGATCATTCCAAGACCAAATGTGTATAACTTATGTTGCTCCGATACGAGTATACGACCTCTAAGGAACTACGAAAAAAAACCGATATCAACACCGAGTACGAGTAAATTACCTGCAATGGTGGCGTTATCCCATCCTTGCAAAAAGTTACCAATGGCTGCAGCAACAGCTACCATCACAGCTCCACTCATTATGACTGAGAAATGAAAATCAAAGGACTAAACCAGAAGCCTTGCCTCCTGAAAGTGAACCAAATTGCAGTATTCTAATGAAATTGTATAACTTCACTCACTTTCCTTTGGTCTCCATCAAAGAATAAATCAAAAGAACACAATTAGCTCTCAGTATTTTCAGCTTTGATGGGGTAAATTTTAACTTTGATCAAAGGTCTTGATTTCAGTAGTGTTGGATTGATTCATTCACTGCATGTACATATTTGTTCTCTATATCAGAGTGGAAAATCAAATCAATGAAGATTTTGAAAATCTAGAATGGAAAATCAGAATTTGATTTCATTGGTTACCGGTAAGATCTTTGTAAATGTTTGCTGTAACCAGGACTCTTCAACAATTTAAATAATATTTGATTAAATGGTTAAATAATAATAAAATATTTTTATAGCAAAATTCATATATATATATAATAAACTTTCTTAAATTAACTTTGTCCAAAGTTTGTTTCGGACCAAATCAAGACCTAGTGGCGGAGTTATTTGCTTTTCAGGGTGGGCAGGTGGTTATCCTAGAATTTAAAATTAATTTATTAAGTATTTAATTTTATATATGTACCCATCCTAAAATTAATTTATGTTTACCTTAAATTTTTTTGTGTCCGCCCTAGATTTATCTATACTCAAAAGATAACAAAAGTGTCTATTATAAACATTACTTTTGTTTGGGTTTAAAAATATATTTATCAAGCCCGAATCAAATAAAACTAAAATTATATCTAATTAAAACTCAAATTCAATATGAAACCTAAATTTAATATACAATCTATATCTAATACCCTTAACCGCAATAGCAACTAGTCAACTCAACCCCAACCCCTCCAAATTCACTTTGCATCAAATACCAGAAAACGATAAAATAATTACCTATTTCCATATTTCAATAGGGTTAGTCTAGAAAAACTCTAATAATATGATAAGACTATAATATATAAAAAATGGCACACAGCCTAAAAATTGCAAAGAAAATAATCTACAAACATGTAAAAAAAATAGAGAATAACTAACAAAAGAAACTAAAATAAATAGAACAAATTTAAAGGAAATGTCAAACATTTATTGAGATTTTCTAGTCATGGTGAATATCTCCGACCATGAATCTGTACAGTGAGCAACTTCACGACGACGAATGGATAAAGATTCTCTGAGACCACATGAATCAAATGACGGTGAACAACTTTTCAAAATTTAAAATATTATATTTGAATTAATTAGTATATACCAAACATAAATTTATAAGTATCAAACATAATATCAAAATAATATATATATATATATATATCAAAGAATTTTTTTATGCATAATAAATCAAATAATTAAAATTTACAAATACTAAATCAACATAAAATCAAATCTATATTTCATAAAATTAATTAATAAATACATTTTAAAAATTAAAATAATATATTTGAATCAATCAAGGATTAAAATCTATAAATACTTTTGAATAATTAATAAAATATTAATATTACAGATCACAACCTATTTCTTAGTGAACCATAACGTTCTTGACGCAATCGTATTTCTTATATATATATATATATACATTTTCAGCTTTTAACTTATTTTCTTATCGTAAGAATGTCTAAGGCCCCATCAGCTTAAACTCTGATAACCTTTTAGACGAAACCTAAAATATTAATCGTATTCATAATATTTACAGACTATAACTCATTTTCTTACCATGTATAACATTTTAGTCCAACATGTTATGTTACTCCTGTTAATAACTTTTTCGGTTCTGATTTATAAACATTTTGTGTTTTGCTTTTAACCTATTACATTTTTATCGGTCACGTCAATTATTAACCTTATTTTAGGCCCCTCACAGCAAAACTTCCCATTATAGGCAACTTGTTTTGTATGAGGCATCTCTAGCCAGTTCTGAATACATTATGGAATTGACATTGTTGCCTCATCCGACTGTAAAACTAAAAGAAAAAACTCAAACTAAGATAGAGGGATTGCACCAGGATATACTTTCAAGTCATATCAAATATCTAACGAATACGAATACGAAAGCTTTATTGGCGTGTGGTTGCAGATAACGATAGAGAAAAATTAATAGTAATTTATACAAATTAACTAAATTATTTATTTATTTATTTTAAAACAAAATATTTTATCTTTTAATCATTAAAAAATGTCAATGTTGGAAATCAACTATATAAATATATAATTATCATTTACGAGATATATTTTGAGAATATTCTAAAATAATATAAAAATAATATATCTAAAATATTCGTAAAATAATCTAGATATTTGTAATATTTGATATTACATCTAGAAGAATATATAAATGATTCTTAACGTGTATTATGTATTAATAAAAGTGTTACGTTCTCTTGTAATTACAAGTTTCCCTATTAAACCTTAATTTGTTTTAAGTTATTAGTTTACTTGTGTTAATTTTAATAAATGATCAATTCAACCTAGTGACGGATCCATTAAGGATCTAAGGTAAACACGTGCACACCTTGAAATTCGAATTTTCTTCGGATAATTAATATTTTAATAGTTTTGTCCACCTGGAGTTTTACTGATGAAGGGAGCTTTGATGCCCCTCTTACTGGTGTTGACCTCAATGTCATATGTCGACTGTGAACTCCGCTTTGTGCACACTAGCAGCAAAACGGTGGGAGCGTATAGACTCCCACGTATAAGACGAATCCGGTGAGATATTGACAAGCATGAGGGGTTTTTGAATCTCCACCAATGGAAGAGGATAAATTCCCAAGGCTATATCAAGGGCTTGATAGATTTTAATTCGTGCATCTATGAGTCTCGAACAGCATAAGTTATAATAATTTGTAAGGCTTTATCTTATTTAAAGTTGCCTTATATGAAATTGTGATTAAATTAGATTGTTTTGAGGTCAAATGATTAATCGAGAGTTAATAGGATTATATTAGAGTTCAACTTGTTAATTCATAATTGTTTGATTCAAAGTCTGATATTACTAGCACAAATCAATTTTTTTCGATGGTTAAAGGGATGATTATTATCCTTAGGGATCTTGAGTTCGAGTACCAGAAGCTATAAGATATTTAAGTGTTCATTATCACCCTATATTAGTAAAAAAAAATCAAATAAAATAACATATTATGCTTTTATTTAATTAAGATGTGGTCACTGCGAGTTAATTATCATGAACATTTAACAGATTAAGTGAAATGACAGTTAAATATTTCAGTTTCATAACACATTTGGTCCCTATTATTTATATATTCTATCAATTTAGTCATATTTTTAATAAATTAAAATAAATTTAATATATTAAATTAAAATAAATTCAAATAAAGTTAGTCTTCCAACATAATGGTGACACATGGCACAACACGTGACATGTGGCATCATTCAATTGGGGAGATTAAATTTATTTTAATGTATAAAAAGTATGATTAAATTGAGAGAATATGTAAATGACATGGACCAAATATGTGATTATACCAAAATTTCACATCACCTAATTTGTTAATTGTTAACGACAGTTATCACGTGATGAACACATCTTAATTAAATAAAAAGAATGATCATATCTTAATTAAATAAAACAAAAGTGAGCATATATTGTATTTTTTAAATTAGTGAGAAAAATAGATTAAATATATATAAATGATCAATTATGTAGTTAACTTATTCGTTTAAATAATATAAGGGAAAATTATTATATTAGTATGATCATTAAAGTGGGTTAAAAAAATTTAAAATATGGAAGTGAGAAGATAAATATGATTTACAACTAAATAGTGAATAAAGTCTTTAATTTTCTTAACTTTTTTTTGGTTGCATCTTAACTTTTTTTTTTCTATGATATTAGTTTCAACTTAGTTTGAAAATAGTTTAAAGTTTAGTGATCAAAACATGAATACGGGAAAAGTTAAGTGATGAAAAGGTAGTTTAACCTTATATATTCCAGTTTCCTATCCTCTCCTGTCCTAGTATTTTCAACTCCATTTTGTCGTTTCAAAAATGGCGGCACTCGTTGCTGGTTGCTGGGACGCCATGGATGCGAATCAGAGTAAACCCTGAACACCCTCCTCCTCTTATTTTCCGGCGCCATTTCCGTAGAAGTTTCTCTGTGCACGCATCAGTTGACGCTGATGCACCGGTCAGAGTCCGTTTCGCTCCTTCTCCTACCGGCAATCTCCACGTCGGCGCGCCCGAAATGCTCTCTTCAACTACTTATTCGCTAGGTTTTTCTCTTTTTTTCCTCTCTCTTACATTTTCTTGTTACTTGTACGTTATTGTCCAGTACCGAACTTTGTCGAATTTTAACGATTTTCTCTTTTCTTTTTTTATTCTTAAGATCGAAGGGAGGAAAATTTGTGCTGAGAATCGAGGATACTGATCTGGAGAGGTCGAAGAAGGAATTGGAGGAGGCTGTTCTTCGATATTTAGCTTGGCTTGGTGACTGGGATGAAGGTACTGTTTTATGCTCTTATCAAATTCTTTTTGTTTCATTTAATTTTGTTTGAGATTGATTGTTTCAATTTCACATATACGGTTCCATTGTGTCTGGCATTTTTCACATTAGCTGAATATATCTCTTGCCATGTAGGCCCTGGCGTGGGTGGGAACTATGGTCCTTATCGACAATCTGAAAGAAATTCTACGTACAAACAATGTGCTGAGAAGCTCTTAGAATCTGGTCAAGTTATCGTTGCTTTTGTTTCAGTGAGGTAATTAGTTTCCAGACATTTCAAATGTGACATATTCGAACTTTTGAATTGCAATTTTTGTCTTTGGTTACATTTGAATGCCTCTAGAAATTGGGGCGGGGGGAGAACTTTTTTGGAACATAACCTCTATGATTCTGCGTTCTGAAGCATGCTCGGATTTACCATTTGACTAATAGCATCTTTCCTATTCCTAAAGGAACTTGAGAAAATGAAGGAAATTGCAGAGCTAAAGAAACTTCCTCCGGTATATTCGGGAAGTGGGCCACAGCAACAGACAAAGAAGTACAAGAAGAGCTAGCAAAGGGAACCCCATATACATTCCAATTTTGAGTTCCAAAGGAAGGGAGCTTAAAAATTAATGACCTTATTCGAGGCGAAGTAAGTTCAATTGATTGAACTATTTCTCCCGTGATAGCCTTCAAACCTTATTTGGGAATTTTTGGCTTAAAGCATGATTATTTATAAGTTTCAGTGATCCTTCAACAACAGAATGTCGATTTAACTTTAATTTACTTTTATAGGCACTGGTTTTTTTTGATAGTATCGTCAAGGTTAGCTGGAAATTGGACACACTTGGTTATTTTGTTATAATGAGGAGCGATGGTCAACCTGTCTACAACTTTTGTGTTACTGTTGATGATGCTACCATGGCTATTTCTCATGTTATAAGGTAATTGGGAAAGTATAATTGTTTATCACTTTGCTACATCTAATATATATTTTGTTTGTACATTTTTGGTCATTTGTTCATACACTCTCTATACTGGAATTTCAGAGCGGAAGAGCATTTACTAATCCTCTAAGACAAGCCTTAACATACAAGGTAATTTTAAAAAGCTTCAATTATTTATTTTCTTTTGTTAATATTTGGTGGGTTTTGAAGTTTCTGGTTTCTTGTCAACAATACAAGGAAGCTAATCTTTAAATTGAAAAAAAATATTTTGCCATAGGCTCTGGGATTCCCTATGTCTTCCTTTGCCGATGTTTCTTTGATTCTTGCACCTGATAGGAGCAGATTGTCAAAACGCCATGGTGCAACTTCAGTTGGTCAGGTAGTTATCTTCAGTCTATTTTGTTTCATGGAAAATGCTGCGAAATAATCGTATTATCTCCTCTGATTTCTATGGGTTCTACAGTATTGTCTTTTTAAATTGAGGATTAAAAATTTCAATGTTTAACAATTATGCTGTTCCAGTTCAGAGATATGGGGTATCTGCCTCGGGCAATGGTGAATTACTTGGCACTTCTAGGTTGGGGTGATGGAACTGAAAATGAATTTTTCACCATTGATCAACTTGGTTAGTTTTCCCTTTGACTTGATTTGATCCATGTACCTCTCTATTTCTAAGTCCTAACCAGCCTGCCATTCCTCCTCCCTTCTCTATGAAAAAGAGAGCAAGAAATAGAATGCGGGAAGCGAAATTAAGATCCAGCTTTGACAGAATATTTGCATGATTTTAATTTGACTAATTCTCGATTCAATCTTGTTTTCATGCAATTCACAGTTGAAAAATTCTCGATTGATGTGTAAACAAAAGTGGTGCTGTTTTTTACTCTACCAAATTAAGGTGACTTATCTATGCTTCGACTCTGTAGGCATTATGGTTATATTTGTCTTGTACCACTTGGATATGTCTTGGTGTTGTTATTGAACATTGGCACCAATTATTAGGTTAGTTGGTATTTAGGGTGATTGCTTGTTGGACTTAAAGTTCCGATTGTTTTGTTACTTTTGGCAAGCATACTTGCTTATTTATGTAGCATGCTGTGCGAATTGGGTTATAGAAAAAATAGCTCCTAGTTGAATGGCTGCTCTATGTGTTCCTATATCAGCTTATATATATTATCATGATCTGCTTGTGTGCTTTAAAGAAAATATCAGATGATATATGCAAGTTCCAAGCTTGATCAAGTGATTCATGCGGGATTATCATTGATAACTACAATGAACACTGCAATTTCCCATGACATTAATTTACACAACTTGACAAGAACTAAAACTGAAGTTATCTATTTCTTGTCTGCTGAAAGTTTAAGTAGTTTGCTAATTTATTTCCTCTCTATGAACTAAAGGTGGATGAATGGTCAACACTTAAGGGCACTTCGCTCTGAGGAGTTGTCCAAGCTTATTCGTGAGCGCTGGAAGAGTACTGGTCTTCTCACACAGAGTCAGAAGGGCCGTTTGTAGATGTAAGTCTTTTTTTCCTAAGACATTTTGGAAGTATTTTATTTTTGCACAAGATTATGATAAATAATCTCGTACATAATTATGTGAAACACGAGGCAGTTCAGCTGCTTAAGGATGGGATTGATTTGGTAACTGATTCGGATACAGCACTCTCAATGCTGTCTTACCCATTACGTACTACCTTGACAAAGTGATTATTGAATTATTAACCTTAAGTACCCATGTTCGATACATATCTGACCATATTTATGGGATATGACCCTTCCAATACACCCGAGTTATACACATGCCTGTATACAATACAATACTTACACTTGAGTCCGAGTGACAGATAATATCCTCACATTGTTGCACATACGTCAATTGTTACTATAACCAGCAAGACATCTGGAGTTCTTTTTATGCCAGCAAAGCATATCATTATCACATTATGTTGTTTATGTTTGTATTCTCCGCAGCCCTGAAGGTAAACCTATTGTAGAAGATAAACTTTCTGAGGTCTCTGCCTCCCTCTTAGCTGCCTATGATAGTGGTGAACTCTTTGGTGCATTGGAAGAAGGCCATGCTGGTTGGCAGAAGTGGATAAAGGGCTTCAGCAAAACTCTAAAGCGCAAGGTGAGTTTCTAATCTTATACATTGCCCCTCTTATGGGGTCCTGATTTTTCCTTCTCTTGGCCTACTTGAAAATATGGGTGTAATCAAGCCGAGAAGCTCAAGCTCAACTCGAAGCTCGGGTTGGGCTCTATTCAAAATAAAGATAGAACTGTTCAAGCTTGCTCGCTTCCCATCCCAACTAAACTTAATATGTTTGATTAGACTAATATGAATTGCTCTAGTCAAGTAACAGGATACTTGAATCTGGTTCGCTCGATAGCTCAAACTGCTCGAGCTTGAAATGATACTCCATGCATGGTAGTACTAAACTTTATGTCCAATACTTTAACTCTCATGGCAGGGGAAGTCACTGTTCACGCCCCTGAGGGTGTTATTAACAGGAAAACTCCATGGCCCTGATATGGGTTCTTGTGTAATCCTGATCTATAAAGCCGGAAACCACGACATTGTTTCTCCTCGAGCCGAGTTCGTGAGCTTGAAAGAAAGGTTTGAAATGTTGAGACACCTCGACTGGGGAGCACTTAAACAGGATCATCCTGCTTTGGAGCCTGCGGCTACCGTACAAACTAAAGTGGTCTTATTTTACAAGTTTTTGCAATATAATAATCGCTTATATTTTTTGCCTATCTAAGCCGTTGATGTAGTAGTTTAGTGTCATAATGGCTTGATGTTTATGAATGTTATGAATAGTTGGTGTTTAAACTTCGATACTTTTGAATCGTGGGGAGAGGGTTTTATTACAATATCTGAAATCCTCAAAACTGCTCAGATTTAGCAATCCTTTAGGGACATTATAGTGTTGTTCTATGCCCTTGAAATTTGAGGTGCGTCGCGAATTAAATTATCTAAAAGAATTATTGTTATTCCTTGAAATCTTGTGTTCAAGCATTATAAATGTCATGAATGGGAATGTTCAATGTGTGCTTGAAATTATCTATAAACATATATTGTCTTGTACTTGCTTCATATGAATAAAAAAATAAAATTTGAAGTGTGAATGTAATCTAATTTCATCGTTTTTAATTTTTTTTAAATTTTCATCTTCAGTTTTATCTTTTATATGTCACATGGGGACTTACCCTCACATATTTATCTTTTCAATGTATTAGAATTTAGTCCTTTTCTTACCAAACAAACTACCAATTCAATAAAGTGTACGACATCTTCAATGTTCAATAATAAACAGATTTAAATTAAATTTAAACTTGAGTTAGATTGAATTTTATTTTAAAATGTAAACTCTTTCAATGTCATTTCTATTTATAAGATTTAAATTCAAAATATTATTTAAAAATATTAAATTTTTATGTTTTGATTCAACATATTTCAATCATTTTTAAAAGAGATTTTAAATGATGATAAATTAAATTGTTGATTCATAAAAAAACAAAGAGAATATTAAACATTTAATTAAAGAAAATTATTGTTTCAAACAACCAAACTAAACCATGCACTTGCAAAGAGACAGCCTTAAAATTCTTGAGTCATACAGCTGTGACACGTGCGAACACTCTGTCTCTTCGTTCACGCGCCATTTCTACACTCGCCCTCTATCTCCACTTCGCTTCAAGATCGACACGTGTCCCACCTGAACAAAGCTACAAGGATAGTTTCCGTTTTCCCTGATTTCCGTTCCTCCTCAGAACGTACGGGAACTGTCTACCGCCATCTCGTTTTCTTTACCCTCTTTTTTATGCCCCCATCCCCTGCCGTGCAATCCGTCGTCGGCTTCCTTCATCACCGCCAGTTCCGCCCGAGATGGAGAGCCACCGCCGGCGATCTAATACCGGTTCCGTTAGATCTCACAAGCCAACGAGACCGATTGCTTTAGAAGACGATTCCACCAAGGCTTCTGACGCATTGCCGCTTCCTTTGTACCTGACGAATGCGGTTTTCTTTCACGCTCTTCTTCTCGGCGGTTTATTTCCTCCTTTGCCGTTGGAGGGAAAAGATCAGGAGCTCAACTCCTCTACACGTCGTTACCTTTTCCGAGATCGTTGCGATTCTCGCTTCCGTCGCGTCGTTTATTTACCTATTGGGATTCTTCGGGATTGACTTTGTTCAGTCTTTGGTTATCCGGCCATCGGCTGACGTTTGGGCTTCCGAGGATGATGAAGTCGTGAATGGAGTTTTGTTTCGAAATGAAGATGCCCGTAAAGTCACTTGCGGCCAAGCACTTGATCGCTCGATTCGATCTTTTCCTCATTCGGCTCCAATTGTAACTGCAGAAAAAGTGTTCGATGAAATGCCTATCACAGTTATGGTCGAAGAAATAATTAGATCCGTTGTGGCTGGACTAACCCCTTCATATTCTTTGGAATCTAAGTTAGGTGACTGCAAGAGAGCGGCTGCGATCAGGCGCGAGGCTTTGCAGATATTGACGGGGAAGTCATTGTCAGGTTTACCCTTGGATGGATTTGATTACGAGTCGATATTGGGGCAGTGTTGTGAGATGCCAGTTGGGTACGTGCAGATTTCAGTGGGCATTGCTGGGCCATTGTTGCTTAATGGAAGAGAGTTCTGGGTTCCTATGGCAACCACGGAAGGGTGCTTGGTGGCTAGCACCAACAGGGGATGTAAAGCTATTCATTTGTCTGGTGGAGCTACATGTGTTCTTTTGAGAGATGGGATGACTAGAGCTCCCGTTGTGAGGTTCAGTATGGCTAAAAGAGCAGCTGATCTGAAGCTGTATTTGGAGGATCCTGAAAATTTCGAGACCTTGTCTGTTGTTTTCAACAGGTTTGTTTTTGATATTTTCCAGTTCTGGATTCAACGATTTCAATTCAAGTTAATATTAGTGCTTATTTGTTTAAGAGATGTGTTACTTTTGAGTGGTCGCAGATCAAGCAGATTTGCTAGGCTTCAAGGCATCAAATGTGCAATTGCAGGGAAGAATCTGTATTTAAGATTCTCATGTTTTACTGGTGATGCTATGGGAATGAACATGGTTTCCAAGGGAGTTCAAAACGTTTTGGATTTTCTTCAATCTGATTTCCCTGACATGGATGTCATTGGCATCTCCGGTGAGTCTCATTTGGAGGGATTTATAATTTGTTCTTCCTCTTGTTTTTCATTGTTTGAACTTTGAGCTAAGATCTTTGAATTTTATGGATTTATGATGGATATAGGAAACTTCTGTTCCGATAAAAAGCCGGCTGCAGTAAATTGGATTGAAGGACGAGGTAAGTCTGTCGTCTGCGAGGCCATTATTAAGGGTGATGTTGTGAGGAAGGTTTTGAAGACAAGTGTGGAGTCTCTTGTGGAGCTTAACATGCTTAAGAACCTTACTGGTTCTGCCATGTCTGGAGCTCTGGGTGGATTTAATGCTCATGCCAGTAACATCGTCACTGCTGTCTACATTGCTACTGGCCAAGATCCGGCTCAAAATGTCGAGAGCTCTCATTGCATCACCATGATGGAAGCTGTTAATGACGGCATGGACCTTCACGTCTCTGTCACAATGCCTTCGATTGAGGTAATGTAATGAATCCTGCTGAGTCAAATTGTGTTAAATCCTGCTCCGACTTTATGGGATCATAGAAACTTGGAAAAAAGTAGAAGATACTTGTATCCTATACATACTTATGTGGTACTTGCACCCGAAATCGAGTAACATAATGGAAACTTAGAAATATGTTGAAGATATTTGTATTAGATACATACTTATTCGAGTTAAAACATTACCTGAGTATTCATGAAGTGCCTAATAATCTATAGATTACTGTAATGATCTATCTTTAGGTTGGCACTGTTGGTGGTGGTGGTGGAACTCAGCTTGCTTCACAATCAGCCTGTTTGAACCTCCTGGGTGTGAAGGGTGCAAGCAAAGAATCTCCCGGAGCAAACTCGAGGCTACTTGCAAGCATCATAGCTGGGGCTGTCCTCGCCGGTGAGTTGTCGCTGATGTCGGCACTTGCGGCCGGGCAACTAGTGAAGAGCCATATGAAATACAATAGGTCCAGCAAGGATGTTTCCAAGGCGGCTTCTTCCTGAAAAAATCGCAGTCTTTGTAGTAAGGTTTTAAGTAGAGACTTCCATCTATTTTATAATTAACTTTATTTATTTATTTATTTTGTTAACTAAGCCAATGTAAGCTGAGTTCTGAGATTTGTGTAAACTAATAGGATTGCTGATTGACCTCTTTTTCTCCCAATTCATTGATTCTACTTCTGTTGTTATATTTGGGAGGAAGGCATCGACTGCAGCTAGGGTGTTTTGAATATTTTGATGATTAAAATTATTATTATTTCAAATCATATTGTTTTTATAAATAATCAAAATAAAGTTAAAATATATAAGTTTATAAAAAATAATTAGGTGACCAAAACATAAATATGATAATAATTGAATGACCAAAAACGGGTGTTTCCATTTTATTAGTAATCCAAAAAAAATAATATATTTAAGGGTAAACTGTGTCGTTAGTCACCCAGTTCTTCCTATACTTTTTATTTTGATTATCTAATTACTTCTTTTCTAAAATTATATCTAAAATTACGTTTTAATCTTATTTTGATAATTCATCGTAAAAATATTAATGACTTTGATAATTCATCGTAAAAATATTAATGACGAAGTTGATGTATCACTATAAAATAATATCATATTATTATTGGAAAAAAAGTATAAAAACTAGTCAACAATTATGTTTTCTTAACCACTAGAGATTAAAATATAATTATAAACATGACTTCTTAAAAAAATAGTTGGTTACTGAAATATAACCTGGGGAATAGTGGGGTGAGTAAATCCTTAGTTTACCCTATATATAGTTGTAGTGCTTTGAGTTGAAAGTTGTTTAGACAATTCATCTCGAAATCAAAACACTCAGCAGCTAGGGACTTTGGGGGTTTGAGGCAGAGAGAAGAAGCTTTGTTAGCTCTTTCCCTATAGGTGAAATAAACATGCTTTCTTTCCTGGGTTTTGCTTTAGCTCTTCTTTTAATGAGTTCTGCTTTTATTTTAGCTTTATTCTTTTTCCCGCTTGTGTTTGTTTGTTTGAAATCTTAAAGATGAATTACGTGTGCCGAGTTCAATTTGTAAATTACTTGTTTTGCTAATCAGTGGCGGTATCGCAGTCGGCGAAAGTACTTGCTTTGTTCTGGGTAAATATGCGAGCTTTATCTGGATTCGTTGTTGACTTTGATTTGCTACTGTTGAAAATCTACCAAATGGGTTTTCTTTTTCTCGGGAACATCTCGTAAATTTTTGAGTTTTTTTTTTTAACTTTGCATCCTTCACTTGTTTGAATGCTTGAAAAGATTAATATTTTCTTCTAAAATCTTGCATGGAGTGAATGAGGCCTAGTCGTTCTTCAATTTTTTTTTTGGATGTTATTTGTGAGAAATTCGTTGCTTTTATAAATAAAATCTAATTCAGGTTATTGATTAAAGAGGAAACAAAGGGCCTGAGGTTATCATAAGATGGACACTGGAGGGAATTCGTTACCTTCGGGAGCTGATGGAGTGAAGAGGAAGGTGAGCTATTTCTACGATCCAGAGGTCGGCAATTACTATTACGGGCAAGGTCACCCTATGAAGCCTCACAGAATCAGAATGACTCATGCCCTTTTAGCACACTATGGGCTGCTTCAAAATATGCAAGTTTACAAGCCCTGCCTTGCCCGAGATAGGGATCTTTGCCGCTTCCATGCCGATGATTATGTGAATTTTCTCCGCAGCATAACGCCCGAAACGCAGCAAGATCAGCTCAGGCAGCTCAAGCGGTTTAATGTCGGTGAAGACTGTCCGGTCTTTGACGGCCTTTACTCCTTTTGTCAAACATATGCTGGTGGATCTGTTGGTGGTGCTGTCAAACTAAACCATGGTCTTTGCGATATTGCGATTAACTGGGCTGGTGGCCTGCATCATGCTAAGAAATGCGAGGCTTCGGGGTTTTGCTATGTCAACGATATTGTCCTTGCAATATTGGAACTTCTTAAGACACATCAGGTTGTTTTTGATACCTTAGTTCCTCGGTAGCTTTCTTCTATATTATCTAGAGGCAACCAAATCTTTGTCTCACGATGGGTGAACTTTAGGAAAGAGTTAAGCCATTGTGTGCTAGCACTTACTGATCCAAAGCTCGATTTCAGTACTCAAAAAATATAGAAAAGCTTAGACAAAGCCGCATATTTGGTTTTTCTAGCTTTCTTTAGAACTTTCTTCATATGCAAGAGACAACCTTGTATGTTGTATAGTTTCTCATCGATGTTGCTTCTTCTCTTTGCTGCAGCGTGTTCTTTATGTTGATATCGATATCCACCACGGGGATGGTGTGGAGGAGGCATTTTATACAAGTGACAGGGTTATGACTGTTTCCTTTCATAAATTTGGTGATTACTTTCCAGGCACAGGGGATATACGAGATATTGGATATTCAAAAGGGAAATACTATTCCCTGAATGTTCCTTTGGATGATGGAATTGACGATGAGAGTTACCATTACTTGTTTAAGCCAATTATGGGTAAAGTTATGGAAGTATTTAAGCCTGGTGCGGTGGTTCTTCAGTGTGGTGCTGATTCTCTATCCGGAGATAGGTTGGGGTGTTTCAATCTTTCGATCAAGGGTCATGCAGAGTGTGTTAAATTTATGAGATCATTCAATGTTCCCTTGTTGCTACTGGGTGGTGGTGGTTACACCATTCGGAATGTTGCTCGCTGTTGGTGCTATGAGGTAACATAACGTTTCAATCTTAATCTTAGAAGAACCATCTGTGATGTCCTCATGGTGGATGAGTTTATTAATAACAATCTCCATGTGAACAGACTGGAGTTGCACTTGGAACAGAAGTCGACGACCAGTTGCCTCAACATGAGTATTACGAGTATTTCGGTCCGGATTATACCCTTCATGTTGCTCCTAGTAATATGGAAAACAAGAATTCGCGCCAGTTACTTGAAGACATACGCAATAATCTACTGGAAAATCTCTCAAAGCTTCAACATGCTCCCAGTGTCCAATTTCAAGAAAGACCACCTGACACTGATCTTCCCGAGGTGTGTTCCATGGCTTCTTTATGTTATTTGATGAATTATTTTACCAGCTTCCTTTTACTTCCTCTATCTATTAGTCGAGATATATGTCATTTTCGACTTCGTTTTCAATCTTCTCAATACTTGCATGATTGCAGGCATTTTTATGTGTCCATTTTCGGCATTGCACTATGCTTTAAATCTCCTTTTTATTGTTAACTTTGTGTTAGTTTGCATTGATACATTTTCTCTGTTACTTGGGCTCGAGAATGAATGTCGTATATGGATAATTCAATTGTTTCCAAGTTTTAACACATTTGAGGATCTTTGGAAGGACATATCATATTCATGCTTAGGCATGCTTCGGACATGGATACTTAAAGAAAAGCAAGAATCGGAGTAACGATTTGTACATCTTACTAATTACATACACTACTTGGTGCTTATACTTGTTGCTTTTTAATTCATAAATATTCAGGCTGATGAAGATCAAGATGATGCAAATGAAAGATGGGATCCGGATTCAGACATGGAGGTTGATGAGAAGCGGTATATGCCTTTTAAATATAAAAACATGTTCAAAATCTTCACCCGAACCTGTCTTTAATGCATATTATTTTCATCTTTTCTGTTCACTCATCACCTTCACAATCATTCTGCAGGCCTATTCCGACCAGAGTAAAGAGAGAAGCAGTTGAACACACGAGAAAAGATTCGGTATGCTTTAAGCTGTAAATGTTCGATTTTGTTCATGATTGTGAGAGTGAGACTTAAGGCATTCACAATGCTATTCTTACCCTTTTTTTTTCACTTAATGCTTGTTTTGACGGAAAACTTCGTTCCGGCTTGCATCCCATCAGGGGCTCCAAAAGGGGCTGCAGAGCAAGCTAGAGGGTTTGACATTGCAACAAACGAGATTGCAAGTACGAAGGTAACGTAAAATACACATCTGCATCCAAATTGTGATTTTGTATAAAATATAGCAGGACCAGACTCCGAAACTGGTATTCTGAACTTTGAAAAATTCAGTCTGTAGATGCTCGGCCGATGACTATCGATGAACCAACTGTGAAAGTCGAGTTAGAAACATCGAACAAAGCATCCGATCAGATGTACCCGAAGCCCTAAACCGAAACCTTTCCAATCAGTGCTGGATGTAACTTGTGTGCATTAGCATTTCCCAACGTTCTAGCCCCCTCTCGTTTGCTGATCGGTTTAGATCTGTAGAAGCCAATGAAAACTTCAGAGGTCTCGGTAATTTGATTTGTTCCTCTTGGATTCGAATATTAAATTTGCTATTTGCAACTTATTTACCTATGATTTCTTGAATGTATGTATACATTAATATGCTTTGATTTTGATTCAAATGAAATCTGAATCCGCTATTCATATCTTAGTGAACATGTAAAAAACTATTCGGCAACAGGCGCTAGCCTCGGTCTTCGTTTTTCACTCCTTCGTGTTCGAGATCTTTGACCGTTTGTCTTCCAAAATATAATGAGATGATCAGCGTACAATAGTAATGGCATAACTTTCAATATCTGAATAAATTTAATACAATAATCATAACTTCAAAAACTAAATCAGTTAATTATTTTTAATTTTATAAAAATATCTTAAATTTTAAAGTCGAGTTGGTTCGTATATTTAAATCTTATAAATTTAATTATAGTTATTAATATTATTTATTTGTAAATTACCATTTATTAATCTGAAAATAATTATTAATAACCGAATTTTAGATGGTGTTATCGATCATTCGAAATAAAATACAAGTGAGGGCTGAGTAAAAATAATATCAAAGTAAAAGAGTACATGATCCTTTTACTTATCCCGAAACAGGAGTAAAACTAGACATATTTCCCTCTGTATTTCGGTTTTGATTCTTTACTTTCTTTCGAATCACCTGATTCGGCATCTGCCGGACTGAAAACAGAAGAATGAAGATTACCATTTTCTAACCATTTGAGATGATTCTCCTTGAACTCCAAATGCTTTATCCTAGCTGCTAAAGCGACTTCCTCGGTGTACGAGGATGTCTTCACCATGGTGAGCAAAACACGACTGTACCTTGAGCTGAGCATCTGCTCCGAAGTGGCAACCAACTTGAAACAAGAATGTTCAGGGAAATGGTTTTCTACATAACCATCTTCTCTCAACATGGGATAGAAGAACACGAGCTGCCATTCATTACGAGCATCCTAGCAGCAAGGTCCAGCAAGTCATGCACACACTCAAATAAGGTATAAGCAGCAGTTGACGGTATATGGTCTGCCCTTTTGTCATCTGGGATGGTGTAAGGGCCAACAATCCCCTTGAGCAATTTTCGACCCCCGGTCTTACGTCCACCAGCTCGAACACCATATGGGGGATCGCAAATTATTGCATCAAACACCTATGCAGGAAAAAAAAAGAAAGAAACTATACTTAGATCAAAGAAAGCACATAAACGGTGACAAACTAAAATGATCTATTCTAAAAACTTCAAAGATCCTCTCTAGTCACTCAATTGTTGCTTTGAAGCTTGAGCCATCCTTTCCTAGGCTAAATCTCATAAGACCAATGTTCCTTAAAATGCCTTGGCAAAATAAGAAAAGTACATCTACATGCAATGTCAACCCGTGTGTGACTGTGTGCATGTTTTTCGAACAAAACAATACCGAGAGGATCTACCGAGTTCAAAAGAACTAAGAATACACTGACAAATTCAACAAGCAACTTTAAAAGCAATTACCTCCTTTAATCCAGGACGCCAAGGAGGAAGGTTGTTATCTGCCCTCAATAAACAAATTGGCATTGGTAATCCATACTACAGAGCAGCAAACAGGTATATATACAATCTCAAGCACATCTATTGCAGGAAAATAAAAGCAAAAACAAAAAGATGAATTACTTATCACGTGGCACGTTCACCTGTTTGAAGTTACTCCAGACGTTACAGTCAGGGCCATGACCATCACGAACTACTCTAATGTCAATATCGGCACCCTGAACGAATCCAAGAAGTTGTCAATAGAACAAAGCTATATGAGTTCAAGGAGAAAATGCAATACCATTGTCATTGCTCCAAAGTGAGCTGCAGAAACAAGAATGCTCCCAGTGCCAACAAAAGGGTCATAAACAAGTTTCCCAGGCGCAGCCTGAGCTTGATTGGCCATTAAGAAAGCTATTTCTGCATCCATTGCTGTCGGGCCAAGGTAATTTCGAGTTTTCAATTGATACATGGGTATAAGTTTCCTGTCAGCCACACCAACTTCCCTGCCAAAAAATATTCTCCTTTGAACAACTGGCGGAAGCCCATTATTCGTTTCATGTGCATCAGTTTCCATTAGCCAAAAATTGTGATCAGGATTCTTTAAATTAACTCGACCCTGCAAACATGCTGATTAGTGTTAGAAACCCCTTTGACAGAAGCTACAGAAAAAACATTTCCAATTCTTTGGTTTAAACTACAGCAGTAGTAGCAAGCCATTCGATTTGATGTTCGAATTATCAAATAACTGGACTTAAAAGTCGAGTATTGGAAATCGAGGCAAACAATCCTAATCTAGCATTTTATATCGAATTAAACTTAAACCATAATAACGAGACTAGATCAAACTCAAGTTGAGCTGAGCCACAAATTCCAAATCAAGCTGAAACTCAAACTTCCTAGAGCATATTATTCGTAACATTTTCAAAGTAAATCGGTTAACCATACCTTGAAAGGGATATAAGAGAAACCCTGAATCTGTTCATTCTGTTCCTGAAGGCTCAATACTTTCCCAAAACTATCAACAGTAATCTTAAATGTACTTTCGGGCGACAAATAAGGCAACTTCCGCTCATCCGGATAGCTTTTCACGGCTTCTTCAAGTTCTTCATAGTCATTTCCCTCACCCCAAAGTTCATAAATCCCCTTCACAAGCAGACCTAAAAAAATCCCAAACAAAAGGGGTGTCAGATTTCAACAACGAAAACCCGTTTTAGTAGCCCAAAATAGAGAGAGAGAACAGAAGGAATTGGTATTTACTTCGGTTTGCGATGTTCCTGGCGATTTCTTCGGAAGGTAAATGAACGAAATGGAAAGGGGAATCAGGGTGGTGGTCTTTAGGAAGCCTCCATCGTAGAGCCCTGTCCCGGGGATGGGGATCGAAGCTCCGCTTGTCCCCGAAAGCACCAAAGAGTTCGGCCAATGACTCAAATTCGGGTTTTCTGTAATCCAAGAGTCTGTGGTAAAATACGCATAGGTACCACATCGGCTGTGTTTTGGAGAAGAAGCTCGAGGAGGACGGAGAGAGCTTGAGCTGCTGAACAAAGATCGGGCTAAAATGATTTGTAAAACTTAAACCCAAAACCCTGGACTGTTGTTATGATAAGACGGCGCCGTTTCTTGATTGAATTGGACGTGATCTCAAACCATATATATATATACGAGTTGATTTTAATTAATTTATTTTATTTAAATGTAACTGTTATTTTATTAGTTGTTTACGTAGAAATCGTTCAACAACTGAACTTTTGGTCTAAGATTTAATGATAAAATTTCATGGTATTATTCAATTGGATTAGTTTTTCATTTTTTTAAAAAAAATATGATTATCGAGTTCTAATAAATTAAGTAAATGGACTAACCTTGAAATTTTTGTATAATAGGAGGATAAAATATATAATTAGACCAACTAAAAAATGAAAAATTTGTGATCTTTTAAACCAATTGCCCGAGCAAATCAACACCTGATAAAAGAAATAAGGGTAAATTATACATTTAGTTCATAAATTGTCAGTTTCAATCTATTTTAATATCTAAACTTTCAATTTTTTCAAAATCACACTTAACGTTTAATTTTTGTTTCGCTTTTTAGTACATTTCCCTTAAAAACACTGGTTTTTATGAGTAAATTAAATCATTCATTCATCACTCCTATTTGGTACTAAAGTTTAAAAAATTTCAATTTAACTATTCAACTTTTAAATTGCTCCTATTTTAATTACTTAATTTATTTTATTAATATTTTTTGTGATATGATATTATTATTATTATTTTATTAATATATAATTAAAAATAAAAATAAAAACAAATTTTAAAATTAAAATGATTAAATTAGAAGTAATTTGAAAGTTAAGAAATTAAATTAAAAAAATATACTTTAATAACCAAAATAGGAGTAAAAAGATAATTTAGTGATGAATGATACTATTTACTCATAAAAAAAAGGTGTCACATGCAAAGCACGCGTTAAGATTTTAACGACAATGTACTAAAACAAAATAAAATTAAATATGATTTTAAAAAAAATTAAAAGTTTAATAAGTACTAAAATAGATTAAAATTAATAATTTAAATATTAAACACGTAATTTACTCAAATAAATCCAAAATTGGGCACGGGTTCAACTTTCGAGACAGATATTATAACATAATTTTCCGGGGCAAATTGGGTTCGAGTGGAATAAGAATATTTCAGATTGAAGTCGGGCCACCAAAAATTCAACCCGCCCCATGCCCTTTAACTCATCATCTGCTATGTCGAAACCATGTCCGAGCCCGATACATCCCTTACGAAACTGTCAATTCTTCATAGTCAAAGGCAATTTAGCTCATACTCCAGCAGGTTGAAGAAAGGAGTAAGTAAGAGGAAGAAAATTCTCAAACCAATATGCAAAGACTAAAATAGGGACCTCAACGAAGTATCCGGTGCCGATATCAACGAGAACCTTGTCGGCCTCGTCGATTGTGCCAGGAACATAGAGCGAAGCGGTGAGAGGAACCAGTATTTTCTTCCTAAAATATGTCAAACCAATTAAACAGAAATTTTATTACTATAAAAAAGGGAAATGAAAGCAGGTGATTCGATAGAAGATGGATGAAGGGTGGACCTTGGGGGCAGAGGGAAAGGTCGTGGAGAGCAGCAAAGGCGTTCTCAAGGCGGCCGGTGGCTGTGCGGATGTTGTTAAGGCTGTCTTGTAAGAGATTGACTTCGATATCAGCTTGTTCTTTCACTGCTTTGAGCTGATCCAAGCTCATCTTCTCCAAGTCCGCCATTCTTCTCACTTGCAGGCTTCCTGCTACTCTTGACGACGCCATTATTTTGCTTTCTCTTTCAGCTAATCGCTCACTTTCTCTCTAGAGAGAAACCTAGAGATTGCAAAAATCGACAACAGAAGATAGAATCCAAATCCAAAATCTCCGAACCCTATTTCACAAATTTTAAAAAAATCGAATCGAATCGTAAACGCATGATAACTTCTGTTTTAGTTTCATAATATTAAAAAGGTAAACTACATGTTTAGTACTCCAACTATCATTTTGGTTACGTTTTGATCACACAACTATTTATTTAAAAATCATACGTAATGTTTAGTTCTGGTTTCATTTTGGTCACCTGCCATTATGATAGTAAGTGTTTATTACTATGCGATTCTTGTTTATTGTTTGAATTTATGGCAGTGTTAAAGAGAGTTTACTTAAGTTTTACTAATTTGCAGGAGGAACTGTTACCATAGAGAACCATGGACAAGGCGGTAACTCTCAGGTACTAATTCTTTTCAGTATGATTCTCGACCTGTGTTAGCTGTTTATATGTTAACCTTTAGGTTTGTTTGTGCAAATTTTTTTTAATACCAGATGAATAGCTTGCAATCATAGGCCATGTATTGATATCTCAATTCATTGTCCTCTCACCTTCTCTGCTTTGATGCCTCTTTGGTCCACTTTCTCATATGGGAAATGTGATTTGAAGTTGTCATAAGTGAAGTATTGCACTTGGAACTGAAACTGATTTTAAAATGGATTAGTTGAGGTTATCTGGATTGTGGTCTCCGTACAAGTGTATCTACTACTTAAGTTACTTGGACTTGTGTGTAAGTTTTGGACATATATTCATATTTTCTCTTCTCTTCCATGTCAGACATAAGTTTTCTTTTATTAACGTGCTGAGAATTATAACTCTGCACTGCTTGAAAGGTGAAGATCATTGTTATATATATTTATTGTTAGATTATATATATTCATTTGATGCCTGTTGTCATTCTTTCACTCTAGTCGTTGGAGAACAGAAGCTAGTCTTTATTCTGTACACTGCTCATAGTGTGAATTGACTGAATTTTCATGAAATAGCTAATGCATGCTCAAATTAACTTGACGTTTGCTTGCAGGAGAGAGCATGATTTTTCTTCCCGCTTATCTTTTTCCTTTAAAGCAGTGCTGTGTGTTATTATTTCTATTATTTCAAGTTGTTAGCCCTTCCATTACATGCATTTGTAGGATACATGGGAGGAAGTTGATCCTGATGAGCTCTCATATGAGGTAAGCTTCCATTTAGGTTGGAGTGCGTTAAAATTTTGCTCAAGCACTCATACCATGCTTGATTCTATCATTCAGGAACTCCTCGCACTCGGTGAAGTAGTTGGGACCGAGGGCAGGGGGCTTTCAGCTGATTCAATTGCATCCTTGCCTTTGGTAACATACAAGACAGGAAATAGACAAACTGGAAGCAACGATTCGTAAGTTCGAATGCTTTAGTTTTGTTTTTTTTATGCCTGAACGTTTTTCTCTAGATGATGGAACTTGTAACCAAGTTTTCAGGTGTGTCATCTGCTGTGTAGACTACGAGGATGGTGACTCTTAACGTCACTTTCTTGCAAGCATTCATATCATCCCGAGTGCATAAATAATTGGTTGAAAATAAACAAGGTATGGCTATTTATATTTCCGTTTAACCGCTTGTAGTTTGTTCCCGTGTTACGATTTTGTTAATATTATATGTGTTGCAATTCCGGTTTATAAGACTCCTTCATATTGTCACGTTTTGTATTTTGCTGTATTACTGTAGTCTGCCCTGTTTGTAGTGCTGAGGTCTCAACTTGAAGGCAAAGCTAGTATTTTCGGACAGACATCACCGTGGAGCCACAACATAACTGCTTGTTTTTAGCAGAATGTTCCACCTCTTTTGTATTTGAAAATAAACTTGTATCAATTCTCTTTATTTAACTCTTTTGTGTTGAACCACCTTTGGAATTATTTTCCTTTCTTTTTATGGCCGCTGGCTGGATTTTTACTTGGGAAAAATGGTGCCCAATTTTCCTCATTAAATTTTGATTGATCTTCTCTCATCTTCTCAATTTCGTCCTTGGATTTTTTTACATCAGTCCTTCAAATTGGTTACTTTTCCTAAAATAGATTTTGAATTTTAAATATATATTTTAAAATTTTAATAATTTTTCAGAAAATTTCCTTTAAGAAGTATGGCACATGACAGAACTATAATATGTCACTTGATGATAAAATTACAGGAAAAGATATTAAATTTAATGATTAAAATTAATTTAATTTTTAATTTAAGAATTCAATCAAGTGTAAAAATAATTTAAGAAATTAATTGATCTTTTAAGAAAATTGAGGACACATTTGATGTAGATGCATGTAAGGTGATTACGGAATTTTGATTTATTAACATTAAATGATTTATTAAAATATTTTATAAAAAAAAACTCTTATGTTATTTTATTATTAGGCAAAATAATGATAATTTTTAAATAATAACTGAAAATATTCCTAATGAAAGAAAATAATAATTGAAGGTCAAAACCGGCAACCGGTTGTAATCCCTTTCGGTTTTAGAACTCTTCCGACAGTCCCAACAATATGGGAGACTTAAAAAATCTCCAATCTCCAACAAATATCTAATCCAATTCACAAAATATCTTCTTTCTTCGTCCTTACAAGCATTTTTTTTAATCCCTTTGGATCAAAAGCACACAACCAAGTCAAGAACAATGCCTGCGACATGCTTGCCTTTGTACGCCTCTGCAACTTCCATATAAACAATAGCTTAACCCCAAAGCCATCTTCTCTCGGCACCAAGAGATGGCCTTTGTGTCATCATCATCATCACCGTCATCGTCTTTTGTGTGTAAAGCTTCGGCTAATCCGACCGCTTCTTCGATATTGGATTTCGATCTTTACGATATCCTGGGCATCGATAGCTCCTCCGATCAATCCCAGATCAAAACGGCTTACCGTTCGTTGCAGAAGCGTTGCCATCCTGATATTGCCGGACCTACGGGGCACGATATGGCTATCGTTCTTAATGAAGCTTATTCGGTTCTCTCTGATCCCGGTTCTCGTTTGGCTTATGACAAGGTCCGTTGCTCGTTTTCTTCGTTTCTTGCAGTTTAAGTCACTCATTTTATTTGTTTTTTGCGGTTTAAGTTACTCGGATTGTCTGTCCGACACATGTGTAATGTATCGGACATGGTTACGAGTACGAAGATTGAGAATGCTTGAAAACTGCAGGAACAAGCAAAGATGGCCGAGCTGAGGGGATATACAGGGAAACCTTTATACTCGGTGTGGCTTGGATCGGAAAGCGAGCAACGAGCTGTGTTTGTGGACGAAATCAAGTGTGTTGGTTGCTTGAAATGTGCTTTGCTCGCCGAGAAATCGTTTGCGATCGAGTCCATGTATGGACGAGCTCGAGTCGTCGCTCAATGGGCCGATTCCGAACATAAAATCGCCGAAGCTATTGAAGTTTGCCCCGTTGATTGCATTTCGTGAGTATCTTGATCCTGAAATTGCTTTCTGGGTTCCATAGTCTCTTACGATATTGTTTTCCAGCATTGTGGAGAGATCGGATCTCGCCGCGCTCGAGTTTTTAATGTCAAAGCAACCTCGAGGCAATGTTCGAGTCGGTGTTGGAAATACGGTGGGCGCCCGTGTCTCAAACATATTTGTTGATGTGAAGAAGTTTCAGAACAGATACTTTGATGCCATGGACAAAGCTGCTACTAATGCATCCGAGGTATGGACCAATTGATATAAATACACTCTGTTTTTATTGAAATGAATGTTGGAACCAACTTGCATTGTTTACTTCAGGAGGTGGATCGTCGTCGAGAAGCAAGGATGTCGGTGATTCACGCGATCAAATCGATTTCGAGATGGTGGTACTGGCAATCACCCAATGCAGGAGCACCAACGACTGGATCTGAACTAAACTTGATACGCATTTCCCGAAAGTCATCCGAACCGAACATCAACAAACTCCGTGACGCTGCTGCTGCTAGAAAACAAGCAAGGGAGAGTCCGACAACGAATGGAACCCGAGTCCCGTCGAGTTATTTGTACGACGACGAGTATTGGATCCCATCAAGACAAGCTCTTCCAGCTTCAATTGAAAACAACAGTAGCTCCAGAGTTGCATCGAAGCCTTCGAAAACTACCGAGAGCAGCAAAGTGAACAACCGGAAATACGAAAAGGATAGGAGGACGAGAAGCTCGATGGGGTGGGGAATCCCAATGGTGGCTGCAACGGTTGCTGCTGTTATAGTTCGGCTGCAAATCGGAGACAGAGTGGCCGGAGAAATAACCGAGCACGTAGGCGGCTCGTTGGCACTAACATTGGTTAATAGCTCATGGTCACAGGTTATTCTAGCAGGGATAACATGGTATTTGATTGCATCAACAATGGTGGAACTAATAGAAACAATAAGGAACAGATAAAGAGAAATATTTTCATAGCTTGATATACAATGTATAAAGTACATGTTATTCCGACGGAGTATTTCATTTTCTTAAAATATACTCGTCCCGTATGAGAGCGATTCTCTCAAATTTCATCCACTAAATTAATTGATTGTCGGTAAATTCTTATTATTTTAAACCTAAATAATTGATTCCTTTTTATATTAATTTCGTCTTTGCTTAAATATATGGGTAAATTACATGTTTAGTACTAAATTATAAGTTTTGATTCGTTTTAGTATTTAAGCTTTCAATTTTTTCAAAATCATACCTAAAGTTTAGTTTTTGTTTCATTTTAATATCTCGTTCAAATTTAGCGTTAAATTTTGAGTTCTTTTTTAAAGTTTGGGTACTAAACGGACTAAAATTGATATTTTAGGTACTAAAAGCATTAAGTTTTTAACTGTGAATACTAAAATGAAACAAAAACTAAACGTTAGGTATGACTTTGAAAAAAATAAAAATTTATGTACTTAAACTTGAGGTATTAAATATGTAGTTTACCCTAAATATATTTATGTATATATTAATTGTTTTTTACGAAAGAAAATGGTGTTGTCAACATCATTTTATGGGTCGGCATGTAAAAAAAACAATTAAAATTACAATAATGTATTGCTCTTCTATCATTTCGTGTCTTTTTTAGGGTAAACTACATAGTTATTCATGTCACTAATGTTTAAGATAATTTTATTTTTCTAATAGATATTTTAAAAGTTACAAATCAGTTACTAACATTATCGATTGGTTATAAATTATTAGTCAACATTAATAGACTTTAATGGGAATGGCGGAAAACATATCTGACGTGTTAAATGCTTATGTTACTTTGTTGACCAGACTGAGGGCCACTTTTTAGAGTAAACCCATTAGAGCAGTCCCAAATAGGCTAAACTCTCGAGATAACGTTTCGAACAAATTATTTCACGAGATAATGCTCTCCCAAGATTAATTGCTCAAATAGGGTGAAATCTACAGTGTTGGCTGTAGGTCGTCATGCTATCCGGGCGACCTACTAGGTCGCCATGTCTTCCCGGCGAGCTATGAGAGAGATTGCATGTGCCATGCACGTTCCAACACTTTGGGCATCCGAGGCCATCCGACCGAGGGCATCCGACCGAGCTATGCGAGACATCCGAGGTCAAAAGGAATCACGCGAGGAGCAGGAGGGAGTGCGAGAGGAGTAGGAGGGAGTGCATGGCGACCTACAAGGTCGCCGGAGGGCATGGCGACCTATGACCTATGCTTGGGGACGTGCATGGCTGGCCACGTAGTAGGTCGTCCGGAAATCATGGCGATCTAAGGCCAACACGGTAGATTTCACCCTATTTAAGCAATTAATCTTGGGAGAGCATTATCTCGTGAAATAATTTGTTGAGAACGTTATCTCGAGAGTTTAACCCCCAAATAAGGCCAAAAAGAAAGCTCCGGCAGTTACCATTCCTGCGTCCACCCCTGGACCTTGTTTGCAGAGCTGGTTATAAACCGGTGCCAAATCGACGGTTACCAAGACACGCTTTACACACATTCCAACAGCCAATTCTACAGAGATTTCACCATTACCGGAATACCGGCACGATCGACTTCATATTTGGCTACGCAGCCGTGGTGCTCCAAAACTGTAAGCTCGTGGCAAGGAAGCCCATGGACAAGCAATCAAACATGATCACAGCACAAAGCAGAATAAACCCGAACCAAAACACTGGCACCTCGATCCAAAGCTGCAACATAATATCAAGTTCTGATCTTCAACCAGTTGAAGGATCCAAAACATATTTGAGACGTCCATGGAAGGAGTATTCGAGAATTGTGATCATGCAATCATTCATTGATAATCATATTGATCCTTCAGGGTGGTCAGTTTGGAGTGGGGATTTTGCACTGAAGACGTTGTACTGTGGCAATTGGCGAGTACATGAATAAGTTATAAGGAACCAGGAGCAGGAACTGATAAACGAGTGAAATGGTCTGGATTTCGTGTCATTGCCAGCGCAGAAGAGGCCAACAAATTCACAGTGGCTCAGCTTATACGAGGAGGATCTTGGTTGAAACCTACTGGAGTCACATTTACTGAAGGGCTGTAAAAATAAATAGCTAGGGCTTGGGTTCTTTTAACCTTGTATTTGTTTTTAATAAATGAAAAGCTCTCTTTCATCTCTTTAACTGTAACACGACTTCTCTGGTTCAATGATTCCCTTTCATCTTTTTTTTCCCAAATACAACACCATTAGTTTCTTAGGTGAAGGAGATCTTAAATACAAAGATCTTAGAGATGAAAAGAAGCCTTTTTTTAATAGAGAATCAAAATTATATGTTTATAAGGATGAGTAGACCTCTCGTTTTTCCTACCAAACTCAATGATAACAAACAAGTTCCAGGGGCGGTCGTCGGAGTGGTAACTGCCGGAGCTTTTTTTTTTTTTGCCTTATTTGCAGCGGCTCTAATGGGTTTACTCTAAACGGTAGCGGTCAACCTAGTCAACGAAGTCATGTAAGCACTTAACGCGCCAGGTATATTTTCCGTCACGCCTGTTCGAGTGACCAGTTTGTAACCAATCAATAATATTAGTGACCGTTTGTAACTTTTGAAATATCAGTGGTAAAAACTAAAACTACCTCAAACATTAGTGACCAACTGTGTAATTTACCTCTTTTTTATTATATATCAAAGACTAAAAAAGTTTATAAAAAAATGTTTTTCAAATAAAGAATAAATAAAATAAGCATTATTTCTATTAATTGTTTGTTATATATAATATTTATTTAGTGTTAAATTATTTTTTAGAATCACATTTAAATAAATTAGCCAATCCAATTTTCTCAACCTCAATTACACAATCAATATCTTGAATTTTAAACTTTAGTATTTGTAATTCATTTCTATTACTAAAAACAAATTAAAAATACAATGGTCGGATGTTGGCTACTTGGCTTACTATTACCTAACAATCGGAAATCAGGATGTTCCCAATGAATCATAAGGTAAATTACACATTTAATACCTAAATTATTAGTTTTAATCGGTTTAGGTACCTAAACTTTCACCTTTTTTAAAATTATATCTAACGTTTGATTTTATTTATTTTAATACCCGCTGTTAACAACTTAACCTCTTTAATATAAACTATCAGTTTGATCCGTTTTAGTACTAAACTTTCAATCTTTTCAAAACTTAACATTAAATTTTGAATGGAGTACTAAAATGAAACAAAAAAACGGAAGTTTTTAACGGCTGGGTACCAAAATGAAAGAAAAACTAAACTTTAGATATGCTTTTGAAAAAATTGAAAGCTTAGGTACTAAAACAGATTGAAAGTGATAATTTAAATACTAAATGCATAATTTACCCTAAACTATATTATTTGTCAACTTTTAAATATAACAAATAAAAACATATAATATTCGACGTGAGAAGCTCAACTTGATTTGTTAGAAAATCTTGGAATTAAAACGTGAAGCCTACCACTATCACCCGACACCACGTAACCAAATCTCACACAGATTTTCAGACATGTTTTCCTATAAAAACAACCAATGTTCCCCAGCTATGTTTTGTGTATCTCAATTTTGAGGCAATCATGAAAACCATAAACTTTGGTGTTTGCCTTATCCTGGTTGGATTACTTACCTATATGGGGGCGATGGCGACGGGCGAGTCCAACTACGGAGAAGCTCTCGACAAGACCTTCATGTTTCTCGAGGCACAAAGGTCCGGTAAGCTATCGTCGGACCGCCGAGTCAAGTGGCGGGGCGATTCCGGCCTCAAAGACGGGTCTCATCAAAATGTGGATTTGGTAGGAGGATACTATGATGCAGGGGATCATGTGAAGTTTGGACTGCCAATGGCATTTAGTGTAACAATGCTTGCATGGGGAACTATTGAATATAGGAAGGAGATTACCGGTTTAAACCAGATGGGACATGCTTTGTGGGCAATCAGATGGGGCACTGACTACTTCATCAAGGCTCACACTCAGCCTAATGTTCTTTGGGGACAGGTTCGAATCTATGTTACTCGGATTCAGATGTCGCACACGTAATCGAACACCGTAGGATATTTAATTTATGTTGTAAGGTTTGATCAGGTTGGCGATGGGAACTCCGATCACTACTGTTGGGAGAGAGCTGAGGACATGATGACTCCGAGAACCGCGTTCAAGCTCGACCAGGACCATCCTGGCTCGGACCTTGCAGGTGAAACTGCTGCTGCTTTAGCTGCATCGTCAATGGCTTTCAAGCCTTACAACTCTTCTTACTCTGATCTCCTCTTAGTTCATGCCAAACAGGTAAAGAGCATCTATTGATCTTAACAATTCTATTGACAGAAATAAACCCGGATTTTCTCTGACTTTTAGAACTTCATATGTTGCAGCTTTTCTCGTTCGCGGATCGATTTAGAGGCCTATATGACGATTCCATCCCGAGTGCAAAGCAGTTTTATAAATCGTCGGGCTATTCGGTAAGTAATAGAGAATCCATGATCGTCTATAGGTACAGAAATCGACTTTTTCTGATCAAGTTTTAATTGTTTCTGTTTGAAGGATGAACTATTGTGGGCTGCGGCATGGCTACTCCGAGCAACCGGCGAGGAGCAATATCTGAAGTATGTTGTGGACAATGGTGCATACATGGGTGGAACTGGTTTGGCTGTCAAAGAGTTCTCTTGGGACAACAAGTATGCTGGTGTGCAAATCCTTCTTTCTAAGGTAAAATAAGATTATTCGTATCTTAGCATCTACAATCGTTCCCTTATCCTCAAAACTCCGAACATATAAACGATTGCACAAACGTCTAAAGATCGGTGTTGTCATGGCAGGTATTAATGGAGAAAAAAGACGGTGCGTGTGCTTCGACATTGAAGCAATATCAGGCAAAAGCAGATTACTTTGCTTGTGCTTGTATGCAAAAGAACGATGGCTACAACGTCCAACTGACCCCTGGTTCGTATTTGTTCAATGAAAACACTTATTTCCGAATGTTGCAATAACAATGATGCTAACTGAACTAAGACTCGTAATCTTAATCTTTGAGTATTTTTTTACCAGGAGGTTTGATGTATGTGCATGAATGGAACAATATGCAATATGCCTCAGCTGCTTCATTTCTTCTTGCTGTTTATTCTGATTCTCTCTCTGCTGCAAATGCCAAACTCACTTGTCCCGACGGTCAAGTTCAATCTCGCGACATCCTGGATTTCGTCAAGTCGCAGGTACGTCAAAACCCGAGATTTAACTCAATTGGTTCATGCGGACTTTCTTAAAACACGGTTGAATCCGAGTATCCGGCAAAATATTTGATGCATGTCCAAAGATATATGGCCAGAAACATCGAATACGCTTATATCCGACACTCGCATGCAAATCCAACTAACAACATGTATAGGCTCTAATATTGCTTGTATTTGATGCACAGGCTGATTACATTCTAGGCAAGAATCCCAAGTCAATGAGCTACATGGTTGGCTACGGACCGAGTTACCCAACCCACGTCCACCACAGAGGAGCATCCATCGCCTCAATCTCGATTCTTCCATCGCCAGTGAGTTGCGTCCAAGGGTTTGATGCCTGGTATCGCCGCCGTGAAGCGGATCCAAATGTAATACATGGAGCTTTAGTCGGAGGGCCCGACCAGAATGATAATTTCGATGACGAACGTTCAAATTATGAGCAAACCGAGCCTACAATTTCTGCCTCTGCTCCTCTTGTTGGACTCTTCTCTAAGCTCGAAAGCCTATACAGAAATACAAGTAAGAACGAAATTAACTCGACAATGATCAAACATAGTTCAAATAGTTTATGACCACAAAATATCTCGTTTACACCGTTTTTAACTTGAATTCTTACAGAACTGAACCATAAAGGATCAACAACGAATAGCCAGCCAACACAAAGTGAGTAGGCAAAGGATTTTCCTTTCTTAATCTAAACAACGTTTTTGTTCCCTTTTCTTCTCCATTTTCATCTAATCAAAGTTTATATTTTTAAATTCGGCAGAATACCATCGCCTGCAAACGCCGGTAAATAGCTCTGTATCATCAGGTACTAAAAAAAACATTCCTTGTGCTTGATATTCAAGTCTTCGTAACTCTTTCTCTATTCTCAATCATTCGTTTCGCAATTGTTCAGGTCTGACAGTTCAATTTGTCCACTCCATAACCAGCAAATGGAACGTCGGGAAGACGACATACTATAGACACAAGGTGACAATGAAGAACACCTCGCAAAAACGGATAACTGACGTTAAACTGATGGTTCAAGAACTGACAGGGCCGATATGGGGGCTGTCTCCGACGGCAGTTAAAAATACATACGGGCTTCCACAATGGCTTAGGGTGCTGAAACCAGGCTCCGAGTGCAGTTTTGTTTACGTTCAGCAAGGCCCCCAAGCCCAGGTTTCACTGCTCAGCTATCAATACCTTTGATTCTGCCTCGGGGCAAAAGGCAAAATTTGTGGTTATGGATCAAAATCAAATTATTAACTTTTGGAAGTTCAAAAGTGTAATTTAATTACAAATTTTCCAAGAGATTAAAGAGAGAACAGATAATATAACATTTCCAGAAAGACACAAAACAAACGGGAAAATTTTCTCACTTGCAAAAATAACTAAAATGTAGGCAAAATTCTGGTAACTTAACAAACAAGGAACTTAATATTGTGAAAAATTACAGGCATCTAAGCAAACAAGGCACTTAAAATTGTGAGGAATTCGACATAACGATTAAGAGTTTAATCTAAACAAATAACATTTAACCATACGAAGCCACTTGGAACAACTCCCACACTTCATTAATCCTCATTGTCAAAAGTGGTCTTCTTTCCTGCAATCAAAATTACATAATTAATTCATTATCTATTAGATAAGATAAAAAGAAATTAACAATAAACACAAGTATAAAAAACACCTGTGCCAGCAGCAGCAAGGTTTGGCTTATTATAAGGTGTTCCACGTCCACCTCTGCCACCACCAAATCGACCACCTCCACGCCTGCCACCTCGGCCACCATCCCTTCCACCACGCCCACCGCGCCCACCGCTATCCCTTCCTCCACTCCATCCACCACTCCTTCCACCTCTTCCACTGCCTGGACCACCACCAAAATCACCTTTCGGTTTTGCCTCATCCACATTCAAGGAATAATCATTAAGTTTCGAACCATCAAGTTCTAGAGCTTTGTTCAAACTATCTTCATCCTTGAAATCCATGTACGCAAAACTGCAATTGATTGCATATGATCAGATATATCACTAAAAATTCACAAGAATACTTGCAATGTATCAAAATTTTTGTTCAATGCAGTATGCAGATATGGTATGCAACTTCTGAATACAGTATACATCTAGCAAGAATACTTCCAATATATCAAAATTCCAAGATACTAACCCTTTGACAGCACCAGTTTCTCTATCTGTTGGTACGGCCACTCTAGAAATCTCACCACAAGAACCAAAGTGCTCTTGCAAGGAATTCTTAATCTGAAAATATTTTGGACAAAATAGATATAAATGCAAACAAATTTCAAAACTAGGACAGGAAGAGCAACAAAAAGCTAGTACTCAAAGCAAGCCACTAACCTCATACTCATCGAGAGATTGATCAAATCCTCTAACAAATATTGTTCGAGATTGACTTTTCCCACCTTTCTGAAATGAATTGTTCTCATTGCTGAGAATCAGTTGAACACATTAATCCAACTACACTAGAACAGGGGACCAAAAGACATAAATATACACATCAATACAAATTGTGAGATAGGTAATTACCCGCTGTAAGTTGTATGTACACCCCTTTCACGAGCCAAATCAAGTCTAACAGCACGATTCAGCAAATACTCACCATTCAATTGTAGAGCCTACAAAAAAGATCATTGCAGAAAACATATAAACGATTTAGCTTATGCATCTGACATCCAGGTTAGATCAGAAACTAAGTCAACAAAATCTACCTTTTGTGCAGCCTCTGCGGTACCAAATTCAACATGCCCATACCCCTTAAAGTTCCCTTCATGGTCAGAGGAAAAACGAACCTCAACAACTTCACCAGCATCTTTGAAGAAATTCTTCCTACAATATAAGAATAGAGAAGATGAAAATGTTTATATGTATAAAAATCAATTTAGAGGTACCAATGAACCTAAACATACACATCAGCTTCTTCAACTTGAAAAGATAAGTTTCCCACAAACAGCGTCTTTGATTCTGTAGCTTGAGTAGCGGGAGTTTGGGGCTGCAGAAAAGCTTTGATCAGAACCAACCAACTTGACAAAATGATCAAAATAACAAGATTGAGGCGACTTCCGAAGGAAACTCAAAGTGAAATGTACTTACAGCATTCTTCGTAGACTTCAAATCCTGCTTGGCAGGTGTTGAAGCATCAACCATTTCCACATCTGTATCCTGATTTTGACATAGAAGTAAACTACATTATACAATCATCACATCAAGCTTCCAAAAGCATGTACAGAAAATCAGTTCCTAAGATGCTGTACATTCTTCTTTGGAGCCTTTTGTTCATCACTTTCCTCATCATCAGATGATGACTCCTCAGATTCTTCTTCACTCCTGCTTTCTTTTTTGACAACTTTGGCCTTTGAAGCAACCTTAGGCTGGCAAATTGATGGGAGAAAAAACAAAAGAAACACCTTGATAAAAAAAAATACAAAAAGTAGAAGTACGACAACTAGACTGAAATTGCTATTTTATTGAATTCAAAAGTTAAAGCACACCTGTTCATCCTCGGACTCACTATCATCAGATTCATCACTACTGGATTTCTCAACCTTCTTGGCAGAAGGAGCAGCCACTTTCTTCACGGTAGTTGTTTTCTTATCATCCTAGGGATGATCAACAGAATCAATAACAAATATGAACAGGATAAAAATGGAGTGAGAAATTTATGAATAAGACATCACACCTCATCAGAATCCTCATCTGAATCCTCCTCAGAGCTGCTATCACTTAATGCAGTTTTAGTCTTTGCAGCAGGTGTGGGCAAAGCAGCCTTTGGAGCAGGTTTCTGTATATGTATACATACAGTTAGCAAAATTATAAACACTAATATTAATTCAATACCAATAGAAAATACTGGACTAATAAGGACCCAAAGTATTATTAAGAAACCAAATCTTATCATGTATGTTCGTAAGGTTCAAAGAAATCATTTATTTGAGCAATGCTGACATCCCGACACTCACATCATCTTCATCCGAAGAGCTATCACTTTCCGAACTATCACTGGATTCCTTTTTAGTAACAACAGTAGGTGCTTTCTTAGCAGCAGGCTTTGGTTTTTCCTGCATATGCAAAATAGTATATTTGTAACTTACGATCACAAAAGCTCCAAATCAAATCGAAAAGGGACAGCATTCAACAATCTAGCACTTACTTCATCTTCATCCGAGCTGCTATCTTCATTTTCATCTGAACTACTGGAGGCCTTATCATTTTTAACAGGTGCAGCACCATTTTTTGCAGCTGCGGATACATTTGTTTTTGCAGCAGGCTCCTAAATCAAATTTTAACAATAATAAAGTCAAGAGTTTTTCTAGTAATTCTAGTGTTACATCTGTATTTGCCTCAATACTCACATCATCCTCATCATCAGAACTACTATCAGCTTTCACCGTCTTAGCAGCAGGAGAAGAGGATTTTGCAGCAACAGCAGGTTTTTTACTCTGAGCGGGAGCTTCCTGGAAAAGCAACACAATGAACATGAAGAATCATATATTATATATGCAACAACACAAAAGTTACAAACATGAGAATAATACACACTTTATCAGATGAATCTTCCTCGCTACTAGAGTCTGAAGAATCTGAACTGCTAGCTTGTTTTGCTTTCGTAGCAGGTACAGAGCCATTCTTGGCAATAACCGGTTGTTTCTTTGTAGGAGCAGGTTCCTAAAGAAAAATAAACAACAAAAATTAGGCAAAACAAAGGATGATTTATTTTACAGTTCACTATCAAGAAATGTTCAAAACACGACGAGAAACCGACAGAAAATCGAGCATGAAATGAAAAGAGAACTTTCAGCATATATCGAAACAAAAAAACAATAAATGCAGAATCACAAGTACAGAAGTAGTGGGTTTTAGCATACATCTTCAGATTCAGAAGAGTCATCGGAAGAACTACTGGTTTCTTCTTTCTTCTTCTTCTGAGTCTTTGCTTCAACCTTGGCCTTTACAACAGCTTGTGCTACCCCACCGTTTTTCTTCTGCTTTTTTGCAGCCACTAGTTTCTCAGGAGTCTCTTCAGCTTCTCTCTTACCTATATATAACCACAAAAGGATGAAAAAAGCAGCACTCACACAATGCATATTAATCTAAAAAATCCTCAAACTTTATAATACATGATAGATTGTATAGCATAAAAAGATTGAAAATTTAAAACCAAAATAAAAATACAAAAAAATCTACCTTTCTTTCCAGACTGAGGAACTGCAGCAGGAGCAGCTTCAACCTGTAAAAGAAAAAGAAAAAAGAAACACAAAATTAAACCAAAATAAAGAGCTTAAAGGGAAAAATAATCCATAAAAACCAAAACTATATATTTTTTTTAAAATGGTTATAGAAAAAGTGTACTTTGGGTGTTGATTTCTTGCTTGATTTCCCCATAGGATAAGAGTAGAGAGATTTGAGAGGTGAGTTAAGATCTTTTATGGGGTTTGAGAGAGAACAAAGAGACGGCTGCTTGGAAACCCTACTCTTGAGATATTTTTGGAGTTTGGGTTTAGGGTTTTGAGTGGGAGGAGGCGGTCGAGATAATGAGGCTTATATATAGCGTTTTGGTTTTTATTGGTACGCTGAACGCTTTCAGCAATTTGCGAAAGAACGCGCGCTAGGGTTTTTGCATGTTCGCAAACTGTAGCGGGTGAATTTGCACGTGTGATATCCTCAACCGTCGATTCCATCCTCAACAGAACCTGATGGTGGACCGTCCAAAAAAACCTACAGTTTTTAGTCCAAAAAATCCTGTTTTGGTAAGGATTATTTATGATGATTGTTGTGTATTCTTACTAGATCAGTCCTCAAGCGATATACAGAGATCCGTTTCGAAGAGGAAAGAGCATCTTGGTAATCAAATTCACACACATTTTAGTTATTTATTTAGAAAGGAGAATTTAGGATTTTGCAAAGAAGTTATGTACATATACATACAAAATTGCTTAAGCAGGTGATGTGCGACGCATATACACCGACGGCGACCCAATTCCGACCAACAAAAGATTCAACGCTGCCAAGATCTTTAGCCAACCTGAGGTTGTTGCGGAGGAGCCATGGTAATATTATATTTTGTTTTGCCATGTCATCAACAGTGTTCATAGGTCGAACATGATTGCAATTTTTTTCCTTTCTAATTTCTGTCTAATTAGGTGATATTCATACAAGTTTTAAGTGAAATATTGCAGCAGAAACTTTATTTAAAAAATTCACAATTAAATAATTGTAAATTTTAAAGATTTATTTAATGACGGATTTTTTAATCTCACTTCTTATCCTATTATTTCAATCGATTGTCATATGGTTTTTAAAATATATCATAAAAGGTAGTGTTACTCTATGAAATTAGGTTTGGCATTGAGCAAGAGTACACTCTTTTACAGAAGGATGTTAAATGGCCTCTCGGATGGCCAGTCGGAGGGTATCCCGGACCACAGGTATTTATCACATCCTAAAACTAAATTCTATTCAAAACCAAATTAAATATATAATTGTTTGAATTGATTTGAATTCTATGATTACTCATGTAATGAAAACGATTGGAACTATAAAAATAGAATTTAATTACTTAAGTAAGGTCAATGATGCAGTCGTTCTCATAATGTACTTTTACAAAACTTGATTTGAATTAATCGATCAATAGATCAAATATCAATAGTTAAACAAAAAAAATTATACTATATATTGATCTACAATTTTATCGAACAGTTTTCAATCTCAATAAGTTTTGTTATCAATGTAGGGACCGTATTACTGCGGGGTCGGTGCGGACAAAGCATTTGGCCGAGACATTGTGGACGCACATTACAAAGCTTGCCTTTATGCTGGCATTGACATCAGTGGCATCAATGCTGAAGTCATGCCTGGTCAGGTATGTTTTCTTATAAGGCTACTTTTATTAGGTCCATAATGTTATTCGATTTTTTTTAAATATTTGTGTTTGATATATATTCGGACATAACTATAGAGATAGAATCAAACATTATTCTTAATGTTATCCGTGAAATATTTAAGAGTATATCATCATCTTGCTGTGTTGAACAGTGGGAATTCCAAATTGGTCCAATCTGTGGGATTTCTACAGGGGATCAAGTATGGATGGCTCGATACATACTCGAGGTACTATCTGTAAAATTTAATGTTTTAATTTATTAAAATTCATTGATGTTTGGCGGATTAAGTAACAAAAAGCTTGTTTTTAAATGTCTTAAATTCAAGTTTTATAGATAGAAAAAAAATTCGACATGATTCAACTTCAAATTTAGTTAGGACTCTTATTAAACACCCATGTTTTTAACAGATTTTGTCTTTTTTAAACATCTTTAACATTATTTTTTTAACAGCGAATCACTGAAATCGGAGGAGCTGTTCTTTCTTTCGATCCCAAACCAGTTTCGGTTTGTATCACTGCTACAATCTTAATTCATCTCTCCTTCCTTTCTTTTAGTTTTTATAAATAACTTTGCTTTTTTGTTTCCCTCAATCCAGGGTGATTGGAATAGTGCTGGTGCTCATACTAATTACAGGTAAGATGCCAAATAAATTTGTTCTACTTGATTTGACATCGAGTTTTCGATTCCGGCTTATGGTAAGAGCTATAGGCCGATAATTCGACCCGAAGAGTAAATTTGTTCTTTTTTTCTCTTTTTGTCTCAGCACAAAGTCGATGAGAAATGATGATGGAATCCAAGTGATAAAGAAGGCGATCGAGAAGTTGAGTAAACGTCACAAGGAGCACATTGCAGCTTATGGTAAGGGCAACGAGAGACGTTTGACGGGTCTTCACGAGACTGCTGATATCAACACTTTCTCTTGGGTAAGTTTAACATCGTATTACCATATTAAGCACCACGGCTAAACTTGGCCGAACTATAGTATTCGATTTGATTTCGGTTCGAGTTTTATTGAATCGGTTCAGCTGATTTGATCATTATTTAGTACAAATTTGAGTATCAAGCTTGACGAGCATACTGATTATCCTAATAGTTTCCTGTACGCAACATGATATTATGATCGTTATATAATGATTATGATTATTTTATTATTGATATTCATCGCAAACAATTATAGTATAACTCGTATTTGGCTTGTGATGTCGGAATAGGGTATTGCAAACAGGGGAGCCTCCGTCCGTGTCGGTCGAGACACTGAAAAAGCCGGAAAAGGTACTGTTATTCCGTTTCTTTTAGTTAAAGAAAGATATATTGCCTTGAATTCTCGCAGCCGTCAGGCTATTTCGAAGATCGGAGGCCATCATCAAATATGGATCCGTACATTGTGACGTCGATGATAGCCGAAACCACCATTCTTTGGGAGCCTTAAAGAGCTAGAGAATGGAGGCATGGGATGATGACAATGAGAATCACACATCGGTTTAAAACTATGTAGAAATTTGTTTTTTTCTTTCTTAATTTGTATTTCTTATGGCGTTAAATTACTGTGGTGCGTTTGAGTCTATCAAATAAACAAGAGCAGTTTGATAGACTCAAATGGTGGGCAGTCTACTATCCTACCTCCCCTCACCCCATTACATATGGGAATAGATCAGTTAATTTTTTTAGTTTGATTTTAACCATGCGATACCGAAGCTGTTGGTTGGTATCTATTGGAATTAGAGTGTACAGTGTTAATCGAATTTCAAATTTAATATATTTGGTTTAACCTCGAATTAATTTATTAAAATGCACAACAAATTCTTTTTTTAAGTATATTTCAATTTTGAAACTTATTCGGTTAATTTTCCACCTAACCTCGTGGTAATATAATATTGTTCAAATGATTTAATAATTTAACATTTATTTGTTTAAATATGTAAATAGTTTAGGATAATTATAAAATAATATATTTTTAAAGATTTTATAAACACATCTAAGTTATCTAGAGAAAATAATTGAAAATGAAATCGCTTAATAAGTTTAATTATTTAATATATTTGACTAATAAATCACTAATAAAATAACATAAAGTAAAATATTAGCACTATAATTAATTATATTCGGTTACTATCAAAATTGATCACATTCAATACCTTTTTTCTAGAATGATCAACTTATTCAATATATGTACTTGATAGGGCAATGGAATGTTATCCTACAATAAACAATGGCGGCAGTTATGTTACTTGATAGGGCGAGTCTCAATGGACGGTCACCAGGGTTTCGATCGTAACGTGTCAGCTAGCACGTTAGTGCATATGGTGCACGACACCGTCGGATGATGACCGAGATCGAAGATGGGCTCTCAAACGATTTTTTCATATTTTATGAACAACAGATGTGAGTTTAGGTGGCTGGTTGACGTGGTTGGTGTCGCGAGACGGTGGTGGTTCTGATAGTGGCGAAATTGTATGCCACCTCTAGTCGGAGGGTGGCGGTCGACACTCGTCGGTAAATGACGGGTATAACTGGCTATTTTGTGGACATTTGAAGTTATTGGGTGTTTAATATCTAACAAAAGTCGGAAAAATAAAATAAATATTAATTTTTTATTAGCAATAGTAACCTAGTCTAATGGTAGGTGGTGGACTCCCATGCCTTAGACTTTTGCATTTTCCTCTATTATTTTTTTCTTGGATGAATGGATATGGGAAAATGCAAGATCAAATCCTTGAACTTTTAGGATTTCAAAAATTATCCTTATAATTGTAAATCCTCACAAAACAGTCCCCGAAATTTAGGTAATTGAATTTAAATTTAAAACAACTGAAAATTGGGGTGTTATAACTCTCTCATCCTTAAAAGAAATTTCGTCCTCAAAATTTATCCAAGTCAAAGAAATATGGAACTGAACTTTCATCATTTCTTCAATATCTTCATGTAGCTTTTACAAGATTATGATTCATCCACTAAACTTTAACCAGCTGAATATGCATTCCTTCATAACTCTCCCTTATCATAACTCAACAATCTGAACAGAATTACCCTTGTAGAAACAATCAGACCTTAGTTATAATATTTGGTTCATAGAGCAAGTAACATATTCCAACTTCATATCCACAGTCGAGTTAGAATTTCTCGGATAAATAACTCTCACGTTACTCGCGAGACGCTTTACAAAATTTGGGCGAACATTGCTGGTGTTCCTTTTATGCATAGATCAAGCCTTAACGAACAAAAACTTAGTTTACTTATCACAGAAGGGACTCGACCTTGGCGTTTCGGATTAGAGAAGTACAATTATAATCTAAGGGAATGTATTGACCAGACACCTATGACAGTCGTCCGGTCGGTCAACCCGAAAGGACTCGACTCAACCCAAGCTCTGATACCACTAAATGTATCACCCCAAACCAATGCAGGTACATCAATATGATCCGAGGTGTCTTAAGAGTATTTTCGTCATTTTATCAAAATCAATATGGGTTCAGAATAATTTATATTTTTTCCCAACTCAATCATATTTATCTATGCATCAACATTTACCTAACTTGTATCATATAACATGCAATGGGTAGTAAAGTATTACTTCGACTTTTGAGCCACATCAATTGACCATTTTAACTCCATTTGATCACTCTCGTACTTTAATTTCACGTCTCATAATGTTCAGATATATGGCAAAATCAGAAACGAAACTTAAATGTGAAAATTCATATCGAATCGGGAGATAAAACATCAAAAAATAGCTTACCGGGTTTGAATTTGGGGAAATGAATTTCGATTCAGAAATACGTCAAAAACATAAAATATGACTTTTAAAAAAGTTGACTTTTGGTCAAAGTCAACAATCAACCCTGGTAAAGTTAAAGTTAACAGTCTGGGTCAAAGTCAATAGGTCAGATTGGTTCGAGTTGACTCAGGCCGATTCAAGTTAACTCAGTTCGGTCCGAGTTAACTCAGTCCAATCCAAGTCTAGAACAATTTGACTAAAGGAGCTGCCTCACGTGTAGGAGGTGCGTGGCGGCACGTGCGGCGACGATGAGGTCCGATTCAGGCAGCCGATTACTCCACAACTTCTCATTTGATAATTTTAACTCAAATCAGATCAAAAATCAACCAATAGAATAAGAAATAATGGAGATAAACGAATGAAGGCTCACCCTTAACAACGATTGATGGAGGATCGACGATGGGGCGACAAAGCCGATTGGGTTTTGATTGAGAAGACTCAAGGAACTTAATGTGAGGGGCAGTGTGGCCAACAGACGCTTATTTCGGCTTGAAATCGATGAAACCCAAGAGAGAGCATGGGTTTTCTGACAAACCTTCAACATAATCTCCATGGCATACGACGACGAGTCTCAACGGATGATCACCAGGGTTTCGATCGCTACGTGCTAACAAGTACGCTAGTGTAGACTGTGCACGACAATGTCGGACGATGACCGAGATCGAAGACGGGCTCTCGAACAAGCTTTTCATAATTTATGAACAACGACTGTGAGTTTGGGTGGCTGGTTGACGGGGTTGGTGTCACGGCATGGTGGCAGAGGTGTACGCCACCACTGGTCAGAGGGTGGCGGTCGACACTCGTCGATGAAGGATGGGTATAGTTGGGCTATTTTGTGAGCATTTGAAGTTATTGGGTGTTTAATATCTAACAAATGTCGATGAAATAAAATAAATATTAATTTCTTACGAGTAATAATAACCTAGATTAGTGGTAGGGGAATGGGCTCTCAGGCCTTTGGTTACGTATTCAATCCCTAATGACCTCAACTTCTTCATTTTCCTCTTATTTTTTTCTTGGCTGAAAGGATATGGGAAAATGTAAGCTCAAGTCCTTGAACTTTCAGGATTTCAAAAATTATCCTTAAAATTGCAAATCCTCACAAAATAGTCCCCGAAATTTAGGTAATTGAATTTAAATTAAAAACAACTGCAAATTGGGGTGTTAAAGGTTCTTAGGCTGATACCAACTTGCTTATTGGCTTCGTAAGGACCAACTGACAATGTTACTATTTATTGCAATTGTAGGTTATATGCTCAGTGCTTCAACTTATTAATCAGATTGTGTGAGAAAATACTGATTTCCAGAAGAATGCTTGTCTTGTTGGCTTTGTAAGTTCTACGATCATTTAGCTTTATTTATTCACATATATAAGAGTGGGCAAGGTGTGCAGTTGCTACATATTCCCTCATTAGGTCGGGACCTGAAAAAAGAGTTCCATTTTATTTTCCTTTCCCCCCTTTTGGATAACAGTATCATGGCACTTTCAGGACATGTGCAGTCTTCTTGTTACACACTAATGCCTATTACCATTAGAACTTCTAAGGAGTTGGTGGAGAGAGTCAACTGTTAATGAGGTATCTCCATAGTTTTTAGAATCCTTTGGTTGTTGCAATTCATGTGCATAAATGTTGTTGTATATATGTTTCGGTTATGTTTCTATCACCTTTTGGATTCATCTTGAACTGAAATGAGATAGGGGAGGGGGAGAGTGATTATTGTAGTATTTATAGTTTATTCACTTTCAAGTTACCTTATAGATCCCTTTGGTTATGAGTTTTGCGGGGCCGGATCGTCCTCAGGAAATTAGGATGGAGGCAGCTTATTTCATGCAGCAGCTTTGCCAATCGAGGTGTTGAGTCATCTCTTTTATTTATTTCTGTGCTTGATATCATTTAACTGACAGAAAGGAATTATACTGACAATTGGTTCCTTCTCCATAGCTCATTGACTTTGCAGATGTTCATAGCTTGCCTTGGAATCCGGTTTTGGTTGGCTTTCTAGAGGTTGATTACGCAAAGAACGGGTTTGTGTGTTGTATATAGTTTCGGTTATGTGTTTCTATCACCTTTTGGATTCATCTTTTGAACTGAAATGAGATAGGGGAGGGGGAGAGTGATTCTATTGTAGTATTTATAGTTTATTCACTTTCAAGTTACCTTATAGATCCCTTTGGTTATGAGTTTTGCGGGGCCGGATCGTCCTCAGGAAATTAGGATGGAGGCAGCTTATTTCATGCAGCAGCTTTGCCAATCGAGGTGTTGAGTCATCTCTTTTATTTATTTCTGTTGCTTGATATCATTCTTAACTGACAGAAAGGAATTATACTGACCAAATTGGTTCCTTCTCCATAGCTCATTGACTTTGCAGATGTTCATAGCTTGCCTTGGAATCCCGGTTTTGGTTGGCTTTCTAGAGGTTGATTACGCAAAGAACGGGTTTGTGTGGAACTCTAAAACAAATTGCTGAAAATTCTTATTCTCAACTTTATGATGCACTCTACCCGTTTTTTTTTATTCTTCTACGCTTCTCCTTTTTGCATATTTATATTTTTAAATGCTCCAGTGTGTTTGCTTTCTATACTTGAAAAATTTGCTCATTCCCCGCTCCTTACACAGGGAAATGGTTCACCTAGCAATCGATGGCATGTGGCAGGTCTTCAAGCTTCAGCTATCAACCCCAAGGAATGATTTCTGTCGGATAGCTGCTAAGAGTGGGATATTACTGAGGCTTATTAATACTCTGTACAGTTTAAATGAGGCAACTCGACTTATAAATTTGGGAGCATTTAGTTTCACTTTGATAAACGTGTTTCCAGGACCTGAATTTGTGAAAATCAGCAATGTTTAAATTCTGTAATCTGTCGTTGTTATTTGATTAATTCCCTCATTGGTTATTTAATTCCATCAATCAAAATAATATTTACAACCTCAAATTGGAATTTCATTTTTTTGGGGGAAAATGAAATGCATGCGTGCATCTATTTACCATTGAAAAAGGTTAGATGTAGGGTAAATTAAAGGGATAAGGAACTTGGAATCTTTGAATTTGATACTCTTCTCGATTTAGTCCATTGGTCCTCTAACACTAAAATTTTGGTTCAACCATTCAAGGTTAAAACATTCACATCCTTGATATTCATTATGTTCGAACCTTAATCTTAAAGAATAACAACAATTCATTTACTATCGAGGTCGCTTGTTTACATATTCATTCCAAAACTATTGGTATATTATGGTAGGAAAAACATTCCAAAACACATGAAATTGCAATTTCATGTTGAGACAATGTATAAACCATTGTTACAGATTCATTCGACCAGTTCAAATTTATATATTTTATTGTATTTTACATTTTTAGTAGCGGAAACCCGTCAAAAGTTTATGGTTCGAGGACAGAATGCCCAGCTACTCAACAATCTCACTCTCACACACAACAATAAGTGAAAAAGCAATCGTAAAGATACCAGTAATAAGAACCAAGAACCAAACCACTAACATCCTTCGACTCATGCAACCGGAGGGCGAAGAACGTGATCCTGTGATGTGTCTACTGCAGCAGGCGGCATGAATTGCCACATTGCGACACTAGGAAATCCGATGACAGGCATCAACTTGTTTCCAGCAGCTTGCCCTTGAGCAGATACTGCAGGTAGCAAGCCTGGCCCTGCACTCATGGCTTTGAGTTGCTGTTCTAACTTCTCCTTGTCTGCTTTCAGCCTCTGCTTCTCGTCATGAAGCTCGTTCTTCTCTGCCTGTACAGATTAACAATCCACCAAGCATGCACATAAGCCATAACCAGAATCCCACACAACCATGTTCATGTTCATGGCGTATCATAAGAACAATCCACCAAGCATGCATATAAGCTATAACCCGAATCCCACACAACCATGTTCATGTTCATGATATATGCATAAGAAGAAGCATTTGATGAATTAAAAGTCTTATCTTCCATTCGATCTGGTTTTCGTTTCGATTTTCGAGAAATAAACTTTACCTTCAATTCTTTGATTTTCGCTTGCAACTCCTCATTAGATTCATTCAACCTCTGAGCTTCACTACGTAGTTGATGCACCATTCTTACAACATCACTCAAAATAGCAACCTTATCTGCTTTGAGTGGCCTTCCCGGCTCCAAAATGGAGCCCAATTCCAAGAACCTTGACAATTTTAACCAACTTTGAAGTGAGAAACAACAAGGAACAGGCCAAGAACATTGAAGAACATAACAGAAACAAATGATTGAAGAAAAGAATGGTCAAACCATACTTATCGTTCAGCCTATCCCTCCGCAATTTCTCCCGGCATGCTTTCGATCCAGATCTACCGCATGATTCAGATTTCAACCTGTGAAGAACAATAACTAGCAAAAATTAGTCAACAATCATCATCATAGAGTTTCAAAATCTCCAGGGAAACTGGAATTATCAACCTTTTCCTAGACGCAGCTTCCCTCAAGCTATCTGAATCAGCAAATGAGCAATCAACCGCAGCTCTGGGCAAATCAAAATAAATAGCAGTGGCGTATCAAGAGATATTTCATCATAAAAGAAAAAAAAACTTTATTACTAGCAATTCTCAGTGGAAAATATCTACTTTCAAATTGGAACTAACTAAGTCAAAATCTAAAGAGAGCGAAATCTATCGATCTTGAACGAATGAACAATTTACGCCGAAACTCATTCTCAAGAAAAACTAAAATAAAATTGCCGCCAAGACTAATTCCCTTCTCGGGAACCAAACAGAAAAGTTCGTACCGGACATTAGAGGGAGTATTGAGAGTAGATTGAGAGGACCAAGTGAAGGCGGCAGCTGGAGGCGGGAAATCAGGTATCCCATAATCCAGGAGCCAATTGGGGTTATCAGAGGAGTCCAATTCCATGGAATTTTCTTTCACTGCCAAAAAGAAAACTGAATTTGAATAAGGAGATTATATATAAAAAGCAAAATTCTAAAAAAATCACTGTTTTCTTCGGTGATTTTTCCGAAAAATCACTGTTTTTTATTATTTACATGTCAAATATCGTTAAATAAAATATTACGAATTTATCATCTTTAACAGAATGTGACGTCATGTATGAAAGTCGCGACCTATAAATCTCGTCTTATGTCAGCTGGATGTTAAATCTAAAAAAAAATTAAAATAATATCTAATAGATAATTAATTTCTGTTCGGATAATATTTTTGTAAAAACGTCAATTTTCTTTTATATATTTTTTTGTGTAAAAAACAACTTTATACATTAAAATCTTTAAATATGCTTTTGTAAATTATTTTATAACTCTACAAATTTTAGTTTTTACATGAAATTACACAATAGAATTATGTCTATCAATTACCACTTGGCATTTTCTAATATTTTTTTGACCCTTTCAAAATCTTATATGTATAGTCTAGTCTAGGAACATTTTTAGAGTAAGTAATTTAAAATATGAATAATTTTATAAAAGTTTTATAACTTGTATTTATTTTTCAAAATAATGATGATGATAATAAGAAATATTTTATAATTTAAAAAATTATAAATTTTATAAATTTTTGAAAAAAAATTTAACTTTTAAAATTAATTTTTTAAAAATATAAAAAATATTAAAATAAAATTTTAATTACATTTGAGGGATCAAATGAATTATTATTCATTTTTAAAATTAAATATTATGACCATAAATTATCAAAATTATTAATTGTTGTTAAAAAATAATAATTAATGAATAATAATTTATTTTATCCCTCAATTATAATTAAATATATAATTTTTTTTAAATTATAAAATATTTCTTATTATTATTATCATCATCATTTTGAAAAAGAAATTCTTAGTTATAAAACTTTTATAAAATTATTCATATTTTAAATTACTTACCCTAAAAGTGTTCCTAGACTAGACTATATGTATAAGATTTTGAAATGGTCAAAAAAACATTAGAAAGTGTCAAGTGATAATTGGTAAACATAATAATATTGTGTAATTTTATGTAAAAACTAAAATTTGTCGAGTTATAAAATAATTTGTAAAATCATATTTAAATATTATAATAGAGAAAGTTTTTGTAAAAAATAAATAAAAGAAAGTTGATATTTTTACATAAATGTCACTCTTACAAAAATTTATTACTTTTTGGGCACCATTTTAAAAAAATGTACGAATTTAGCACTCAGCTGACATAAGGCTCATTTATATTTTGTACATTTATGCAAATAGTGTTAAATTCGTAATATTTTTTTTAATAGTATCTAATACATAATTAATAAAAAAATCAGTGATTTTTGGAAAAAAATCTCCTTTTTCTTCTCGCAATAGAATAAAGATAAAAATAATAATTAAATGAAAAAGGAATGCGTTGAGTTGTGTATGACTGTGTGGCTCGTCAGGTTAAGATATTACTAAATAAGTTTGGAACTTTCAAATAAAAAGGCAGACTGATCTATTTAGTCCCTAACTTTTCCAATTTAATCATTTTATCCCTTCAATATTTATTGCATTCTTCTTCACCCTTGAACTTTTTTTTATCAAATTTACCCAAGTATAAATGTATCATCTTCAAACGTGAGAACAGCAATTTTAGGATTAGGAGGGAGACTATGCTGTATGTTTCACTTACACAACAACGTAGGCAAAAATACTTATAGATACTTCTATTATAGTGATTGTATCAATTTAGTATCTCTACTATTTAATGAATCAATTCAATACTTTTAATTAGTTCTTCTAGTATTGTATTGAGCAATTCAGTCCATATGCAACTAACAACAATCAAATAAGGTCAAATATTTCATTTGAAGAACCATGATAGTTATTTCAACTCTGTTAAAGAATAACCGATATTTTCTCAACAATAAATATTAATTTGAAATAAATTAGCTTTAATTAAATTTTTAATATTGTAAGAGGCTAAATTGATCAGTCTGATAGTAGAATGATTAATTTGAACTATTTTCTAAAATAAAGAACTAATTTAAACTCGTCCTTTTAACAAAATGACTAGATTGATTTTTTTTATGTTAGGGAGAGTAGATTGATATGCTCCCTATAATAGAGGGACTTGATAGATACTTCCTCAAACAAAATTAAAATAAGAAATGCTAAGCGGTATGTTTCATGCCCAAATTGGAATTCTTCCAATGACGAGCCTTCAATCGCACTGTTTATGTCAAAAATGACGCCATGAAAATTAATAGGAGTATTAATAAGTTTATTATTGAATGATCATCGTGATGATGACGTGCCCAAAGATTCCATTCTAGCTTAATGTTCCAGCGCAATTACGCAAGCCATTATTTTTTTAAGGCCTAATACCCTATCATCTTCCCGGTTATATGTCGTCGTAATTGTCATCGATTGGTCGTTAGAATTGTTTAGGATTTCGATTTTTATCCTAGGTTTCGCATGGTATAAAACTTCAATTCGTCATCGATCGATCACGATTTATATGGATTTTGGTCACCGGGGGAGGTGAGGTCGGGTGGGACTTCATTGACGGCAAAGGACGACATCCGGCATGGGTCTAGGGGTTGAAATGAAGGTTTTCAAAGTTTTGGGTTATTTCAAAATGTTTATGTTTTTTAAAATTTATATAATTTTAATTTTTTAATTTTAAATAAAATTATCAAATTATGATACATATCACTTAACTATGAAAATTAACACCGTTGATGGCCCATACACCTAAAGTTGTAATGTTTGTAATGTTAGGTACCGAGATGAGTAAAAAAATAGTTTAGGAACCTATTCATAAAAAGGATATAGTTTGAGCACTTATTTTGACATTTAGCCATTTTATAATAATTCTTTGGTTAAACAGTACTCGTGGTCCCTTATTTTTTTGGCCTATTATTTTGGTCACTGTTTTTAAAAGTTTGATTTTAGTTAATTTTGTTTTTAGATTAATGAAGTGATAGATAATGATAAGACAAGATTATAGGCAAATACAAAAGATGTTGAAAAATAATAGTTTTGAGCACAAAAAATAAATATAAAATATTTAATTTAGATAAATAATATGATAATTTCAGAATATCAAAGTGACATTTTTAAAAGTATGTTGATGATGATATAAAATGTTTAAATAGATTATGTTTAAATAGAATTAATATTATCAAATGTTTAAAAGTATTTTCACAACATATGTGTATTTATTAATTTAGGGTGAATACAATACAATATATGTTTTAAAAAATTAATTATTTAATAATAAACGTTCATGAACAAGAACGCTATACCTTTTTATGTCTCACCCTTTAATTTAGATATAATGTCGCGTGTATTAGTAAGTTTTATTCAAACTAATTAACAACAATTTACCGTCAGTTTTCTGTACTCTACCTTTTACTTAATCTTTTTTCCTGCTGATTAGTCATCTTTTTCACCCTTCTCTTGTTAATAATCTCCATTGATGAGTTAATGTTTGATGCCTATATTGATTGCATATCTTCACAACTTGAAAACTTCCAACTTCGTATTCATGTAGGAAATTGAAAAGATAAGATTGTGGAATGAAGGTGCCAAAGCTACAACCCAGACTATATATGCTTCGAGAACCGGAGCATCTGCAGCGAATACAATGCATAAAGCAATATGTAATCAATATTAAGTTGGACAATTGTGATAAATTGAAAACTTTGAGGCATATTTTCTAAGGGTAAAGATGAAGATTCAAATAATAAATTTACTGATTCATATTCTACTCTATATCTTTACAACTGTATCTCATATGTTAAAACGGTTAAATGATGAATGAGAAATTGAGGCTCAAAGCAGGGTACATACGAATTGTGTTGTGTAAGCAAACCGTGCAGCTACATGCCTCAATAAGTTTCTAGATCATTATTCTATCGACATTTGGGTTTTTATATTCGATTTTTCTTTTCGTTTTCGTCTCGGATTATTATACTTTCAACATATTATTTCCTTGTTACCTGAAAATTTGCTTTTGAGTTATTTTTTTCATTGATTTTATGCCTTGTACTGTCACTGCAATATTGCTGAAGTGCGTTCACTTGCTATTCTCCCCCTTTATCGAAAATGGCTTTCTTTACAGGAATCGAGATGATATTGACAAAACAATAGATGAGATCCAACTAACAAACTAATAACATAAAGCTTATTCATTAAGCATTTTCAGCTCCTATTGGAGTTGCTGCTAGTTTCGACGAGGTTAATATTTTTTGAGTAATGTTTTTTTTCTTACTTCATTGCCTGCTGTAATATATGTTTACACCTATCAATCATCATGACTAACAGATATATGAATCTAAACAGGACTTGAAAACTTTTGACACTACAGGATGAATTGGAACCAAATTTGAAAACTTGGAGTAGCGGATTCTCTAGTCTACAACCGTACGTCTGGCCGGATATGAGTTTGCCGGTTGACGACGCCGTAGGATTAGAAAATGAGCCATAACCTTAACGAATCAAAAGCTTGACGTACAGTTGGGGAAGATAACATTTAAGAAAAAGGGTAAATTAGAACTTTCTCCTTAAATTACTTTGAATTTATAAAATGGTCCCTAATCAGTATTTTATATAAAATTCAGGGGTTAAAGTGAAAATTAAACCCTTTCACAAAGGTACCACATCATCAAACAAACTAACGGAAGCAAACGTTTCAGTGGCCACATCTTTATTAACACAAAACGAAAGTGATCGCGAATTAAATTTTTTTGAATCGAGTGACCATATGCTTAAAAAAATAAAACAAAAGTGAACAATATGTAGTTTACCCATATTTATGTTATTAACATTATGGAAGCCGTGACTTTTACCCTGCTTAGAAGAACGGCAATATTCCAGTCATTGTCTTCTATATAATTAAAAGGTACGATGTTGAACTAGGGTTATATTATTTGTCAGGGTTAATCATACACCATTCAATTGCTTTACTTAAAATCTAATGCTCCTGAGTTTTTTTGTATTAGTTTTTAGGGTCATATAATTTTAGGGTTAATTACACTATACATTTTTAAATTAATCTCAAATTTTAAAATATTTTATTATAATTTTAAAATACTACCTATTATATTAATAAAATATTTCCATCAATTAAATCATTAAATGGTAATTCAGATTTAATATTAGATATATTTAAAAAAAAATGATTAAGAATTTAAATTTAACATACCAAAACAATAAACTTTATAGATAATGCTTAATTGTGTGGTCTAACATCATCATAAACTTAAACCCTAAATCCTACAACGATAAATATTTTATATGCAAATAAACAACTTCGAGTATTAAATTGATGTGAAAATATGATAGAGATGAAGATAATAAATTAGTTCTACTGCAGGAGTAAAAATAACCTTCAAACCAAAATGTTAATTTCATTTAAATTTTGTTTAAATAGATACAATCATAGTAATTAACTCACAAGCAACGAATATAAAAAATATAAGATTTGGATAACTTCAAAGTTAGTTTGGTACCACTAGCAGGGTTTTGTTTTATATGTTATGTTTTCACTAGTGGCAATAAAATAAAGTGAAATGAAATAGCTATAAATAGCGAGGTTGTGGTAAGCAAAGCACGGCAGCAAGAGAGCAAATCACTTGGCAGAGATCATCATCCATTCAAAAAACAAAGCCTAGCGAAATGGCATCTGTCGTGCCGAGGTTTATAGTCATCGAATCTTATCAGGATGTGGGTTACCTAAGTTATATTCATGAAGGCGGAGATGCTGATGGGTTTATGAGATTCATGAAACTTGAGGTTACGAGCCCTTATGCAAAGTTCGAAGTGGAGAGTTCGAACACAGAGGGCTTGGTGCATATAAGAAGTTGTCAAAGCAACAAGTATTGGCAACGAACCTCTCTTCCCTCCTTCCCTGCGGGAGCCTGGACCGCGACAACGTCAAAGGAGAAGGAGGAAGATGAATCAAAGGAGTCATGCACATTGCTCAAGTTTATCTCCGTAGACCCTGCTGCAAACAAGTTCAGAATCATGCATGTGCAATCGGGATGCTATGTATGCAAATGGGGATCGGAGGATCAAAAGTTTGATCAGGGCATGTTAATTAGCTACAAGGAGACCGATTGGCAAGGCGCTGATGTCTTCACAATTATTGATTGGACTTCGTTAGTGATTCTACCCAGGCATGTTGCCTTCAAGGGATGCAATGACAAGTATCTGTGCCTTTACAAAGTCACATCTCCGTATTTCGGAAGTGATGACATCGGCGAATCGACCGTCGCATGCGAGATTATCCCTGTCAAGGACGGAAATATTCGCATCAAGTCCTCAAGTACCGGGCAATTCTTTAGGTGTGACGCCAAGTGGATCTGGGCAGATACCTACGACACCGCCACCGACCATGTCGACAGCTTGTTTCGCCCCGTCAAAATCGACAATGACAAGATAGCCCTAATCAGCTTGTGCACCAATAAATTCTGCAGGATGCTATCAGAAGATGGATTCGGTGATGCTCTTGCTGCGGTTGAGCCCTCCGTTATCAAAGAAGCCCAAATCACGGTGGACGAGCCTGTCATGACGAGGAAAATTTATGATGTCAAATATGATCTCGATAATTCCAGGATTTACGACAATGCAGTGATCGTCGTGGCCCAGAATTCCGCTAGCAACTTGACCGAGGAGCCCTCCACTCTGGACGTCAAGCTTACATATACAGATACCAAGAGTAGTTCTTGGAAGTCTGCATTTTCACTAACGTTGGGCATGAAGACATCGATTAACCTCGATGTTCCGGAAATTTTCGATGGGAACATCGAATTTTCCACTCAAGTTCAATCAGGAGTCGAGTGGGGAAAGGTCTTCGAATCGACCACTGATCTCGAAGTCTCGCACAGCATCGTCGTACCACCGATGAGTAAGGTAACGGTTAATCTAGTAGCAACCAAAGGTATGTGCAATGTTCCTTTCTCATACAGGCAGAGCGACACTCTCTATGATGGGAGCACTGTCTTGACTGAAGTACAAGGTGGCACGTACTATGGTTCTAATTACTACGGCATGAAATTTGAGGACAATCAGAGGAGATACCTCCAGGGACCAAAAAGTAATCTGATATATATACTCCAACAAGAAAGATGGGTGTGTCTGCATGTGTTGTCTTTGCTGGGGTTTGGTTTATAACTGTTGTTGAGGTGTAAAGTGTGTTTTCTCCTTGGGTTGTTTTGCTTGATTGTGTATTGACATGTAGTACTCTTTTTCCTCCGTTTATGTATAAGGAGGTTTTTTAACGAGGCTCATGTCAATGTCGTGTTTTGTTGTATGTCCTTTTGATATTAATCATACATCCATCTTTCAAAAAAAAAAAAAGTAATCCGATATCAATTATGTTAGAAAACAATTAAAATTGATTTCAACCAGGTCTTTTGGTATACCAATCAACTTGGACATCAAATCCAACTTAGATCTCAAGTTCGCTACAAAGTCCGCCTATGCTATGCGTTCAAATATTTTAATTTCGTTAGGAAAAGTTAATAATAACTATGAAAAGCATTGAAAGATTAAATTCATAGAATATAAGTATGTTTATAAATTATTTAATGAACGTTTAAGTGTAATTTTCTCTTATTAAAATCATTTGAATGATGATCCGATAGATTTTTTCAATGAAATATTTCTTATTTTTAAAGTTTCTTTTGAAAGAGGTAGTTTTGTATGATATTATTCGAGTAAAACCCTACAAAATGAAACCTTACAAATCATCAAATTTATACCCAAAACCTTGAATATACCTTCTCCGAAAAATAATTACAAATTTATTAAAGAAAAGGAAAGTCTCACTTAGACAAATTTATTTTTTAAGTGAAAAAAAAGATTGTGAATGAATTTGAAAAGGTTCAGTTAAATTTAAAAAATATTTAATAAGTATTTTTCAGATTCACTTCAATTTTAAATTGTATTTAATATACTTAATTAAGTTTAATTTGAAAAAAAAAAGAGACGACTAAGGTTTTTTCCGTTGAAATTAAAGAATGTAAACTAAATCTAATATATAAAAACTAATAGTGTATATTAACTTTATAAATTGGATGATTACTGTTTGTGTGAAGATGAAAATTTTAAAGATTAAAAAACACAATAACTAAAAAATGATTACACAATCTACACATAGAATAAGACTAATAGCAAAATTGTCCTATAAATTTCGACTGGGAATCTAGTGAAGAAAGGTCTTCGAATCGAACACCTATCGAGAAGTCCTACACAAAGTCGTCTTGCCCTAAGCTAATACATGAAACTTTACTTGAGGACTATACAAACACTATGAAAGGAGGCATAGCATATAGATATGATGGATCATTCATCATTAAGTCTAAATCATAAATTATCTAATATTTAATAAAAATAGATAAATAATATAAGTTTTAGGCATAAGAAAACAAATTTCAACACTTTTAACATGTCGGTTTTTTATAAAAAAAAAACATGCATGTTATGGGTTTTTTTTTAATAATTAAAATTATTTTAGAATTTATATTTACATAATTCTTTTACCGTAAGTTTTAATTATGAAATAAATACTTAAGATGTAATAACACGATAAATTGTACTATAAATGCATCTCCCAACTATACATTTAGTTATTTAACCTCATCTTTATTTTGGGTTAGGGATGATTACCCCAGTCGGCCAAGACATACTTAATACCTAATTGGGTTTTACATAAGATTTTACAAATTGTCCACTAAAAGTGACGGTAATAAAAATAAAATTTAACATTAGAAGCTTAAATTCCCGAACTCCAATCAGATTTTACCAACACTAGGTTTGAAGTTCCATAATTTTGTCTCCTGCTTAACCAAACAATCCTACACCATTAGATATGCTCGTAATAAAACAATTTAAGAATATATTGATCCCAAAAAGGACTTTAAAAAAAGTAAAAGAAAATAAGTAGCAAAGTGGGTAGGAAACTAACTAAGAATGATACTTATAATAAAATAGGATAAAAGACAAGATTCGATCCAATAAACTATAACAAGCTTGGGTCCACGGATTACCTACTTTTTTACTTCTCTGCTTGGAATATAATTGGCAACCAAATCCATCTATGAGCAATTAAATAAAAATATATATTTACAGGTGTGTTAGCTTTCTAGGAATATCCACAATCTATTTTTAGATTTCATTATTTCGAAATACTGAAATTAGAAAAAATAAAAAAAATGGAAATATTTCTCTCATTTAAAAGGGGTAAATTACGCATATAGTACATAAACTATTAATTTTAGTCTATTCTAATACCTAAACTATTAGTTTTTATCCGTTTTAGTACCTAAACTTTCGATTTTAAAAAAAAAACATACCTAAGGTTTAGTTTTTATTTCATTTTATTACTCGTCGTTAAAAAATGTAGTTTTTATTTCATTTTAGTAACATGTTCAAAATTTAACGATAAGTTTTGAAAAATTTGAATGTTTAGGTACTAAAAAAACTAAAAATAATAATTTAGGTACTAAACATATTAAGTTTATAACGGAGGGATATTAAAATAAGAGAAAATCGTCTCAGTGACCAAAAATGCCTTATAATATACGATTTTAACCAACTTTTTTGGATTTGCCAAAATGACCAACAAAATCACAATGCGATCTCTAATTCGCAACTCGATCTCCAGTATCGCAAATTCGCGCTGTATTTCGCGTTGCGATAGTTGAAAATCGCGTTGCGATTTTCCATTTCGCGTTGCGATAGTTGATTGCGATAGTCTACAGTGTCGTTGCGATTTTCCATTTCGCGTTGCGATAGTGTACAGTGTCGTTGCGATTTTCTTTTCCCGTTGCGATAGTCGTTGCGATTTTCCATTTCGAGTTGCGATAGTCTACAGTAAATTAAAAAAAGATTTTGTTTCTTAAGAATTTTCTCTAAAAAGATGTACCCGCGAACGTGTCGAAGATATTTCGCGTTGCGATAGTTGAAAATCGCGTTGCGATTTTCCATTTCGCGTTGCGATTTGTTGCGTTGCGATGTGTTGCGATCATTGCGTTGCGATAGTGTACAGTGTCGTTGCGATTTTCTTTTCCCGTTGCGATAGTCGTTGCGATTTTCCATTTCGAGTTGCGATAGTCTACAGTAAATTAAAAAAAGATTTTGTTTCTTAAGAATTTTCTCTAAAAAGATAGTATCCGCGCGAACGTGTCGAAGACATGTATTACCACGACCACGACCCGGGACGAGACGACGGCGGCGGCGACGCGCGAGGTACCCCCTTATTCTTTTTCACTCAACAAGGAAATGGGAAATCCAAACCTTAAATACACTTCCATATAGTGTTTCCAATACTATGTGTGATTGAGCATTACTCAACACTTCAAAGAAAATATAGCAATTTTTGTAGCATGTTTCCTACTTAATCCATATCTAAAAATATTAAAACATTTTATCATATTAAAACTATATGCATAAAACATGCTAACATGACGTTAGCCATTCAAGAGATGAACATGAAACTGTGGGGCAGGGCATTTGAGGTCTGCCAAAATGAAAGCCTAACATTAAATGGAAAATTAAATGGAGTTTCACATGTGGAGATGCATGTAATTAGCCAATTTTCACATGTGGTATTGTACAGAAGATTTTGCAAAATTAAATGGAGTTTCACTAATGCATCCATCAATCATTCCGCTCCATGAAACAATATTCCTATCGGGCATCTGTTCGAACATGAAAACGTGCAAACTTAATCTCTCCTTGCTTAGCCGAGCCAGTGATCATCACATTCCAAGTAACATGATTCTTCTCAGGCATTTCGTCGAACACTTTCTTACACTCAACCAAACACTTCAAAGAAAATATAACAATTTTTGTAGCATGTTTCTCACTTAATTCATATCTAAAACATTTTATCATTTTATCAAAAGAATTAAAAGAGTTGTAGATATCTACATTTCAATTCAAACTTATACATATATTTTTAATATGATAAAATGTTTTAATATTTTTAGATATGGATCAAGTAGGAAATATGCTACAAAAATTGCTATATTTTCTTTGAAGTGTTGAGTAATGCTCAATCCCACATAGTATTGGAAAAACTATATGGAAGTGTATTTAAGGCTTGGATTTCCCATTTCCTTGTTGAGTGAAAGAGAACAAGGAGAACTCTCGCGCGTCGCCGCCGCCGTCTCGTCTCGGGTCGTGTGGTCGTGGTCGGGCTTGGATTTCCCATCTCCAGTATCGCTATCGCAACGCGAAATGGAAAATCGCAACGACACTGTAGACTATCGCAACGCGATTTTCAACTATCGCAACGCGAAATGAAAAATCGCAACGACACTGTATACTATCGCAACGCGATTTTCAAATATCGCAACGCGAAATGTAACGCGAATTTGCGATACTGAAAATCGCGTTGCGAATTAGAGATCGCATTGCGATTTTGTTGGTCATTTTGGCAAATCCAAAAAAAATTGGTTAAAATCGTATATTATAAGACATTTTTGGTCAATGAGACGATTTTCTCTTAAAATAAAATGAAATTTAAAAAATTTAAATATTAAAATAAATCAAAATTAATAATTTAATTATTAAATGCATAGTTTACCAAGTGATAATAATTGAGGTTTGGAGCCCTGGACAGGAAGATCACGTGATGGTCCAACCCTGTCACGAGTAGAGAGCAACACGTACCCATTTTTGTAGTAAACGGACAACAATGCCCCAGAGGCCAGAACAAAACCTAATAAATAAATAAATTAAAAATAATACTAGCAATAATGGTTCGGTAGGACCCGCATTGAATGGGTGAGTGGGCCCACGATACACCTATTGGCTGAATATTACTGGCTATCTTATTTGGTTCCATATAAGCATGCCATCTGTTACTTCCCCTTTGGGCTACACCTTATCAATTTCTCCTGCTATTTTCGTGATAAATAACGAACACTACATTATATATTTGCTTTTCGGATTGATTGAGAAACAGTTATTGCACAAAACTATAATTTTTACTTTAAATTAGTCCTTAAACTTTAAATTATTCTATATTACTCCTTAAAATTTTAGTGTTATTCCATTTTAAAGCAAATTCACCTTATATATAAAGCAAATCATATTTTAAACAAGTAAATCAAAATTTTAATTATTGTGCACATGCTTCATGATAACTTAAATTCGATGTATTAAAAATCAACCTTATTAAATTTTAATGACATGCTTATTTATTACATGAAATATCCAAAATTTTACACGTCAAATATAACTTTATCGCTTCATATGAGACCCTAATTTTCATTTAATGTTCAAGAAATTTCATATAGTAATAGAAGTACGTAGTTGAAATAATATTGATAGTTTAAGAGCTTCATTAGAATATTTTTCAAATTCGAGGATCAAGTTAAAATATTTGCATAATTTGGGGATACCTAGTGCAGTTAACTCTTTATTCTAGATAAGGTGAGAGAAAACTGCTTATGAACCGCGGGAAGTTGTTTCGTGATGAAAATCTCGTTTGGACACTAGCAATTATAAAACCACTCTTAAAAGGAACAGTATCCGGTTTTTTTAAAACCACTTATCCTTTACTCTTTATAAATAAAGTTCCCGTCTTCTTGCTGGTTTCCTTCATCTCATTCTCCATTTTGAAAACAGCTCATAAGCTTAGTGAAAAGAAGAAGAAGAAAAAAACGATCCGAAGCTGAAAGAGTGTAGAGAAGAAGAAGAAAATGAGTTACCTGAGCCGTGTTTGGATGGCTACGAGCGTGGCGGTGGTGCAAGGCCGAGGCGAAAACCAAGGTCAAAATTGGAAATCGGGCATCAAGTTTCTCCAACAGGGCCAACGCAGGCTCTTCGACGGGGAATCTTCGGATCTACGGCATATTTCCGGTAGGATCGGATCGGATCTTTCCGGGATGATCGGGAATCGAGAAGGTCAGGCCGATGAGTCGATCTGTAGAGTCATGTATCTTAATTGTTGGGGTCAAGGATAATGGATCCGACCTTTTCTCAGTTTCACAACCTTAAAAACAGAGGAAATTAGAGGGAAATGTTGTTTTTGGATCGATGGAAGAAATCATGAACATCAGATGAAACAAAAACATTGTAATCGTTTTTGGTTTCAATCGATTTGTGTACATATCTGATTATCCACCTGGGATTTGAATAAGATTTAAAATTCAGGCAAGAAGCTGTGATTTGCATGCGGCAGCTTAAACTAATCGATGTTCGTGATCCAAGTTGGAGATTGAATGAAGTTCCGAACAACACTGAATGTATTCAAGCAAACTAAGAGCAGAGAAATACTATTGCTAAGCTTTGAATACTTCAACGCGATCATCAGACTTTAAATATTGTATTAGGAACATTAAACAGAACAGTCATCTGTTGACTTTACCATTCATAAAATCAGGGAACATTTTGAGATGAGGATTATCTAAATATCGTATGTTCTATACTACTTTACGTGTAATAACATACAATACTTTTGATTTTATATAATTACAATTTTTTTTGAATTATAAAGATTCAAAAAAATACATTAAAGTCGTGTTAAATAATCGGGTAAAGAAAATAGAAAGACTCAAATTCAATGTATTAGGCGGTGTTAATTTTTTCATTCAATATCTCGTAAGTTTGAGTTACATCTCATTTTATAATAAATAAATCCTGATACATATTTAAAAAAATAACCTTGTAAGTAAAGCGAGTAAATTTGGCGGTGTGGAGGCAAACACAATCATATTAAGAGAGTTCGGGTGTGTGTTCTACAAAAACATCAGCTACCATGTTACTTTCATTGGGTTAAGGTTACCCAGCATTTTTGTCGTGGACTATAGATTGCCCGGACCAGTGAACATGAATTTGAAGCTCCATCTCCATCCTCTATCAGACGAATAGCATCAAGGCTATCTGATTGAATTATGATGCGTTCAAAGCCTTGATCCCATGCTAGCTTTAAGCAGAAATATACTTTAGTGAATCCAATTAACCAATTCCCTTCACAATCTCGTATAACTCCCCAAGCTGAACTGCCATGATTGTTCGGAGACGAGACTCCATCGTGTTTAGACAACACCAGCCTTGAGGGGGTTTTGCCCATGATATTAGATTGCCCATGCGAATGTTGAAATGTCAAAGCATGGGCGGCTGGAAATTAGTCCAAATTAGGCACCAAATATACAATGTCAAAATTAGGTGCAACAATAGTTGAAAATTAAATGAAAAAACTACAAACTTTAGTCACTAAATTTTAGGGTATTTATAAGAGAGAATTATCATTGTTTTCTCTTTGGTAGATCGAGAGGTTGTAATTCATATTTTCTCATAGTGAAATTCTTCTACCGTTGCCCTGGTTTTTATTCTATATTAATTAGGGGTTTTTCACGTAAATTTTGTATCTTCATTTTTATTTTTTCAAATTATCAGTTGCGATTTTGCTCTATCCGATAGTCGTATTCCGCAACATCGAGGACATTTCTGAGCATGGAGTGTGGAGTTGAAGCAAGCATTAAGATGCTCAGCACCTATGTTGCATTGATATGGATATGGGGATAGCGACGGGATGGGAAACGATAATTTCTAAAATTACAGGATACGGAGACGGCTAGAGCACCACATATAAAAAAATTAAAATATAAATAGATGTAAAAAATCATAAATAAAGTCAATACTTCATAGAAAATTAGTTTAACACCCTAATTTAGCACTAATTAAAAATCCTAACATTGGTGATTTTTCCCAAATCCAAAATTAATTTTGGCGGTCAATTTGAAAATACTACAAAAAACTTATTGCCCAATTCGAAAAACCTATAAAGTGTATGGATCAAATAAATAGTTAGACCAAAAATTCTTTAAAACCTATCGTAACTCTTTTTTCTCCCTACGCGGCCGCTTCCTAATTGTCGTTCATCCACTCCTCGACATGGCCGCCGTTTTTCTATTTTCGGGTAAGAAAGGTTGTCGGTGATAGTCCTACGTTCACGACCTTCTCTCTTTCTTTTCCCTTTGACCGTCGTTTAAGATCTAGTAAGGGAGGGTCGAAGCTTCTCTCGTCGCCATTCGCAGAGTCGCGATTGCCAAGTGCCTTCCCCGAAACGTTCCCAATAAGCATCAAACATCCCCAAATTCGTTCAGTCGTACCCCGCTACCATGACACGTCCCCGGGTACGTACCACAGCCATCCCTGTGCCAAGACCTGTCGAGTACTTGAAACGGGGTTATCTGCCTCCCCGTTATTCATAGCTGACCTCTGTCTCTGCCAATCTGGTTATTGCAGAGTTTAATAAAATTTTAATTTAATTGCATCAGTTTATGCATATAATCAAAATTATGAGAAAAGAAACATAAATAATCAGATTACACGGTCCACCTCCAGGCTGATTACATTAAAAAAAGAAAGGAAAAAATCAAAGTTGCAACACAAAAAGGAAAACAGAAGACAAAGGGCCATGGGAGGAAATGCAAACGATACGATAAAGAGAAAAACGAGAAGAATGGCAAAATGTCCTCAATCTTTAGTAGGCCATCTGTTTCCTTGAGAAATGGCATTGCCTTTCCTATATTCTCCCTTTTCCAGCTCAATAACATGCTTGGCAACCATCAGCCAAAGCTTCTTTCTCAAGTCTTCATCATCTTCAACCTTGTCAGCTTCAGCCATTGCTGGCTCTGGATCAGCCTCGCCTTCATCATTGCCGAACTTTTTTCAGTCTGCAGTTCACTTTACATACATGAACATGAACATGATGGTCAAACAAAATCTTGTTTATTGCTGACCTGACCATAAACAATGGGAAATAAGGCACATCCCAATGTTAGTCGTCCTTGAGAATCAACTATTCTTTAGCATGGGTTGAAGTAAATTCCTGCATTTTCAGCGGTTTGACTAACCCATTCATTGCCCTGCAGAATTTACTTCTCCAAGCAATCACTTTTCCATTAATAAATTAATCAAATTCTGCAATGATGATCAAAGGTTTAGCAAGTTGTTACAATAAATGATCAAAGGGGTATGTCATTCAACTGCTGCAATTCTACCTTAAAACCCAAGTTGTAAATAAAAAGGTTGAAAATCCATTTAATACCAATATTGCTACCACTCTCCATCATTAATTTAAATTGCCCACATCGTCAAGACCTCATTTTATAGCACTTAATTCAGCTAAGATTGAAGGACATTAACCAATAGATTTAGAGAACAACGTCAATATCAAGCCATCCCTATTACTTAACAAACCTCCAATCCCATCCTAACCCTTCGCTCCACGATAGTGGATCCAGAAATATTTTTTAAGGTGATCACATATATGTTAACATTATAAAACTTTTGAGGTAGAAACCATCAATCAAATGGGTCACTAATCAAAGAAAATTCAAATTTCATGGTGGACACAATAAAATTTTCTGGTGGACACCATCAATAAAATAAGTGACTAATCAAAGAAATTTCAAATTTCAAGATAGGCACGTGTCCACCCTCAGTCATAAGTACTTCCGCCACTGTCGCTCCATCGACATTCATTTTAAGAGAGCCACTAGGAGGAGGGGACCAAACTAATGGAGGTGACCGCTTACAAAAGTTAAGGGGATGCAAATCAACAATCATCGAATCAGCTACAATATCTAATAAGAAAGTCTGAAAATTTAGCTTTAAACCATGAAGTTAGCCCAAATTTGATCAACATGAAGAGTTATAACGTCAACTCATTTTAAACTTATATTTAATATAAACTTATATCATAAATAAGTAATTAAAGTATATTATTATTTTTGCTTATATTTAAAGTATATAATAAATATTTAAATTATTTTTTGATAAAAGAATAAGTCTATCAAATTGTTTTTCGCTCCAAATAAGTATCTAAAGTATTTAGTTTTTTTCATCCAATTGCCTAAAGTATTCTTTAAATAATGTCATGTGTCAATTTTTTTAAAAAAATTAGATGAAAAAGATTAAATATTTTATGTACTTATTTTGACCAAAAAATATTTTAGATACCTATTTTGATTAAAAAAATATAACTTTAAATACTTATTTTGACCAAAAAATAATTTTAAGTAATTTAATAAAAAATGATACACTTCAGATACTTGTTTTGTTTAGGATTTGGGGGAATTGTTTTTATTATAATATCAAAGACATCCCTATTTCTTAACAAACCTCCAATCCCACTGGCACTTCCATCCTAACACATTGCTCCATCAAAATTTATTTCAAGAAAACCACTCGGAGGAGGGGTCCAAACCAAACTATTGGAGGAGGGGACCAAACTAATGGAGGTGATTGCCTACAAAAGCCAAGGTGCTGCAAATCAACAATCATCGGATTAACAGCAATATCTTGCAGAGAGATAAGAACCCAGCGGTTAACATGTGACAAATTTATTTATTAGGCATGTGCAATGTTCCTTTCTCATACATGCAGAGGGACACTCTCTATGATGGGACCACTCTCATAACTCCACTTCAAGGTGGCACCTACTATGGCTCTAATTACTACAACCTCAAATTTGAGACCACACCAGAGGAGATACCTCCGATGAGCTAAATCTAATCCATATTGGCCTCCGACAAGAAAGATAGTGTGTGTGCTTTTGTTGTTTTTCTCTTGTATTGTTGTCCCCTCTTTTGCTTCTTGTTATTCTCAGTTGTTTAATTGTGCCCCTCGTTCTTCTTCTTTATCCTCACTGTGGTTGGTTTATTCCGATTGTACTCTATATGCAGCACAGTACCTCTATGTTTTATGATTTTGAATAAATCTTATCTTTCTAATAAAAAATCGTCATCCATAACTATTCTCCTTTATATTTTATTATAAAAGTATTTGAACTTTTTGCTTCAATCAATTTGTGTGTGTATATATATATATATATTTATGATCAGTGACGGAACTTATGCTAGAGTTTGGAAGATAAAACTTTAAAAAAAATCAGAGGTTTAAATTAAGATTTTTAAATTTTTTGAAGGATTTAGTTTATATTTTTCTCAAAAAAAAATTAAGATCTAACTAAAATGTTGATAGGCTTAATGAGAATTTCTAAAAATATGGGAGGGAACTTAATTAAGAACATTAAAAAAATTTAAAATTTAATATGAATTTCTAAAATTTTGGGGGCAAATTAATTTTTTTTTAAAATTTAAGGGTTTAATTTAAAATTTCTAAAATTTGGGTGTGGGGGGGGGGCATGGCCCCCTCTAGTCTTGCTTTAGTTCCGCCGTTGGATATGATTATCCACCTGCGATTTGAATAAGATTTTAGCTTGTTTACCGCTTAGATTCATGCAAGAAGCTTAAACCTACAGTAATTTGCAAGAGGCAGCTTAACTCAACCGATGTTCATGATCCAAATTGCAGATAAATGTTCAGATCAACATTGCATTTAATTATATATCAATATAATGTGTCAATTTTTGCATATATATATACACATGACATACTAATCACAATTATGACACACACAAAAGCATAAATAATCAGATCACACGATCCATCTCCAAGTAACAAAAGATTGGTTGATTACATAAAAAAAATCCCAAACTTGCAACACAAAAAGAAAAACAGAAAACAAAGGGCCATGGGAGGAAATGCAAACAATACAATAAATACGAAAAACGAAAGGGGGAAAAACATAAGTACGAATAAATTACATGAGATAAGCAACCATTGCGGCTCAAGTGATGCTGAGAAGACTCGAAAACTACATAACCGGCCCTAGGATGGCTCAGGGCGGATGGACCAGAACGTGTCGGTGGACATACATAATCCAATCATACAGGCAAAGAAAAGCTTCTTTGGTTTCCGAGGTTCTGCGGTTTTATCTCCCCATGTATTAACCTGCTGGGCTTCCTCCGGCATGATGAAAGGCAAAGAGATTTCACAGATCATTAACTCGCCACAAAATGGGCATTCACTGGCCACTGCATCATCTAACTGGGATCGTAGCTGCCCACGGATCAAACAGAGATCTCAACTAAACTGCCGAGTTTGGTCTACTACTACAGCAATTCGGAGGATAGAAACAATCTATAGATTCAAGGCAAGTGATGTCTGTATACCTTATCGGTAGCGCTGACGCTAGTAACGGCTTCGTTTGCCATACCACCATTTGATTCCCTTCGGACTTCGCCGCTAAGTAAGGTTAGTTGCTTATGCAAACTCAGTATGTATTCCGCCTGCCATACAAATTTTACTCGTAAAAGGTTAAACAAGGCCCCGAAGAAAGAAACTATCCAGAACCAGATATTGTGATATTTTGGCCAACATGCAAAACATGAACATATGAGAACTGAAAGAATGTTAGGGAAACAACTTACTTGAGATTCGTTGGTGCAACGTGTCACGTGCGAAATCAGGCAGTGGGCATGAAATGCATGTCCACAAGGAAAGACATAAAAAGGAGCCATCGTTCCTACAGCTGTATACCCGCTAGCCATTCTGTAGTCCCCGCCAACGGCCAAAATTTTACGCCTACAGACCTGATAATTCAGATGAAGTCGACTAATCAAGCGGTATTTGATTCATAGGCTGAGGAATACGAGTATTCCAATAAATTATAATATTTCCAACATGAAAGTAAATTAAAATATCAGCCAAGGTACTGTCAATAAAATTAATATTTTTTGGCACTCAAAGTAAAAGCAAACCCTCTCAATGTGCGTAACATTACAAGGACTTCTTGTAAAATAATGCAGAATGCTAGAGCAGACTGAATGAAGTACGGAAGGCTTTACTTCCATAATCCAGTTAAGATATGGAAAAAATAAATCTTAGAATGCCATCAACTTCTCAATGGAAACTAAGAATTAGGAAGATCAATTACCCCACAATCCTCATCGCGGTCAACCACAACATATCTCTGAGCTAATGCACTAATATCATTTCTAATGTTGTCTGCACCGTGTGTTGCATCATTCATCTCCTGCTTCAGTTGCTCAATTTGCTTGTTGTAATCATCCAGTGAGGAGCAAATTGCCTCCTACATACATGCATAAAAGAAAAATTATTTGACAGGTACATAAGAAAATGTTAAATGGTATTATCCTACATCTATTAAATCTTGGGTTTCCTACGGTCTTATATTCAAGTTGAACCCCTTCACCTATTACCGATTGGTTTTAGCCTTTTAGGTCACATGCTTAACATGGCATTAAAGTTCATGAGTTATTTTGCGCCTAACTAACCCCATTTGAGGTGAGAGAGTGATATATGCACCAATATAATTAAAATGCCAAAATCCCACCTTGAAGTCATCGATTAAGGCAAAGTCGGGAAAGAATGGCAATATGTCCTCAATCTTTAGTAGGCCATCTGTTTCCTTGAGAAATGCTATTGCCTTTCTTATATTCTCCCTTTTAGTTCCCTTTTCCTGCTCAATAACATGCTTGGCAACCATTAGCCAAAGCTTCTTTCTCAAGTCTTCGTCATCTTCAACCTTGTCAGCTTCAGCCATTGCTAGCTCTGGATCAATCTAGAGAACCAAAAATAGAATAAATACCGATGTGATGTAAAATCCAGATGAACTATTTTTGATCAAATATCCCACCATTATACATCACACATATAAATAACATGTATAAGCTACAAACATTTATTTTGGAAATAGCAAATTAAATGACAGTAGTAATAATAATAACAAATCCATACCTAACTTGTCTGAGTGCATGCTATAATTTCTAACTCAAATTCTCATAGTAATAATACAATTTCCAATGTATATGGTATGAGAAAAATTGTTATGAAGGAACTATCAGACGCATTGACAGAAATATTACCTGCAGAGCAAGAGCAACAGCTTCCTCATGCATTGCCATCATGCTATATATATGAACGCAGGCACGCATCCGTTTTTCCTTGAGACAGAGGCGCAGGGCGTACTTAGGGTCATAAAAGAAATCAGGCCCGTTCTCTTGCCCTTTTCCAAATTTGCATTGTAGGAAACGTAAAAGGGAACTATCATCTTCCTGCATAAAATATAAAAGAAAACTAAATATTAAAAAAGACAAGGTAAACCCATGGAACTATCATCTTTTAATTATTAACATGCCACCTTATGCACGTGCCATTATAAACTTAAAAGGAAGCTTCTAAATTCTAAACCAACTCCGCCTGCTTAGCATACAGAGAGAGCAACAAGTTGTGGATTCCTGGATCCTCATTATGCAAATGATGAACACAGAATTCCAAGTATTTAATTACTTCGTGGGTTTCATTCCTGCATGTTGCACAAAGTTGCTATAAGAAGTCATTCAAGATCCATGTAAGACATGGAAGATTAAATAAGCAAATATAAGAAGACCATTACTTTGCATGTGGTTCACTTGAATAACGCATCATTGCAGGAATAAGTTTCCTTGGGTTCAGGTTGTTTGAGGCCATCCACGACTCGACAGTCTCATAAGCATCAAGAGTAATAAGATCTGGGGCAAACTTGTACTGCAGTGCCCAATATTGTTACTTTTTTCAATAAGAATGAACTAGAACTGAGAGGTGATGCTATCACAAAAGAACAGCTAGCTTGTATAGGATAAAACTGAATGAGGAATCCAATCAGATGAAAAAATGAAGAAAATAATATACGAGTAGTCAGTACCTGCTGACCAACCAGCAGAATGTGACGGAAAGGATGTTAATGACATGATTGTTTACCTGAAGATCTACTGGAACAGCAGGTTTTCGAAGAACTTCCAATGCCTTCTTTGCTTCCCCTTGCTAGAGGTAAAAAATAACAGCTTTAAGGTTCAAATAGAAAGACAGAATAAAAAAGTAAAAATATCAAATTAAATATCACATAAAAAGTAAATAAAAGTGTAGTTTCTTTCTAATCTTAATAAATGACATGTTACAGCTCCTTTGTTCTGTTACTTAATAAGCCACTAATAGAAGGGGGAGGGGGGAGCAAGAAGGAAATAAGTCTATCATCCATCGGATTGATGAAGACTAAATGAAAAGGTTCCGTATCAGAATTATACACCCTATAATACACTTAAGGTTTGGACAAGCAAACCCAAAAGCATTATACCCCCCCCCCCCCCACAAACACACACACAAATCAGAAATAAATAAATAAAATGGAAGCATAAGGAAAGAATGTCCTAAAACCTGAATATGGTAATGAATAACAATTTCATGCTGTTCCTTCAGACTAGCAAAAAATACTAATTCTTCAACCCTCCCATAGCTGCAGAAGTTTGCAAAAGAAAATTATTGATGTTGGTAATGTTTCAATACAAAAAGGGTTAATAGATAAAAGGAAACAAATACAAAGTCAACATAAGCACGGTAATGCTTATAGAAACTGCAGCAAGTAAGCAGACATTTACAGATGATACTGAAGCAAATGACAGGGCTTCTAGCCCAAACAATTGAAAATTATGGGTCTAACCACGAGAGTCCAAGAAAAGCAGCCAACTCTTGAGGACAAATGTTAGTTTTCTGTTGTTCATTTTGCACATTTGGCAATAAAAACATCAATCATTTGTTCATGTGAGAGTATGCAAGAAGTAATCCAATGTTATTATTGACTTAATATGGTAATTAACTTAGGATGTGCTTTGAAGGAGTCAATGTTCTTTTTTATATTCACACTAAAAGAATATCACCAGTGACATATTTTCACACAAGATAAACCTTAATTGTTGAATGGAGGCCCAAACAATGAGCTCTGCTTCTAATTTTCGACCTTAAGCTAATGTGAGAGGTCCTTTATCTTCCCAAGGCAAAACTCTTGAAAAGTAAAAGTACATAACCATTAAGACAGAGCAAACATAATACATAATATTGTTGAACCATGAAAGATTAGTTAAATGATAATGTAGAGACTAAGAAATGATTGTTTGGCCCCAAAAAAAAGGTTCATAAATCACAGATTATTACCTCTCCAGAAGTCTCATTGCAGTCACCTCATCCAAGACATCTTTGCAGTCACTAAGGAAAGCACGAAACTCTTTAATGATCGACTGATATTCAGAATTACGATTCACCAAAGCTGTATCATCTTCTAAAAGAAGGCGATTTATCTAAAAATGTTGACATGCAAAACCAAGGATTAGAGCTGACTACTGGTTCTTGGTTTTCTTGCATCAAGGGAGAATTTTTTTCTCTTACAACAGTGCAATCCACAAGGCAAGTAAGGAAAAGTATTAATTTCCCAAAAAGTAGATGCATTTTCAAAGTTACTTTGCTCATTACTAATCAAGTTCAAAATCAGAAAAATAATAGATAGTACTGTTCATGACATAAAGGCGGAGCAAAATAGAAAATGCATATAATCGATTGAAAATGACAAATATGAAACATTTATATTGGGCACTTATCTCATGTAGCCTTTATTGTCATTAACGGAATGTTTGAGAAACCTAGCCTCTACACTTCTAACCTGATGCTAATCACACATTTCAGTTTTATAAAGCCACTAGCATATCAGAGTATATATATAAATATAAAAGCTAGATAGGTTATGCATCTAAATTCATGCATGGAAAAGGAAAACTGGAACCTTGTCCAGGTACAGTTCTGTCACCCATGTGGAAATCATTGTTATTTGGCATTTGTCGTCCTTTGAAAGATTGTCAAGCTTCCTTAACAAAAAAGTTCTCAAAGCATCCTGAAAACAGAGAACATACTAGTTTATCAATGAATGTCAAATGCAAATGCTTGACATGTGTGTGTATAATGGAGTAGTGTTGCCCAGTATATCGTATTAATACATAGAAACTTGAATCTACAGATGCTTTAGTTGGGTTTTGTTTTATGCAAAGGCATACAGACTGAAGATTATTGTTTGTTCAGCACTCTAAATTGTTACCATATTAAAGAATAAAAACCACTCAGCTCAGCAAGTTTACGCTTCTGCCCTCAAAAAATTTCAGTCTCAGGTTTCAGCAAAGTTAATATGGTATAAAAAATGTATAAATCAACTTGATTAAGTTTCTACAATGTCTTAACAAAGACAACAAATGTAAAGTTACCAGTTCAAAAACTAAAGGGGGAAAAGGGTAGATTTCTCAATTGTTTTCTTCAGCAAAAAGGATCAGAATAATAAAATGGGGCAATCCAATTTATCATGGCTATTCAATAATTTCAATCTTTGAATTGAAGTTAGTTCATAGAGTAAGATCTGATGTTTTCATCGTTAGAAATACTTTTCTTGAATAATTCGTGATTTTTTCAAGGACGGTGCTAAAGATCTTGTCAAAGGGTAAGAGGAAAAAGAGAACAAGGATTACAGGCATAAATTCTAAACTGGACTTAAAAATGTGCAGGACTCAAGCTATTTGGCAGATAAAAATTACTCAGAGAAAGGGAAAATTAAAATAGATACGAATCAAATTAAAGATACAGCACTTGCCTGTTCATTGACAGTGATAAACTTCAAAGTAATCTCCTCAAAGGATAATATATAGTTAATCTGCAAAACACAAGTGTTGGTCAAAAATTTCCTTCACATGGAAAATAAATAAAAACGCACACAACTATTCAGTGTTAGGATGTACAAGATCAGTGGGGAATAATTAAGGTAATATATAAGATACATGAAAAAAAGCAATATCAAGAAAGAAGGAATTCACTTTTGCATAAAAGGATGCTGCCCTGAGGAAGTCCCTGGAGCTGAATGCAGCTTCAGCCTGCTTAAACAATATCCCAATCATAGACAATTAGGATGATAACAAGATTCTCTACACAAAAGCTGCAACCTAGGAGTGGCTATTTATTTAAGCTTTGTGCTATGAAATTAAATGCCAACAACCAAAAGAGCCATTACTTCTAGACAGGACCTGAACTAAATAAACTTGGTCTTTCTGGAGAGGATCACGAGAATTGGCTAAAGCTGCAGCATACTCTTTCATATCTAGATAGACCTTCCACATATCTCGACCTTCATCATTCACAGAAACCTAGAAGATGTTTTCAATCCAGAGGTCAGACAGTTAGCCAGGTATAGCTTGGACTGAAAGATAAGATGAAGTCAAATGTAAGATACAAACCTGAAAGATAGAGTTCTGGTCATACGCATAGAACAACCCTGCAGTTGCATCACTACATAGTCCAATAATTCCTCTTGAAGAAGAGTCTGAAACCTGATCGAACTGAAGTTCCTCTATGATTTGCTCGCTAATTCTATTTACAACCTATGCAGCATTTAGGAACAAAGGTTACATTACTGTAAAAGCTAAAAGAACAGAGAAAAAAAAAGCAAATTAAACAATCCTAAATGAACACCAACAAATCTGATCCCAAGATCCTTCAGACATAACATATAGGGGGGCCTAAGTAAATCTCATACTCGTTAGAAAACTCATTACTGGGATGGATGTAACTGAATTCAGAACACTGCAAATGGACACCATCGGCATTAAAAACATAGCGTAAGTAATTATCAAAACACACCTTAACCTTATTCCCAATAAGAAGCAAAAAGTGAAATTCAGACACTGCCATGGAACTGGGTTTGACTACTTCTGCACCATTAGACAACTTTGCATAGTCCAGGAGAGCCTTGTTCTCCACAAAGTTTTCATCGCCATTTGGAGAGCTAGATCAAAATATATCACAATGGATGATAATGAGATCATGTCCATAAATATTTATCAGATATAACAAGTTCAAATGCATTATGGTTAGGTTTAGTGAAATGAAATGCATCCTAAAACATACTCAAAAAGTTAGCTGCAACTGAAGCATCAAACATGAAATAGATTTTGGAATAGAAATTAACAAATGAAGGAGTGTAAACAGATGGTTAAGAAAAAAAATAACAAGTCTTTAAATCTTTACCTACGCTGTGATCCAAAATTTAGGCTGCCATGGTAGATGCCAGCTCCAGAAAGCCATGCGAAATGAACAGCTCTTTTTTGCTTCATAAAGAAATGCAAATCACTGAAAGGATACAAAGGCAACAGAAAAATCTCATATTGAGAAAGCACCATAACCTTAATATATACACACACACATCAGAAAGGGTCAGTGGCGGATCCAGAAATAATTTTGAGGGTGGGCACATATGTGTTAACAATAAAATTTTTGAATGGTTGAGCGCAAATAAAATTTCAGGGTGAGCATCATCAATAAAATAGGTGACTAATCGAAAAAAATTCGGATTTCAAGGTGGGTACGTGCCCACCCTGAGTCATGAATGGATCCGCCACTGGAAAGGGTAGATAGTAATTCTCAACCAATAACAAAATGTAATTTTGTTAATCAGAAAGAATAAGCTTAATATGCTGTGCAATAAGTTCTGCAAACACAATATTCCATTCTATCTTCTGAGTATATGAAACAGTAAAACAATAAAATCATTAAAAGGAAAACTTGCCTGTTTGGTATTTCACCAGGAAGTTCCATGAAATGCACAGCCCGGTTCAAGTAACTGGCAAAAATTGCCTAGCAATGGAAAAACAAATTGAATAAACAAAAATTATATATCCACGATATATTGCACTAAGCTAGACAGAATTATATAAACCATTGCAAGAGAACCTCAAAGGAAGAACACATTTAGGAAAACAGAAGAAGTTATGAACATGGTAGGCATTTAAATGAGAAACCCATTTCACTTGCATTGCAAAAAAAAATTCGCATCTAAACAACTGTTTAGGAAGAAATAAAACCTATCTTTGATGGCATAATAGGTGGGTAGAAAAAACGGCATTTCTTGGGCTGAATAGAATCTGGCCCAATCATTAATGAATTAATAGAGTGGGAAAAAGGGATGTCCATCTATAGGTAGAAGTAGCAGCAGTACAACAGGGGGAAAGGCATTAGAGCTCAGCTTACTTCTAGTGATCCAACTCCAGTGAAAGAATAAAGTCTTGTGGGAGTAACAGCCATCACATAGTATCTAGATACATTGCTCAAGATAGCTGTTTCCATCTGTATACAGCAACAATGTCAGTTTAAGGAGAAGGTTGTACGAATGCCAGTCTCCGTGGCAGTTTCTCAATTCCTTTGACATTATCAAGTGATGGTACCCAATCTTAAGCAGCAACCTGTTTCAGCTAGTTCACTATAAATTGTCTAGCAGAAAATAGCATTTCCACCCAAACCAACTAAAGATTTAAGATGCACATTTGCAGACAAATAAGAACATCATTAGAACTTTGACCATCCAAAATGCAATGTCTAGTTGCTTTCAAAATGCCATGTTCAAGCAGAACAACTATATCAGAAGAAAGGATTCTCAAAATGAAGAAAGAACAGATAATTAAAGTCCATTCCTGATTTAAAGATGCAAAATAGTGTACCTGCAAACCGATGATAGCTTCGGGAAGTTCTGCTAATTCAAATAAAGGCTTTATATACTTTTCCTTTTTTTCCTTCTCATCTACAGCAATTTCATACAGTTGACCATTCTCTGTACCAAGAATGACTTCCTTTGTAGAAGCTGCATTAGAAAACATGAAGAACAGAATTGTATAACTAAATCAATATGTGCAAAGCTTGGTTCCCTCAAAGAAGCAATGACCGAGAAATAAAATTACCTTCAGTTATCTGTTGCCTATTCCAGGCAACAGCATTTACAACTAGACCTTTCAATCTGCTTAATACACGAGGTTTGGTCCACTTTGCATGAGTGTAGAATGTATCAGCACCAACACTGCCCACCACAGTAGCAATACAGTGGCTGCCCCCAGGATCAACAAAAACTCTATGGATTGATTGCTCCCCAGGTCGGCCAGCAGAGAGATCGATTTCTAAAATTCCAAATGGACAAGGAAAAATTATAACATTCTTCCATCATTTACATATGCCACTAAATCAGTTCTTAACCTCTCATTCGACATGACTCAACTTAATGCCTTAAATGCCAAGCTGAATCAAATACCTTATATCAATGAGTTCCAGTTCAATTAACTTCAAGCTAATTAATTAACGAACAAGGAGTAAAAAGTAACTAGAAACTAGCCTAGAATATCAAAATTGGTTCATAAAAAAATTAAAATTATAATACTGAAAGTGCATTAATCAATAAAAGAGGATATCATACCACTAGAATCTCCGACGCCGAAATCATGTCTGATAATCCAACCTTTACTTGTTCCCAGCACAGTCACATCATTTCCAGCTGCCATACACGTAATCACGCCGCGGCCTTTAGCCGCATATCTCTCGAGAAGATCTACTGTGAACACTTGTCTCCCTTGATTCATCTGTCCGCGTCACCGTCCTTTCCCGCTGTTGATTTTTATCGCCGATAGCTGAAACTAACAGAAAATTTTCACTTCAAATTGATGATGGAGATGAATTGTCATAATGATCGATCAACTGAATTGCAAGTAAATCGAAGTAATGCTTCGTAAAAAAGCAATTAAGCCTAAAACATTACCTGAATTGTATAAAGAGATCGACTGGGGGACTTTCGTCTCCTATCGTAATCGTACTTTAGACAGAAAGAAAACTGAAATTGAGCCCAAATCAAAACTCCTTGAAAGGAGACGTTTTACTGTAACCCGGATCTCAACACTCGCTATTGACTCGGGTTTGGCTCCGTACAGCACTATGGGGTAAGTTGAAGGGTATTTTTAATGCACTTGTTATTGAGTTTTTTTATATAAAAAAACAATTAAGATATAATTTGTTACTAGAATAAATTGAATAATAAATTTAGGATGAGTAAAATTTAAATCGATTCAAAAAATTGATTTTTTCAACTCGACTTAAATTGACTTCAAGTTATAATTTTGACTAAAAAATCAAATGCAAACCGAGTTGTAAAATACAACTCGAATAACGCAAAATTTTTAGTAATCAATATATTGATTTTTGAGTTTGAGTTAAAGTTTTGAGTCAAGCCCCTCGACTTTGTATGGTATATGTAAATTACATATAAAAAATACGATATATATATATATATATATTGTATATGGTTATAAAATACTATTTAAATTAGAATCAAATAATGTAATGATATTATAAATATCTACAATTAAATTTAAATAGAAATTCAAAAATTTTACCCTACTCAACTCAAATTTTATAAACTTGACTCAACTAAAAAAAATTTCTAGTCAACTTCGAGTTATAATATAGGATTCATCAATTCGAATAACTCAATTTTTTGACTCTACTCAACTCTATCCGATCGAACGCTCACCCCTAAATAAATTAGTATAAACGTCCATTTATTAATGTTATTTCGCTTGAATTTTCGGTCCAAATTGAATTATAATTTTTTTAAAGTAAAAAAAATGCCATAGCATTAATTTATAACTATAACTATTGAGAGGATTAAATTATAGTTTTACTATTTTTTAGGACAAAAATGAAACCACCATTGCATTAACTTAAAACTTTGCAAATCTAAAGGACTTAAACTGCAATTTTGCCATCAATTACCAAGTCCCCGTGACTAAAGTAGTCGTATATCGAATATCCATCGTTGTATGCTTACAAACAAAATTCCAACTACGCATATATATAGCCATTTACACTTGGGAGATTATCTGATCCAACTCTATACCGCTATCACGAACACTGTTTTTTCCGAAATTCTTCGGACAATAGCGTGTTTACGAGTCGTTGCAGCCTCTCAGCGCCGGGGCCTGGCCTAAACACGGAATCATCACCACGTACGGCGCAAGGGTCAGCTCCACCCTCTGAACTACCTATACACCATGCTCCAGGTGCAAAACGGCCTGTGCGAGCAAGAAGCTCTTTGTCGATTTTATCCAAGACCGGATCATTCTTATGGAACTTCCGAGCAAAGGGCGCATTGCTTTTTACAATTTTGTCAAAGTCTTTCATCGACAACGAGATTGGATGTTGCTTCGGAGGAGTGTCCCAAGCAATGTAGTGGAGATCGTGGCTTAATGCGGTGCTGCGAAATTCGTTGGTGTTGCAAATAACAGTGTGGAAATAGCCTTCCGGAGAGGAAATGAAGTTTGTATAATACATGAGCATGGTTCTTGGGAAGTTATCCCAACCCCATATGCAATACTCAGCGAAGGTTCGAGTAAGTGCTACCCATGCAGAACCTGCACGAAAAACAAAAGCCGAAACAACCGTCTGAAAATTTCTTTATTCAAGCTTTGGAGTTCAATATAAATATAAAACGCAGTAGTATTGAGTTTATATGCATATCGAAAAGCAACAACAACTCGTCCGATAAGGCCAGGAAACACAAAGCAGAGTTGATTTAAAAGGTGCATATGAATTATGATGGAAAACAGACCTATATTGCTGGTCTCAGCTACTTAAGATTCAAATATCAGTATGTCACTCCTCTCAACACCGGCATCTGATGTAGGCGTTGGCACCAGGCAAAAATATTAGTTTATTCGGCACCCAATAACAAAATCAGCATAGGGAGGAACCCAAAAGATCAATTCCAAAATGCTAAAAAAAGTTTCCTACTCCAATACTTAAGACCTAGAATGATCCGATCAACGTAACTCCAAGTATCATTCCAGCATTTACTACTACGAAACAAGCTGCATCGTAAGTATAAATGATCCTTATTTAGTACATAAACTTCAGCTGATATTTCAACAGTCAACAAAAATGTCATTCGGGATTACAAGATAAAAGTGATCAACATAAAAGCATTACGACCTTTAAGAAAACAAAAAGTGGCAGAGGGCAAGCAAACTAGCAATGACTAGAGAAAGTGCAGGGTACAGTGTGCTCGATAAAGTAGGAAAAATAGCCAACCTGTATATAACTTGAAAGATGCGGGTAGTGATCGACGTTGTGTAGTCCAAGCAATGTCGGACTTTTTGGACAAGTAAAGGCCGGGATCAACAATGATTGGTCTTGCCCTCTGGTTCCTGCAAAAGCATGTAATTAGACAAAGAAACTGGGGACATTACAGCATAAGAAAAAGGAAATTTAGCTAGTACACTAGGTATTCAACTTACAACTTCCAACCAGTAATCTGCGTATGTTCAATGAAATTGAAATTTCTTGACAAATTGGAGAAAACATGCAACAAATCTGCATAATTGAAACATACATCAATTAGTCTTTCGCAAACCAGCCAGAGAACGCAAAATCTCATTCAGAAACACATCTAAGTTTCTGAAAACACTCCATAAATCAACAAGAAATGCATGTCATAATGTCCAAAAGAAAGATACCAATGGAGCTCTTTCAGATATTTTAACCATAAATTAACATAATAGTACAAAAGGCATTTATTGAATGTGTCTCAAATGTACCCGACTGCTTATGCGATGGCCAGGCAGCTAAAATTCACAACGATTCTCTTTCGTGAGAACCTGGAGTAGCAATTTAAAATACTATGATAGAACCCTTTTTCCTTTACAATTAGAAATGTGTTAAAAAGACAGCTCAATCTCTTGATTGAGCACCCTCAAAATAATTTGCGGTTAAGCTAAAAGTTTCCTATAGAAACCGGAAAACATGCTTGAGAGAGCGATGCAAATACCTAATCAACCATATTTACATTTGAATTTCCCTAAACTATACATATACATAACATATTGTGATAAAAATAAGTGGCAGAAAGCAAAGTCCCTGAACAAATTCAGCACTATTATTCGCTACAAGCATAGCAAATGTGCATTTACATTAAGCCTATCAAAAGCCCTCGAACAACGCCAAATATAAACTATAACCATAAGACCATAAGAGCAATATAGCATTGATAATGAAATGATAAAAAGGCCAAAATTTATTGAGACTAACCATCTTGAGTCACAAGTGGATAATCCGAGGCACTCAAGTTTAGAAACCAATCCCACTCCAAGCTCTCCTTCAACAGTATGGCAATCGCTTGAAGCGTAGAAGCGATCATCGTCGGACCTTTATACGTCACCAAGTTCGATTGCGCCATTACACGAATGTTTTTTACTTCGGCAAAAGTCGGATCATTCTTCACCGCATTCGCCAATTCCAACCTTTCCCTAGGTGGAGCCTCGAGGTCCAAATGTAAAACATACTGATTCCTAGGATGATAAACAGCCTGCAATGTCCTCATCATCCTATTACTATCTCCTTTAGTCCCTGAAATAAGATATGCTAACCTAGGCGCCTCGAGACTCGAAGAACCCATGGTGTTGAACAATTTGTTCAAATCAGATTCCACAAAGTACCCACTTGAATCCTCCGTTTTTGCAACGGAAACAACGTCAAGTGGCATTGGCAACTGATCTCCACCGTGAGGAGCATTGAAAACCCCAAAAATGGCAGAGAAAAACAAAGTAATCGACATTAATAAGCTTGCGAGAAATGGTATAATCCATTTCCTATCGTTGAACACTCTGCTCGAATGCCTTGACAACGGGTTTCTCATCAGAACCAGTTTCCTATAAAGCTTTTTCATTTTGGGTAATCAAAAGTTCAGCAATAAACACAAGATCCGTGAGGAACAAAGCAAAAACCCAGAAAAGTTACTAAGAAAAAAACATGGGTTTCAAGCAAAAAGATCATCACTTTGGAAGGGAATCGAAATTCAAATATAAATTTGATCAATATACAGCAGGAAACAGTAACCGACACAAACAAACAAAAAACATAGAGAAAAAACAAAATGATTTCGTTTTCGCCACTAGATCTAATCACTAATCAATTCCAGAAAACCGATAATGAAGAACCGGAAAATGATTGACTTAAAGTCTAAGTTTTTTGATACTTCGAGTACACGTCGTGAGAGGTAGAGGGGAAAAAAGCTTAATTTGAAACATAAATGGCTAAGAAAATGGAATATAAATGCTTAATGAGGGGAGTAATTGTTGGTTCAAAAGATTAAGCTTTGAGATCGACCATTGCGAAATGTAAATTAATATTTGGTAAACTACATAAATGACCACGTAATTATATGTTAGGTCGCGAAATGATCATCGTTTTTAAATTTACATCAATAACCACTAAACTATTAAAATATTAAAATATAATCAACTACTGTTAACACTTAACGGAAGTGTTAAAACTCATCTTGGGACCCAAGTTGGATATCCTTGGGCGTTAAAACTCATCTTTATTTATTTTCACTTTAATTCAAAAGGTGACATGTGTGATCTTTTGATTGGATTGAAAATTTATTAAATTAAAATTTAAAGAACCCTCTAATTAGATTGTAACATGTGTCACGATATGATTGGAGAAATAAATTTATTAAATTAAACTAAAATTAGGACCTAATTGAAAATTAAGAATTAAAGTTAACATTGGTGATCAAATTGATTAATTCTAAAATCTAAGGGATTTAGGGGTTGTTTGTGTACTTCAGAATGATTAAGCGCTGAATAATTCAAATGCTTAATGATTCATAGGCTCTATATGAATTAGATCTGAATGTGACATGTTGTTTGATAATGACTCTAAATCATTCAGAATGTACTTCTGTGCTGAATCATTCATCAATGTTTTGTTGAATCAGTCAGCACTGAATCATTCAGAGGTGAGAAACAAATAGTATGAATGCTGAACGGTTCAGCATTCAACGCTGAATGGTTCTATTCAGAGCCAAAACAAACAGCCCCTTAGTATATAAATTCAATATATGATTAGATTAAAAGATTTTTAAAGTTAATGCTCAAATTAATTCATTAGACAAATTAAAAACGGAATCATGATCAAATTTCATTAAATGAATATCCAAGGAAAGAAATCATACACAAGTAGTGACCAAAATGGAAAGCAGAGTTCCGTCGCAGTGAATACGTAACTTTACAATGATCTGTGCCCTAATTATATCAATTTTGTTAATTGTCACGTAGACACTTCCGTTAAACGTTAACGACATGTTACTATATTGAAACCATTTAAATAATTCAGTTTTCATATTAACGTAAATTTGAAAATACTGGTCATTTCGTGACCTAACTCATAGTTATGTGGCCATTTAAGTAGTTTACCCTTAATATTTTAATTCTCTTTTTAGTTTTTATTTAAACTTATTATACTCATTATTATTCCTTATAATCACACAAATGAAACTGATGAGATATTAAATAAAAAAAACTGATATATTTATTTAAAAAATTTAAATTGAGTTTAACTGATTTCTCAATTTTTCTTTGTTTTATTAACCGATAGGGATTCAATATTCATGCTGACGTATAACATTAAATTTTAAATTAAATGTGTAAAAATATTTTTTCCTTGTGCCTCTTGGGCGGAGTTGAGGGCATTGGAATTATGTGAGGCATGGCCCACGAAGAAAGCTTGACTGCACCAATCATCTCATCCTGTACACGTGTCGGTTTCCTATTTGCACTGATCTTCGCATGTTATATGAATCCAAATAAAGTATCTTCATCTATTGAATGTTTTAATTGTTATCCGAAAATGAAGAATATCAAATTTTTAAATAGTTAAATATGTCTTTAAAAAATATTAAAAGCTTTTTGAGAAAATATCAAATGAAACTTTTTGAGACGTGACGACCGCGACGGCAGCGGCGCGTGCGAGAGTTCCCCTTGTTCTCTATCACTTAATAAGGAAGTGGGAAAGCTAAGCCTTAAATACCATTCCCAATAGTGTTTCCAATACTATGTGGGATTGAACATTGTTTTCAATACAATGTGATTATTCAGGAAACAATTAACAATCATGCACCTTAAAACAACTAAATCAGCAACCAGTTACATTAGTATTATACGATTAAATATGTCATAATTAAAAGTCAATTTACAATCAATCGCGATTATTGCAATTTTAAGCAAAACATTCAAAAATAATATCACTATTTAAGGCTCAATCCCACATAGTATTGGGAACAAGTGTTAGTAATGCTCAATCCCACATAGTATTGGAAACACTATTAGGAATGATATTTAAGGCTTGGCTTTCCCACTTCCTTGTTGAGTGATAGAGAACAAGGGGGACTCTTGTGCGCCGCCGCCGTCGCCCCGTCTCGTCTCGTGGTCGTGGTCGTGGTCATACGTGTCTTCGACACGCCCGCGCGAATACTATCTTTTTAGAGAAAATTCTTAATAAACAAATACAATACTGTCGTTGCGATTTTGGACTATCGCAACGAATTTGGAATAAATCGTAACGCGAATTTGGAATAAATCGCAACGAATTTGGAATAAATCGCAACGCGAACTTCGACTATCGCAACGAACTTGGAATAAATCGCAACGCGAACTTGGACTATCGCAACGAATTTGGAATAAATCGCAACGAATTTGGAATAAATCGCAACGCGAACTTCGACTATCGCAACGAACTTGGAATAAATCGTAACGTGAACTTGGACTATCGCAACGAATTTGGAATAAATCGTAACGAATTTAGAATAAATCGCAACGCGAACTTCGACTATCGCAACACGAACTTGGACTATCGCAATGCGAATATGTAAATCGCAATGCGATAGTCAAAGTTCGCGTTGCGAATCTGGAAACTGATTTGCGATACCGGAGATCGCATTGCGAATTATGGATCGCATTGCGATTTAGTTGGTCATTTTGACAAATCCAAAAAAAATTGATTAAAATCGTATATTATAAGATATTTTTTGTCACTGAAGTTATTTTCTCTTTAAAAAATACACTAAATACATTAAATAAAGGTATTGTTTCATAATTATATTATAGCCTAAAATATATTTAATTATATTTTTTAATTAAAATGAGAGACTAACCATAATTGATTTAAGCTTTACCATTTTACATCCATCATGATTAAGGATAGGTATGGATAGAATCAGGTTTTTAGTAGATTCAAATCCAACTCGAGTATTCTATCTCTCCATCGTCATCTAATCCAACTGAGTATACGTATATATATATAATTCTCATTTTCATTATGTGGGCTATATAAAGATAAGTATTATTATAATATGATATTAGATTAAATTAAAATTTATTACTCTAAATTTAAACCCGATCAAATATAACTTTTTAAAAGTACTCGTCGAATCAAAATCTCACACCCGTGTTAGGTAAAGTGTGGCCAAGATTGATGGAACAAAAAAAGTAAGATGAGATTAAGGATGGACTTAAAAAGATATAGTCACATCTAAAATTTAAAATTATCATATATTTTAAATTTTTATATATTTTTAATTAAAAAATTAATTTCACTCTATTATATATATTTAAATTTATTTGTTAAAATTTTATAAATTTAAATTTATTTCTTTAATATAAAATATTGCGTGATAGAATTAATGTGTTGGAGATGGGACCTATTAATCCATTTGCCGCCGATTGAATTTGATGATACATAGATGGAACCGCTGCTGTCCTTTCTTTCAACACACTTGTGCAGCTTTATTAATTTATCATCTGACATGCAATAAAACCACACAAAGACACACATTAATTGATGTGCAGTTCCACCCATAGCATTTAAAACTTTTGTAAAAAAGTATAGGGTAAATTGCATGTTTAATAATTGAACTTTACTTTTTCTTTCATTTCACTCACTGTAGTTTATTCACTGAATTTTATAAAAAAAATATAAATTTTATAAATTTAAAAATTTTTAAAAAATATATAAATTAAGTATAATAAAATTATAGTAGAATTCAACTTTTTAAAAAATAAATATATAATAAAGATACTTTAATAAAATATACATTCTAATAATATTTTATTTCTTTAACCAAACAATATAATTTTACATTTCTACTAAACGAATGAAACACAACAATGCAACATTCCCAGTAATCTTATTATCACCGGTAATTTTACATTTCGTGAACGAAACACACCCTAAGTGTGTTTTTAGTGGTTCCGATTCACATCCTAAAAATGTATTTCAATTAATATTGGTCATATGATACTATATATTTATTTATGTCTAAAGATATAGGTTTGAATATTTGAAAATCTAACTTTTTATCACGAATCAAATTATTTCAGTGGTTAAAAGAATGATTGTTATTTCTAGAAATCTCAGGTTCAAATACTAACAACTACAACATAGATGATTGAACATTTATTGTCAAATAATTGAGAATGTTTAAAATAAATACAACTTTATAATTATCGTAGTAAAAAAAAAAAAAGGAGAAACCGGCTTTTCTCAATGCATTGAGCGAATATTATGTTATTTAATGAATAGGAAATGAAGGAACCGATGACTCGGGCAAAAAGATAAACAAATAAGTGAATGAAGCGATGGTAGAAGAAACTCAAGCCAACCTACAATGCCTGCTTCTGGTGATCGGAATCATCGCGCTGTCGCAACGGCTTTCTTTGCAGCCTCGTGCTTTATTTCCTCGGCTTTACCGCTACTTCGGAAGTGCCTTAAAACTTGCTGCGCAACCGAAAGAGATGAGCGAAGACGAGCGGTTTCAAATGAAAAGGTGATGAAAGAAAGGGGAGTACGGATTACCGGACCTGAATAACCCAGATACTAAACAACGATTCGAGGCAAAAGAATGCGAAACCGATGAAGTAGAATATCTGCAATGAAGCATGAACATGTCAAGCCTTACTCGGAGATGCAATGAACAAGTATCCCGGTATAATTCTACACATGGATACATCGTAAAATCGGGATCCTGAACATAAATCACGTCATCATAACATCGTAGCCGCATCGAACTTACCCCAGCTGATGCACTATAGCTGGAAAGGCTTATTGCAGGCATAACGCCCCTGCATGAAGAATTACACACCATAAAGACATCAGTCCACAAGTGTAGAACCGCGGAATACGGAATGTGGCCGAATGTTCCGACGAGCAAACTTTCATAGGAAGGGAAAAGGTTAACTTACGTTAAAGAGTTCCACTCGAACATAAATGGAGGAGCAACTGCAGCAAAGACACAAAAGGCGATATGGAACTGCAAGGCAAAACAGAAAAGTCAGAAACGAGGGGAGCTCCGACGTATTTTCAATTTCTACAAACAATTACAGTGAGAAAGCTGTAAGCTTACAGAGTAAAACAAGAAAAACCATCCAAAATTGAATGAACTATCAGTCCTGTAAAAGATCAGAAATATAATTATATAAAATCATACTAAAGGTTGAGTGAACCTAAATGTGTACTGCAAGAGGCGTGTCCAAAACATTGGCTGAAGAATAAGTGAAATCTTTGAAGAGTTCCAGGCTATAGACACTTAGAAGATTGCTGAAAAAATAGACTGATATTACAGATTTCTTTTTCCTCATTTTCTCTATAGTCTATAAATAGGATACATGTAATAGGCATTATCTGTGGGGATTCAAGTTAGAAAATAGAGATGGACGTAGAATTTTATGTTACGGGGGAGAATTTATAAAATTTTAGGACTGCGAAAACAGATCATCAATAGAAAATACAATGAAAAATCTAAAATATAAAGGAATTTGAAAATTTTTGGAACCACCCCCTCTCTCTCCCTGGTCCATCCTTTTTAGAAAACTTTCAGATACTATTGACATTGAATACTCATATTCCTGGTACTCATGATGCTCAAACCCAAAACCTCAAGGGATAACAACTCCTCTTTTACCACCTAGGTTGCTTGTCTCTTTATTTTTAGCGTATACAGATGCAACTTTAAATGTGAAACAATTATAGAATAACCAAGAAGTGGTACCTCATGGCACGATATAGAGGCCGATACCACACATAGTAGGCTCCGGGAACCCCAGTTATCAAATAAATGATGGCAAGTAACCATATTATTGGACCTGGAATGAATGAATATATGCATTTGTAATATGATTAGAAACACCAAATTAACAATAATGATTAAGTACTAAAGTGAGTGACTTTCAGGTTCCACCTTGTCCTTCGATCCAGGCTGTAGTAACAGCTATTACATTCCATGTAAGGCACAGAAGCAAACCTGTTGATGTAATAGAGCACCTTAACAATTTAGCATTCAGACATTTTAACTAAAAGGCTCACCTAAGGTTTATATGTTAAAAAAAAAGAGGCAGGGAGGAAAAACGTAGAACAGAGAACGATGGGCTGAATTAATAAAAGAATCCAAAACTAATTCCAAGCAAAGTCCCACTTAAACTATTGATTTCAGAACTTATTTGAGTTATTTCAAAGCAGAAAACCTTAGTTCACCTAACAATGTCGTGAAAGCAACATATTGCATATGTTGTAGGTGGATGGGTATTTCCTTTGCAATGTTGTGATGAATAATAGGAAAGAATGGCGGCCAATTTTTCTCCTCTATTTCTACTCCAGCTGCCAAGACAAAGGCAAGAATATATGGTGAACTCAGATTGGTAATGCACAATCACATTAAGTCTTCAATAATAAAGCAAAAGAAAAAACATACATCGTGCAAGTGCTTCCTCCTTCCTTCTCAGCTCCTGCGTGATAGAAAGATGACATTAAACTAAAATATTTTACAAGCATTCACATAGAAAGAAATAACTTAAACTAAAATATTGAATTAAATTGATATAAAAACATGGTTTTGAATTTTAATGCCAAGGTGCCAGTAATTAAATTATTTTGGAGAAGTGTCTTGCTCATGTATGAACAAATAACAAGAAATCACCTCTTCTCGCCTTTGCAGTTCAGCCTCTTTCTGTCGAAGTTCCTTCTCCTTTTCTTTTAAACTCTACAACCGATGAGACAAAAACGATGAAAGAAATTCTTTTGCTTAAAGAGAATGTTTAGAACCATCACGCACTGGAAAGTTTTAGGAAACCTTGGCAGAAGTATCAAGAGGAATATCTATTGGCGCACCACGTTCATACGATTCAGGAGGAAGGGGTGAAAGCCTTGACGTTGCGGGTGGAACGCCACCAAGAGTCTAGATTTTTTGTTTTTTAAAAAGCACAGGCAAGATAGTTAGCACTAGTAAGGGTCACCAAATCATGCATACATAAAAACAACTCAAGCAAAACTGTATATGCACAGATAAGAAAGGAAGCCACACCAGAAACAGCCAAACAATTACACAGCAAGAAACATCGCCAAAATAATTCCTTCGCGAAATATGAAAAGTGACAAGAATTTCGGTACTAGTACCATTACTATTAAGAGTAACAACCACCACTAAGAGTAAGACCACTAAAAGTTCGAGGCATTTCCATCACCAAATTCATTAGCATCAACTCAAAGCATGACCACCATCATGAGATAACCAACAATTGCCTTTAACCAGTCATCACAACCAACCTATGCATTGTAGTCTCATAAACAACTAAATAAGAGCTCAATATGTTAACCACACTTTATCTACCAGTATCAAACTTTTTGCAGATAGAACTCATAGAAGTAACCGGACAATTGTAGGGGAAATGTACTTACTGTACCATAATTGTCAGCTTCACTTTTCCTAACTGAGGGATTCTGCAAAAAATAAAATCAAACGCCCAGGTCACTGTGAGCCAAAAAAATCAAGACTCCACAAGGTAAATCACCATTTTCAGGAGATACCAGGGCAAAGTTCCTTGTAGTTAAGCCCAAGGGAAACAAGTTCAAGATATTCACAAAAAGATCCATGAAGCTTATCTATCTTGTTCTACTGAGGAAAAACTCAGTCATAAATTCATATTACACGACTATGTTTAAAACGAACAGCTCTGGAAACGGCAATACGAGATTCTTAACATTCAGTTTCTTTCAATTCTTAGCTTATCAATTCAAACAAAGAAAGCGAAACCAAACAAACACAGTCGCCACTAGAACTAGAACTACATTATGGAACACAATAAATTCCATTCTGAATGTAAGTAAATACTGGCATCGGAAATGAAACAGATCTAACACCTAGGCCAACCAATCATCTAAATCTCTCGAAAAAGGAAACAGATTAACACATTTTCAAATCCAGAAACAGTCGTTTCAATTTATAAAAAGTGAGATACATGGATACGTAAAGAATACATGAGATTACGGAACTTACTGAGAAAGGATTCACGTCGTCCTCATCGAAAGCACTCATTGAATCAAAAAGATGAAATTACTTACACTGGAAACAAAGTACACTAGATTAAACAACAAAAATAAAAAGTGAGAGATGGATTCGAAGGAATTGGTTGATGTTAAGTTTATTTTTGGAAATGAAGAGTGACTGTTTGTTTGTAGAGAAAATATGACGGAGAAAATTCGGCGGGCCTCAGCTGGGGTTTTTAAATTATAGTTGAGAAACGGACTTGATTTTTGGGCTAGTAATAGGGTAAACTACGCATTTAGTACCTAAACTATCAGTTTTTATTTGTTTCAGTAACTAAACTTTCAATTTTTTCAAACCATACCTGATGTTTTAGTTTTTGTTTATTTTTGTACCCATTGTTAAAAACTTAATGCGTTTAGTACTTAAGCTATCAGTTTTGGTTCATTTTAGTACCTAAATTTTCAATTTTTTCCAAAACTTAACGTTATATTTTGAACATGAATACTAAAATAAAACAAAATCAAAACTTTAAGTATGATAAAACGGATCAAAATAGATAGTTTTGATACTAAACACAGTGCAGCCCTAGTAATATGATGGTATTTGTTTGGTTTAATTATTCCACCAGTCCCTTAATCTTTGTGCTTTTGAAATTTATTCTCTATACTTCTAATTTAATTAATTTAGTCTTTAATTTTTTTATTTAAAAAATAAAGTCTAATTGATTCCAGGAATTTAGGAATATTAGAAATCACATCACTAACTAAATTTCTTATGTGCATACATTAAAATTTCAATATTTGATTTTATTTAAGAGATTCAGTGCCTCGTCTCACTAGCTCATATGGTTGTTGATTATTTTAATTTTTTTTCACACACTAAAAATTATCTCATTTCTCTTATATGTAGATTGTGCTACTTTATTCTTCTTAGGAGAGCAATTAATTTGAGTTTTATCTTTCTTATTAGGGTATATGAATATGAAAGTATTGGGTTAGTCCTGAGACGAAGTTCATCTCATAATTATACAAATAAAATAAAATTATTTATAAAATACTAATCAAAATAATTATTCAAATATAATTCAATAATTTTGGGATACTTTTACTAGAATAAAACTTGAATGAGATTTCCATGGACAAGACTTGAAACACATACATGAAATGAAAGCCTCAAATCTCTTGCCACTTTAGACATTGGTAAATCTATATGAGATCTCATTGAATCCTATTACAGCCATTAGGGCTCAAAATTTTGGATAAGGAGATAAGGCCACGTGGCACTAACCCATTTCTCTTTACAAACACCAAAACACAAATTTCCCACACACAGCAGCCCGGAAAGGAAAAAAACACACCATGTCGTCCCCAACACTACTAACACCAACTTCCAAGCTCAAACCCCTCCCCCCCATCAAACCCAAAACCACCTCCGCCGTTCCGCCGCCCTCCTCTCCTCTGCAGATCCACCACACTTCTCGGCGCCACTTCTTGTCCCTCGCCGCCGTAACTTCCACATTATCACTTTCATCGCTTCTGCCAGTGACACAACCGGCGTTAGCCGCAGACGACGAGGAGTACGTGAAAGAGACATCCGATGTCATCAACAAGGTGCGGAGCACCATAAGCATGGACAAGAACGACCCCAAAGTGGCGACTGCGGTGGCTGAGCTTAGAGATACGTCGAACAGCTGGGTGGCGAAGTACAGAAGGGAGAAATCTTTGCTGGGGAGAGCTTCGTTCCGTGAGATTTACTCGGCGTTGAACGCAGTTTCCGGACATTATATCAGCTTCGGGCCGACGGCGCCGATCCCGGCGAAGAGAAAGGCGAGGATCCTCGAAGAGATGGACACTGCCGAGAAAGCTTTGTCGCGAGGAAGATGAACAAATAACCAGTACTGCTTGAAATTTCGACGTTTAAACGGCTGTAGTGTTTAAATTTATCGAGCTTTTATTAAGATTTAGACTCAGTTTGTGAATTATGGGAAAGCAAATTTCAGAGTCAATTATTTGGGTAAATTACACTTTTAGTACCTAAATTGCCCGTTTTAGTTTTTCCAGAGTACCTAAACTTTTAGTTTTTTAAAACTATACCTAAAGTTTATTTTTTATTTCATTTTAGTACTATCGTTCAAAATTTAATGTTAAATTTTTAACGGCAGGTACTAAATAAAATTAAAACTAAACGTCATGTATGTTTTTGAAAAAAAAAAAGAAAATTTAGGTACTAAAACGAATCAAAATTAATAGTTTATATACTAAATGCATAGTTTACCCTTTTCTTTTCTCTGAAAATTAGCGTTTATTACTCTAATAGGTCAAATTCTGCTATCTAACCTTATATTTTGCATAAATTATAAATTTAATCGCTATACTCTAATAGGTCAATTTTAATCTCTAATTTTCAATTTTTTTTGTTATTTTCTTCCAATGCTGTTAGTTTTGATCAATTGAATAAAAACAATATGAACCAAAATCACAATAACTGGAAAAATTAAATAACACTTTAAACTCGATTATAACAAAAAAATTATACAAACACAAAAATCCACAAATTACAATTGACCACGTGTCATCATCCCACTGGAATTTGATAACCAAGAATATCTTAATTCATATCTACAAACAAACGACCAAATATACTTATGTCAAATGCATCTACCAGAACTTCAATGATGCTCTGCAGATTATTTCTGTAACTTGAGGCCATAACTATCACAGGCTTGATGGTGCATAACAAATGAAAACCGAGTATGTGTGCCAAATGGTTGCGTCCGAGGCGTCGTTGGTTTAATATTCGGCGGCGATTTAGGGTGTGAATCTCGGTCGTGAATCATCGGAAACCGTAGCCTAGAATATGAATTACATATTTTTCAAGTCCTTTTTAACAAGTCAGTTACTAGCCATCAGATTTGAAACATCCCCATCGTTCGGGAAACATATACAAGAACGACGATGGCTCTTGTCGGAGAACTGTCGAGACCGGAGGCTACTGATATAACAAGTTGTATGCCGGTAGATCCTGTATCCTACGCACAGTATCCAAACACAGGTCTCTCTCCAGCTGGGAGCCCGTTGCTTGTAAAACCTTCTGCAGGAATGAGCATCATAGTAGTAATTGATATCGGAATAAAAAACCGGGCCGGAGGCGAAGAGATCCAGCAAAAATTCGGGATGTAATGTGGTTTTTTCATCTACTTGTCACATGTCAAAGGAAGATCAAAAAAGACAGGCAGGATACATACTGCCAATTCTCAATAAAACAAGATCATTCGATATGCTCAAAATAAATGGACGATTTTTGTGGTTCAAGTGCATGTAATGCAGCATCTGATCGGAATTTTTATCGAAACAAGAATGCGGGAATGCAGATTCGAGAGAGAGAGAGAGAGAGAGAGAGAGAGAGGGTACATTGAACTCCATGTAGGAAGCGCGCATAGCAAGCCACTGAGCATCGACCATTTCAAAAGCTATACAATATAGTACATCGAAGGCTTGTTCGTCTTCTGCAATTTCTAATGTTTAGATCAAGAGATTGAATACAGAGAACAACGAGGCTCGAGAGGAAAGTACTCAAATCGACAGTTTCGTTACCTCCTAATAGTTTCAGGAAGTTCAATCCGGGGAGATTACTCGGTTTCTCTGCAAAAGAACAATAGAGCATGAGATTATGGAAGAGCTAACACGGATCCTCTGAACATTCAGAAACTTGGACTCTACGAAAAGAAATCCAACAAACCTGATAATAAACCCAACATTTGAATCAACATAAAGATATATTGATGCCGGCGACGGCAAAAGGGTATTCCCAAGTTGCTCGAGTTCCGTCTTGCTTAAGTAATAACCTACGAAACGATGCCTTCATTTTGTATTTTATACATTAGTAAATAATCCAATCTTCCTGTAGAAATCTAGACATGTAAAGAACAGAAACGAGACCGAAGGCTCACCGGGTATGTTCGGCCATAGAACAGCAAGTTTTCCAGAGATATGAAACCGCAAGCCCTGAGAGAAGCTCACTTTTAGACAACAGAAGGTAGATTCTATGTTAAGAAACTAGAAAAGAATCAAATGAAAGAATCGTACCGAAAATCGGTTGATGGATTAGGGCCTTGCCACCCCATTTCTTTCCACTGTTGGGAGACCAATCCTTTCAGAGCAACATCAGGAAATGCAATGTGCCACAACTCTCTGAGAGCTTCCTGTCACAACAGAGGATTATAAGGAATAACCAAAGTCGATATTTATGATGCATAACCAAGTCCGATCAAAATACCTGATGATCAGGATGAGACTCGTCGAAAGGTATCCGTATTCGTTCTCGAAGCTTTTGAAGTCTTTGTTCCTATTACATCAACATTACAGGGAATCAGGTAACTTGTGATGCAAGATACAAATACATTTTCAATTACCTGAATAGGTGTCAAGGGGTACTCGATGAACTTCTCGTGGCGCTTATTGCTTAAACGATGAAAAACCCCTTCTATCCAAGATCGTGATCCGGCCATAGCATTAGCTACAACAATGAAAGACCGATCAGATGTCGAAATGGTCGACAAAGCCTAAAACATTGCAGTTAGACGCATTTAAACATATGCTATGCCATAACGATCGCTTAAACATCGAATATCGATCGAGCAAACATATAGCTTCAAGGCGAACATACAAAGACAATCAGGAACAAAAACCTTGAGTCGACTGCAATTACATGCGTCGAATCGGCTGTCCATTCCAACTCTCACCTTGCCCTTCTTTTGTCTCCGGTAAACTTGGTCCTCATCAACCTACATTTAGAGGCTAAATCATTGTAGATTAAGCTTTGCAACATAGAATGCCACAAAAGATCATTAAGCTTGCCACAATGGCGAAAACTTTACAACAACATTAGGCAGAGGCAAGCACAGAAAAGCAGGCATTAACATATCATAATGATCAGCTAGTTCACATGTTACTCGGATTCTTCATTTTTCTCTCGAAATATCCGTATCGGACACTCGTGTCGAACACATGAATCTTCAACATGAAAACCTTGGGAAAGTCTAGCCATAACCTTATTCGACACACCCAAATCCGAGTAACATAGGCTGATTCAATCAAAACGTACGAATTACAGAAATGGATTCAAGAACAAACTCAGATTAAGCCTGACAGGCACCATTCAATTAACAGCCTTGCAATGGCAACATTGATTCAACCCCTCATCCCTTTCATCTCCCTATACAATGATCACACAAATACAAAGAAACCCAGAAAAAAGGAAGAAAGAGATGAACGCTTTGACAAGCAGAAGGCAAATCAAGAAGAAAGATGAAAACTTTGGAAAATGGTATTTGGCTGGATGAAAATGGCTGCATGTTGTGTTTTCATGGTGTCCGTCACTTTGATCTGCCATGATATGGCAATTTGAAAGCCATTCAGTTCCCTGGTTACTTGCCTTCATCGTAGCATACATGAATATAATTAGTATATATCAAAATATTTCATCAAGAGAATTCGTTTTGCTTCGTTTTACGTTAGGAAGCCAACTTTGGTACATAAGAGGGTCGGTCCAATATGTGACTGCCATTAACGTTTGATCCAAACCAAAAGATAAATGTGTATTTTATATGGGTTAGAATTAGGACGGTTATGGCTCAGGTTGGGTTCTTGTTCTATCCGAACCTTATTCGAATATAACACCCATCCGTCCGTCATTCAATTCGAATTTAGAGAAGTTCCACCCGACTAGATTTTAAGGGTAAAATACTGCACTCAACCTGAAACAAATATATAATATATAATATATAATTCTTATTTTTCTAATATAAAATATGGACATAATTGAAAAAATATATAGAGAGAGGGGTATTATAGTGACTATATCTAAATATATAAAGGTCAATTATAGTATTATTCTGAGTCGAATTGATATTTTTCACCATAAATTGAACTTATCCTGACCTTATCCTTCAAAAAACCCTGAATTGAACTCAAATTTTCAAAAAGAAAAAATAAACTTAATCTTATAAAATTAGATCAAATCAAAACCTGTCGAGTTCAGATCAAATCAAATCTGCCAAGTTCAGATCAAATGACCAACTCTAACTAAAATTTGTTATCGGTTATATTATACTCAAGTTGAGGATTCAATCTTTATTTTCTATCTCAATCTAAGTTTTGTACTTCTAAAAATTTAAGATACCAACCCAAACCTAAATCTTAAATTTTCTAAGCCAAATTGAGCTATTAATAGTCTTTATACAACCAATAAGCTATTGCTTCAGTTCATATTTTTAATTTAGACATTTTTAGTCCTTGTAGTTTAGTTATATTTTAAAATTCAAAAACATTTTGTAAAATTTAATTAAATAAGAGTAAAGACTAAATTCATAATTTGCGCATAGTATAATGGTTAATGACAAAATTTGACCTAGTTTTTTCTTCTTCAAACTTATGAACTTGGCATGCTAATTAGGATGCATCATGTGGTGATAAAATATGAACAATCATAAGAGAGTAGCCTCATCGACATTTCAAGATCAACTTACCAACAATTGAACTAAGATATCCAAATAAAAATAGAAGGATCTAGTTTCACTTTTGAAATACAGGGATTATATATCAAGTTTTGTAAAAGTATAAGGGCTGATGGTATGTTTTATACATTTTATGAATTATTGAAGAGTGAAGCTAAAATACAAAAGATGCACACATTAACTTTTAATATATGGTTTATTCCAAAAGATCAAATGGACCTCCCAAGTATAATATATTTTTTTAATTAATTATGTTTACAATTAGTAATATATGTTATAAAGACTTTCAATCATTTGATAATGAACGGTCAAATACCTTGCGTTGTTGATGCTCGAACCCTGAACATCTAATAATAACAACGATCTTTTTAACTACTAAGATAATTTAATTCCTAAACTTCCCAAGTAAAATATATATACAAAATTGAGAGTCAAACACTTTGATTTGTCATGTCTTGCTTTTAATAAATCAATAATGTTTAATAAGATGTAATCACTTTATTAATCAATTATAATGAGAAAAATATTTTACTTAGGATTGGGTGTAGACTCGAGACTTGTATGAAAGAGGTGTAAGGCCTAATCACTCCACCAAATTGGTTAATTATCACAAAATTAATAAGTTAATATTTAGATTAAACTATGGTTGAAATTAATCATATTTATCTATAAAATATATTAATTTTACAAAAAGAATATATAATTAGGTTACAAAACTAAAGGATTAATGAAGAGGATGAGTTAAATGCAAGATTTAAAGTTATTTTAAAAACATCAAAGTTATTTTTGGTATTGATATTTGGGGTGAGTATCGATACCCAAAGGTCAATATCGATACTGCTGACACAGTATCGATATCATTGTCTTGTTTTTAGGCAGTTTAGTTCATTTGGGTTGAGGGTTCCGACTTAGGTGTTTTGAGATCACACAAGCTTTAAGTACTAAATACAAGTGAAAACATCAAGTTAATTGAAATCACACCTAGAAACCAAGCAAGTTAGGATAACATAAGATTGGTCTCGTATGATGCTCGAGAAACGGTCAAGACACCCTAGTTACTCTAGCATTATAACGATCGTCCTTTGTTTGTGAAATATCTAGATATTATTGACCAAGTACGCATCCGATGCACGTAAAATTTTGGATCGTACCCAACACTCGAGAGTCGATATGTGGGTTCGAGATGTGAGCTTCTGATGCATTTAAAATTCTGGTCCTCACCCCGAAACTCTCGAGTAGGCGAGATAGGATAGGGAAATAAGTTCTGATGCACGTACAATTCCAGTTCTTACCCCGAGACTATTCTGTCTCAAGATAGGCTGGAGTATTGTCTGAGATGCACATAAAATTCCTCCGACCACATCGCTAGGCGTATCTCATCTATGTGATGTACTTTCGCATATTCATGACTTTACGCACCAACATGTTCATATAATGAATGCATGTAGTATTGCATAGTTATTTTCATGGCACTGAGCTTGTGAGCTCAGCGTATGAAATGTGTTTCCGTGCGCAAATTAGTAGAGGATCGACGAGGAGCCTATCGTATAGATACATTCCAGATAACCGTATCATAATATGTCTTAAGTCTGTTAGAGGGCATGTATTTTATGTGGACATTGTATCTATTTTAGTCATAACTCTATTTGATTTAAAACTTAATGGTTGTATTTGTACTTATTGGGAGACTCCCGTATTTGTAAACTTTGATTATGACTTCATTTTATGTTGATGATTATTTTTGATGTTTTACAAATGTTTTAAAAGAATTTTGGGTTGACCATTTCGGTGGTTCCTTGTGACATCGTAATATGGATCTTCGGGTCTGACTAGATTAGGGTGTTACATTTTTCATGTAACCCCCTCATACCGATGTGGATGACCTGATCCAATCCAAAGTGTCACATAAGAGTCATAGGAGATATCCACTATAAAAAACATGGTTATAATATTAAAACCCAATAATATTGCAAGTTAAATAAAATATCAGTAACTAATGTTAATATAGTCCATACATCGGAGGTGGTAAAAAAATGTGTCATAAAACCAGTATACCAAAATAATAGGCATATGTCACCAAAAAAGTATATCAGAATATTGAAATTACAACAAAATTTCTATACGGAAAGTTCGGTCCTCCAAGTGTCTGGTCTAATATGTCTATCCAAAAGTATCTAAAAAGGGGAAAGTTTAAGAGAGTGAGCTAGGGAGCTCAATGTATTCCATCTGTGCAGAATAAAACATGCTAATACTTTTTCAGAATCAGATTTCAGAAATCATAAAGTAAAGATGACAATAAAGTTTTATTTAGAACATATAACTACCCTCCACCCATACACCAAATGTAATTCCCCATAACAGGTATTCAAAAGATTTACCCTAGACCCATAGAATCTAGAAATCCAATATGAATGATCAGATCATAAATTACTGCAGGTTGGATGGCCTTGATATCTCAGAGAACTTTTTTTGGAGTTCTTGCTTATCCTTTGTCAGACTCTCAATTTCCTGCTCCATCATCTGACACTTCTTGCAGTATGCACCTCTTCCCATTTCTCTGAGAATTTTTCTTGCATTGGCTTACATTTCCATAAAATATATTAAATTTACAAAATAATATTTAATTAGGTTACAAAACTAAAGGATTAATGAGAGTAGGAGTTAAATTATTGATTTAAAAGTTTAGTGATTAAAGTGAAAGTACCCTAAATATTTAGGCACCAATAGTGTAGTTTTACCCAAGAATCATATAAAATAGAAGTTTATGGTATTGCTATTGTTGCCATCTAAGACAAACACTTTCACTACCCATTTGTGAGTTGACTTTCATTTTATATATTTTTAATTGAAAATATCCAAAAGCCTATGAATATTGTAATATATAAGTTCCACTAACTCATTTTTTTTGTATAATTACGTGTTGTTTGATCTATAGATTGATTAATCTAGATCGAGTACTGTAGAAAGAAGCGATCCTCTCAACCCAATTTACTCCATTCGCAATCACCAAGATTCAAACTCTGACTTTACTTAGGAGATCTAATGTCTCATCCACTAAATCAACTTATTGTTGATACTCCCTCTCTTTTATTATGTCTAAATTTAGTATCGAATTAAATCGAACTTTATTTTGAAATATGAATTTAAAGATAAAGATAAACCATTTGAATTCAGTTAATTACTTGAATTTTAATTTACTCATATATACATTATCTATAATTATAACTGTTTCTTGCAATTAAAATTTATAAAAATATATTGACCGAGATAAAGCTTTATTCACATGTCTTTCATTGGCCAAGGTTGAGGCACTGAAGTAGCAGTGGCCAAGCTTTATACTCCACTACTTTTTACATGGAATCTCAATCTCTACTTTCTTTGTGTATAATATTATACAAACTAAAGGTTTAATTTACATTGGACCTTCATGTATGCTCGTGTTTTCCATATGTATCTTAATTTAGGGTAAACTACGTATTTAGTTCATAAACTATCAATTTTGATCTGTTTTAATACTTAAACTTTCATTTTTTTCAAAACCATACATAATATTTAGCTTTTGTTCAGTTTAGTGCCCTACTGTTAAAACTAACTCATTTAATACCTAAACTATCAATTTTGGTTTGTTTTAGTACCTAAAGTTTCAAAAAAAAATTCAAAACTCACGTTAAATTTGAGCATGGGTACTAAATGAAACAAAAACAAACTCTATATATGATTAAAAAAGTTAAAAGTTTAAGTACTAAAACCACAAAAATTGATCATTTAAATACTAACCATAGTTTATCATAAATTTATTTATTCATGTTGACCCTTAAAGTATACTATTTCCATTTTGTACATTAGAGATTGGCTGGTCTAAATTGTATCATGATACAAAGTGAAAAAAATAGTATAATTTAAAGGTCAAGTGGGATATTTTTTATCCGTTCTTATGATATATTATTTTCTTCTTTAAAAGATTAAATTTGGGGGTTATTGATATTTATTTGGTATTTTTTAGTAAATTATAAAAATTAAAAATAATCATAAGCTTTTGCATGATATGGAAATTATTATTATTGGTTATATAATTATTTTTGGGTAAAGCACCCAAATTGTCCCCGACTATAAGGTACTGCTTTATTAAGCCCCTAGATTGTTAAAAGTTACAAAATGATTCTCAGACTATAGAGTGTTGCTTTGTTGAGTCACTTGACTATTAAAAGTTACAAATAGGACCCAACTATCATTATGTTCCAAACTCGTCTCTTTCCGTTAAAACTTGACGGTTGTTTAAGCTAGATGTTAAACAACTGCCAAGTTTTTAATGGGAAATTACGGGTTTAGAACTTAATGAATAGTCATATGACTATTTTGTAATTTTTAATAGTCGATTGACTCAACAAAGCAACAATCTATAGTGTCGGGACTATTTTTTAACTTTTAACAGTCGATCAACTTAATAAAGCAGTACCATATAGTTGGTGGATCATTTGTGTACTTTACCCTATTTTTTAGGGATGAATTGAAAGGGTGTTAGAAGTGAGGTCACACCACTAAAAATTTTAAATTATAATTTATATATTTTATTTATATTTGATGATCTAATTTTATATCCCGTATAAAAAGAAAAAATTAAAATTTTACACCCTTTAAATTTTAATATATTTTCTTAAGTTCATATATCCTTACATAAAAATTTATATCAATTCTCATATCTCTCACTGAATAATTAACTAACATGTACTCAAATGAGTAAAAGGTAAAATGGTGGATCTGAAAATTATTATAGGAGGATTTTTGTCCTCCGTTCAAGGGTTCAACTTAGTTCGATTTTAAATATAGAATTCTCATGCATTAGACATCGAATCTAATCATAAGATAAATTAAAAATATCACAATATCTTAACTTTTAGTATAATCATCGATATCTGATCTATTAAACGATTAATATGGATCGTGTACTACATAGATTTATTATGTGAGCGATCTTTATAATCTAATTATTCCATTTACAACGCTAAAATTCAAATCCCTGACTTTGATCGAAAATTTATAACTTAATCTTATTAGACTAATTAATTATCAATTTAATTCATGTAAGATGAAACCTTGCGAGATTAAGGGATAATCATGAATTAATTTGGGCATGAATGGTGAGTCAATGAGTATGCCCTTTGTGGAATAAGCTTGGCCTCAAAGTAAATGAAGAAATAAAAAGTAGGGTAAGATATTTATTGTTAGCCAAGGGGAAACAATATAAAAAGAGAAAAGAGGAAGAGAATGATGACGCGGCAACTCGTGATTGGTTGGACCACCGACACTTGCCGATCCGCACCGACTTTCGTAGACACCCGTTATATTCACGACATAACGAGACGACTTTCACCATTGCCATTCATTCATTTAATAAATATATTTTTACTATTTATGATATCGCTAGGATCAAATTATTATTTTTAAATATTTAAATTAAATTGTCTTTAAATTATTGGTTCAAGTAATTGTATATATAGAAAATCTCCATTGTGAGACTCATCTATCAAAGTCACATGAGTAACGTAGATCTGTCCGGATTAATCAGAGTAAAACCTAGAATCGAGAGAGAAAAAACTTAAACTATGCTATTTTTTGCTTTAGATACCTAAATTATTTTCTGGTCAAACTATATATTTAAATTGTCTTTAAATTATTGGTTCAAGTAATTGTATATATAGAAAATCTCCATTGTGAGACTCATCTATCAAAGTCACATGAGTAACGTAGATCTGTCCGAATTAGTCAGAGTAAAACCTAGAATCGGGAGAGAAAAAACTTAAACTATGCTATTTTTTGCTTTAGATACCTAAATTATTTTCTGGTCAAACTATTTATTTAAATTATTATATGTAGTCGGTATCTTAACTATTTTTTTTTATCAAAATAGGTCCCCTAAACTATATCCGTTTTTGCTTTGAGCCTCTAATTTTTTTTTTTTCAAAATAAGTACTTAATTTTATATGACATGTAAACATTTTATTGACCATGAAATAATTTTCTAACTAAAAAAATATTAAGACTTAAAATAATTAGATATGATAGTTTAAATACTTAATTTAACCAAAAAGTAATTCAAGTATCTAAAGTAAAAAAATAATATAATTTAGATACTTATTTTTACTTTAAACATAATTTATATTGCCGATGTTTATTTAACCTGTAAAAGTAAATTAAATATTCAATGAACAAATGTATATTGATTGGTTAAAAATCAATGATTTAATTTGTTTGGTCATCAATGTTATAAGACATCAATTTAAATTAAATTTGATGAATTGTGCGAATGTATAGATTGGAGTTCGAATCTTGGCGTTTGCGTATGGAACAAATTAGATTGAAAGGATCGCCCCATAATAGGTCTTTATAAAATTCGATCTGAATTAGTCGATCAATAGATCAGATACAAATGATCAATATATATATATATATATATCTTGAAACTTCTGTAAAAGACATAGAAGACGAAATTCATAAGGAAAATTTAAGATTGGTCGGTTTTGATTGGTAAAAGCAAGTAGACTAAGTGCCACCCTACCTCTAAATAATTAAAATCATGGTAATTGGTAGGACCAACCAAATGTATTAACCCTTTAATTGTCAAAATTAACCAAACCCTATACAGTAAATCAATTACTGATATAATATTTAGGAGAAAATATAAGGTTGAGTGAATTTAAACGTGTCATATTTTTTCCCTTATAGTTCCAAGCTTATTAACTCTAATCAATTCATGTCGCATACTTGATTTTGGTGGGTGGATCTCTCGGTTGAAATTTTCTGCATACATAATAAATTGAACCCAAAACCTACCACTTGAACCAACCTCTATTGATAAATGTATTATGTTTTATGATTTAAAGGTTTGAAGAGAGTTTAATAATTTAAATATTATATAAAAAAATAAAATGAATAAACTTTATTGGAAGGTTTTTTAATAAAATTTAAAAAGTTGAATTTTTATTTTTTATTTTTTATTTTTTGACGGAATAGATATAGATTTGTCTTCGATAAGTTAAAAGGAGATGAACCCGAATGGTAACGGTGGTCTATGATAACCTGTGGTCAAAACCTAAGAAAATCGACGATATTGATTGCTGGCGATCAGTGACTTGAACTTTGATTGGATTTAGGTGTTAATATTGTGAATAAATGGGGCTGTTTCAATAATCGCGGACTAAAATCGGAATTTCACCGATAAAAAATTGCATCTTTGGAAGCTGGTGCCGTGGGATTACATTTCACATGCCGCAATTTGGCTTTGACTTCTTGAAAGTGGTGTTTCAAACCAAAAGGCAAGAGTCAATCATAGGAAGAATGGCCAAAATTTTCAAAAAGGCAGCGGCGCGATGCGACGCCGTGGTGCTCCATAAGTCGTCTCAACCCACCGCCCACAACCTACTTTTAACCATTGCCTGCCACGCCACCGTACGGCGAGACGCACATATTGTGCGTATCTACTTTCGTGTCTAATATTCCAATACTATCACCATTTAAAATATATAAATTTAATTATTCATTTAATAAATACATTATATATGAATTGACATCCACTACATAAACTAACGATTAGAATGTTTAGTTCAAATTGTAAGTAGTTTGATATTATTTGAGTATGTTTTAAGTTCGAGCCTTTGTGTATTCATAAATTTTTTATTTGGAGACTCATCCATCAAAATCAGGTGTACAACTTGGATCAATCCGGATTAATTAAAACGAAACCATGAAAACCGGAAGGACAATCCAAAAAGATTAATAGAAATATATGAAAGATATAAGATTGATATTTTAAAGATTAATTCAGACACTAAATGATAATTTAAGGACATTTAGTGTTGTTAACTAATTTTTTAATACTATTAAGTGATTATAAGATAGTATTTGTTCAGAATTTTTTTAGATCATCCACAACGCATACATCTTACGAATGTCATTATTTGAACCTAAAATATTTAAGTAAAATAGTATTCACTTTTATTTATGGTATCACTTTCTTCATGTACAAATTAGAATGATTAAATTGTTCATAATGTTCACCTCTAAGTAGAAAAAAATACTTAAATACGTTCAAGCTTACGAATTTTTAAATATTACAATAACATTGATCATAACCGAATTAAATTTTAAAGATAATATTATCGCGAGGAGCGGTAACATGAAAGGTATAAAAAATTACAGAGACCAAATACTGAATTTAAAAATAGTTGAAAGACCAAAACAATAGTTTTACCAAAATATAGGGCAAAGAGAGAAAATTGGAGTGAAAGCAACGTCACCGGAAAGGACCAAGCCAACCCCGTGTAGGGGCCGACAATGGAAGGATTCTCCACTTCTCTATGTTATTTAAGCCACCTTCACCTTCCCTGCATTTTTCTTCTAAATTTCTCTTTTGAAAAAACAGAGCCTCCCCTGTTTTTTCTCTTTTATTTTACAATTTTCTCTTTAAATTCATAGCTTTCTCCCACTCCCCGCTCCAAAAATCTCTCGAATTCAATTCAGAAAGCAACGAAGTTCAACGCCTTTCAGCACCCGTTTAGACTTTGATCGTTGCAAATCGAAGCAAAAAAAGCTCGCTCTCTCTGTTTTTCTTTGATTTCAAATCCAGTTTTTGGGATGGGGTCAATGATCATGAATTTTCAGCTGATTCTTTTCGATATATTTCATTGGATTAGCTATTAAATTCGTTTCTCAGATTGTGGATTTGGTTCTCTCTGTTTTTTTATCTTCTGGGTTCTGACCACATTTGAATTTGGGGTACCTTTTGATTTTGAACCGTTCCAGTTGTTATTTTTATCATTTTGGATTTGTATTTTTTTTTTTGAAGTTTTTGATTTCCATAGAGAGAGCGAGCGATTTTTCAGGGGTTTATTGAAGTATTTTATCAATGGCTGCTGCAAAATATAGTGACGAGTCCAAGAAAGGTTTTAGTGATGGAACAGAGGAGACGGGGATCGGGCAAGATTCGGAGATTGGTAAGGGGAACGAGCTCGATTTTGGGTTCGAAAAACGGCAATGGAAGCCAGTTTTTGGTGAAGCTTCCATGTCACAAAGACCTCACAAGAAGATTCGTAGTCCTCAACGACGCCAGGAATCTGTTCGATCATTTGCTTCAATGGCGGACCAGTCGTCTTCTATTTCGCCTTCTCTAACGCTTTCTTTACCGTCTCCTTCTTCTTCTTCGACGAACGCTTCTTTGGCATCTTCGAGACTGGTTTTCCCTTTCGCTTTCGATGCATCCCAGCAGCCGGTTTACCTTACTCAGACAATGCTCCGCCCGTCGCTGCAAAATCAGCAACAGATGATTTCGTTTAGTCCTCAACAGCAGCAGCAGCAACACGGGTTCGTTTATCGACCCTTTTTTGCCGGAGAATCGTCACCGGTACCGCCTCCGCAACTGCCGTCGCATCAGCAGCAGCAGTTTCTTCAATATTGGAGTGATACATTGAGTCCAAGAAGGAGGATGGCGATGATGAACCGCTTGGGACAAGACGGTCACCAATTGTATAGACCGCCATTGCAGCCTATAAACACAACAAAGCTTTACCGAGGCGTGAGACAGAGGCATTGGGGAAAATGGGTAGCTGAAATCCGTCTTCCTCGAAACCGGACTCGCCTTTGGCTAGGCACGTTCGACACCGCGGAAGACGCTGCATTAGCCTACGATCGCGAGGCGTTCAAGTTGAGAGGAGAGAATGCAAGGCTCAATTTCCCTGAGCTTTTCCTCAACAAAGACAAAGATAAAGATGATTCACCAGGGCCAAGTTCTGTCCCACAAGAAGAACGGGAAGGGCCTAATTCTCAGCCAACCGAAGTCGAAATGGTGCCACCATTGACTCAGTCTCAGCTCGACAACCCCAACAACGATTCGGGGTTCAAATCCAGTGAGGCTACAACCAGCGACAATGTACAAATGGCAGCCGAGTGCTCGGGTTTGGGCGAAGGCAGGGGTTCGGGTCCTCAGGAACTCGTGTGGGGAGATATGTCGATGTCCGAAGCTTGGTTCAGTGCATTCCCAGCAGGCTGGGGTCCAGGGAGTCCAGTCTGGGATGATTTAGACACCACAAACAATCTCATTTTACCTTCAAATCTCCCTTTCCACGACCAAAATCAACAAGAAGAATTTGGTGACACTACTTCTTCCACTTCTTGTCCAATGAAACCCTTCTTTTGGAAAGATGAAGATTCTTAAAAAAGAACTCGTCTTCTCGGTCCGAAAATCTCACGGTTTTGTCTGCATCTTTTATTGTCAATTGTCATCATTTTCCTTTCATCGGCTGCAGATTTTTAGATGAAACCAGCCACTGATTTCAACAGATTTCTCCACCCATTTTCATCAAACCTGCAAAAAAAGTTTACATATTTTCAAACTTTTTTAGCAGTGGTTTGCGCTCGTGTGTTCCCTTACAGCATGTTTTTTAGTGTCAATAAACAACCTTTTCAGCATCGTCTTGTTGATGTAATGTTTGGTTCCGTAGCTCCATTCAATAGATTTGAGTGTGAGGAGACAGTTTGGTGATCTCCTTTCTCATTTGGTACCAAAATCCATCTTCGAGCTTTTATTTGTCTGCTCGAAAAAACATGGATTTTCTGCACATTTTAGCGTTCGTTATATGTAATTTTACCGAACTTTAAGCACATTTACAGCATTGCCTTTTTGTTATTCAATCATTTTACTCTGCTATTAGTTTCTATAATAACAACAATAAATTTACAGAATTACCTGTTACTGGATCAAGCGATAAGAAGTTTTAGATCTTCGGATTTTTTTTTCCTCGACAATAAATTTTATTGAATAAGACGGACTAAATTATGTTACGAGCCTCGTTAAAAATTTCCTTAAACCAATGAAAGCTGCACAAAATTGTTTAATTTTGATAAAGTTGTGTTACATAATAAGTGTTTTTTTTTAAAGGTGTGATTTATAAGATATATTTTTATCAATGTTATAGACTTCGCCTTCGACATTAGTTTTATTCATAGTCAAAAAAAAAATAACGATACTTAGTCGGACTACTACATTGACCTAAATCCGAAAGACACTCCTTTTTTTTAAATAATTATTTTCTAATATCATCTTACTAAATAAATATAAAATACTTAGGGCATTGGAGGAGAAAAAACCCCTCCAGCCCATCGCCACATCTCTCGTTACAGTAGCGAAACGCTACAGTCCGCGCCACATCTGGCGCGGTACTGTAGCATGCGCTACAATTTTTTTTAATTCAAATAAATTAAATTACAAGATAAAAAAATACTTTAAAATTATATATATATAAATACTAATTGTTTTGTAATTTTTTGTATTTTTTTTGTATTTTTTCTGATTTTTTATATTTTTTATGATTTTTTTTAAATTCAAGTAGATTAATTTGTAAGATAGATAAAAATACATTGAAATTAGATAAATAAACATACTAATTTTTTGAAACATAAAAACTACAACAAACATAAAAACATAGAAAATACTAATAAAACTCGAACAACATTTTAACCAACAACTCAAACACAACAATTTAACTAATAATCAGACAAACCCCCTCCACTCCCTCCAAGATCATCAAAGTTCATTCCAAACACATTAAAAGTAGTAGAGGTTGACTGTTCTTCTTCTTTTCGTTTCCGAAGAATTTTTTGTTGTTCGTTTCGAAAATAGTGGCGTCCTTCGGGGTCAGAAATGGTATCTAGATCCATCGCAAGATAGATAAAAATACATTGAATGTTTTATTTATATTTTTTATCTTGATATTTATTAGAAATATATATGTTTTATTTTATATTTTTAAAATTAATATTATAATAGTTAAATATTATGAATAAAGTAGATTTAGTAGTAATGTAGAGATAGCGCTGGAGATGAATTACTGTTTCATCTCTACAGTAGAGATAGAGATACATTAGAGTAGAGATGCATTGAACATGGCCTTATTACACTATCTCAAGCTGTCCTAATTTATTATTATTAATAAAAGATTAAAAATTAATTGATATTTAAATATTTTTTTAGTTAGATTTAAAGATAAGCCGACTTTTAGTTAGATTGGTGATCAAGGAATCTGTTTTCTTGCCGTGAAATGTCAAACTCGGACTATAAAAATGCTTCAAACCAATGGAAAGAGGGATTTAGATTTATAGCCCTATTTAAAATATTCCAATACTTAATTAACGGGTTTTGGTGAGGTGTCTACGTCGTCATCCGTTAGGCACATCAGCAACTGTCGACCACGTCATCGTGTCGTTAACGATTTAACGGTTCGGTAGTATAATTGAAACGAAAATCAAAGTTTAGTATTGTAATTAGCAAAATTGAAAGTTTAGTGGTATAAACGATACATCGCCTAAAGTACGGTGGTATCCGATGTAGTTTACCCTTAATTAATTTATATTAATAAACTCGAAAACTGTAAACTAATCAGCCGAAAGATTTAACGATGAATTAAAGAAGTGAGAAATGCTTATAAGCATAACCCATGTTTATCATATCCTAATCTTCATGCTTAACATTGACTAATTAATTAATTAAACATTCAAATATGATGGAGAAAGGTGGGACCAGTCATGAAATCATCTTTATTATTTGGCACGATAATGATCAACCCACACACACTCATATGACAAACAAATTTTAACTAGAAACCTACAAAAAAGTTTTTGTTTTTCTGGGTTTTATTATACACAAATCAAGAATTAATGGACGTGTCATAATTTTAGTATAACCACTGGTATCAGATTTATTGATAGATTAATCCAGATATGATACTGTAGAGATAAGAGTGATCCTCTAAATTTAGTTTGTTCTATTCACAATCGTCAAGATTCAAATCTCGGACCTTACTTAAGGGATCTAGTGCCTAGACCAATTGGTTGTTGGTTGGATTGTAAGCATCTAAAAAGTTAAAATATAATTTTATTATTTTTTATAATTACATAAATTTATAATTGAGTTACTTTTGTACCTGTAGTAGGTTTAATTTATCATTTTATCTCTTATGATTTTTTGCATCAATTTAACCCTCGACGTTGTTTAGAGACATTACCCTAACCCTCGAAGTCATCTTTGACAAACGAATTGTTAATCTTCTGTGTTTATCGACGCCACTAATTTCCACGCCAATAATGACGTGACATTTATTAATAAATAAATAATAAAATATTTACTAAATAGAATGGTTAAGAAAAATCTCCAAAATTTTGACATGATCCCACATAAATAAATAAAAAAAAATTAGAATTTTTTTCTAACAGTCATGTTTAGTAAATATTTCAACAAAATCCCTTAATTACACACATAGAAGATTCAGAATTATGTCAATCAAAACGGTTAATGAACTTCAAGTATTAGGATAATATCACTAACAACTTTGATGACTAAATTGATAAAAAAAAATTACAAGAGTAAAAAAATTAAGTACTTTAGAGATAAAAATAATCTTTTAAGCCTAAAATTTTATATTCTAGGGACCGAAGAGAAAGTTTTTTTTTGGACAGACAGAGACATCGAAGTATTGCATCATTTAAATGATTAGAATTAATTATTTTAATCAAATTTAAAGACTAATGCATATAAAACAAAAAATAAAGATTAAAAATTATCAAGTTTGAAGACTAAATATTACTTTATCCTATGTTAAAATGGAGGTTTGTTTCATTAATCTATTTTTTAATAAAATATCTGTGTTAAAATATTATATTTGATTTGTGGTTTTGCTTTAGGTACATTTGTACATCATTTAACAATAAGATAATGTATATTATTGCCGGTTCTTCAATTTTTATTGTATTATTATTGTCTTATCTTTTCACATTCTTGCACATTTTTATATATATATATTTTTTAATGCATATTAAAATTTAAACGAAGAAGCTTATTAGATTAATTAATATTTTTATTGTATTTACAACTAATAAAATTTAAAATTTTAATAATTTATAAAACTATAAAATTTCTGGCTTCTAAAAAAACCTTTAGGTCATTAAACAGAGACTCCTAATTATATCTAATTTAATATAGTTTTTAAATTATAATAATTATTCGAACACGTTATAATCATATAATTAAATTAATTACATCTTAATTCAATTCCCCTTCCATATTCTAAAGTATTTTTAAATTTGGATAAAAGCAATTAATCTTATCATCTCAGGTATTTAAATATAGAATATTGGGTTCAATAAATTTATACAATGAGCCGAAAGACTCAGCAACTAACTGTTTTGTAAATAATAATAATAATAAAAACATATAGGGTAAAGTATACAAATGACTATGGACTATAGGATGTTGTTTTATTAAGTAATTTGATTATTAAATATTACAAAATAGCCTAATGAACATAAAATATTGCTTTGTTAAGTCCTTCAATTATCAAAAGTTACAAAATATTACCCGACTATTCATTATATTATAAACTCACCATTTTCTGTTAAAAAGTTAGTGGTTGTCTAAGTTGAACGTTAACATGATGACTGTGGTATGATAGTCATTTAAGATTATGTGATTAAATTTTATCATATCACTGTTAGTATATTAGCTTTCAGCTCAGAATACAGTCAATTGTTTAACGAAAAAGGACGGGTTTAGATCATAATAAATAATTTGGTGACCATTTTATAACTTTTAATAGTGAAATCCAATCCACATCTAAATCTAAATCTAAATCTCATTGGAAATAGAAGCTGACGTGGCTTATTTTGCCAACATGCTGGGAAAACCAATTTTATCCCCGACTCAATGCATGTAATAATTCCCGCTCGACAGACTCAATCACGCGAAGGAGAAACAAGGGTAAAACTATTGAATTGGACACTTTTGTTTCATAAGTAATCTTTTTTAGTCAACGAATTTAATAAAATAACATTTTGATCATTTACTTAATCATTTATAACTTTTTAGTCATTTACTTTATCAATTTATAATATTATGATCATTGAGACATTAAATATTCTAGTTTGATGACATGGAATAGTATTTAACTAGGTCTTTAGACAATGTCAGAAGATAATGGAGGCTAGTGGGGGCCATGGCCCCCCAAAAAATTTGAAAATTATAGTTTAGACCTTTAAAATTTTTAATTTGGTCCTCACAATTTTTTTTTAAAAATCATATTAATTTTTAAAGTTTTTAAATATTTTTAATTAAATCCCTCCCATAATTTTTAAAAATTCTCATTAAATCTCTCAAAATATAAAAAAAATGTTAGTAGGGTATTCAAATGGTTAATTCGAGCACCGACCGAACCGAATTACCATTAACCGAGTTAACTGAACTTTTTTTTTCTTTAACTGTTAACTGAATCGAATTTTTCTTTGAAAATATTAACCGAATCAAACAAAGTTTGGTTATTTTGGCCGGTTAACCGAATTAATCGATTTTTTAATAATTTTTTTATAATTAGATTAATTTAAATATAATATATATATATTATTTGCGTTACAAATTAATTAGGTATTAATAATTTAATGAATCTAGTGTGATTAAAAAATAATCGGGTAATTAATTTTTAATGGGTTTGAGCTTAAAATAGGTTTATAATATATATAATATTTAATAATTTTGGTTAATTAATTAATTTCAAACCGAATTAACTATTAATCGAATATTAAAAAAACATTAACCGTTCCCCAATCGAACTAATTTGGTGGCCGACCGAATTAACCGAACTAATTTAGTTTGATCGGTTAATTTAGTTAAAACCGAATAGTGAACACCCCTAGAAAATAGGTGGAGACATTTAAAATTTTAGTGACCAAAATATTATAGATACATATTGTGAGTGACTAAAATGTTATAGGGTAAAGTACACAAATGGTCTCCAATTATAGGATATTGCTTTATTAAGTTACTCGACTATTAAAAGTTACAAAATGATCATCCGACTATTCATTATGTTCTAAACTCGTCATTTTCCATTGAAAATAGTAAAAACATTCAACAAATTATTGCATGGTTTTCACGGCAATCCGAGCCAAGCTAACTCAGTCTTCAATAGGGATGGCAAAAAAACCCGAACCCGACGGGGAAAACCGAAAACCGAATTAAACGGGTCGGGTTCGGGGATGATAAACGGGGACGGGGACGGAAACGGGGAAAACCCATTTATTTTAAACGGGGACGGGGACGGGGACGGGTTTGGTAATCCCCGCCCCGATTACCCGATTACCCGCCCCGATACCCGACCCGATAAATATTAAAAATAATTATCTATATATATATATAATAATATTAATAAATTTAATTTAACTAAAAAATATATATTTATATATTTAATTTAAATATATATATATATACCCGACCCGATTCTCGGCCCAATACCCGACCCAATACCCGGCCCAATACCCGTTTAAATAACCGTTTATGCTAAACGGGGATACCCGTTTCCCCGCGGTTTTCCCCGATTACCCGACGGGGATCCCCGTTTAAATCCCCGCGGTTTTTTAAACGGGGACGGATACCGGTTTTTTAAACGGGGACGGGGGACCAATACCCGGCCCGAACCCGGCCCGTTGCCATCCCTAGTCTTCAAAAGAGGTTATTGATTCATGGTGTCGTTTTTATATTTGATTTCATATGTAGACATGTTTTTTTTCAATTGACAATTCTTTATCTCAAGGAGACGAGTTTTTTTGGTGTTTCGTTATCAACCCATTCTCGGAACTCGACTCAGTTAACCTCTTGTAGTGAGTCGCATGACAAATAAATATCTTCGTGTCTCAGATCTCCAGAAATTATGGCTTTTGTTCGTTGAGAGCGACACCGAGAGATTGAAATTATTTCCGACATTGATGATAAAATCAAGCTCACTGTTGAGAGACAAGTTTATTTAATTACCCTATTTTTGCAGACAATTCGAAGGTGGCAAGAACGAGAATTAAATTTATAATTTATATATAGTATGAGTACTAATCACATAATTTGACCTTTTATTAAATGGTATCGTGGTTGCTAAAGAAAATGCTTTTTTTCTACGTAACTGATATGTGGTCCTAATTAGTTTTTGACAATTAATTTTCTTTTCAATAATCTATGTTTGTAGGGGTGAAAATGAAATAAGATTTTTTTAATTAGTCTGAGTAAGTACAAGGCGATATATGTTCATATATAGCTTTTCACCAATCGACATTGAACGCTCACACCCCTGATATTTTTTGTGCTTAAATATGGGACCTCAATGAATAACAACAATTCATTTACCATCGAAGTCGCTTGGTTGATGCATAAAATAAGATTTAAACATATAAGAAAATATCTTGTATACATTTTTCTAAGTTTCATGAAGTTGTTATAAATTAATAGTTTAATTGATTTAATTTTATAAAAAAATATCAACAATTTAATTTTATCTAACCTAAACTTAGAAATGATCGGTTTGAGAATACTTAAGCAGATTTCAATAATCTATTAAGTGATTTTAGTGATAAAAGAGGATGTCATTCTCTCTAAAAAAAATTGAAATCAAACAATTACAGCTATAAGATGTGTATACGTTATCAATAAACTAAAAAAAAATCTTAACATATACTATTGGAATTAACCATACACATGATTTAGGGTAAACTTTACTCACCAACTTAAATAAACCTAATATGCCTTTTATTTCAACGTAAAGAAATAAGCTCATCCATTATGAATAAGTTTGATAAAATGTCTTAGTTTATTGCCAATAATGTTATTTTGGAAGTATTAATCAACAATATTATGTCATATAGTTATCTTATTTAATTTTGTATTTAGATTTATTCAAAAAAAAAATCAAATTATTCATTTTAATTCGAAGGTCCATTGATAATTAGGAAGTTTAGACAGAAACGTTAGACCCAACAAATAGGCAGCGGACCAAAATGCTTTACAAAAATGGGTGTTTCCTTCACTTATTTTCATTCCAAATATCAAGCAATCCAAATAAGCTTATTGTATTAGAATACAATCCAAGTTTATATGTAATTAATTATTTCAATTAAATAATCAAATTTGTGCTGATATTTTTCAATAATACGTCTTAAAAATTTGAGTATGAATTCTTGCTTTAAGAATATAATATATTTTATTTTCGGTTAAATACTTATTTAATAATTTTATTTTTCAAAATGAGATCATATTTTTTTTTTAATTGTGGCTTTGTTAAGGAGCTGCGGGAGGGCATCCAGGCTTTGTGTGCTCTTTCTCGTAGAACTAGCTGATGGGAGCATGAACTTGCTTGGACTCTTTTCTATCTTAAGGGTGTGTTTGGTTGGGGGAATGTGAGATTCCCAAGGGAATGAAATCTACATTCTCCCGTTTGGTTGGTAGGGAATGTCATTCCCAGTAATTTTACATTACCAATAGTGAATTTTTTGGGTATATTACCGGGAATGTCATTACCTCCTTTTCTTTAGGTATTGTTGGATTACCGACGTTTTGGACTAAAATGTCCTTAATTTTTTTTTTCAAAAATATCCTTATTCTGTCATTGAATAATAAAAATTCTACGAATGTTAAATTATAAATTTATCCTTAAACTATTTTAGATTTACAAAAAAAAAAGTGTATAATTAAATTTTTATATGAAGTTCATGGGTTAAAATAAAATTTTACCCTTTCATTAAATCTTTTTATATTTTAAATTTTGTAAAAAAAATATATAAATTTTATGAATTTAAATTTTTTAAATAAAATATATAAATATTTTCCAACTTGTTAAAAAAACAAATATATAATAAGGATAATTTGGTCAAATATACATTCCAATAATCTTTTATTCCTTTAACCAAACACAGTAATCTTACATTCCTGTTAAACCAACCAAACACAAAATACAACATTCCCAGTAATCCTATTCTCTGATAATCTTTTATTCCCACTGGTAATCTTACATTCCGTGAACCAAACGCACCCTAAGGGTAAGTCCCTTCTCACCGTGATTTTTAAACTTGCTTGGGGATGTCACATTTATAACATCTGGAAGGAGAGAAATCGTAGGCTCTTCAGGGGTACATTTCGCTCGATTGATGCTGTGTTACAGGTATAAAGGAGATGATTCAGATTCGACCCAGGGGATGAAAAATTACTAAGCTCGACTCTGTAAATGCTCGTCTTTGTGAGGTTTCTTTTTTATTATCGGAGACTCAATTATATTTTTTATTTTTATTCATATGTAAAAAGATGGCCTATTCTTCTCCATAGATTGATCAATATTGACCCTTTACAGTTATGAATGCAACCTTTAGCAGCCTTTACCTAATCCCACCGCCATTTTTTTCCACCAACTCTCCCAACTTGGTAGTCGATAACAAACCTATGGAACAGTAAACTGAAAACATGTTTGTATTTACATGTCGAGGGTTAACTTTGAAAAAAAAATCATTTAACTATGGGTTAAAAAGGATTAAATTGAATTATTAATGTTTAGGAGAGCCTAAAAAAAGATAATTATACCATTTAACCAGTGTATTAAAATGAGTGATTTTAAATCTAGAAGAAAAACACAATATATTTAATCAAGCTCGTAATTATATATTACATTATCACTTCATGGGAAATGTTGGTATCTCTTAAGCTATGAGTACATCAGGCTGAATTCGTATTTACAGAGATAGGGGTGTGCAAAAGGTCGGTTTAAAAATAAATCGTACATATTTAACCGGATATTTTGGTTTAATCGGTTTGAAAGTGAGAGATCAGAACAAAAGAAGACATATAATTAAGCAACAGAAGATGAAAATGCTTAATCTGCTCAGTGACTTATCAGCTTGCATTATGTGCCTTCTGATCCTAGGGCTAGGGCTCCCAGCAAAATTGTGGGTATTCGGATGGGAATATAAGTTTGTAGCCGAATCTCCGGATACCCGTGCGTGTACCATTTCACCGACAAACCGCATCACCGGATCGACTACACTCATTGTCGTGCCTCCGGGACTAAGCATAGGCGAAGACGGATAGTCGTACACTTGCCGTTGATACGAGTAACCGTGGCGATTGTGATGTATTTGATGTGCAAATTGTGGAGTACTTGGAGTATTAGGTGTTCTTGGTGTGCCAAGATCAGGACCGAGAGGTCTCTTTGGGATGACTATGCCGAGTTGGGGAGCCTTGCTTTTCGATGCCTTGCTTGTCCGGCCTCGACCGTAAAGCGGCACAAGCGTCGAATCGGAAACTTCGGCCTTGCATACAGGGCATTGTGGCGGCTTCTGGTCTTGGTTTTCGGTGGAGTTGGACTGAAATTGAAGCCATTTGTACATGCAGGGCCAGCAATATATGTGACCGCATAGCGTCACTACAGGATCATGCACAGTATCGAGGCAGATGTTGCAGTCGAAACCGGCCGAGGAATTATCATCAGGATCCGTGATTGCTTCCGGCGACGTCATCCACTTCTCCATCGATCTTTTACCTTCTAGTAAACGGTTTTGAACTCCGGCTTCCCCGACGTACTGCTCGATGGCCATGATCTACAGTCAAAATCTGCAATATGTGTGGAAAGGAAATCAGATTAGAATCATAAGAACATAATCGCCTCAACTGAAAGTATCATATATCTTATGATTAATGTCTCATGTCGAACGCCCCGGAGGTTGTTCCGATGTTGGCTCTCATTTAGCTTTTGCTCAACGCTCAACTCGTGTACATACCGACTTGAACATCGGAGAGCCAATAAAGGAACAATGTCCGACCTCGATTAACGAAGAACTTGTAAAAAATAAATTATTATTAGACTTTTCTTCGAGTAGGTGGTGGTATTTAGAAAATCTAGCCTAGTGCATAAATTCTTGAAACACATGCCTAACTTAGTTGACTTAAATGATAAGTTTTAATAGAATATTTTCATGGAAAGCACAACAACCAAGCATATCATATCAAGTTGACGGCTCAGATTTTCGTGGATATATCTAAACATAACAAACATGCAACTCTATATGATGTACTAAGGCTTTGAATTTTCTCTATTTGGCTGCTACAAATTGTGTAATCGATTTTCTTCATTGTTTAATTCAAAAATTTGATCTCACTTGTAAATCCATTCTCTCATTTTTAATTTTTATTTGAATCAACTCGAATTATTAAGTATTAACAAATCAATTCAATAAAATTAACGATTCAATTAACGCACAAGTTTTGAAATTAAGTGTTTACAATGAAAACAAAAATTATATAAGTTAAAAGACCATTTCATGTTCTTATATATATAAGTTAAAAATTATATTTCAATTTTTGTTACTCATACCGGATCGTAAAACAAACAAACAAGAATAAACAAAATTTCCTTCGGTTTTTGCAGATCAAAAGCAATTGAGATTAGAAAATTCAGAAAAAGAAACGAAAGCAGAGAAGATCATCAGCAGCAGAGCAACAATTTTCCTAAAGCTATTGAGATTTGATCAAACAAGCTTAAAGAAGACTCGGAAATCAATCACGATACAGAAATCAACCAGAAAAAACAAAAAACCTTCGAAAATTCAAGAACAAATCATACTCGAAAAACAAAACAGAATCAAATCACGGTAACATACCAGCTGGTTTTGAGTAACAAGAGAGCAGATTTTTTGGATTTTCTTTCCTCAGAGGAGAATCTGATTAACTTGATTGAAAGCTTAATGGAAAAAATAAACGAGAGAATCTATGGAGAGGAAAGAGCGGCTCTGCCTTTATATAGAGACGAGCAACAAAAAAACGCTTCAAAATATTAAAATAAAATAATGATTTATGTTAGATTATATTTATAAATAAGCTGATGTCCACTCATTAACTCGCATTAGTACTTCAAAAAATATCTTTTTGCTCAAATAATAAAATAAATATTATTTGTTTTTATTTAATTTCATCAAAATCTTCTAGAGAATTTTTTTTACCTCTTTTAGATGTATACAAAGTATCATTCATTATATCATCATTCTCTGACCCTTGATGATTATTTTGACAGAAGCGTTAGAATAAAGTAGTGTAAAATTTTAAAATCATCCTATAAATATCATAATCGTAAACTACACTAAATATCATGGTGCTTTAGGTGTCCACTGAACTTTGATTTTCGTTTTAATTATATCACTGGGCGTTAGATCGTCAACAGTCAGATAAAAACGATATTATTTGGTGAAGTGTCTACGTCGATGGCCGTCAGTCACGTCCGTAGCCATCAGGCACATCATCGTTCCACTAACGATTTAACGGTCTAGTGGTGTAATTGAAATGAAAATCAAAAATCAATGTTGTAATTGACGAAATTAAAAGTTTAATGATATAAATAATATAAAGTTTAGAGTTCGATGATATCTAAGGTGGTTTACCCATTTCATAAATACCATAGACTTGGGTCTAGATTAAATCCCACTAAGCACAAGTTATTTAATTTTAGTGGTAAATTTGTCTTTTCAAGTAATCTAAAACACTCTCAATCATAACATCTTGCCATATGTCCTCGATAGAATTTGAGACCTAAAATCCTACAAATACTTTTCAACATCGGTTCTCTTTTAAAATATTAAATTAATAATTTTTTAAGTTTAATTAAGGATAAAGTAAAAAAATAATCCCGACTATAGGATATTACTTTATTAAGTACATTGATTATTAAAAGTTATAAAATAATCTTCTGACTATATAATATTATTTTATTAAGTCGTTTAACTATTAAAAGTTACAAAATAGTCATCTGACTATTCATTATGTTCCAAATTCGTCATTTTCCGTTAAAAATTGACGGTTGTTTAAGATGGGCGTTAACATGATGACTGACATATATAGTCGTTTGAGATTTTGAGATCATATTTTATTATATCACAGTCAATAGGTTAACGTTCAGCTCAGAATAATATCTATTTTTAACGGAAAATGACGAGTTTGGTGCATAGTGAATAGTCTGATGATCATTTTGTAACTTTTAATACGACGAGTGACTCAACAGAGCAACACTCTATAATTAGATAACCATTTTATAACTTTTAATAGTCGATGGACTTAACAAAATAGTATTCTATAGTCGGGGACCATTTGTGTACTTTACCAAATAACAATTTTAAAAAGTTATAAACTTTATTTTTGTAATTATTATTATTATTAAAACTCAAATACTTTTCAACATCGCTTCTCTTTTTACTTCTCTAGAAGAAATTTAAGTGTGTTTTTCATTTGTTTTTATTAAGAACAGATTAATCAGTCAAAATTTTGACTGGGAACTTTCCTTTGTCTATGCCTTCCCCCAGTTGATGCATTTTCAAAAGAAGGAAAAGACCATTTACCCTTAATTTGGCATATATTTATATAACTTTTATACATAAAATTTAATCATATTAAGAAATTTTTGTTAAGAATATTTCTTAGTCATTAATAGTACACACTCTATATATACAATTATTCAAATCCGAATTCTCTAGAATACAATATTTTTTTATTATTGATATTATTAAATAAATTTAATATATTATCTTTCTTTCTTTTTTTTTTGAATACAAAGCTGGCCTAGAGCCAATATCACAACTATTCCACCTCAACAAATACTCCATACAGCCTCCGGTATATCTTCATAGAGAACAAAGTCCCTGTCATTCGTCCAAGCCATACGTGCTAGTTCAGCCGCGGTCCTGTTCGCTTCCCGTGGTGCAAAATGAAAATCCAGCTGCCAATCACGCGTGCACAACGCTTGAACGTGCGCCAGCATCGGCGAACAGCACCCCTTATTAGAATTTTTTTATTATTATAGAAATTGGAGGTCTCATTAAAAACTCTATTCATATTCGTCCACATACAAAGAAATATGTCAACGAAAATTGGAAGGAAAAAATAGTACCTCATAGTTTATTAATAATGATACCCAATACATATGAAAATACGGAATATCCTCATATGGTGAAATACGTCATCACAACAAATCAGAAACACCTAAAACTCTCACATTCTCAATAAAAAAATGCCATCGACAATCATCCTATTTCTAAGTTACACCTCCAGTAAAATAATAAAAAACAACGCAAAAGAACATAACACAAAAGAAAACCAACACCTGCAACCATTTAAACTAAATCAAAACCCCTATTGAAGAAACGCGATCTAATGAATATCGACTTCGTCAGAGACCCAAGAATTTAATTTGAATGAGGCTCTATTCGACCCCTTTGAAGCATCTCTATAAGTTCCTTATTATCGCTTTCAGCAATAAGTTGACGGATATTCCAATCCATTGCTATACATAGACCCAAATACATTCCCCATAATTCAGCATCCACGACTTAAAGAATATCAAAATATTTTGATAAAGAATATACAACTATTCTTTAATTTAATATAATATAATATAATGACACATTTTAATATTAAAAGTTTATTATATTACAATAATATATTCTTTAATATAATATATTGTCACCTTTCAATAAAAGATGACTTAAAGACTTTTCCAAATTCCAATAAATTAATGAACATTATATTGACAAGTGGCATAAACTATTCACTTAATCAATTTGTTTTTGATATTTTCCACTAGTTTACTAATCAGTGGCCCATAATGAAAAATTATGTCAACGTCTCAATGATGGTTAAAAACATAGAAAAATTTTAATATTATGATCAAATAATAAAATGACAATCAAAACAAAACAAACATAAGTTTCCATTGGGTTAATTTATTTATTTATTTTTTAAATTTGAGATGATTATAATTTATTGGTAATGTATACATATTATATAAAAGTAGTTGTTCGAATCTAATTTTTTTTTAAAGAGAATATACTCATTATCATGAAGTAACAATTGCTTTTCTTTAATTGATTTATTAAGAAATCAATGATAAATGTATGTTTTATTACATAGAGCTAAAATATAAAAACTATATCTTCTTTAACGTTAGTTTTTTAAAATAATTTAAAATAAATTTAAAGTTATATCAGATTGATAAATCAATATTTAAATTACGTTAAAATAATATACCATAATACTAAAAGGTATTATTCAAATGGTAAGTAGTTTGATATTACTCAGGCAAGATTTCGGGTTTGAATCATTATGTATACAAAAAATCCTCATTTGGAGACTCACCCATCAAAATCAGGTGTGCGATGAGATCGGTTCAAATTAATCAGAACAAAACTTTAAAACTCGAGATAACAAAAATACATACAATAATGATTTAATATTCATATAAAATGAAACAAGAGGCGAAGTTGAATTCAACTAGTGATTTTCTCTAGAAGGATTTAATTTGAATAAAAAAACTAAAATTTGGTACAATAATTTAGGCACTGTGTAAGTAATGGGTACGAAATTTTAGAAGGCGGAGAGATGTTTATCAAGCGAGTTAATTGCAATTTAATAAGTGTTTGACTTGTGTTCGATAAAATATTTTATTGTTTGACTGAATTTGTTTGCTCGTTAAGCTTATTAAAATTGTGCTCGACTCGTGCTCATTAAAAAAAATTGATGCTCAGCTCAACTCGTACTCGTTAAAAAAAATTGATGTTCGACTCGACTCGACTCGTTGTTTATTAAACTCGACTCGTTGCTCGTTAAACTCACTAAAAAATTACTTTATTTTTTAACTAAAAATAAATTTAATAATACCATATGAAGCTTAATATTAATATAAATTAACAAATTTAACAAAAAAAAATCAAAAGAGTGTATAAAGCACTCTCACAGTCTAAATTTTAAATTAACAATCCACAAATACACTAAACTAACATATTAGAACTAATGTAACAATCTACAAATTCACCAAACTAAATCCACAAAGTCACCAAACTAACATATTAAATCTACATTAACAATCTACAAATACATCAAACTAACATATTAAAAGTATTCTTAATCAATTAATAAGCTTAATCTTAAATAGTCTTATTTCATTCTTTCTCTTCACTCCATAGAGAGTTCGACACCAATCTCCACTACAAAAAAATATTTACACGTATATAGAGATAATGAAGTCCTATAAGACTCAATCACGCGGCTCTCAACACTAAATGTAGCCTCAAAATCTACAGTTACTATCGGAATTGCTAAGACATCAATAGCCAATCTTGACAAAATATAAAACTTCAAAGATTGATCCTTCCACCAACTTATAGGTTCAAAGTGGTCACCTTTATCTTTACTTATCCACTTATCCATCCTCAAGATACAAATAAAATAATTTTTCCCTTTATAAAATTATTAAATAATATAAAATAATTTTTCCTAGCACCCAACCCCATTGACCCGTGTCTCAGAACCGCCGCCGAAAGTCGGTTTTCGAGTGTTTTCTTTTTCCATTTTCTTCCATAAGTCATTGCCGTTTCTTTTTAAAATTCCTACCTTTCATGGATTACGACATTATTGAACATTAAATTAAACTATTTAAATAAAATAAGAAGAATGACGAGATAGGTAAACTAACCTGTCATCGCTGTCAAATTAGGGATAAAACTGAGATTCAATGCTTTGTGATTTCTAGATTTGAAATTTCAACGATGAAAGATAAGAAAAAGTGTGAGGAGGCGCAGGAGAGGGGTGAAGACTGAACTGAAGCGTTAATTAGGATTAAGGTTGGGTTGGGTTGGGCTAGGTTTGTTTTGTTTGTATTAAAAAATATGATCAATTAATAATATTTTATTATTTTTAAAAAAATTAATAGATTAGTTAATTTATATTTTTTAAAAATTAATTTATTATTTATTAATAAATTAATAATTATTATTTAGATTTATTTTTTTCAATGAAATAAATTTAAAGTAATTATTAAAAAATAATTTTGAAAAATTAAAGAATTACTCGCGAACTTATCGAGTCGAGTTAGACTTTATCCAATTATCAAATTTTGATTGAGTCGAGTTTAAACAATTCAACTCAACTCGTTAAACACCGCTAAGCTCCACCCGAGTGTTTGATGGCCTGAACGCATTAAACTGTGCGTTGCCACTTGGCGTTTAATAATATTAAATTCTAGAACCTTCATGATACAAAAATTTGGATTATTACTCTATCACACCTTGTAGATTTAATTGTTAAAATCTGATACTTATAAGAAGAATAAAATATCTTTTCATATTTAGATCAGTTTTATTGAGGTTAATACAAATTTAAACTAAAGATTCGAGTTTTTGATTTTTATAATTAAATCAAGTTATATCGAATTCAGATTCGAGCTTCGGATCTTATTTTTTCGCATTGGATCAAAATTTGGCCTCGGAAGAAATGATGAGATCTTGCATCATACAACACTGTGGTATGTTTATATCTAATCCAATTAGCAAATACAATGTCCACAATATGAGTTCAAAAATTGTACATGTTACACAAATGGAATCTGAAAAAAAAATGTCAGTTAATGGTAGCTGCCTTGAGTTGTTCCACAAAGGGGTTCAAAAGTTCTTGAACAACCCCTTCGGGTGGTGGCGGCAGCGCTGCCTGCCCGGGATGGTATTTCCAGAAACCGTAATCATGAATCACCTCATAAGAGTGGCCGGACTGGAAGTCGGAGCGTTGAGCGAACCGAACCTTTTCTTCCTTTCGATTCTTTGGAGAACTCGTAGACGTGGCGGTTTCGGTTTTGTTGTCTCCTTGGAAGACCTGACCAAATCCATACACCATCAAGACATGAACACATCACGGTTTACACTAACATCCCAAAGCATATTTTGTTCTTACTTTTGAGGGCAGAAAGGATGATCGAACTTGGGAAGAGGCCTAGCATGGGGAACCATTGTCCTTCTCAGTTGCTTCAATGCCTTCTCTTCCTCGATCTGGCAATGGAGTTCCATAACATTATGTTTTAACTCTCAACATCATGCTAAATCGAGAACTCGAATTGACAACACAAGTTTAGGACAAAGACTAGATGTGCATACCATTCTAGCAGCCTCACTCTCCTCTCTGTATCTCTTGTAAATCATTTCCTTCTCTTTAATCTGTTAGAACAAAAAACAAAATCATTAATTGAATGGAAATATAATACACTTCACAAGTGAGAGAGAAGGACTAGAATTTACTTTTTGATCGAATTCTGCTCTCTCCACTGCTCTATGATTGACATGGAGGTCAAATTCTTGCACTTGTGTTAGGGGCTTGCGAGCTTTTTCTGGAACTGGAATTGGATCCCTGCATAAGATTGCAAGAAAAGAGAAAGGATTGTTAGAGCATCAAGCTGACAACAACGACAAGGTATAAAATGATGCTTGCACTTGTGGATGAATAATTACTCTTTTAGAACCGGCTGAGCCTTGAAGACCCTCATCAGAGCTTCTTCTTTCTCCTTTCTCTTTCTTTCTTCCATCTCTCTTTTCATCTCCTCCTCGTGCCTCACCAGACTCTCCAATTGGAAGGGTTCTGGTTTTGTACATTGCTTCGGGTCGGGTTTCGGAGGAATCTGCATCAGAAAAAACACCACATTAAAACCATCAGTAACCCATGCTTGACTATAAACATTAAAATGAAAGCATTAAATTAACATACCACAGGGTAGTCAGTGGTGTATGGATATGGATTAGCCTTCGGGACTCTGATTCTTTCCTCTTCAAACTGCTTCTCTATAACTTCCATCACAAACTTCTGTTCTTTTTCAGCTCCTCTTTCCTGAAGTCAGAACATTTACGACTCGATAAAATACTGAACTCTACATATCTTTTCCTGGTCTTGTACCATTCATGAAGAACATAAGAAATTAAATGTACCTCTGTGTGGAGATGGAATGGATTGGGAATGGTTTTTCTTGGAATTGGATCATGGCCAGATTCTGAATTCAGAGAAAGCTGTAAAAGGAACAAACATGTTCTCTTAAAATTTATATACTCAAGAATCAGTTGTGTAATATAACTAGTTGGTGCATTTGTACAAGTACCTCGTCAAATAAATCAAAAACTGATGCTTGTGGTGGTATCCTCTCATGTGTTGCAAAATGGAACTCTTGAGGTATAGTCACCTGTTTTTTTGCATTACAGAAGATTCCCCATTCTCCTTTGCTCTCAAAAATCTACACAAGGCAACTAGAGTTACTTTCACAAGGGATGGTTACCATATTGTGTAATGCAGACATGACATGATGGAGAAGGGTACCTTTTTATTCAATGGTCTTGCTTTAAATTTAGGTGCTTTTTCAAGTTCCTCTTGCTCGAGTTCAATAGAACTTTTGACCTTTGTAGGCCTTGCCCTCAGAGAAGTTTGAAGCACAGGGGTTTTAGGTTCTGTGAGATGAGGTTTCCATTGATTATTCTGTTACAGGGAAAAAGATAGAGAAGGTAAGGCAAGCTATTCAAGGTTCCAAATGAAAAGTGAATCAAATATATGGCGGGTATTCCCCGAACCTGACGGGACACTTCTGTTGAAGCTACTGAAGAGGTCTCTGCATTCTTAGTTGCTCTAGCCATTGTCTCCAAATGAAATTCCTGAAACAGGGCAATTTTTTTAGTCTGATGCCAAGTTTTGTCTTCATTTCCATCTCATACCATCACTAATATACTTGGCCTAGTTTACCTGAAATTCCGGAGGCTTTGGAGTACTTTTTGGTATTGAGGGTAGTGGTGGAGCTTCAAAAATCTGCATCGAAGAGAAAATTGGACAACAAATTAAAGAATGGAGAAAAATCTTGATCAGTAAAGAACAGAGAGGGATCAGTTTGATACACATAAACCAGATATAAGCAATACCTTCTTGTTCAATGGTCTTGCTCTGAACTTCGGAATTTTAGCCATCATTTCTTCCTCTAGCTCTGCAGTGCTCTTCACTCTAACTGGGCGCATTCTCTGTGCTGTTTCGAATTCAGGCTCTTTAGGCCTTGTCAATTTCAGCGGTGGCATCTGGATAGTGACAGCATTATTATCCTGATTAGTTAGAAGGAATTTAGTGAAAGAATAAAGGAAACAAGGACGTGCTAGGAACCGAATCCTTGTTGGAGCCAAAATGAAGCGATTCTGTTTATTTACATTTGATGATGAACTGTGAGGGAGTGACAAATCTCTGGTAGATGATTGGAACTTTTTCATCATTTCTGCCATTGAAACAAGCGGTGCTGCTTGTTCTCGAACATAAATCTTCAAGGAAAGCACAAACGAAGTTTCAATATTGATTCACAATTGTTAGTGAAAATATGCAAGACGGAACTTAGCACAGAGAAACAAACCTTTCTATCCAATTTCCCAACAGTTTTAGCAGTAGAAGAGCTCATGTTGGAACTACCACCGGTAAGACCAAGCTTTGACTTGTGGAGCAAGTTATGGGGTTTCACATTTAGGATCTGAGGTGCAGGGGGAAGAAACAAATAGACAAACGTTCAGATAAAAGTTACAAATAATAGTAGATAACACATGCAAAGGGGAGGAAGCGTATAAGCACCTGTCTAGATCTTCCTTCATCTAGTTTCTGACGTTTAATGGCTTGGTTTTCTAGAGCCAGATTAGGAGTTCCAGCATTTCTGGTTTTCGGCTTCAACGCTGACGGGTTCCTTATCATACTAGCTATCTTTTTAGCTGTCTGATGCTTCTTATCGCTCACCAGTTTTTTCTGAGAAACCATCAATGGTTTAGGAGTGCAAGCTTCAGTTTCTACTTGCACAGAGGATTCGCTCTTCTCTTCATCACCGGGAACATTTAAATTCGTTTTTTCACTCAGGACACTGAAAATCCAATAGAAAGGAACCAAAGACATGACAATGAGAATCAAAGTATTCGTTAACTCAATTAATGTTGGAAACAAAGTTCAAACCCTTAAGAACAAACCTTCTATTTTCTTTAGCGCACATAGTCCCAATGTTTTCCTTGTCTTTATCATCACCATTAACAATCTGCAAAGCATTTAAATCATGTGAATACATGATGAAAACTAATCAATAACCAAAATGAATGAAAAACAAAAATTCCACTAATCACCTCAGTGACCATTTGATTGTATTCAACCATTGCCTCAGCTGGTTTAACTTCATCCTTTACTTTACCAGGCACTAGCTCGTCTTGAATCTTATCTTCTAAGTTACTGTTAGGAGCTGTTGCATCCGATGATTCCGAATTCTGCAACAATAATATATATATATATATATATTCATCATGATTGAAATGAGAGAAATTGCTGCATGACATAATGAAATTTGGCAAGGGTATATATTTAAGTAATTCGAACCTTCTGCATTTGATCTTCTTCACTAAAATTGCAGAGACTCTCCACATGAACGGATCTACTACCAGCCTTGATTCTATCCATAAAAGCTGCATTATGATTGAAAAAAGAATGAAATGAAAATCTCCACCTTGTTCCCTTATTAACAATGCAACAGTTATACTCTATTAAGTATAATTTTTAATATCATTGAAAACTAGCCTAATTCGGTTAAGCATAATTCATTTAACTAAATATCTTGAGAAAAAAGGTTATTTTTAAATTACATCACAATTAAAATTCAGATCTAAGCAACTAACTCGAGCCCTAGAATTCTCCAAATATTAATTCAGTTACAGACAATTAAAGATCAATCAAGTTAAAATCGAAAGTAACTAATACCTAAATCAAAACTCTGAAAAATCCAAAAAACAAATGAAGAACCACTGCTCAACGATACCGTAACAGAGATAAAGAATAATTCAAAAGAAAGAAATACGGGGGAGAGAGAACATACGAGAAGGAGCGTAGGTCAAGGCGGTTTCAAACCAGAGCTCGGCAGTGCGCGCTTCATCTTCGGACTCTCCTCTGATGAAATCAAAGAAACACGGCGCCGAGAATTCATATAACTCGTCGATCACCGTTGCCGTCGTAATGCTTGATCCGTCCATCAGGTTCGGGGAGGGGGTTAAAGGAATTTTTCTTCCGTCTCCGATTATGGAATTGTTGGGAATTTGTTATGGTAGTAATAAAAATTAAAGATGGGAGAGCGAGCAACGGTCGATTATTTTTTTATTTTTGAATTTTGGGGAAGGTGTTCTAACGGTCGGGTTCTGTGACCAATTTGGTTACATGTAAAATCTAATGAGGTGTGTTTCTAACGGCTACTTTCGCACGCTCCAAAGGCTGTAGTTTCATTTTCCTTTGGCAAAAATGCATCAGAGGTACCTGTACTTTCGGAATAAACCAATGTGGCCCTCGTATGATTTTTCTGTCTCAATGTGGCCCTTCAACTTAGAAAACAAATCTAATGTGGTCTTTTGACCAACATTTTCCATCGTGGATTGTTACGGTGCTGACGTGGTGGTCAACGATAGATTGTCATGTTTGAGTTACCAATTTAACTCATCTGTCATGTCATCCACCATATTATCAACCACCATAAATTGTCACGTCAGCATGAATCACCACATCATCATCATGAACTGACACGTCAGCACTGTAACGAATAACGACAAAAAACGTTGGTCAAATGGTCACATTGGATTTATTTTCTGAGTTAGAGGGTCACATTGAGAGAAAAAATAATACAATGGCCACATTAATTTTTTTAAAAGTACAAGGACCTATGATGATTTTTACCTTTTTCATTTTATTTATTTTTTATTTGATACACCGTGGGACTGAAAAGACATGCGTCTTTTTTAAGGAAATCGCCAAACTTCAAGTTAATTCAGATTTAAATTCTTTTAAATTACTTTTTAGATTGTTTTTTAAAATCCAATTTTTATTTTGAATTAATTTGAGATCTAAGGGTCCAAAGCATATAACCCGAAGAACGAGACGAGAAATAAATCTGACACTTTTTATGTTCGTGTTTAAATAAAATGTGTTTAAATGGTCAAATGCATATATTTTCATTCCAAGTAGAAGAACATACGTTTTTTGGTGTCTAAATGAAAGGAATTTACAACAAAAGAATGATTTGGAGTCTAATTTCTTTGCTTTTTAACAAAAAGTGTACATGCATAGTCACGGTTAACGGTGGTTGGTCTCGAGTTGTTTCCCAAGGGGGGGGGGGGTTCAAAAGTCCTTGAACAGCCCCACCAGTGACTGCCTGACTCAAATCACCTGAAACCGAAATCATCTCATAGGAGTGGCCGGACTGGAAGTTGGTGTGTCAGCGAACTGATCGTTTTCTTCCTTTCTATTCTTTCGAGAACTGGTAGATGTGGTGATTTCGGTTTAGTTGTTTCCTTGGAAGACCTGGCCAAATCATACACCATCAACACACGAATATACGAACGTCTCCGAGTGAATCATTAATGTATCAACTCAAACACACTAGTACTGCGATAGACGTACAAGAACACGGTACGATACACTAATTGCCAAGTAATTTTCTTACTTTTGAGGGCAGAAAGGATGATCAAACTTTGGAACAGGCCTAGCATGGGGAACCGTTGTCCTCCTTAGCTGCTTCAATTCTTTCTCTGCCTCAATCTGGCAATAGAGTTTTGGAACATCATGTTTTAATTCTCACAAGTCTAGGACAAAGAGGAAATGTGCATACCATTCGAGCAGCCTTGACGTCCTCTTTGTATCTCTTGTAAATCATTTCTTTCTCGTTAATCTGTAAAAAAAGATTCATTATAGGAGTGCTGATTGAATGGAAATCTTCCACGAGTGAGAAACTAAAATTTAATTTTTGATCGAATTCGGCTCTGTCAACTGCTCTATGATTGACTTGGAGGTCGAATTCTTGCACTTGTATTAGAGGCTTGCGAACTTTTTCAGGAACAAGAATGGGATCCCTGCATATAAGAAAGGTACGATTGCATCGTACTGACAACCGGATGTATTGTCCTCTTCAAGTGTCGTTACCAAAACCAAGATAAAAATTGGATGAATCTTACTCTTTTAGAACCGGCTGAGCCTTGAAGACCCTCATCTGAGATTCTTCTTTCTCCTTTTTCTTTCTTTCTTCCATCTCCTCTTCGTGACTCACCAGACTCTCCGATTGGAAGGGTTCTGGTTTCGTACACTGCTTTGGTTCGGGTTTCGGAGGGATCTAAGTAAGAAAAACATACGTTTAAACCCTCAGCAACACATGGTCAACTCATTAAAATGAAAGAACAAAGAATTTAACATACCACAGGATAGTCGGTGGTGTATGGATATGGGTTAGCTTTGGGGACCCTGGCTCTCTCCTCATCTAACTGCTTCTCTATAATCTCCATCATGAACTTCTGTTCTTTTCTAGAGCCTCTTTCCTGAAGATCATTCAAGACTCGATAAAATACTGAACTCTATATATATCTTTCCAGGTATTATACCATTAAAAAAGGAATTTTACCTCTGTGTGGAGATGGAATGGATTCGGAACGGTGTTTCTTGGAATGAGATCATGGCTAGATTCTTAATTCAGAGAAAGTTGTGAAAGGAACAAACATGTAAAGAGTGTTTCTCTCAAAATCCATTTGTATGATGACTAGCTGGTGCACTAGTATAATTACCTTATCAAATAAATCAAAAACTGCTACAGGTGGTGGTATCCTTTCATGTGTTGCAAAATGGAATTCTTCAGGTATAGTCAGCTGTTTCTTTGCATTACCGTAGCTTCCCAGTTCTCCTTTGCTCTAGAATATCTACACAAGGCAACAACTAGAGTTACTTTCTCATGTAAGGACGGTGGTTATCTGCTGCTGTATTATACAATGGAGAATAGAAATGTTGGAGAAAGTACCTTTTTATTCAATGGCCTTGCTTTAAATTTAGGTGCCTTTTCAAGTTCCTCCCGCTCAAGTTCAATAGAACTTTTGGCCTTTGGAGGCTTTGTCCTCAAAGATGTTTAAAGCACAGGGGATTTAGGTTCTGTGAGATGAGGTTTCCACTGATTATTCAGTTGCAGGGAAAAAGAGAGAAGTAAGTGAGCTATTCAAGGTTCCTAACGAAAATGAATCAAATATATGGGATATAGTTCTCTGAACCTGGCGAGACACTTCTGTTGAAGCTACTAAAGACATCTCCACATTCTTACTTGCTCTAGCCATTGTCTCCAAATGAAATTCCTGAAACAGGACAATTATTTTATTCTGATACTAAGAACAGTCTTCATTTTCATCCATACCACCACTCATATACTTAGCCTAGTTTACCTGAAATTCCGGAGGCTTTGAAGGTAGAGGTGAAGCTTAAAAAATCTGCACCAGAGATGAATATGAAAAACAAGTCAAAGAAAACTTACTGGAGAAAAATCTTAAGCAGTAAAGAACAAAGAAATATCAATTTGATACACATAAACCAGATGGTATAAGCATTAGACCTTCTTGTTCAACGGTCTCGCTTTGAACTTTGGAATTTTAGCCATCATTTCTTCCTCAAGCTCGGCAGTGCTCTTCACTGTAACTGGGCACACTCTCTGTGCCGTTTCAAATTCAGGTGCAGTAGGCCTTGTCAATTTGAGTGTTGGCAACTGTACAGTTGTAGCATTATCTCTATTAGTTGGAAGGAATTTGGTGAAAGAAAAAAGGAAACAAGGAGATGTTGGAGCCAAAATGATGTGATTCTGTTTATTTATATTTGACAAAGAACTGTGAGGAAGTGACAAATCTCTGGTACATGATTGGAATTTGTTCATCATTTCTGCCATTGAAATGAATGGTGCTGCTTGTTCTCGAACGTACACCTTCAAGGAAAAAACAAACCAAATTTCAATACTAGTTTACAATTTTTTTTTTGAAAGTAATACTAGTTAACAATTGTTTGTGAGAATATGGGATGGTGGAACTTATCACATTGAAAACAAACCTTTCTTTCTGATTTGCTAAAAGTTTTAGCTTCGGAGTTCAAGTTGGAACTCCCACCTGTAAGACCAAGTTTTGACTTGTGGGGCAATATGTGGGGCTTCACATTGAGAATCCGAGATTCAGAGAGGGAAAAAACAAAATTACAAAACTTAAAAGTTGCAAGAAGACAGTAGTTAAAACATGCAAAGGGGAAGGGAATATATAAGCACCTGTCTAGATCTTCCACCATCTAGTTTTTGACGTTTAACGGCTTGGTTTTCTAGACCCAACTTAGAAGTTCCAGCACTGCCGGTCTTTGGCTTCAACACTGACAGATTCCGTATATCACTGGCTATCTTTTTAGCTGTCTGATGCTTCTTGTCGCACGACAGTTTCTTCGGAGAATCCATCAATGGTTTAGGGGTGCAAGCTTCAGTTTGTACTTGCACAGTATATTTGCTTTTCTCTTCATCACAGGGAACATTTAAATGTGATTTTTCAGTTATGGAACTGAAAATTCAACGGAAAGGAACCAAAGACACGATAATGAGAATCAAAGTATCCATACAGAACTTGGTTAGTGTTGAATTTTATTTTTTCAGACACCCTATGAAACTAACCTTCCATTTTCTTGAGAACATACAGTCCCTATGTTCTCCTTATTTTTATCATCATTAGCAATCTGCATGAGAATACATGAAAACTAATCAATAACCAAAATGGATGAAAAACAAAAGGTCCACTAATAACCTAAGTAACAATCTGATTTATTTCAACCTTTGCCTCTGAGAGTTTAACTTCTTCCTTTACTTTATCAGGCACAAGCATGGCTTGGGGCTTATCTTCTGAATTACTGATAGAAGTAGTTGCATCCGATGATTCAGATGCCTGCAACAGTAAATATAAATATATATATATATATGATCGTGATTGAAATGAGAGAAGTTGCTTTATAAGATATTGAAAATTCAGTAAGGGCATGGGCATATATAAAAATAATATCATAGCACCAGCGGCTTAGTTAACTAGTAAAAGCATACAAGGTAATTTGTACCTTCTGCATTCGATCTTCTTCACTAAAAATGCAGACCCTCCACGTGAAAGGATCTACTAGCAGCCTTGATTCTATCCATAAAAGCTTCATTATGATAAAAAAGAAAAGCCAGAAGGAAATTAAAAATCTCCAGTTTTCTCCTCGATAAGAATGCAACAATGAGTGAAGGATGATTCGACTCTGTTAATTTAACGGTTAATACAGAGAAAGAAACACTAGTAAAGACTAATGAGAGAGAAAGAACATACGAGTAGGAGAGTAGCTTAAGGCGGTTTCGAACCAGAGCTCGGCATTACGCCTTTCTTCCTCCGATTCTCCTCTCATGAAATCGAAAAAGCACGGTGCCAGAACTCGAATGACTCGTCGATTGAGGCCGTTGTTGCCGTCGATTCATCCATCGGATTCCGAGACGGAAAGGCTTCTCACTGTGCTCGTGCAGTTGTTTGCGGGGAGGGATTGAAATTTGTAGAAAGTTCAGTGTCCGAATTTTGGAAATTTTGAAAATCTGTTACGGTCGTTAAATTTAGATAAATCGATTGGTTTTCTTTTTTGGCAATACAGAAATGACATCAAGGCTCAAACGAGCTGGGTACGATCGTTAGCCACTAGGGGTTCCACCTCTCTCGGGATCGCTCTATGCATGACAGCTCCAATTGGACAGCCTCTAGCCATGGCAGTCAGCTTATCCGCCACTTTGTTTGCTTCATGATAAATGTATATAACTTGACCTCCAGCCTATGTTGATAACTGTCGGGGATAAGAGATATAAATGCTCTACTATCATTTAATTGGACAGACCTATTGATGAAGTCAACAGCAATAACGTTGTCTGTTTCTACAACTATATTATTATTCTTGAAACTAAGGTCCCAAGCATGCAGGAGAACATCGTATATAGCCCATATTTCAGCATTCAAAGCCGAGCAAATACCAATGCTTCGTAAAAATCCAAAATTCCACTCCCTTGAGAGTCCCGAATAGCACCACTTACAGTAGCCATATTCTCTGGCCCTCCGACGGCCCGTCGGTGTCCGCCTTAACCCGGCCAGCAGTAGGACACCGCCAACAAGAAGCTTCCCTTCTGTATTGTCGATCCCTTTGGTAGGTTGCCTCAGATGCCACGATCTCATCCCGAAAACGAAGACTCTGAGCAATCAAGTCTTCATGCTTGTTGAAACCCGATTGAAATAGTACCATGCAACGTCGTTTTCAAATCTTCCAACAGAGGACAGCAAAAAGTTTCTCCCAGTGCATATCATTGATCGCAAGATCACCTAATCTCTTCAAATTTGTGAGGAACCATACTTCGGTGGGCATCGTCATGAAGTTTTGGAAATTTTCCGCCTTTATCAATCTTCTCCAAACATTTGAAGCGGCAGGACATCTCCGAAAAATGTGGACCATATCCTCCATCTCAATATGTGCAAAGAGTGCAGTGGCCATTCATGGTGAGGTGCCGACGCTGTCATTCTTCGTTCGTCATTAATCTACCATGTAAAGCTAGCCAAAGGATTGTTCTGATTCTTTGTGGGATCTTTAACTGCCAAACGACTCTCCACGGTTCAGTTGCTTCACTCTGCGTCGTTTGGGAGAGCACCACATACGCAGATTTCGTGGTGAACCCCTTAGAAGGATCCCAACGCCACCCGGGTTTGTCTTCACCAAGGTCTGGAACGGGTGGGTAAACAGCTGCGATCCTTTTGCACACAATTCGCTTGTAACAGCGTTCGAAATCCTATTCCAATCCCAACGGCTTGTATTTGTGACCATTGAGCAAACCGGAGTTGGTTGTGGATGGGAACCGAGCAAGCAGTGAGTGGCTAACGGCTAGGGGATGTCGAACCAATTGTCATACCAAAAGTCAGTCTCAAAGCCATTTCTAACATTCCAACTGATACTTTTTTGCATATCATCCCAGACACAGATTAGCCCTAGCCAAAGCCTTGAGCACCTCGGTCGTTTCAAAGTTACCGGAACTACACTATCCCATCGATATTTGTTCTTGATAACCTTGACCCACAGCTTGTCAACGTCTTCCACAAGTTGCATTCCTATTTTCATGAGGAACGCGTGACTTTGTCGGCCCATGTATTTAGTTTTATTAAGTTACTCGACTATTAAAAGTTATAAAATGATACTTCGACTATAAAATTTTATTTTGTTGAATCCCTCGACTATTAAAAGATACAAAATGGTCATTTAACTATTCATTCTATTTTTAACTCCTCTTTTTCTATTGAAAAATTGACAGTTGTTTAAATTGAATGTTAACATGATGACTGTAGATACAACAACTGTTTGAGATTTTAAGATCAAATTTTATCATATCACAATCAGTAGTTTAATATTCAGCTTAGAATATCATCAAATTATTAACAGAAAATGACAAGTTTGAAATATAAAAAATAGTCGAATGACCATTTAATAATTTTTAATAATCAATGAACTCAACAAACCAATACTCTATAATTGGATGATCATTTTATAACTTTTAATAATCAAGGGACTTAATAAAACAATATCTTATAATCGTGGACATGATTATTGTTCATTAGATAAGGGGTAAGACTTGGATAAAAAAAATTAGGAGTAAGTTTATATAAATTGATTTGGAGGTGACAAAGCAATTAGAAAAGTAGAAGATAAATAACGCATTTGACTATTCAACTTTCATTTTATTTCTATTTTAATTATTTAAATTTTTATATTTTATAACCCAATTATTAATTGTTTAATATCAACATCAAAAAATACGTTTAAGATTGTTTTCATTTATAAAATTAACTTAATATTTTATCCTTCATATGGTCAAGATCCTTCACCGTCATTCAACAGTCATTCACGATTATTTTAGAGGCTTTTTAATAAATCTACCAATAAAATTTAGGATAAATTACGCATTTAATACTTAAATTATAAATTTTAATATTTTTTAATACCTAAACTTTCAACCTTTTTAAAACCGTACCTAACATTTAGTTTTCATTTCATTTTTCTCCGATCCGACCCGACCCAAGAGTAATAATATAAATTTTTTAAATAAGATATGGATAATTGTTATAATACGATAATACCCTTTTTTTAATGAATTTTTTACTTAAATTTTTATTTTATATAGGATAGGGTCTAATCGAATTCATAGTCTGAAAATTTGAATCGAGTCGAATCAAAATCAGATTGAAGATATGTTTTTTCTTGGTCGAGTTAGATCGAACTTAAGTGGACGGTATATATATATATATTTTTGGAGAAAATCAACAGCCGGAAAAAAAAACGTCACAAAGAAAGGTCCTCAGCAAAACCCAAAGGCCGACCTCTAATTCCTTGCCTCGTCAACATGATTCATTGAATGAACCAGCAAAGAATAACAGAGCACACGATCGATCATAACACTAAATTTATCACACTAAAATTAAACCTCTAAGTTTACTTAAGAAACACATGATTTATTCCACTAAATCAATTAATAATAAATCCCTTCGGTTTAATATACCATCATCGATCATCAAACATCATAAATTTATTCTCATTGTTTAAATGCATAAACTTCAATAGTTGAAATTTCTTGTTCATTTTTAATTTATTTAACTGCTGGTTTCTACTGTTGAACCGTTTCCCAGGGTAGATTTTTTAATAATATGTGGATAAAACCATTGAGCTATACCCAAATCACCATTTTAGTCACCAAACTCTTAAAAGTTGGTACATAAAGCTCGAAACCAGTATAATCAAAAACCATAGAAGCAGCAACCAAATTCTAGCTTTTTTTTTAACTATCCTCCCTGTACTCTGGATTTTCTTTCAAAATAACGTGACCCTCCAGGATGGGTGAGAGGGGGATATACCTGCAAAAAGATGGGAGATCATTAGCCAAACCTGAGATCTCGGTTAAATCATGCAGCAGCATGCATACGACGAAGGGGGGCAACTTACTTTTCGGTAGCCAATTCTGCTCTATCACCAGCAGCAAGAAGAACCGGAGTGGAATGGGTTTGGAAGCCAGTGATAGTCTTGGGTCGACCAGCTTGCCCAACAACATCGACAGCTTGACCCACCCGGACGGGGACCGACAGAGGTTTGAGGTTTTCGTCGACAGTCATCAGCATCCTCGGCTGTAAAATATAGAAAACATTATTCGAAAATGAGAAAAACTGCATTGACAAACACACATACAGCGGAAAAGTAGCAAGACCAAAACCGACTACCGACCTGCATTGCCAAAACAATGAAGTAGAGAACGTAATGGTATTTCCCCAATACCATAGCTTTCATATCGAGACATGCATGCAGCATCGTAACCAAACCAGCAAGTGCAGTCCTGGAGTGGTCAAAGAGAAATTTTTGTAAGGTGAACCAAGATGGATAATTAAGTACATGATTTTGTTAAGCGCCACTTACGGTGAGAGTAAAAAGCGTTCAGAATGATACGGATTAAGGGTCAAAAGACCCTTCCCCAAATGTACTAAACCTTGAGCGATCCGCACCTGGACAAGCAAATGAACCTTAGTTGTCGCACAAAAAACATGGCATCATGAAAGAAACCATAAAGACTAGTACAAAGAAAAACATACACAAAATAGAAGGCTGGCATCCTTGTAGTAATAACTTGAAAGATTGCGAAGCATGCCAGCTATGCGAGCATTATTGGTTCCGGCACCTATTAAACCCAAGGAGATAACCGCAGCCTGTAGCATCCATACAAACAATTGAGTTAAGCTGATGGTAAAAACGACATAGAAAAAGAAGGGGGAAAATACCCTTTAATAGAATCCTCTTACCATAGCAACTTCTGAATCTGAATCATGACTCAGCCTGCTTAAAGTGTCCATCACATTAACCTGGATAATATGCACGTCAACCAATGAGATAACAAGAGAGATGAGAAGTATTGCAAGCCTAACTCTACAGCTTTCTTAACTAATATTTCTTGATCTTAAAAACTTTGGTTTAAGAACAGGGTCATTAATTTTAGTTGGCCTCTCAATTTTAGTCCACAATGACATATAGATCAATTGAATACCGTATAATTCATTTGCTATGATGAAAGCAAGTGGTGCCTTTAAGTCACCTTGAAAATGAGCAAACTATGTTGTTCAGCACTATTCTATGAGAATAATTTACCTTTGGGTTTGATATACAAAGAAGACCAAGAGCCAATGGAACTGCCCGTCGAATATTCTGCTCACCATACTGCAAAAGATGCTCTAGCGAACGAATTGACATGTCGAGACCCAGTTCTTCAGCCATTGCTACCATGGCGATTCCAAGCACAGCTGGACCCTGGTGGGTTTCGCCCTTTTCAAGATGCTGAGCACAATGACCCAGAAGGTTTTGGACCTGCATATGAAAAAGTTAAGCTAATATTAATGCCAATTCGAGTTTCCACAAGCATATTTATGAATCAAGAGCTTACCTTCAGAACATTCCCAGTTCCAGCATAAGCACAAGAAAGCAGTGTCATGTCACAGTATTTTCTTATTTTTTCATTAAACGTTTTTGAGACCTCTGCAGTGGCTTCCACGTTTTCCTGTTAGAGTGTTTGCAAAACAAGTTGGGATGAATAGATGCAAATTTGCATATATCAGACTACTCTTTCTCAGATTGAATTAAAAGATGCACAATCTAGGACCAAAAGAATATTTAATTAACCATAAGCTAAAAGCCCAAAATGTTTTGTACCTGCTTCCCCAAGTATAGAAGACCAAGAGCAAGAGGCAAAAACCGAGTGAGAGGCTCGCCCAATTCTGTCTCACTTCGGTCCATTAAAGCAAATATAATAGCCTGTGCAACCTCCTCGTTGCAGGACCCCACATATATAAAACCCAATGAAATAGCAGTAAATGCTATCACATCAAGGGGAGCTTTTGCATCATTAAGTATGGGAGTCAAGCTGCTACGGATCTGTAAATTAAAATTGGTAAATTTTCATTATAGCTAAACACTAAGTACTGAATTCAATAAAAAAATAGAAAATACCCAGCATTCATCACATAGAATATAATTGCAAATATCGTGAACTACAAGGTTCATTGACAGGAGAAAAAGAGAGATGTACACCTGCTCGTTTTGAGCACCAGCATATGCAATTCCCAAACCCATAATTGCACCAATTCGGACTGAAGAATCTTCTTTACTTATGTATTCACTCAATAGAGCCAGTGCCTGATAAAAGAAAATAAGACAAACATATGGTAAACATTATACACCGTGCCATGAACTAAGAGATGCAGAGGAGAAAAGAAGCTCACAGGATCGCAATCATTCTTAACACCACAGTTGACAATCCCAACTCCTAATAATGCTCCAGCAATCACATGGTTATCATTGCTATGGAAATACTTGTCAATCTGAGCAAGCCCAGAGTCGACATCCCACAATAGAATCATGCCCTGTTATGGGGAAGGCAAATATATATTTAAAATAGATTCCAAATAGAAACTGAATACCAGCTTATGAATACACACATTGGAGCAAAATTTAATAGGTAAACATACCAGGCTTGCTGCAGCACTGGTCTTCCCATGTTCTTTGTTTTTGAAAAGCCAATTTCCAGTCGAACCACCAATTGAAGAGTCTGCTGGTGCCGTCATTAGCTTATCCTGACCAAAACCTGCATTTACAAATGCATTGACGAATGTTGCAGCCAAGTTCTGTCTAGCTGAATCAACACTTGCACCAGCACTAGCACGGCCGTCAAGCAAGTGAGCCTGGCAAAACCCAAGCATGGAAGTCGTCAATTTCATGAAGAAAATTATCCAAAATAGGCAGTGCCAAAAAGAATCTCACTAAAAGCTGAGATAAATTCAAGCACAACACATCCAGTTAGGAAAGAACAAAAGTAAAATAGGGAGGGGGTCCCAGCCTCTGCCAGCCATTACATACAGCACCAGGTCATAACTACTACCTCAAAATGTTTAGCAAGTTTTGAAGTCCAAACCTTATAGATATCTTCTGGAGATTTAGGCTCCATAACCTCAATATCACGGGCAAGGGTGAGATAACTTTCACTTAATTTAGTATTGTTGATGATATCTTGTAAAGCCTCTCTGTCATCATCATCCGCAACCATCTCATCATCAAGCTCAAAAGTGATTCCCTGCAAAGAATAAATAAATAAGTAAAGCATAAAATGTCCCTATGTATCAAACGCATGCACATTCACTCCCATGCATACATGATTTGAAATCTAACAAGCCAATTTTGACCATGAAAAGTCAAGTGTACAGAATAAGGAGAAAAATATAAACCAAATAACATACTTGGCGACAAATTGTTACAGGAGCAATATAGCAAAGTAAGCCTGTGCACTTACATGTCGAGCAAGAATATAGCAAAATTGCATCTTCTTTAGCAGATTATCACAAGATGTAAACACCTGTCTCACATGCTGCAAAGCACACAATAAATTATTAGAAACAATAAAATACAAAAACCAATTCCATACCAACATCCCAAGAGGCCAAGACAGAGTTTCTCAGCAATGCAGCATGGCATGAAAGGAGAGAAACATAATATAAAACAAACCTGCAAGTTGTCAAGGGACAGTGCAATTTGAAGTGCACTTGCGAATTCCTCAAATTTCAGATATATCGTGTATGCAATATCCAAAACTAACATGTCATCCGGTCCAGGGAGGTATCTGCAAAAATATTGCAGCATAGAATGTCATCACAGGGAGGGCCAGAGAGCTCAAAATCCTTTGTCATGGGAACAATCATCAAACATTTTATAGTAAATTTTCGTTCAGCAATTTTATAGGTAAATTTTACAACATTATTATTTGTGATAAACAAGTAGTCCAAAGCTTTTAAACTCCATACCTAGCAGCACTGGTGAGGTATAGACAAGTTCTCTTGAAATTTGTTTTATCAACATGCTCAACTAAAAGATCAAGGTCCTCAACCTGCAGTTAGGCATAAGACACATGTTTCATGCTTGAGCAAGAGAAGGGAATTCAAAAAAGAAACAATGACAGAAAATGTCGTGGGGTACCTCCATCAGAAGATCAACAGCTTCAGGTTCAGCATTGTGCTGCATCAAAAGTACAGAAGTATTAGAAACAGGAAACCAATGCAATTTTTTAAAAGAAAATTTCTTCTGCAAAAAACCAAATGCGTGTTATGTTACATGTGACAAGGAGAGAGAGCTAAACCTTCATGTGAAAAGAAACAATTTGTTGTACAAGCTCCATTAGATCTTCAATTGGAGCCTCTTCACTCTACGCAGCAAAAGAAATACGATTCAAAACCAGATTGAACTCATAGAAACTATTATATGTCTAAAGATTCCTAAAGACTTATAACCTGCCGCTTGATATACTCTTGTGAAATTTCTCCGGCCAAGTTCCTGACAACAAATGATAAAGTGAGCGTCAACCTATAGTGGAACATGAAACTAACATACCAACCAATAAAAATTAAAGCAAAAGACCATAATCTAAAATTGTTCACAGTTTTGACCATATATAGCTAACAAAGAACTGGTGATAAAAAATTCCAGGGAAAAATGAGTAAATCAGTATATTATCAAGCTGGACAACACTCACCTCACATATTCGTGACCCCATGAACCAATGTCACCTTCTGAACCCAACAATCGGTACTTCAAACTCTCCTGTAGGATTGTCAAATAAAAACTAGAGCTCAAACTAAGCAGGGAATAAAGAAAAAAGAACAGATAATAGATATGTAATTCCACATTTAACAGTGTTCTAAAAAAAACTTGATAGCTACCCGCTCGCCCTCTGCAGACATTGTCAGAGCCAACACAGACAGGATATCAGACAGGTATTTCTGCAAACAAGTTAAAATAATTTAGTGATGCAGAATATATGGAGACAAAGGAAATATTAGACTTTAAGTAAACTGAAATTCCTATTTTTGAAAGTATGATAATTGTAATCTGAACTATGAAGGAATATAAGCATCTAAAGGCTTCTTCCTAAACCTAAATAATAAGCAATAATCAAGACAGCCCAAAAAAATTATATAAATTTCTATTTATCCAAAAACATGTATAAAAAAAACCAATTCACAGCACCCCTATAGAAAGCAATGCCTCCATCTAGATCATCCTTCCCAGCACTGCTTGGCCCAAATAGATTGCATTCATAAAAGATGTAATGGAAAAGAAAAAACAATAAATACCTTCAAATCAGAATCTGGCATTGTCTCGTAAAAAGCCTTTAGGGTTCCATAATGAGGACGGAGAAACTTCAATGGTTTCGGAACAGAAGTCATTGAGCTCGTTGAGGTGCGGATTTCATGCCTGCAAATGATGTCAAATCAAACCATATAAAGTAAGCTTCATTCAGTCATTACAAATAAACCTATCAATGGATACTCCCACTAACTGTAAAACCAATAAAGAAAGAAAAACTAATCAGATTCAGTCACCTCATGCTCTCGAGAGCCACTTTCTGGAGTCCGGGATCAGAATCTTGAACTCTCTCGACATATAACTCCAACTGTTGTTTCAAAGCCAAATCCTCCTCCGACTGCGTATTCCAGTTAAAAAAACACTAACTTAGAAAGAAAACGAAACTTTAAACAATAACTCAAATCCAGAACGGAGACTCACCAGATCCTCCTCCTCTTTCTTCTTTGGATCCTTGGCCGGAGCCTTCGGCTGGGAGGTGCCGGCGTCGTTTTTCGGATCCGACATCGTAAATTTAGGGTTGCTTTTCGGGTTATCGGGGAAAGGGCTTCGGAGAAAAGAACAGCAAATAATACGGGAGAATATATTTTACTATTATATATACCTTTTAAAATTTTAAATTAATTTCTCCCCAAGCAATCCAAGCTCTGTTTTTTAAACCGGTCCTTTTTCTTTTCACAAAAGCTGAAGGAGTACAGGTTATTCGGACCGGCCCCAACCGCACTTATGGGTTAAATGGTTTATCATTTTGAAGCCCGTTTAAAATATATGGATAGAAGCATTGGATCGATCTAGGCAACAAACTAGGCCCAAGAAAAAATCGGGTTTATTTTTCTGATGGTCCAATACTTATGGGTTAAATGAGTTATTTGAATTCGTCTCGGAAAAAAAATCAAATTCGAATTAACAATGAGAAATTTAAGTTGTTAAAGGAATCATTTTTGAATATACCAATGCTTGAATAGAGTAGAAAAGTTCGAGCTAGATCATATACGCCATTGAATTTTTTTGTCCTCCCGATTCTAAGGTTGAGTTCCGATTAATTTAGAATGATTTGCGTCAAACACCTGATTTTGATGGGTAAGTCTCCCAATAAGAATTTTTTGCATACACAATGAATCGAACTTGAAACCTGCTATTGAATTTTTTAGTGGAGAATTAAAATAAGTTCATGTTTAAAAAAAATGTATTCAAACTTAAACAAGTAAGCTCGAGACAATTCAAATTGTATCGTAAACTAAACTCAAATTTGAACAAGAAACTATGTTAATCTCTGTCTAAACTTTCAACATCAAATTTAAATCTTAGATTTTTATCAGTACAAGATAATTACAAGCTACTATTTATTCGAAAAATGTTCAATCATTTGATATTGAACATTTAAACACTCTTGTAAACGTCATGTTCGAACTCGAGATCTTTAAGAATAATAGTTATATCCTTAATCACTGAAATAACTTCATTCGTGTAATCAAAATTAAACTTATATATATCAATAATCAAATAAAATTAAAATTAACATAAAATATTAAAACAAAATGTAACATGCTCTGGAGTCCATGTTTGATGGTGTCAATGGTGAAAGGATAAATAAAAAAAATATGTAATCATAAAAAATGTCTCTAACGTTTGACTAAATATTTAATCAAACGTTAATAGTATTCTTTTAATATTGGGTAAACTACACGGGTGACCACCAAACTATGGTCATTAATCGATATTGCCACCGAATTATTTTTTGTCTCAATTCGACCACAAACTTTTTAATTGACTCAATCAGACCACTCTCCGTTAAAAAAAACGGAGAGTCCGACGTGGGCGTTAATTTGGTGACGTGTCCATTAATAAATTGGCATAATTATATAATTGGTCCTTAATATTTACATATTATAGCAATTTAGTCACTATTTTAATTTAATTAAATAATTTAACTATCTAATTAAAACATGACACGTGTCAATACATGATTGGAATGTTTAATTTATGAATTTTAAATTATTTAATTAATTGATTTTTTAACTAATCAGATGGTGACACGTGTCACCACCCTGATTGAAATGGAAAATTAAACAACAGAGTTGTGCCCAAGGAGTTTCAAACATGCATCCAAGGGGGAGAAAAGTCCCAAGCGCCCAAACCATTGGGCCAAAGCTCCCCAATGGTTCTAACTTACAACAATTTGTATTTAACTTGTACTGATAAACAAATTATTTAGTTAAATAAATTTCAGTTTGATTAATGGTTACAGAAAAAAAAATTCGGTTAATTTGATTCGGTTAATAATTTTCAAATAAATTTCGGTTCGATTAACGGTTAAGGAAAAAATAATTTATTTTATTCGGTTAATAATTTTCAAATAAATTTCGGTTCGATTAACGGTTAAAGAAAAAAAATATTTTATTCGGTTAATAATTTTGGGTGTGATTAACAGTCAAATAATTTCGGTTCGATTAATGGTTAAAGAAAAAAAATCGGTTAATAATTTTTAAATAAATTTCGGTTCGATTAACGGTCAAATAATTTCGGTTCGATTAATGTTAAAGAAAAAAATCGGTTACTAATTTTCAAATAAATTTCGGTTCAATTAACGGTCAAATAATTTCGGTTCGATTAATGTTAAAGAAAAAAATTTGTTAATAATTTTGAAATTAATTATTTTTTCCTTAACCGTTAATCGAACAAAAATTTATTTGAAAATTATTAACCGAATCGAATTAACCATTTTTTTCTGTAACCATTAATCGAACTGAAATTTATTTAAGCAAAAAATTTGATTAGAACCATTGGGGAGGTTTGGCCCAATGGTTTGGGCACTTGATTACTCTTCTCCCCCTTGGAAGCAGATTCGAAACTCTTTGGGCACAACTCAAATTGTTGTTTAATTTTCCATTTCAATCATGGTGGTAACACGTGTCACCACCTGATTGGTTAAAAAATCAATTAATTAAATAATTTAAAATTTATAAATAAAACCTTTCAATCATGTATTGATACGTGTCATGTTCTAATTGGATAGTTAAATTTATTTAATTAAATTAAAATAGTGACTAAATTGATAGAATATGTAAATATTAAGGGCCAATTATATAATTATGCCAATTTATTAACAGCCACGTCGGACTCTCCATTTTTTTAACGGAGAGTGGTCTGATTGAGTTAATTAAAAAGTTTGGTGGTAAGATCGCTTAATGACCATAGTTTGGTGGTAAGATCGCTTAATGACCATAGTTTGGTGGTCTCCCGCGTAGTTTACCCTTTAATATTATATAGTAAAAAATAAATAATTAGTAGATTAGAGTTCAAAAGAGTGAATATCGAAAGGTCAGCATCAGACATGTCAATTCGATACCCCAAAACGTTGGATTTTACGATACTTTCCATCCATGGATGGGTCCCCCTTGCCTTTTAGCCTTAAATCTCTCATAAACTTCATTTTAGCTAATATTTAATAGTTTAAATCTCTCATAATTAATTTATTTATATTTTTAATCAAAATATAGAGATTGCTATGAATGATTCTTTCGAATAGCGTATGTCGTAACCGTCTTTCGGTTGGGCCCCGGAATTGGGCTTCGACTTGGATTGATTGGGTTAGAGTCGCCACCGATTATTTAGTTAAAATAAATAGGTCAATCGGATACCTTATATCTTACCTGATCTGCGTCTTACCAAAGATATGTCGGATTCGGGAGTCGGTTACAGCTAAGGAAGGATTAGCACCCTTGAACTGCCCTTTCGGTACTATGTAATTTCCAGTTGTCTTTAATTAAGAAAGTTGTAAACTTAAATTAAAATGTAAAATGACGATCCAAATTACTTACCTTAGATCGCTTAAATTGTACCCTTAAAAGATCAAGACATATATTAGATAAGGAATGCAAATAAAACACCTAAGGTAAAATGGAAAACAAATAAGATGAGGAAAATATAGAATATAAAAAGAATATATATGATGGTAATAATAAAGATATAAACAATGGGAAAATAAGAAGATATATATAATAGTAATAAATAAATAAAAAACTAAAAAAACTAAAATAAATAAATAACTATAATCAAATATGTACATCTAAAATAAAAAGGAATAATGAAAATAAAATAATAAAAAATATAAAGTAGGATAAATGAAACGATAATGATGTTAAAAACACGAAAGCTACATATAAATATCAAATATATTTAAATAAAACAAATGAATAAAAATAAATATACAGATAATAATAAAAGGAAAAAAAATATATGTTTATATACGCTATCAGTAATACTTAAAATATAAAATTAACGATGGTTATGTATAGAGATAAATAAAAATAAATACTTACAGTAAAAAAATAAAAAATATAAAGATATACATATAATAAATAAAAGAAAAAAATATGTTTATATACGCTATCAATAATACTTAAAATAATAAAAATAACGATGATTATGTATACATATATATAAGTATAATAAAATAAAATAAAATTATACATAAAAATATATATATATATATATATAAATAAAGGAATAAAACGTAATAATAATGAAAATATAGTATAATAATGGTAGGGACTAAATTGAAACGAAATAAACTCAAGGGTCAATTTACAAGGTTTTTTGGGTTCAATACTCGATTCAGAGGACCGAATTAAGTGTTTTTGAAACTGGAGAACCAAAACGCGAATCTCTCGCTTCTTGAAAAAAGCACGCGGGTTCGAGGTTCATCGGGTCGGGCACGAGCTGGAACGGGTCTGATATGACTCAAACATATTCCTTTGTTTCATTTCTCTCCTCACAATCAGAATCTCTCTTCCCCTCTCTGAAGAACGCTCCCATGTTCTTCAGAAAATAAGAACACGGCCGGATTCTTCAAGAATCCAGAAACCGACGCCCTACGCCGCCTCGTCGCCGCCGTTGAACAGCGACGGCCGCCGTTCATCGGCGGCAAAAACCCGTTTTTTCCTCTGTTTTCCAAAGCTTTTTAAATCTAGTTTTCAAAAATCGAAATATTTTTTATAAAAAACGAGCCTCGGGGGCTAGATCTACAGAAGAAGATCCCGGCCAACCCCTCCGTTCATCGGCTAAAATGCTCTTTTGGGTTTCTTTCGAACCAAAGCTCAACAAAGACACCAGACAAGGAAGAAAATCACACAAAAGGTATGAACTTTTTACCTTTCTTTTCGAAATATTTGCACGAAACCCTCGAGAAAATCTGAATGCTTGGTATGTCTTGCTGGTAATTTTTGTTTGTAACTTTACTTGTATTCAGTACGAAAAAGAAAAAATCCCCCCTTTCCACTGGGTTCTGATTACATATTTATAGTATAAGAAAAAAAACTGTCCTTAGAGATTGAATCCGAGTAAGACTCGGTTTGGTTGTTTGGAATCCCACTAACACGCTGCTTTGCTTGGTGTCTCATGTGCTTACATTTGTTGGTGGTTATTTGGTGGCCGAGAGTCTTGCGCCGGAGAACTCGGATCCGTTGGAGAGAAGAAACGTGCAGCCATGGGGAGTTGAAGGAGAGAACGGCGCTAGGGTTTCTGGAAACCCTAGCCTATTGGTCACGTGCCTTGGGCTGCTGAGGCGTTGGATCTGGGTCACTTGTATTTGGGCCGTTTGTTATCATTTTATTTGTAAAGGGCCTGTGTAAAAAAAAAAAAGAATTTAAGTATGTATATTATGTAATGTGGTTAGAAATTATTATATGAAATAACATTATTTAAATCTGATGAAATTTAGTGTCTTCAGCTGCCCCTCTTTGCTCATTGTCGTGTAACGACAATAGAGCAAAGATTAGAAGACACGAATTTCGACCATATTGAATATCCTCTGTGGTTGAGGTCCAACGTTGAAACTGGTTTGTCACTCATGAAATGACATCCTCGTCGTGAAGTTGAACTGGTACTGTCTTGAGTCCAATATCCTTCGTTGTGAAGTTGAAATTGGGAAATTGTTTATTGACAACCAGCGGTCCCTTCGTCGTGAAGTTGAACTTGTGTTGTCTGGAGTCAAATATCCTTCGTTGTGACGTTGAAATTGGCTCTGAAATTGAGAAGTTGTTTGTTGACAACCAGCGGTCCCTTCGCCGTGAAGTTGAACTTGCGTTGTCTTGAGTCCAATATCCTTCGATGTGAAGTTGAAATTGGCTCTGAAATTGAGAAGTTGTTTGTTGACAACCAGCGGTCCCTTCGTCGTGAAGTTGAACTTGCGTTGTCTGGAGTCCAATATCCTTCGTTGTGAAGTTGAAATTGGCTCTGTATTTGAGAAATGTTTGTTGACAACCAGCGGTCCCTTCGTCGTGAAGTTGAACTTGCGTTGTCTGGAGTCCAATATCCTTCGTTGTGAAGTTGAAATTGGCTCTGAAATTGAGAAGTTGTTTATTGACAACCAGCGGTCCCTTCGTCGTGAAGTTGAACTTACGTTGTCTGGAGTCCAATATCCTTCGTTGTGAAGTTTGAATTGGCTCTGTATTTGAGAAATGTTTGTTGACAACCAGCGGTCCCTTCGTCGTGAAGTTGAACTTACGTTGTCTGGAGTCCAATATCCTTCGTTGTGAAGTTTGAAAATTCTGTATTTGAGAAATGTTTGTTGACAACCAGCGGTCCCTTCGTCGTGAAGTTGAACTTACGTTGTCTGGAGTCCAATATCCTTCGTTGTGAAGTTGAAATTGGCTCTGACATTGAGAAATATTTGTTGACAACCAGCGGTCCCTTCGTCGTGAAGTGAACTTGGTTGTCTGGAGTCCAATATCCTTCGTTGTGAAGTTGAAATTGGCTCTGATATTGGGAAATATTTGTTGACAACCAGCGGTCCCTTCGTCGTGAAGTTGAACTTGAGTTGTCTGGAGTCCAATATCCTTCGTTGTGAAGTTGAAATTGGCTCTGGAAAACCTGCAAAGATATGCATATAGTGATGTTATGATGTCATGCTCTTAGTATGCCTAAAAGCATAGCAACATATGTTATTCTGAGACCTGTACTTTTCAATGAATCTTTGTACAGCAATATGCGATTATCTTTCATAAAAATAAATAAACCATTAGGTTTAAATCTAATTCAAGTGCTCAAAAGGTATTGGAGGAAAGATGGTCTTTATTCATAAAGGCGGGAGAAAAACAAATAATACATGGCAAACTTAGAAAACGAATACACATGACGTGTAAATGAATGTCTTAGATCTCGATAACGTGGGCACATCTGAGTTGAAAGCCGTTTGGTGACTTTGAGTGCAGCCTTTGCCAAAGGATCTTTGAAAATGCGACAATGTTTGGGAGGGTGCAACATTTCTCCGATTTGTTGAGTTCGTAGAAGATTCATGTGCCGGGGATGTTTCCGCTGTTGATATAAATCACCCTTTCCGGGTTTTCACTTGGACCCATCCTTAGTTGCAAGACGCCCTTTGCGGGTTTTCATCTTGAACCCACCTTATTTTTCTTTCTTTTTTCTTTTTCCTTTTTTTAATTTTAGGGCGCCCTTCCGGGTTTTCACCCTAAACGTTTTTTTTTTTTTTTCAACTTAGGACGCCCTCTCGGGTTTTCATCCTAAGCGAAAGTATTTCTTGACTGCGTCGAGTTGATGGGATGTGGCAGTTCAGGTCCGTCCATTTCAGCCAGGACGAGGGCTCTCCGGAGAAAGCCTTTTCACGACATAAGGTCCTTCCCAATTTGGCGTCCATTTTCCTCGGACATCTTTATGGACCGGCCAAATTCTTTTAGCACTAGATCCCCTTCGCGGAATATTCTCGGGCGCACCCTTTTGTCATGTGCTCGGATCATTCGTTTCTGATAGATTCTACCATGATGAATGGCTTTCAGTCTTTTTTCATCTATCAGATTAAGCTGATCATATCTGGATTGTGCCCATTCTGCATCATTCAGTTCGACTTGACAAGACCCTAAGAGACGGAATTCGACTTCAATGGGTAGTACTGCTTCCATTCCATAGGTAGTGAGAATGGAGTTGCCCCAGTCGAAGTTCGTACCGAGGTTCGATAAGCGAACAAAGCAAAAGGCAACTTCTCATGCCAGCTTTGTAAGTTTCAGTGTTTTCTCCATTATTCTTAATATTTTTGTTTGCTGCTTCTACTGCTCCGTTCATCTTTGGTCTGTAGGCAGTGGAATTGTGATGTTTATGTTGAACTGTTCGCAGCAGCTCATCATCTTGTTGTTCAAGTTGTTGGCGTTATCGGTGATAATCCTTTCAGGTAGACCATAACCGACATATAATTTCTTCTTCAGAAACTTGCAAATAGTGGATGAGTGACACTGGCGTATGACGCGGCCTCTACCCATTTCGTGAAATAATCAATTGCTACGAGAATGAAACGGTGACCATTCGAAGCCTTCGGATGGATTTGCCCGATAACGTCCATGCCCACACGGAAAAAGGCCATGGTGACGTCATTACATGAAGTGGATGGGGTGGAAACATTTATCTTGTCTCCATAAATCTGACATTATGACATCTCCTAGCATAGTTGATGCAATCACTTTCCAGTGTGGACCAAAAATATCCGCATCTCATTATTTGTCTTGACATCATAGTCCATTTGCATGTGCTCCACAAACCCCATCATGTACTTTTCCACTATCATTTTTGCCTCTTCAGTATCGACGCACCTTAACAGAACTTGGTTATGGCTTTTCTGTATAAAACCTCTCTGTCAAGGACATATCAGCTGCCAACCTTCTAAGGGTTCTCTTATCGGTTTCAGTGGCTTTTTCTGGGACATATCCAGCTGCCAACCTTCTAAGGGTTTCTTATCGGTTTCAGTGGCTTTTCTGGATAACTCCGATGCTTGATATACTGCAGAATGTCGTAGTACCAAGGCTTAGTATCTTTCACTCTTGATGTGGCAGCCAAGGTAGCTAAGCGTCAGCCATTTGATTTTCTTCTCTAGGCACGTAGTGGAAGGTGACTTCGTCGACTCTTCGAGCAGATCCAACACTAGTTTTCGGTACTCTAACAGCTTTATATCTTTGGTTTCCCACTCTCCTCGGAGCTGGTAGATTATTAAGGAGTCTCCATACACCCGCAAAGTCTTTATATTTTGCCCAGTGCAGCCCGAATTCCCAAGACACAGGCTTCATATTCTGCCATGTTATTGGTACAATCAAAGTTCAGTCTGCTGGTAAATGGGTAGTGACTCCCTTCTGGGGAGACTAGAATTGCCCCGATGCCATGTCCTAGTGCATTTGATGCCCCATCGAAGTGCATTCTCCAGGAACCGTCCGTTGAAATGCTTGCTTCCTCTAAAGTATGGCCATTAAGTCCTCGTCTTGGAAATCAAAGTCCAGCGGCTCATAGCTCTCATCAGTTCTGCTTGCCAAAAATCGGATATGACACTGCCTTTTACGGCTTTTTTGGCTCACGTATTCGATGTCAAATTCAGACAAAAGCATCTGCCATCGGGCTAACCTTCCGGATAGAGCAGGTACACCCATCATGTATTTTAGAGGGTCTAACTTGGAAATCAGCCAAGTGGTGTGATACAACATGTATTGTCGAAGTCTTTTTGTAGCCCATACCAGGGCACAACAGACCTTCTCAATAGGAGGATATCGGACAGACTGGCATGCTGACCCAGACACACCCCATGGAGCTTTCGAATATGGAGAGATACAGGAACGAGGTTTTCCTGGGATAGGGGACATCAGTATAGGAGCGTGGGACAGGTACTCTTTTACCTTCTCAAATGCAATTTGACAATTTTCATCCCATGTTCCAGGGCTATTCTTTCGGAGGAGACGAAAGATGGGGTCACATTTGTCGGTTAACTGAGAGATGAACCGAGCTATGTAGTTTAGTCTGCCCAAAAAACCTCGGACTTCTTTTTGGGTTCGTGGTGGGGGTAGATTCTGGATAGCCTTAACCTTATCTGGATCGACCTGTATGCCTCTCCTGCTGACTATAAAGCCTAGTAGTTTTCCAGATGTTACCCCGAAGGTACACTTGCTAGGGTTTAGTCTCAGTTGGAACTTTCTCAATCTCTGGAAGAGCTTCTTCAGATTCTTGACATGTTCATTCTCGGTTTGTGCCTTAACAATCATGTCGTCAACATAAACTTCGATCTCTTGGTGCATCATGTCGTGGAACAAGGTAACCATAGCCCTCTGATATGTTGCCCCAGCATTCTTTAATCCGAAAGGCATCACTTTGTAACAGAAAGTTCCCCACATTGTGACGAAAGTGGTCTTCTCCATGTCTTCGGGATGCATCTTGATCTGATTGTACCCCGAAAATCCATCCATGAATGAAAAGTAGGCGTTCCCGGCCGTATTGTCCACCAAAGTGTCTATGTGTGGCAGAGGAAAGTTGTCCTTGGGACTGGCCTTATTAAGGTCCCGGTAATCGACACACATGCGTACTTTCCCGTCCTTTTTCGGCACAGGCACTATGTTGGCTACCCACTCAGGGTATTTGGCCACTTGGAGAAAACCGGCATCAAATTGCTTTTTAACTTCTTCCTTGATCTTAAGGAGCATTTCTGGTCGCATTCTTCTCAGTTTTTGCTGCACTGTTTGAATTCTGGTTTGATTGGTAGTTTGTGAACTACCATATCTGTGTCTAGTCCCGCATGTCTTGATACGACCAAGCAAACACATCTTCGTACTCCTGAAGTAAGACTATCAGGTTTTTTCTTGCTTCAGTCGAAAGAGTTGTGCCGATTTTAACCTCCTTTCGATCTTCCTCAGTGCCCAGATTTAAGATTTCGATCGCCTCCTCATGCGGGCAGTATTTGCTTTTCTTCTTTTCTATCATTCTCAACAATTCGGTAGGTATTGTACTCTTCTTCATTATCGCATTCTTCAAATTCCCCAAGACAAATGGTTGATTCAAAATCCACCTCCGGATCAGGGTCATTAGTGCCCACATTACGTTATCTGGGAACCTGAAAGGAAGATGTTATGTGTGAGAGGATAATATCCCACACGGAATGGTCAAGAACTAACTTTGAGAGTAACTGGAAATGAAATACTGAAGGAGATAGATAATGAATAAAGAAACTTTGTTTGCCATGGAAAAGAAAAAAACGCATCCTTTATTAAACTTAAACAAACATTTATTCACCCTTACAAAAGATCACCTATTGCCCCGGGTATAGGCAAATAGGGATAGTTCGAATATTACTCTGAAAGATTCTTGTAAACCACAGGTATTCTTCCACCGACCACTGCTAGGCACGAACCCATGTGGCAGAAGGCATATCCCGGATCTATCTCCGTTGTCAACATCTTCTGTGGTCACGGCATTAACGTTCAGATCTTCCAGAGCCGTTTCTAACGCGGATGTGGTGGTCTCAAACACATAACCACCTGACTTGAATGTTCTGAAGAGCGGCGGGAATGTCATAGGCTTCCATTGGAGTTCGTTTCCGGTTAATCTGGCTAACCTTCTCTCCCGGTTCTTTTGGATTTCCTTTCTCTTTTCATGATAACCGGGCTGAAATCCGAGCCCAAATTGGTCTAATTTTGGGATAGGACGGACAGATTTGATCATTCCTTGCAAATATTTCCCAAAACCTCTCCCGGTTCTGGCGCCTCGGCCTAGGGTTTGCTTGATCTCCATCCTTGTGCATTTGGAGAGTCGAGGTCTTGGGATTCTCTTTCCTTCCGCCACAAATGTGGCATTCACAAACTAAGGAGCGGAACGAACATTCTATCGCTTCTTCGTCTACTTCGATGTATGGAGCCTCCGTGGTCACGCTTGCCACGATATCTTCCTCAGCGTTGATAGTTACTAAGGCTCCGTCGATAACAAATTTAACTTTCTGGTGCAACGTGGAGGGTACTGCACCTGCTTGATGAATCCATGGCCTTCCCAAAAGACAGCTATAGGACGGCATGATATCCATCACAAGGAACTCAACATCATAGGTGGCTGGTCCGATGGTCAATGGTACCTCAATCTTTCCGATTACCTCTCTTTTGGTCCCATCAAATGCTCGGACCACATTCTGACAAGCTCTCATATGAGAGGTATCTATTGGTAGCCTTTTCAATGTAATCAAAGGCATCACGTTCAAGGCTGAACCATTATCGATTAAGACACTTGGTAAAGCGTGCCCCTTACAGTAGGTAGTAATGTGTAACGCCTTCGTTCGGCCTCTTCCTCCTGATGGAATCTCATCATCTGAAACGAGATGAGATTATCAGCTTGAATATTGTTCACCATCGATCCATCTTGCTGACTGGTATGTCTTGTGGCACGAACGTTTGATTAAGGACATTCAACAACGCTTCTCGGTGTGCTTCCGAGCTTAAAAATATGCTAGCATTGAAGTACGTGTAGGTAAGTTATGGAGCTGTTCTACAATGTTGTACTCGCTGTGCTTCAAGATCTTGAGGAACTCTTTAGCTTCTTCCTCCTTTATAGGTTCATTGACGACTAGCACATCTTCTTTGAATGGCTCCAGTGGTCTTTGCCCCACTTTACTATTACCTCCTCTGGAAGTACTCACCTGACATTCGTACTTCCATGGCACTTGCCGATTGTCCTTATATTGAAAGGCCGCGGTGCGGTGATTACCACCTTGGCTGGTGTTGTCACTGTCATACTTGCCTTAGGGGTAATTATCAAAGGACTACCCCTACCAAATTTTCTATCTGGTGATTCTCCGGTGGCACAAACATCTGCTTCCCAAGAATCTTGAATTTCTTCGTAAAATTCCAACTCCTTTCGATCCATCATGAGCTGGACTAACAATCTGAACTCTGGGCAATCTTGCACCTTATGCCCTTCTTTGTTGTGGTAACCACAATGGTTACCATCTTCGTTTTCTATCGTATCTGAATATGGTGCAAGAAATCCTGCCTTTACCATTTGGCTCCATACACAAGCCAAAGGAGATTTAACCTCTGAAACACTCAATTTAACTTCCCTGCCCCCTTCGGTAGTAACGGCATTGATTCCTGCTTCCTGATGATTGGGCAAGGGATTCTGGGCGACGTTTGGTGCTCCGGAGTTGAAAGTGATCCAATTCTTGTTTCTCATCCGTTGCACAAGTCTCTTGAATGCGAGACAACTTTCAATCGAATGCCCCTGCACACCACCATGGTATTCGCAGTGAGCGCTCTCGTCGTACCATTTCGGGTAAGGGGGATTTATTGGATTCATAGGATAAGGCGACACTGCATGAGTGTCGAAGAGCTGTTGGTATAATTCTTTATACGTCATGGGAATGGGGTCAAACTGTTCCCTTTCCCTTTCTCTTCTTGGTTCTCTCTGGTTCTGTCTAGAAGTACCGGATGGTACAGCTGCTGTGGAATTTGAGCTCGAGATCGTAACCCCCTTGTTGACACTGTAGGTGTTTACATTGTTGATCTCTCGCTCCTTGTTTTTCGTGGGAGGCTTTTTACTGGAGTCTCCTCCCTCAATCTTTCCTTGTTTAATGGCCAACTCGATCATTTCGCCGGCCATGACTAAATCTGAAAAACTCCCCGACGTGATTGCTACCAAATGCCCGAAGTAAGGTGCCCTCAGGTCTGTACAAACAGCTTTCTAGTTTCCTTTTCATCCAAAGGTGGATGAACTTGCACAGATAAATCCCTCCATCTCTGTGCGTACTGTCGGAAACTCTCATTGTGTTTCTTCTCCAGGCTTTGTAACATGACCCGGTCTGGTCTCATATCGTTGATATGCTTATACTGCTCCAGGAAAGACTTGGCTAAGTCTTTCCACGTCTTGATATGAGTTCGGCTAAGCTGGTTGTACCACCGAATAGCTGAACCGACAGGCTCTCCTGAAAACAATGAATCAGGAGTTGATCATTCCCTCCATATCCTGTCATCTTTCGACAGAACATAGTGATAGGGCTGAAGGGCAGCTGTTCCCGTCGAACTTCTCAAACTCAGGAATTTTAAATTTTGGTGGAAGTACCAAGTCTGGAACTAGGCTTAGCTCCATTGCGTCCACTCCATAATAATCGTCTCCCTGGACCATCTTTATTTGATCTTCTAATATTTTATCTTTTCTTCCATCTTTTTGGCTTTATCTTCCTCGTCAAAGTCTGGGACTTATAATCATCCGGATGATCATCAGGGATGATTGTAGAAGTTTGTATCTTCACAGCAGTGCAACTTTCGCTTTGGTAGCGAATGAGTCCCCGGGTATGCTGCTTTCCCTTTAGTAGCAGATGCGTCCCCGGGTAATATTCCGGGTGAGAGAACCACTTGCGGGGTTGGTGGTATGGCCACCCCCTCGGAAGAGATGCCCCCTGATGCACTAGCTTGCTGTAGACCTGACAACTTGGCTACGATTTGGTCGACCAAGGACTCCTGATTTTTCTTGATGGACTCAAGAGTACTTTCACTGTTCTGAGCCATCTTATCTTCTAGCTCCTTTTGAAGTCTTGCCATGTGTTCTTCGATCTTCTCCATTCTGGCTTCCATTTGTCTCTTTTTTTGCTCGAGTATTGTGCGGTGATGTGTATCTGATGCTTGCGGTGGTAAGCTCGGTGTCTGAGACATGTTCTGTTAGTTAATATGAATGTAAAAACATGGAAAATATAAAATAAACAAACATGAAATATAAATGCAAGGAATGTAATGTATGATGTATGCAATTGGAGGCATTGATCCAGAAAAGTGTTCATTATTATAATAATCCTTATTCAGACAAAAATGTTTTATCTTTTTAGAGACATAAAGACAAATTAAAGGTACATTCGGACTAAATCCTCTAGACCCCGAACAGCTTCCAGTAGGTTGACAAGTCTTCTGCCTTCATCTGTCACTGGTTGAATGCCTTGTCGAACCACACCAGCTTCCCTTGCTAGGCCGTGAAGATGACGGGCTGCTTTTTGCACTTGATCCAGGAAATCTCTGATGGTTGCGTCTCGGGCCCTCACCCTTCGTTGTGCTTGTTCCCAACGAAACGCCATTGTAGTCCTCCGTCGAAGGGCACCATCTGAAGCTCGTTTGCTTGCCTGTTGAACCCATCTATAATAGCTTCTAACTCAGCTATCGTCTTGCCATCTTTCTCATGCTGTTTCTCTAAGTCAGCTACCCGAACTCTCAAGCGTTGGTTCTGATATTGACTATCTGCCAAGCGTCTTTGGGCAGTCTTGTTTGTTCTTTCCAAGCTCTCTCATCAGGCCCCTCGAACTTCCTTTTCAGGCTATGAGCTTCGTCTTTCCAGTATTCAGAGGTTACCTTCAACTTGGAGTTATCCTTGACCTTATCTTGATACCCCTTTCTCAAGTCTTCGAGCTCAAAACAGACTCTTTTTTGTTCTTTTTCCAGTTTTTCTGCCCGATCTTTCTGAGAGTCAGCATCAAGCTTCCACTGATAACGTTCAGCTTCAAGTTCCTTTATCCTTTGCTTCAACTCATTATTCACGGCTTCAAACTCGGTCTTAGCTATCTCTAGTTCAGAAGGGACATGCCTGAGATGTTCCTCCATGGTCCGGGTGTCATCACAGTCTGGCACAGGGATATTGTCATTCTTTCTCAATCTTCGCCACTCACATAATCCGGAGTGAGCATACTTCTGGCAGCTACAACATCCATCCGGAATACTTTCCTCCACGAATCGACTGCTTCTTTGATCATCTTCTTATAGCTGTCGCCGTGATACTCAAACTCTGACTTAGCCAACCCGCATGTTGCTGGGACAAACTGACGTGCTCCGTACTGTCTAAGTGCTAATAGCGGAGCATACCCGACTGCTCCCCAAAGTCCAAGTAAGGTCACAGTGTCGGAGTCACCACACCGAAAAAGAACATCACTGAGGAATAACCAAGGGGCTCTCCAGACAATATCTCGGTCTTGAAGATGCGTAAAGACTTTCATCCATTTTTCTTTCGAGGCGCCTTCATGCCATTTTAAGGTAATAAATTCACCTAGAGGTGAATAGGCGGTGCTGAAACGGCGGTAGGCAACTCCGTTAGTCTTCCAGAAGTGGCTGTGAATCCAGACCTGAAGGAGCTGAATACACCCGGTAAATCTTCCTCCGCCAGTTCTTCGGCAATGGTTGAGCGATCGAAAGGTCTCGGCCAAGATGGCCGGTGTTGGTTAACTCGTTTAGAAAGTTGCTCAAATAGTTCCACCACGGCAGCGTCAATGCACCCCAAAGCTTTCGGAAAGATAATCAAACCGTACAGACCCAGTGCAAAAAGGTCTATGGTCTTCCACTCATCAGGGTGGTTTTTCATTAGTTGCTTTATGTGGATCCATTCAATTCCTTCTCCACTGCCTCTACGCTGAGTCCGATCGATTACCCATTTCTCATCTACTCCTGCAACTTTGGCCAGTGCATTCTTGAAGGCTGGCTTTTGATGTGTTTAATGTAGGCTCGCTCAAGCTTGATGCTTTCACAATGCAGCAGTGTAGTGTATTCTTCGATGGTAGGCACCATGTCCTCTTGGTTAAAAGTGAAGCAACTATATCCCGGGTTCCAGAATTGAATTAATGCTCGGAGTAAGGGTTCATCAGTCTTGACATGGAGCAAGAGGGCGATATCACCATATCGTTGGCTGAACTTCTGCTTTCTGTCATTCTTCCAACTGTCCCAAATGTTTCGCAGCTCCTGGACATTATTCTGTTTCAGGCTGACAGCGGCATAACTAACCAGTTCTGACACATAGTTTCCCTGAAGACTGTCTCCCTTCTCTTTCTGAGCCTTCTCGGACCATAGTCGTGCCTCAGCGTTTTCAATCTCTTGTATTACAACACCTTTGTCCATTAACTCGAATTATTTTTTGTATAACAAACGTTTTTTAGGGATCAATAGCCTCTTGTAATGATGCAAATGCTAGAAAACAAACACAAAGGAAAAAGCGTTAGTAAAATAGAAATAGATAAAAATAAATAAGAATAAATGGTAAATGAAAAAAATAAAAAGGTTAGGAAAGAAATGTCCTAGGTTTTGAAATGTGGTTTTGGGGTAGGCTCTACTTATTCAAAGCCTCCCGGTTTGGGTTCTAAAAACGGTACTCGAGTTCTCCTTGCTGGCGCCCCCTTGGACCGACCAGACCCTTAGTCCGAAACCCATCACAGGCTTGTGTGGACTAAGTTAAACTCGAGAGGACACATTCCCTTATGCCCATACGGAGAATAAATTCACACGAAGGCATAAGGTATATGAATCCCGAAGGCTACTTGCTAGGCCCATACGGTGAATAAATTCACACGAAGGCGTCGCTTTCACCCCCACTTAAAACGGGTTCGGAGCTCGGGTTTAGAGCCTTAGATGAAAAATGTTTGGAAAGCTGAAATCATGAGAAAACGATTAGTACAACTATTTACTCGAAAAATATAATCAAAAGTAAGCAATAAGGATCGAAATTTTACCTTAAAATTTAAACTTACCCTTTTCGTTAAAAAAAAACAACTGGAAATTACCTTAGCCTGACTCACTTACCTGTGTCCCCAGCAGAGTCGCCAAGCTGTCGTAACCGTCTTTCGGTTGGGCCCCGGAATTGGGCTTCGACTTGGATTGATTGGGTTAGAGTCGCCACCGATTATTTAGTTAAAATAAATAGGTCAATCGGATACCTTATATCTTACATGATCTGCGTCTTACCAAAGATATGTCGGATTCGGGAGTCGGTTACAGCTAAGGAAGGATTAGCACCCTTGAACTGCCCTTTCGGTACTATGTAATTTCCAGTTGTCTTTAATTAAGAAAGTTGTAAACTTAAATTAAAATGTAAAATGACGATCCAAATTACTTACCTTAGATCGCTTAAATTGTACCCTTAAAAGATCAAGACATATATTAGATAAGGAATGCAAATAAAACACCTAAGGTAAAATGGAAAACAAATAAGATGAGGAAAATATAGAATATAAAAAGAATATATATGATGGTAATAATAATAAAGATATAAACAATGGGAAAAATAAGAAGATATATATAATAGTAATAAATAAATAAAAAACTAAAAAAACTAAAATAAATAAATAACTATAATCAAATATGTACATCTAAAATAAAAAGGAATAATGAAAATAAAATAATAAAAATATAAAGTAGGATAAAATGAAAACGATAATGATGTTAAAAACACGAAAGCTACATATAAATATCAAATATATTATTTAAATAAAACAAATGAATAAAAATAAATATACAGATAATAATAAAAGGAAAAAAAATATATGTTTATATACGCTATCAGTAATACTTAAAATAATAAAATTAACGATGGTTATGTATAGAGATAAATAAAAATAAATACTTACAGTAAAAAAAATAAAAAAATATAAAGAATATACATATAATAATAAAAGAAAAAAATATGTTTATATACGCTATCAATAATACTTAAAATAATAAAAATAACGATGATTATGTATATACATATATATATAAGTATAATAAAATAAAATAAAATTATACATAAAAATATATATATATATATATATATATAAATAAAGGAATAAAACGTAATAATAATGAAAATATAGTATATAATAATGGTAGGGACTAAATTGAAAACGAAATAAACTCAAGGGTCAATTTACAAGGTTTTTTGGGTTCAATACTCGATTCAGAGGACCGAATTAAGTGTTTTTGAAACTGGAGAACCAAAACGCGAATCTCTCGCTTCTTGAAAAAGCACGCGGGTTCGAGGTTCATCGGGTCGGGCACGAGCTGGAACGGGTCTGATATATGACTCAAACATATTCCTTTGTTTCATTTCTCTCCTCACAATCAGAATCTCTCTTCCCCTCTCTGAAGAACGCTCCCCAGTGTTCTTCAGAAAATAAGAACACGGCCGGATTCTTCAAGAATCCAGAAACCGACCGCCCTACGCCGCCTCGCCGCCGCCGTTGAACGGCGACGGCCGCCGTTCATCGGCGGCAAAAACCCGTTTTTTCCTCTGTTTTCCAAAGCTTTTTAAATCTAGTTTTCAAAAATCGAAATATTTTTTATAAAAAACGAGCCTCGGGGGCTAGATCTACAGAAGAAGATCCCGGCCAAACCCCTCCGTTCATCGGCTAAAATGCTCTCTTTTGGGTTTCTTTCGAACCAAAGCTCAACAAAGACACCAGACAAGGAAGAAAATCACACAAAAGGTATGAACTTTTTACCTTTCTTTTCGAAATATTTGCACGAAACCCTCGAGAAAATCTGAATGCTTGGTTATGTCTTGCTGGTAATTTTTGTTTGTAACTTTACTTGTATTCAGTACGAAAAAGAAAAAATCCCCCCTTTTCCACTGGGTTCTGATTACATATTTATAGTATAAGAAAAAAACTGTCCTTAGAGATTGAATCCGAGTAAGACTCGGTTTGGTTGTTTGGAATCCCACTAACACACGCTGCTTTGCTTGGTGTCTCATGTGCTTACATTTGTTGGTGGTTATTTGGTGGCCGAGAGTCTTGCGCCGGAGAACTCGGATCCGTTGGAGAGAAGAAACGTGCAGCCATGGGGAGTTGAAGGAGAGAACGGCGCTAGGGTTTCTGGAAACCCTAGCCTATTGGTCACGTGCCTTGGGCTGCTGAGGCGTTGGATCTGGGTCACTTGTATTTGGGCCGTTTGTTATCATTTTATTTGTAAAGGGCCTGTGTAAAAAAAAAAAAGAATTTAAGTATGTATATTATGTAATGTGGTTAGAAATTATTATATGAAATAACATTATTTAAATCTGATGAAATTTAGTGTCTTCAGCGTAAAAAACAGTTATAATAAGAGGGGAGATATGTATTTACATTAGTTTAAAACTGAAGTGATTTTATATATTATGAAATCCTTTATATGATTAATAATTTAATTATAATATATTGTTAAATCTATTATTATAATTGTATTTAACTATTTATTATACATATAAAACTTTAAATTAATTTAATATTTTAATCGTTTCAATTGAAAACATCATCTTAAATAGGGTATGCTTAACAGTTGAAACATTTTTCAAGTAAAATAAATTGTTAAATATTTTTATTTTTATTAAAATTTAAAATTCATAAATTTCATGTATAAATTATTAAAATATTATTCATATAAAAATAATAAATATATAAAATTACTTTAATTCCATACTAATATAAATAAAACATTTAAATAACAATAATAAATATTAGTGACAACTATTAAAAAATAAAAGAATAAATATTGGTGACAAAAACGACAGTGGTCATAAAAGATTGGAACATGGGTAGCCAATCCACCCTGTTTCGTAGAGTTACACGTGTCACAAAATGTGGTCCCCACTAAATATATACCACAGATTACTCAGTCGCTAACTTTTGTCTTCATTTATTACAGAATCACGTTTTGATAGAGCTATTACTAAGCCTTGGATATACGAGTACAAGACAATTTAATACAGGGTAAAGTACTCAGTAGGTCCTCTAACTATAGAATATTACTTTATTGAGTCTTTTGACTATTACAAATTATAAAATAGTCATCCGATTATAAGATGTTCCTATGTTGAGTCCCTCGACTATTAAAAGTTATAAAATGGTCATCAGACTATTCATTATATTTCAAACTCATCATTTTCTGTTAACAAATTGACGACATCCTAACTTGGACTAGGATATGATAGAATTTAATCATTGGATCTCAAACGACTATCATATCTCAGTCAGTATGTTAATGTCCAACTCAACAAAGCAACATCCTATAGTCGGGGTACTATTTTGTAATTTTTAACAATAAAAATACTTAACAAAATATCATCCTATAGTTGATGCACCATTTGTATACTTTAACCTTTAATATAATTTATACATTAATATTATGAAAACTTTTGTGTTTGAGTAATTATATTCATCAAATTTATAAATTGTCAATTTCATCCTTTAAATTAAATAAAATTGTCAATTTTATTAATCCTAGTGTTAAGTATTCTTGTGGATAACCAAAGATGATTTCATTACCAAACATAAATCCAAATAAATAATCTCTTTTGTGAAATCATTACAACAAATGGTTTCATTACCAGACATGAATAGGCTACCTTAATTAATAAAGCTGTCGGAGAAGAAAAGGCCTAGAGGGGGATTAGATTTCTACGTCAATTTAACGTCGAGTAATGTCGTCGGATTTCAGGGTTTTCCGCCATCGGCGAAGTAGCAAGCGGGACAAGCTCAAGAGGGCGGTATCTTGGGGACCCCTTGACGTTGCAGCTCCGCCAAAACACCGTCGGTTGAGGGCGGTTTCAGCCCGATCGGAAGTGGCAGCCATGGTTTTGATAAAACTTCTCCGATGGCTGCATCGATGCACTCTCTCGACTGTTTCAACAAGATTGCATGCATAAATATAAAGATCATTCCATCTTATAATATTAAAGGAATTATAACTAAAACGAATTTAAAAATATTATTATATTATGTGAAGATCGATAATTAATGTGTTAATAATGTATAGTTTAATGTACCATTAATGAATAGGATAATATTTTTTTGGGATAAACCACACGTTTAATACTTAAACTATCATTTTTTGTCTATTTTAATACCTAAATTTTCAATTTTTTCAAAAGCAAACCTAGCGTTAAGTTTTTATTTTATTTTAGTACATTTGTTAAAAAAATAACGTTAAATTTTGAAATAAATTGAAAATTTAAGTATTAAAATTGACTAAAACTGATAATTTATGTATTAAATGCATAATTTACCTATATTTTTGTCATCGAAAATAAAGTGAACAAGTACTAACCGGATGAAAGTCGACCAGAGGGTGGCGACCTGATTGTCCGGTCGGGGTGCCGATGCCGCTGTCTGCTTTATACATTGCATGGTGAGGAGGAATGCCCGGCACCGGAATTGCACCAAATCCCTGCACGTAAATTAAGTCCCAAATGCCACTAAAATTAATAACCTAATCATTTAATTGTTTATAATGTAATATATATATATATATATAGGAAGACAAACAAGAAGAATGGAAGACAGTAATGAGTGATTGGTTTACCGTTGGCGCGGCCGTCGATGGCGGTGGAAAGCAAGGTGTTCCCGGGGTTTGTCCAGTTGGTACCTAACGAATATTAAAGAAATCACCACTTTTAGCAGCTAAACTCTTTTATATTTGTAATTATGTACTAGTGAAAAATGGTTGCGAGAGCTCACACGGTGGTGGTGCCAAAAGTTGGGATCAGCCGGGGGCGGAGGGGACAGCGTGTGCGGCGCTAGATGTTTCGGCCATAAGTGCATTAAAGATCGATCCATGGGAGGATGACCCCATACATGCAAAGGCCTGAAATGGTGGTTTTGGTGGTGCATGGGCGGAAACCCTATCGTAGGTGAGAGCCAAAGGTTCATATCTCGATTGGCTCTGCCACTTACCGGCGTAGCTCCGCCGTAGATTTGTCTCTTGTGGATCCAGTTCGCAGCCTCCGCCTCACGAGCTAGCAAATGCTTGCGATGAGATCTATATTTCTGCGTACAAGTAGAAAACAGATTTAACAATGGATTCTTAAAATTTTAATCCATGAAATGAATGGAAATAAACGAAGAATTAATTAAGCGAAAAAATGGGAATTAACGGTTAAATTATGTACTTGAAGATGGCTGGCGATGTTATGGCGAGTTAAACAATCAATTCCCATAATCTCTAAAATTCTCGACGGCACCGCCTTATCCACCCCGAGCTGCTCCACCGCTTGCACGAATCTCCGGTGAAGCTCCGGCGTCCAATCCACCTTCAAACAATACAAGAGATAATTAGTCCATGGATCGGAACTATTTCGACCTAATCCGATTCTAAATTTATTTGAAAAAATTGTGAATAAAAATAAAAATCAAGTACTTAAGTTCAAATGAATTATTAATTACTTTCACTTTCCGAGTGCCTGGATTGTTGTTGTTATCCTTTGCTTTTGATGATGATTTTCTTCCTTTATAACTGTCTTTGGAAGCAGTTTTAGATGCTTTAGGTTTCTCGTTGCCTTGATTCGAACCCAAAATTTTATCTTCTTCTTCTCTCCGGTTATCTTCTTCGTTGATTTTCTCCACCGACGTGTTCATATCCGATTCCTCGCCGCCACTTGCGGCGGGCATTTCGGCAAGAATTTCGGGCTCCATCTCCAAATCCGGCAACACATCGCCTTGGACGTCGATGCCGAGGAAAAGATCGTCGAAATCGATACTCTCGAGTAAGTTCCCGTCGGCAAAATCTAGGAACTCTTCGGAGCTGATAGTAAAACTCTCCATATCTCCTTCGCTTCCATCTTTGCTTGTGTTCCTCAAAGGTGACACGGCTAGCATTAATTCAATCTTTATTTGCTTTTTCCTTTTCCCGGTTAGCTGTTGAACGGAGATGAAGAGAAGTGGGAAGCGAATATATTTAATAAGTTGGTGTGGGGTTCATTGGCTGTTTGTTTACCGGGAAAAATCTGGAAATGGAGTGTGGAAACGATGAGACTTGCACCACAAAGTGGACTGAGATCTCTTTGAATTTCTTTGTTTTATTTTATTTTATTTTATTTTCGTTCTTAAATGGACTATTTGCTTGAAAACTTCCAATTTCCAATCTTCTATTATTATTGTTTGAGTTGTGTTTTAATTTAGGGTAAATTACACGATAGTCACCAAACAATACTAAACTGATCATTTTAATCATTGAACTTTCAAAAGTTCTAAAATAACTATTAAAATAATCAAATTATTATAAAATTATGATAATTTTTTATAAAATTCAAAATTATTTTAATTAAAAATAAACGTTAATGTTGATTTTATGTCAGTATTTTTATATGATATTTAACTTTAATTATTGCTATTATAATTGGTTTTTGTCATGTCTTAGTCATGATTGTAGCTTAGCATGTCTTAGTCACATACACCAAAGATCTACAATACATGCCAAACGTCTGGCTCAATTTTAGTAAAATACCACCTATTTTAAAATAATTTAATTCAAAATTTTATAAAATTTGATCGGTCTATACAACATACTTAAAAAAATAATATGGTGCTCGTATTATTTTTTTTCTTCGATGTGGCCCTTCAACTAAAAAAAATCCAATGTAATCTTTTAACTAATATTTTCTGTCATTGACCAACGACTCCATTAATTCCTGCTAACATGAATCTTTTCTCAAATTTGTTACGAAGGAAATATGCTTGTGGCTGTTGGAAGAGACGAAAATAATCAATTTCCAGTTACATAGGCAGTTGTTGAAGGGGAAGGAAAAGAATCACGGAGCTAGTTTTTGCAGAAACTTGTAGTTGACTTAGAGCATACTAATGGCGAATGATTTACATTAATGTTGGTAAATGATGGAAAAGCGTTGGTCAAAGGATTACATTTAGAGATGGCAATGGGTCGGGTCGGGTCGGGTTTTTGGGCCACCCGACCCGACCCGAGAAGAAAGGGTTCTCCACCCGTGACCCGACCCGACAAAATTAATGTTTCACCCGACCCGACCCGACCCGAATATATGACTTAGAAACCCGACCCGACCCGAAATAATAAAAAAAAATTAATTCAATGAAAACAATGACTTAATTGAAAAAAATTATATATGGAGGGATATTATTGTAATTATCCCTAAATATATAAGATAAAATTATATATATTTTTCGGGTCGGGTCGGATTTTTTTACCATAAACCCGACCCGACCCGAACAGTGCATTTAAAAAAAACCCGGCCCGACCCGACCAGAACCCGAAATTTTTTTAAAAAAATCCGACCCGATCATGTCGGGTCGGGTCGGAACCCGTCGGATTCGGGTTGAGTTGCCATCCCTAACTACATTGGGTTATTTTTTGAGTTGGAGGATCACATTAAAAGAAAAATAGTATGAGGAGCACATTGATTTTTTTAAAAGTACAAATCAACCTCTCCCCTAATAAAAGATTTTAATTTTACATTTATCAAACACGAATTAACTTATTTTAGTGGTTAAATAAATTATTATTATTTTTAAAGGTTATGTGTTCGAGCACCAACGACTGCAGCATTATAACTAAACGTTCATTATAAAATGATTAAGAGTATTTAGAACAAATACTACTCACTCTCAGCTTAATAAAACAAAAAAAAATTGCATTAATGTCTGTAAATGAACTGAACGTTCAGCGAACCGTGCAGCGGGAAGTTCATTTATGTTCGTTTATTTATTAAATGAACGAACATGAACAATATTTTGTGTTCGTTTAATTAAATGAACGAACACGAACAAAGGACTCGTTCGTTCATTTACGTTCGTGAAAGTTCGATTATATGTTCGTTTATGTTAGTTCATTTATGTTCATTTATGTTCGAACAGAGGGCAAGTTGAATATGTTACGAAGATTATTGAAGTTGTTTGGATTTCAAGAAGATTGTTTTTGTCGTATTCGAATAAATTAACTCTAAAGTTGCAGGTTATATTAATGAATTTTAAGTTGTTATTCTTGTTGTTTACTTTTTTACATTCATTTGTTGTTCGAATAAGTTTATTTTTTGTGTTTGTGTTGTTCGTTTATGTTCATTTATTATGTTCGTCCGTTTGTGTTCGTTTATCATTTAAATGAGCGAACATAAACAAACTATATTCCTTAATGAACGAACATGAACAATTTTTTTTCGTTTATATTAATTTATTTATTAAATGAACGAACATAAACATATATCTGTTCGTGTGCGTTCGGTTCGTTTAGAGAGATCTATCTTCATAAGATAAACACCTCGAATATAAAATTGTGTGAAAATCAACGACCACAATTTAAAGATATTCTGCAAATCGGTTGAAACGTGTACTTTCCCTTTCTGGTCATTCGTCCATGTCGTTTTGTGGTGTTTGGGACAGTCGTTTTGGCTTGCGTTCGGCGTGCTCTCCTTTTCTTGAAATGCTAGCCATAAGAACTAAAAACTATTTGGTAAACTACATCATCAGTCACAGACCAAGTGCCTTTTTTCTACTTTAGTCACTAAACTATATTTTTGGGTAAAGTCATCACAATTGTTATTATTTTTTAATTTTAGTAGTCAACAATTGAAAAATTAAACAACTATATTACCTACTTCATTTTGCATTTTATTTTAACGATAGAGTTCCGATTCTGTATCAACTCTCATTAACACTTTATTTATTATCACTATGAAATAGAGTATTTATTTTAAATTATCAGACGCTTCGATGAATCGATATGATATTTTGAGTCCATTTAATAATCAGATCAAATCTAAAATGTTATTTGATCAAATAATGAGATTATATAAATGATTAAATTGTATCAATTTAAAATATAAGAGTTACATCTTAAATTTTAATATAATTAAATAACAAAACCCTAATTAGACTATAAATCCAAATATGTATGTGTGAGATACGATGGATGATGGGGCCAATTGACACATCTTGGTAGTACCATGAAAAAGGACTCAAGTGACTCAATACCAGTGTTTCAGTGCAGGCAAGGACACGTTCTTTAATGGGCCCTCACCATTACAATAATTGTTATTGAACAAACTCTTTACAATCAATGATGATTACGTTGTGAACACCGTTCTTACTTTCTCTTTCACGAGAGGTCCCCTTTAACCAGCCTTCAACTCACTCTAACTAGAGTTGGTGGTTGTCGGAACCAATCGAATCAAGATCAAATTACATTTATATATAAGGTAAATAAAATATTTAATATTTAAATTATCAGTTTTGATTTTGTACTTAAACTTTTAGTTTTTTTAAAACATATATAATATTTAATTTTTATTTCGTTTTAATATAATACCGTTAAAATATAAAGTATAATTTGCACGTGATATTTTTTTATGAATAAATTACATCATTCATCGGTTAATTATCTTCTTCCTCTTAAAAATAAGTAGTTTTTCCAACAAAATTATAAAATGATTTTATTTTTTGAATACTCTGAAATAATTATAGTATAATATTTATTTATAAATTTAAATTATTGACGATATACATGCAACGTACCTATAATTTAAGACGTATTTTTTCACAAACTTGAATTTAAAAGATAAGAATTTAAGCTTTCGATTGAAACCAAAAGTGATCCCAGATTTACAGAACAAAAGGATTGAATATAATTTAAAAGGGAATTGAAGAACAGAGAAGTTACGGGGTTGGATTATTATAAGATAAAGTAGATAGGAACGTAAACGAATAACGAAGATTCCGAAGCTAGATTCAAGCAAAATTGTTGAAGCCTACGAGGTATCATATTGAAAAGCTTTTTTTGATTCGTTTTACGATGATGGCCGCGATGTTTTTGCTTCAATTTTATCATGTTATTGAATTAATCATCTCTGGGTCCCGTATTATGATCTGGTTGCTTATGATTTTCTGTTTATTTTGTGTGTTTAATTTTCGTAAGGTTCTAAGTGATCCCCAGAAAAGAACAGTGTATGATCAGTACGGTGAAGAGGGTCAAAAAGGTGCAGCGGCGCCACCGCCGGCACCCGGCGGTGTTTCCTTCATCTCTGCTGGATATGGACCGACGACGTGCCGGTTCAATCCACGGAATGCTGATGATATTTGCTGAGTTTTTCGGATACTCTAGTCCTTTCGCTGGTGGAGTAGGTGGTCCGAGGGGCTCGAGTTCGCTTTTCGGCGACAACATTTACGGTTCTATCGGCGGAGGCGGTAGCACGAGAGGCACTCGATTCTGGGGTTCGCTTTTCGGAGATGACATTTTCGGATCGATGCACCAAGGTCTCCCAAGAAAAGTAGCTCCAGCGGAGAATAAGTTGCTTTGCAGCCTTGAAGAGTTGTACAAAGGGACTACCAAGAAAATAAAGATCTCTAGAGAGATTGCTCATATCAGTGGGTAAAAAATCTTTTGCTTCTCAATCTGATTCAATCACATTGCTTCTTCTAACACTACGATGCCTTTACCTTTGTATATATGCCTTCATCTAAGGTTGCATCAGACGTGAATCCGAATGAGGTCGGTAACGATTTTGTGAATTTTTGGAATCACCGGAATCGAACGGATATGAACTAATGAATTCCAAAGTTTTAGGGACCGTTTTCGTAGTTTGTTTTAACCTTGTGCAGCTAAGCATTCATCTTGGAAGATCAATACTCTTTTAAATGGTTTTGTGCTACGGGACTTTAGTTTTGGAGTGTCTCCTAGCGAACCCATATCAATATGCACTTCGGTTCTTATCGAGGCTCCTATGAACACAGGGAGAACGTATCGGTTTAGGGACCGTTTTCGTAGTTTGTTTAAACTTGTGCAGGCAAGCAGTCCTCTTGGAAGATCAATGCTCTCTTTTAAGTAATTTCGTGCTAACAAACCAGACTTTAGTTTCAGTTACCCGAACTTACTTATTGTAATACCGTCTCCGGGAAACATTGTTTCGGTGTTTTTATGTGCATGCATGATTATTGATGTGTTGAAATACTTACTTTAGAACTGTCAATTTTACAGAAACTTTCTTCTTATTCAAAGTGACCATGTACATTGCTTTTATATCTGCTCATGGAGCTTTTCAAGAACAATGGCTTAGCTAGCTAACAGTCTTAACTAACTAATAACACCTCTAACCACCTAACCAATTCTTAACAGCTTAACTGTTTCATTATTCCCTCTGCTTCTTCTCCCTTCTTCAACAAGGCAGTACACACATCTTGTTTCTGAATTCTTCGAACGCCGCTTTAGTCAGCGGTTTAGTGAGACCATCAGCTACCTGGCAGTTGGCTGGCACATAGCAGACACGCAACACTTTGGTAGCTACCTTTTCCCTAATGAAATGGACATCCATGTCCACATGCTTCGAATGTGCATGATAGACCGGATTCATGCTCATAGCTATGGCACTTGTATTATCACACCAGATAATCGGTTCTTCACGTGGCTTGATCCCAAGACTGTCAAGTAACGCATTAATCCAAGTTACTTCTGCCGCTGTGTCTGCTACGCTGCGATACTCAGCTTCCATAGTTGATCTAGACACCGTCTTTTGCTTCCTCGAGCTCCAAACGACAGGACACTGTCCGAGGAACACCGTGTGACCAGAAACGGACCTGCGATCACTTGCATCACCACCCCAATCTGCATCAGCAAATGCTATTACCTTCAGCCCCGCTTCACTAGCCAGAAAGGTGAGACCATAGTCCAAGGTACCGGCTAAGTACCGAAGTATACGCCTGACTGCTGCCATGTGTGCCTCACAAGGAGCATGCATATATTGAGCAGCTTTGTTTACGCTAAACTCTATATCAGGTCGAGTATGGCATACGTACAGAAGTGCACCCACCAAGCTTCTGTATTCACGAGCATCACTGAGTGGCGATCCTGCATCATGAACTAGTTTTGTCGACCCAACCATAGGGGTTGCGGTAGGGGTAGCATGCAACATATCCACCCTCTCGAGTAACTCAAGAACATATTTCTTTTGTGACAACACTAGTTTGCCAGTGGTTCTCTTAACTTCTATACCTAGAAAGAAGCTCAGTTCTCCTAGGTCCTTGAGAGAAAAATCCTTCTGCAAGAGTCGAATTACTCCCTCAATATCATCCATGCTTTCACCAGTAACAATTATATCATCCACGTAAACTAAAACAAGTGTATAGCAACCACTTCCACACTTCACAAAGAGCGAAACATCAGCCAAGGATTCAACAAACCCCATCCGCTCAAGACTCGCCTTAAGCTTGTCATGCCAATTTCTAGGCGCCTGGCGAAGACCATACAAAGCCTTGTGTAGTTTACACACAAGTGGTGATCCATCTGCAGCCACTTCTTCAAATCCTGGGGGCTGTTGCATGAAAACTTCCTCAGCCAACTCTCCGTTTAAAAATGCGTTATTCACATCAACTTGACGCAAGATCCAATTCCTACTGACAGCCAAAGAAAGCACTACATTCAGTGTTGCAAACTTCACGACTGGACTGAATGTGTCCTTAAAGTCATAGCCAGGGACTTGCGAGTATCCTTTGGCAACTAAGCGCGCTTTATACCGTTGTATAGACCCATCCGGATTCTTCTTTATCTTGAAAAGCCATTTGCAACCCACAACATCACGTCCTTTGGGTACAGGTACTAAGGACCAAGTCTTATTTCCTTGTAGGACATCGAGTTCTGCCTGAATTGCTGCTCTCCAACTTGAAGACTGTAACGCAGCTCGAATACTGGTAGGGGTTGAGTCATCGAAGAAGCTAGTGTATGTTTTTGGCTTAAATATACCACACTTACTACGTGTAAGCATTGAATGTTTATTCCCGAGTACACCTTCAGCAGACTGTTCTTGAGTAGAAGCAGATGTACTGGCAGCAGCCCGACTGGAACTATTCTGCGCCTGACTGGTCATATGGATGACAGAATTTTCATTGTCACTAACCAAAGCAGGACTTGCCACTCTTGACGCAGCAGAATGCTCATTATCCGGACTTGCAACTCTCGATGCAACAGGATGCTCATCATCCGAACTTGCAGCTCTCGATGCAGCAGGATGCTCATCATCCGAACTTGCAGCTCTCGATGCAGCAGGATGCTCATCATCCGGGCTTGCAGCTCTCGATGCTCCATCATGTTCATCAACTGCGCCTGTTCCAGTTGAGAGAACCCTTTCGCTGTTTATTTCATCACGTCCTTCATCCATTAAGGTAGCGTCACCATGTGCACCGAATTTTCTTAGATCGGTAATCACTTCTAGAGGCAGTAGTGGTGGACTGATTTTGTGAGCTGAGGAACTTGTATGAGTAGAGCCTGCAAAAGGAAAATTTAGCTCATTAAAAATCACATGTCGAGACACATATATACGGCCATTGGGTGCAAGACATTGGAAACCCTTGTGGTGAGGACTATAGCCAAGAAAGACACACGGTTGCGATCGAAAGTCAAGCTTATGTTTCAAGAAAGGTCTCAAGTGTGGAAAGCACTGACAACCAAACACTTTCAGCCCCTCATATTCAGGTCTCTTGCTAAAAAATTTCTCAAATGGTGACTTCCCTTGTAACACTCTTGTTGGTAGTCTATTGATTAAGTGCACTGCAGTAACGACTGCATATGACCAGAAACGTATTGGCATAGACGCCTGAGCAAGAAGGACAAGTGCAAGCTCGATGATATGCCGATGCTTGCGTTCCACCACACCATTTTGTTCAGACGTGTGTGGACAAGTCACACGATGCAAAATACCTTCCTTAACCAACGAGGTTGACAACCTCCTGTATTCTCCTCCCCAGTCACTCTGGACTGCTTTAATAGGTAAGTTGAATTGGTTCTTGACCATTTTCTGAAACAAGCCAAACGCAACGACGGCTTCTGACTTGTCTTTCAACAGATAAAGCCACGAGTGTCTGGTACTTGCATCAATAAAGGTGACATAGTACTTAAAGCCATTTGAGGTTACTGGTGCTGGTCCCCATAAGTCTGTAAACACGAGCTGAAAAGGAGTATCATACACAGTGTTCGAATTGTGAAATGGTAGTTTATGACTCTTCCCCATTTGACAAGCAGGACACGTTTTATTCATTGACCTTGAAATGTTTACATTCATTTCTTTGCAAATTTTTAGTAAACTATCATGAGAGGGGTGGCCCAACCGTCGATGCCAAAGTTCGTAGGAGTCAAGTGAAGCAGCCATGGAACTAGCTTCTTCAGCAACTAGAGCTGTCACTTGAGGATCAGCAGCAAACGAATACAAACCACCTTCTTCTTTTCCACGAAGCAAGACAGTCCCAGACTCTTCATCACGAACACAACACTCATGTGCATGAAATTCAAAGAAGACATTGTTGTCCCTAGCAAGCTTCGAAACAGACAAGAGGTTCTTAGTTACCCTAGGAACATGCAGCAAGTCATTTAATAGTAAGGCTCTAGAAGACGAGCATAAGATAGAGTTACCAACTGCCTTGATGTCTAAGGCTACTCCATTGCCAACTACCAACTTACCTGGACTGTTGTAGTCATTTCTATGACTAAGAACTGTTCCATCTGGGGTGACATGATGGGTGGCACCTGAGTCCACCACCCATCGTTCGCGATTTGTTGTCGAGGTAAGCGCTTGAGGTCGTGTATCAATTTGAGACCCGCTGTTTCGAACACAACAACTTTCACACTCAGCAGGCTTAGTTTCATATGCAGAGTAATGTGCATCTGCAGGCTCGTCCTTTGAATACGACTTACTACCAGCTGTAATCCCAGGGAAGTCATGATCAAAACGATACCAACAGGTGTCTACAAGGTGGCCATTTTTACCACAGAGCTGGCACTGCATATAACGGCCACGACCTCTGCCTCTACCACCAGTCCTTCCATCAGAACTAGTCGGTGGTCGAGAAGGCTTACGATCGTAATAGTTGTTAGAGACGGATGACTTGTTTGAACCTGTCCCTTGAGCAATGTTAGCACTTATTGGCAACACTTCAGGTTGATCACCAAAGCCGGCTAACTGGGTTTCTGCATCCAGTAGCATCCTGTACACTATGTCAGGAGTTAAAGCTTCACGTGTGGTTGTTATGACTGCAACAAACGGCTGGTACTCTCGAGGAAGGCCTTTTAGTATGCTGGCAACATGTTCAGCTTGGGACACGACACTGCCACACGACTGCAAGGCATCACACACTTCTTTTACACGTGTGATGTATACTCTCATCGAGTCATCCCCTTTCTTGAGAGACTGCAGTTTATAGTGTAAGCCTATAACAGCAGTTGTGGATCTGTTCCCAAAGAACTGAAGCACCGTGGACCAGACTGACGACGCCGTCTCAGCACCCACAAACTGAGGCAGAAGCTGCGAGCTAATCGTGGAGAGCAACCACGACGCAAGGGCGCTGTCTTGAGCGACAAATTCTTCAAACAGCTCATTGAGCAAGACTTCTCCATCATCGCTAACTATGGTCTCTGGCGGAGACCTCATCGTTCCCATCAAGAATCGCTCAAGGCGATGGCTGCGAACTGTCAGCAAGATTTGCTGTTTCCAGAGCAAGAAGTTCGTTTCGTCAAGAATTACGTTCACTTTTTTATTGGAGAACGCTTTATTGCTTCTTGTGGTGAACTCCATGGCTGGAGAAGACGCATCGCTATTGAACATGATGAGCAGCAAACAACGCTAGTCACAGTTGAGAGAGGAGCCTTCTACACAGCGGAAACAAGAAACCTTTGCCCAGGAAATTTAGCGAATGATACCATGTTGAAATACTTACTTTAGAACTGTCAATTTTACAGAAACTTTCTTCTTATTCAAAGTGACCATGTACATTGCTTTTATATCTGCTCATGGAGCTTTTCAAGAACAATGGCTTAGCTAGCTAACAGTCTTAACTAACTAATAACACCTCTAACCACCTAACCAATTCTTAACAGCTTAACTGTTTCATTATGATGCAATGGAATTCAATGGTAAATTTGCTACTTGTATACGTGATTTGCAGGAAAACCATGCAGACGGAAGAGATTTTAACCATCAATGTGAGGCATGGATGGAAGAAAGGCACGAAAATCACATTCGCGGGGAAAGGGAATAAACAACCAAACTTTACACCGGTCGATCTCGTATTTATCATCGACGAGAAACAGCACAATGTGTTCACTCGGGATGGCAACGACTTGATCGTCACACAAAAGGTCACTCTCGTCGCCACCTTGTACGGTCTTACGGTTCATCTTACTACCCTGGATGGCAGGAATTTAACCGTTCCGATTAACAATGTAATTCATCCATACTACGAGGAAGTGGTTTCGACGGAAGGGATGTCGATCCAAAGAGACCCTTCGAAAAGAGGAAACTTGATAATCAAATTCGACATTAAGTTTCCGACACGGCTGGCGACGGAACAGAAATCCGGAATCAAGAAGCTCTTGGGCCCTTGGCACTGATTGAAAGCTCCCCACATGTATGCTTGATAGCAGTAAATATGGTGTGCAAGTAACTTGATATATCATTGCATAACAAAATGCAAAGACATAAATTTCATTAAATTTGTAATTTCAAATATCACTTAAACATGTTTAATCTCACATTTTTCAAATTATTACAACAATAATAACGATACAATTGGTATATTTTACTAATTAAAAAAATACAGAATAAAAAATAAGCCTACCTTATTTCGAAACAAGCATATAAAGAATTCAAACCAATTTGGTAAAATTCAAGTGGCATACCCGTTCCATTGCTCACGCCTCAACCGAAGACCAAGAATTTGCGTCGATCCAATTGAAGGCTAAAGGGCTGAGAAAAGCGTCGGGGATGCCAAAGGAAGTGACCAAAGCAAGCGCATGCGGTCGGAGTTCGCTGCACATTTTCGCTATCCCTCTCCGTACACCGGCACCGTTGTCGACCGATAGGTAGCCGTACCGGAGATACGAAGCATCTTCGGTGCAAGTCAAGGCATATAATGATCTCAATGAACCTAATACATCCTGCACAACGAGAGAAAAATGAAGTTGAATGATGCACAAAGTCACAAAGAGCCTGCGTATCAACCCTGAAGCATGCTTTCAGGGTTTCAATTTGCAAACAAAGCAGAGCTTTTTTTTTTGGTGTAAATCAATTCCATCAGCATATTGTAAGTTAATTTACTTAGATAGTTAATTTAAGAATTATTACAAGATAAATTATGAGTTAATGACCCTCATTCTAAATTTGTCTTTAAACTTTTAACATTCTAATTTTATCCCTAAACTATGACTCTCGTTTTGTATTAGTCCGCAACCTTTAAAAGGATATAATTTCATCCCTAAACTCATCCACATATGTAATTTGTTTTGACAACAACATACCCAAAAATTTTTTTCCCCAAACATATAATAATATTACTCGACTTAAACAAGGACATGATTACTATATTCTGATAGTTTGAGGATGAAATTAGAATGTTTAAAACTTCAAGGATCAATTTAAAATGAAGGTTATAATTTAAGGATGTATGGTACAATTAACTCATAAATTGTCGGTGATTTTGGTCATTTCAAGCTCAAACCATTGACTACCCAATTTTGCAAGGAGGTTGAGTTTTGAACAAAAGATTAAACGACACATACCTTGAGTGAACCAGCAGGTAGAGTTGCTTCAGCCTCAACAAATGTTTGAAATATTGCTCGTTCCGAGAAAGCTCTGCTCAAATCCTCTCCTAGCTGATAACACTGGTGTACAAACAATGATATGTGACAAATAGATTAAAAAATCGAAAATGAACTTGCTCGGAACATAGATAAACCAAGTGGTTCCTCACCATATTGAAAGCCTGCTCGGAACTTGCTCCTCTAGCTCTACAATTCGAGACCTCAGCAACAAAATGATCCAACAAATCTCGCTCCCTTAAACACAAGGCATCCATCTGATATAGGAAAGCTGGTCAGAGACTCCCACGAATTTGAATCATGGAATGTCCACAAATGAAGAACTGATGCTACTTATTATATTACCTGGAATTCGCTGCATCGGAGGGTCGTGCTCGTTGGCTGTGACGGAATGACAGGGCGGGGTTTATTCATGTGTCCTAATCCCAGAGCCGTGAAACCCTTGTTCCGTTTTCGAACTGCAACGTATTCGGCGAGAAGAGCCTTGCTGACCTGTGTTTAAAGTGTTCGATCCGTATGTTGTAACTAGTTGTTCTTGTCAAAGAAATTTTCCAAAGGGAAAGAGAGAAAATTGAATTTACCTGCTGCATCAAGATAGTATTGTCGCCCTCAAATGTGGATTGCACATCAAATTCAGCTTTCAGATGACCGACACGATTCTCGGTCTTTAATCCTTGTCCTCCGCAAGCTTCACGACATACCTGAAGCATTTCAAAAGTTGAACCTTTGTATCGATACTTATGGTTAAATTATTCGACTTAGTTCAGGATCGTTTGTTGGTCACCTTAAGTATTTGCATGTTATTCCAAGTAAAAGTTGCTTTGAATGAACTTGAAACTACATGAACGGTTTTGTTCGACTCTGGTGTCCTCTTCCTATACAGCATTTTAAAGTAATTTGCTGCAAAACTCATTGCATAACTGCAGCATATAAAATTAAAAGCAAATAAGTAAATGAGTATTCATCAAAACCAGTTGCTCTAGCTAAATTATTAATTGTTCCATTGCAATCGAACCATTCAATAAAACGTCTAGTTCCTCTTTATTTGCAAATAAATGAATGATTTAACAAGTGCAAATCACACACAACTCCATAAGAGCTTCAGTTGAAGCTCTATTTCAGCAGCTAAACCGTAGATATACTTACGCTTTTGCAACAAGAGGGAAGAGTCGTCGTTGATGACTTGGGTAATCTAGCAATAAGACCTCCGGTTCATTTTGTTTGAGAGAAAATGCTCTCCTTGTTAGTGCATACCTAATGGCAATTGCTAAACCAACCTAAAAGGGGCCATGGTAAACTGCATTAGTGCCTTAGTGGCATGCCACCCTACACCCCAAAATACAAAAATATGCAATGATTGTTTGCCAAATACTGAAGATACCTTTGATTGATAAACTGCATTAACCGAGACATTAAGACGACCTCCTCTTAGAGGGGCCATGGATGCAGCAAATCTCTGAATTAAAGCAACAGACAGAGCTATCAAAACATTACTACCACCATAAATGGACCCTTTTGTAGTGAAACATTAGCAACTGTATTTAACAAGACAGATACCTGATCCGGGTTCTTTATTGGACTTATATACTGTCCATCATGTGAAACATAAGCAACTGCATTTAACAAGTTTTCTCTGGGCACTCTAACATTGTCAAACCTGAAATCACAAATGTAAATCTTTCAGGTTAGAACTTCTGATGGAAACAAACATATTAAAGAATTCATAGTAAAAAGGTTTAGGTTTCGAGTGTACCAAATCCGACCATTATCAACACCATTTAAACCAATTTTGTGGCCACAGTCAGCAATACGAATGTTTGGACATATGTTACCATCAGCGTCCCTGATTTGAACTAGAAACGCATGAACCCCTTGGTTGGTTCCATTGATATGCAGCTGTGAAAACACAACTGTATGCGTCGCATGCTAGACAGCAAAGAAACAGAAGTATAGCATGTCAGCCTATGTCGTATGCAAATGAATCTAAAGTGACAATCCAGGGAGAAATGGTATTGATTCTAAGACAATCATACATACATTAGCTGCCCCACCAATCCAATACTTCTGAGCTGATTCACACGGAGTATTAATGACGAATTCGCCTGTGTTTGTATCATAAGTTGTTACTGTTTCGATACCGCGAACCTGAAAGCAGTAATGGCAGAATAAATCAGGAGCAAGAAATGTAGATGACTGCATAGAAAGTCACACAAAAGACTTAATTGATTCCCATTAGCAAAACACATACATTACTTCCATGCCCCAACTCCGTCATTGCAAAGCAACCCTTGACCGTGAAATTTTCACTAGCCCTCAGCCACTTGTCATGATGGTGTTTTGTACCGAGAAATTTGATGGCACCACCCCTGCAAACATTTAGAACAATCGTAGCACTCAGTCCCAATTTTTTTCTTTTCCACTTTGACCTTGTTCGCAAACACATCACACCAAATGCATTTATTTCTAAAAAAAATCATAAATCATTTACCAACTTTCAATTTTCAAATCACCTTCAGAAAAGGAGAGGGAAAAAGTACAGAGAAACGCACCACAAGAAGAAGTGAACTCCGACCCTAATTTTGATGGAATGATCGAAGATACTCAGAACCTCAAGGAAAGCGCATATCCTCAACACGATATCTTCTTCCTTCTCCGTTAACCATCCTTTGAACACTCCTTTATCCTGCAAATACTCGATCCGTTTCATCGTCATCTCCCGTTGCTGCTCCATCGACTGTGTATAATCCGGCGACACGAACACCTTCCCGCCCCTCACCTTCGGGTTGAACAAATCGCTCCGCATCATCAATCCGAACAGCCAATCACGTTCCTCCACATCATGTCCGTCGATTAGGTTCCGCATCTGCTTGACGTCGAACACGTAGCTTTCGGAATCTTCGGGAGTGGAGTAACTCAAACAAGCGTTTGATGAGAGGGACGAAAGCGGATCAGAGGATTGAAGGAGGAGATGATTTGTGAAGATTTTTGTTCTTTGAAAAGCTCTATCCATGGCAGAATCACAGAGGATTTTTTTCTTCTTCCTAGAATTGGCGGTGAAAATTCAAAAATTCGGTGATGAAAATGAAGTTTCTGTTTGGGGACTTCCAACGATGGGATGTATTTATAGGCTTCTTTAAATATGGCTAGTGTGTAGGCTGAATTTACGAGATAATGTTGTGAGAAAAAAAATCACGAGGTAATACGTTCTAACAATTAATTGTTGAAATAGGGTGTTTGTTACAGTTCGAATGAAGGTAATGAAGGTCGCCGGGTGGTCTGGGCGACCAATGAAATGAAGGTCGCCGGGTGGTCCTCATAACTTTGCAACAATTAATTGTTTGGGTTAAATGCAAATTTGGTCCTCATAACTTTGCACTCTCATACATGTATTTATTTTAGTCACAAACAATTATAATTTAGTCATACATGTTTCTTGTTTATCCTATTTTAGTATGTATTTATTTTAAAATTAATTATTGGGATATCTTGTTTTGTATTTAGTATGTATTTATTTTAAAATTGATTATTGGGATATCTTGTGTTGTATTCAATAATTTTTATTTGTTTTACGTTTATTTATTTCGAGTATTTTTCACTATTTTTTAGTTTTATTTAGTTTTATTTTATATTGAAAAATTTTGCGAAATAATATCGTTGGTAGGGAGAAATAAATACATACTAAAATAGGATAAACAAGAAACATGTATGACTAAATTATAATTAAACATTAATACTAAACAGTGGCTAAAATAACATGTTTACAAATTTCATGGCCAATTTCAAAAATTAAGGAAAATATATAAAACACATGAAATCAGTGATTAAAATGAAATAACTAAAAATATTATGATCAAAATGAAGCATACACAAACTTGGCAGAATAAACAACTAGTGACTAAAATATAATTATTAAAATATACATGCCTGAAACAAAACATTAAAAATGTCACTAAATGATTAAAAAAATAGATTACAAAGCATAGGGGACCGAAAATGCTATTATCCCCTAAATATTAAAACACGCGTATGAGAGTGTAAAGTTGTGAGGACCAAATTTGTATTTAACCCAAACAACTAGTGTTTAGTGTTTTGTTTGTGAAACAACCCGCATGAAGCATTGGTCGCCCAGACCACCCGACGACCTTCATTGGTCGCCCAGATCACCCGACGACCTTCATTCGAACTGTAGTAAACACCCTATCTCAACAATTAATTGTTGGAACGTATTATCTCGTGAATTTTTTTTTCTCACAACATTATCTCGTAAATTCAGCCACGTGTGTATATATATATATATGTGTAATTTTATTTTATTTTAAGAAAAAAAATATCTGGATTTTGCGTGTTCGAAACCGTATCTTTTAAAAATCGTATAATCTATATATATATATTTAAAAATCGTTATATACCTTTAATAAATTCTTCAAATATTATAATAAAAGGTTTCATGCGGTTTTTGGTGCAGATTTACGAGATGACGTTACGGGCATTTGTTGCGGTGGCGGCACAATCGTTTACGGAGGAAGCTAGGGCGGTGCTCGTAGGTATTATGTGGCTCAGACGGTGGAAGCTACTAGCTAGGGCGGACCTTTAATAAGATGCAGGTTACGCATGCTAAATTTTGTAAGAGTAATTCAGATTAGGTTTAATAAAAAAAAATAGGTGTACAAACTATATTTAAATTTTGAAATAGGTGTTTAAATTATTTTTTTACTCATTTAAGTGTCTAATAGTGTAAAAGTGTTCAGACCGTCAACGACGTTAATTTTTCAGTTAAGTGACATGTGTCACAATTTGATGATTTAAAAAAATTATTTAATATTAAAAAATTAAATTATAAGATTTGAGAATTTTAAGTATTTTTGGACTTTTTTTATAATTTAAGAGAAATTATGATTTTTTATAAATATAATAATATTAAAAAAATAAAAATCATAAATTGTGACACGTATCACTTATTTGGAAAATTAACGTCGTTGACAGCCCGATAACCTAAATGAGTAACGTTTGTAACATTAGATACCTGGATAAGTTAAAAAATAGTTTAGACAGCTATTCAAAATTTTATGTATAGCTAGACACTTATTTGGTATTAAGCCATCATATTATAATTATAATCCGAATCATATTTAAAAAAATGTAAAATTAACCTCGAACATAAACTATCAACAACCGATTGATTTAACGGGAGGAGACACTAGGTTCATTAAGCAATGTCAGTAGTTTGAATCACAAACAAACAAATAAATAAATAATACATATTACCTTTGACTTGTAATAAACGAGGTTTGCTAAGAGGACATAGATAAGAAGAGATAAATTGTGGGTTATTTGAGATCGATTTGGTAAAAACTCAATAAATACTTAATTTGAATCGACTTGACTCGAACTTGATTCGAGTTATTAATTAACCGATATTCGACTAGAAAAATTCGTGAGCAACTCGAAAAGATAATATATTAAGATTTTATTTTCTAAAAAATTAAATTATCATATATTGATTTTTTTAAAACGTAGTATAAGATTTTCATATATTTAAGATTCAGGTTCGAGTTTGAGTCTAATCTTCAATCGAATTAAGTTTAAGATTGTTTTTATTTCAAGCCTTTTCGAGTTTCAATTCATGGTTTCGAGTTCGAGTTGAGCTTAAAAATTTTAGGCTCACAAGTTTTCAAGCCGAGTCGAGCTTCATTTTAGAGTTTTCGAATCGAGTCGAACTCAACAATATTCAAACTCGATTCGGCTCGTTTACAATCCTGTTTCGCTAGTAAAAACAAAGGCTACAATATAATCATCTAATGTTTTTGTTTAGTCTGTTTTCTTTGGGCTACAAAATGATTTTATTGCATGGTCATGTATCTTTATTTACATATTGATTAAGAATTCGTTACAGTGAATTAATGTCCTTTGTAAAAGGAAGTCTATTTCTATTGACATTATATTAAATGAGTATCTTTTATATATTGTTTGGATGTAAATGAAATTGAGAAAGAAAATGCATCGACTTATCGGATCTTAAACGGAAGAGTTTGCGTCGATCAGTTGAAAGCTAGAGGGCTTAGAGAAGCGTCGGGGGATGCCGAACGAAGCGATCGCATGCGATCGGAGTTCGCGGCAGAGATTCGTTATTTCTCTCCTCAGATATGCGTCATTGTCGACCGATAGGGACCCGTGTCGGAGATACGAAACGTCTTTGATACACGCTAAGGGTGTGTTTGGTTCACGAAATGTAAGATTACCCGTGGGAATAAAAGATTACCAGGGAATAAGATTATTGGGAATGTTGTATTTTGTGTTTGGTTGGTTTAGCAGGAATGTAAGATTACCGTGTTTGGTTAAAGGAATAAAAGATTATTGGAATGTATATTTGACCAAATTGTCTTTATTATATATTTGTATAATATTACAAGTCGTAAAATATTTATATATTTTCTTTAAAAAATTAAATTCATAATATCTATATAATTTTTTTACAAAATTAAAAATATAAAAAATATTTAATGAAAGGGTAAAATTTTATTTTAACCCCTGAACTTCATATAAAATTTTAATTATAGTTTTTTTTTGTAAATCTAAAATAATTTAAGGATAAATTTGTAATTTAACCTTTGTAGAATTTTTATTATTCAATGACAGAAAAATTATACTTTTGAAAAAAAATAAAAATTTAAGGGCATTTTAATCTAAAACACCGGTAATGTTACAATACCTAAAGGAAGGGACCCGATAATATACCTCAAAAAATCCACTATTAGTAATAAAATATTACAGGGAATAACATTTCCGGCCAAAACCAAACGGGGAATGTAGATTCTATTCCCGGGAGAATTTCACATTCTCCCATCCAAACGCCCCTAAGGCGTATAATGATCTCGACGTACGTAGGGCATCTTGCAGAATAAGGTCATTTCGATTTTGTAAGGTCGAGAGTCGAGTTTCGAAATGGCTGGCCAAGTCATTCAGATTAGGAGAAACATTAAATGATGTTAACCTTCAATGAACCAGCAGGTAGAGTTGCCTCTGCCTTGTTAGATTACGGTATAGAGTGAGCTTGCCTGCACGAGGTGTTAAAAGCTCATGCACGGTGAGGATATGCGCAGTGGTGTTCATGTACGGTTAATCGTACAATTTACTATAAACGGTCGGTTAACTGTTATAAAAATTATAAGATTTTTTAACTATAACCTAACTACTAAAAAATAGTTAACTGTTATTAACAGTTCGGTTACAGATTAACCCATTAAAATTAATTTTCAAAAATTTTCATAATTCATACTACAAAAAAGTATAACATTTAACTCATTTTTACAACGGTGTAATTGACTAAAATAAAAAAGTGTAATACTTAACATATATGTATACCGGTATAAGTATGTACATTTCTCAATATCTTAATACCTAACAATAAACACATAATTATATTAGTATAGATATGTTTTTGTATTTTTAAAGAAATCAAAAATTAAAAACAATAAAAAATATATATTAAGTTATTTGTGTATAAATTTTATTATTATTATATATATATAAATTAGAAATTATAGAAAATTATATTAAGTTATTTGTGTAAAATTAAAAATATAATTATAAATTTAATTTATTAACGATTAATCTTTGGTTAACCGTTTATCAAAATTTGTAACCGTAACCTTAACCGTTAACTATAATTTTTAGTGGTTCATTTAACTGAAACTGTTTAATATTAACAGTTCGATTAATTAATATATTAAATGTAACTATTATACCGGTTAACGGTTACAATTAAAGGTTGTTTTACAGCTGGCAATCTGTTAGGAGGGTGTGAGGTATTTTCATGCTGAATGAGAGCAAATAACAGGAATACCACTATACCTATACGTAGATGATAACGTTACACCTCAAAAGTTGGGTATAGAACTAAAAGAGGTAATAAGCAAATGAAATAAATAATTGCACCCACATATTTTTATAGATACAACTATATTATTACATACACCCACCGTAATTATTACAGGAATATAAATAGAAATTTGAAAATTTTCCATCGAATATTTAATTACACAAATGAAATTTTTAATTTTAATTATAAAATGTTGTTTTGTTGAGTTTATGATTACTAAAAATTATAAAGTAATATTCTGATTTAATACAATATTTTGTTTAGTCTCCGGCTATTAAAAGTTAGAAAATAGTCATCTGACTATTCATATATTCTAAGTTCATCATTTTTCATTAAAATTTTGACTGTAATTTGAGTTGGACATTAACCTCCTAACTATGATATGATAAGATATGATATCAAAATCTCAAACGACTACCTTATCATAGCCACTATATTAAAGTTTAGCTTATATGACCGTTAATTTTTAATAGAAAATGACGAGTTTAGAACATATGCACAATCATATGACTATTTTATAAATTTTAATAATCAAGAGACTCAATAATGCAATGTTCTATAATTATAGGACTAAACTTTTAATAGTCAGAAAACTAAACAAAATAATACGCCATGATCGAAAATCATTTGCGTACTCTTATCTTATTTAATTTTATTAAATATCCAAATTAAATAAATTTAAAAAGTTAATTAAAAATAAACATGAATATTTAAATTCAAATCTATCATCTATAAAAAAAATAAATACAAATGATGAGTATCTAAATTTCACTTCATAATTTATAAAAATAAACAGGTGTCCAAACTATATTGTTTTTCTCAAGTCTCTAAACTTGTTTTTAATCGTTTAAGTGTCTAACATTACAAACGATACCACTTTAGGTGCCTTGATCGTAACAACAGTTATAATTTTTTCATTAAGTGAAACGTGTCGCATGTATACAATTTTAAAAATTTTATTTCTTAAAAAAAATTAAAAAAAAAAACCTTTCCAACCCGCGTCTCCCTCCCCTGCTTTTACATGGCCAAATGGCAAAAGACCAATAGACAAACGATTGACTGTCACAGTCGGCTAAACGAATGATTACCACGATCAATCAAAGAGTGTTGAATCTATTTTGATATAATAAATTTAAGGGCAAAATATTTTTGGACTTGATTGAATTTATTTATAGTTTTCAAAATAATTCAAAGTCCATAAAAATTGAATTTGAATACAAAATTGATTTTATAGGTAAGTAGTATCGATATTACATGAACAATACTGATATTGTTCTTGCATCATCGATACAAAATGTAAGAGAAGTATCGGTACTCCCAAGACAATATCGACAGTACCGATACTGCCTTGTATTTTCAAATGTGTTCAAATTCCAATAGCATATTTAGATATTGATATTCAAAAGAGTATCAATATTACTTTATATAGTAATATTGATTCTCACTGTCCAACGATCACAAACATCTACTTTATTTAGAGAGAGTATTGATACTCTTGAAGAGAGTATTAATACTATCTGATCTGGGCAGTTTTTTTTACAATTTTTTTTATCTCAACGGCTCCAAACTTCAACGGCTAGAAACTGTCACAAACATATTCTAACATATAAAATCAAGTTCAAGACACTTGAAGAATATTACAAAACACTTGAAGAATATTACAAAACACCTATCCTAATATTGATCATCAAGAAAAAAGTTTTTCACTCTTTTATTTCTTTTTCTTTTATAAATAGTGTGTTTTAGTGAGTTTAAATTGTAAACACTTTCCTTTGAGATGTTTATTGTTTACATTTTTCTTATCATTGTGTAAAAGGGGAGTGATTCTATCTCAGCCATTTAAAATATAGGGAAATTGTAAATGTTACTTTTGAGCCTTGAAAAAGTAAGAACAAAATAGTGAATTTGTTAGAAATCCTTAGTGTGGAACTAAGGTAGTAGATGTAGACTAGGTTGAGAAGTCGAACCACTCTAAATCGTTGTGTGTATTTCCTATTCTTTCTCTTCATAATCCCTAAAATTTTTATTTGACTAATTCACCCATTCTTGGCATATTTTCGGTTAATCGATCGAGCTTCATAAATCTCAACAAAGAGATTTAAGGGATTGAATATTTGAGATTTTAGAGATTTGGAATCAAAGTGTAGGGATTTAGGAATTTTAGATTTTGAGATAATAGCGAGAGTTATGATCGGTCAGTGGGTGGTCAACGTCGAAAGGATGGTCGCTCATCGATGGATGGGTGACTGGAAATGACCGTCAATTGAAATAGAAGGGACTAAAATAAGAAATTTTAAGAATTTGAAATTATTTTTCAGATTTTAATTTTTTAAAGATTTTTTTAAATATTAATTTTATGTTTTTTTAAATAAAATTTAAAAAATATAAATATAATTTGTATCACTTAATGAGATCTTTTACTGATCGTTACGCTTAAAATACTTAAAGTGATAGCGTTTGAAATATTAAATATCTGGATGAATTGAGAAAACATTTAAACATCTATATGAGAAAAGTGACATAATTTTAACACTTATTTTTTAATCAATCCTAATACAAAATCACATCGTTCTTAATACGCTGTATGTAATCATTTTTATTAAATAAAAAGAGACTGTAATTTCAAAGTAAATGTTGAGATTTAAGTTTATACCTGAGATAATATATTTAATCACTCGATCAACCAACAGATGTTAAACATCGGTGAAATTCATCATCGTTCTAACGATGAAATGCATAAGTTTACTGGAGCTTATACCGAAGACCAGGAGTTTGCCTCGATCCAGTTAAAAGCTATAGGGCTTAGAAAAGCGTCGGGGATGCCGAAGGAAGTGATCAAAGCAAGCGCATGTGGTCGAAGTTCGCTGCAGATTTCGGTTATTTCTTGCCTCACACTCGCACCATTTTCGACCGATAGGTACCCATATCGAACATACGAAACATCTTCAAGACAAATCAAGGCGTATAACGATCTCAACGTACCTAGTACATCCTGCAGAACAAGAAAATGAAGATGACAACGAGACTCTAGTAGGATTCAGCCTGCTCATTTCGAGCTCAAGCCATTTAGTTTTTGGTTTAGTATGGTCGGGTTGGGTTTCGAAATGGCTGGTCAAGTCATTCAGATTAGGAGAAACATTAAATGATGTTAACCTTCAATGAACCAGCAGGTAGATTTGCTTCTGCCTCGATAAATGTTTGAAACATTGCTCGATCCGAGAAAGCTCTGCTCAAATCCTCTGCTAGCTGATAACACTGGTGTTCCAAAGTGATGGTGGTGAGAATTAAATTAAAAGGACATAGAAAAAGGATACAATTCAGATGAACAAGTGTTCTTCCTAACCATGAGGAAGGCCTGCTGGGTACTTTCTCCTTCAGATTTACATTTCGAGACATCCGCAACGAGACGATTCAAAAGATCTCTCTCCCTTAAGCACAATGCATCCATCTGACATAGGGCATTAATTAGAGACACCCATAAATATTAATACAGTATTTTACAAACAGAAGAACCGATGATACTAGTATAATACCTGGAACTGACTGCATCGGAGGGTAGAGCTAGTAAGCTGTGATGGGATGACGGGGCAGGGTTTATTCATGTGTTCTAAGCCAAGACCCTTGAAAGCCTTGTTTCTTTTCTGAGCTGCCATGTATTCAGAAAAAAGAGCCTTGCTGACCTGCTGCATTAGAATATTGTTGTCGCCCTCGAAAGTCGATTGCACATCGTATTCGCCTTTCAAATGACCGACACGATTCTCGGTCTTCAATCCTTGTCCTCCACAGGCTTCACGGCATTCCTAAACCATTCAACAATTGAACCTATGTAATGACACTTACAGTTAAAACACCGACTGAATTCGGTATAATTGGTTGCTCACCTGAAGTATTTGCATGTTATTCCAAGTAAACGTTGCTTTGAATGAACTCGAAACTATATGAATGGTTTTGTTTGAATCAGGCGTCCTCTTCACATACAGCATTTTCAAGTAATTTGCTGCGAAACTCATAGCATAGCTGCAGAGCATATAAATGGAGAAATTATCAAAACCAACTGTTCTAGATCCATGCAAAGGATGGCATGGTGAGTCAAGCTAGAAGCATCATAGTCGGGAGTGCGAATCACACGCGATAAATTGTAGATGCACTTACGTCTTTGCAACCAGCGGGATGAGTCGTCCTTGATGACTCGGGTAATCGAGCAATAAGACCTCGGGTTCATTCGGTTTGAGAGAAAAAGCGCGCCTCGTTAGTGCATACCTAATGGCAATTGCTAAAGCAACCTACAAGGGAGTGCAATGACATTATTTTATCAATGACCTTTCCATTTGGTATTAGTTGCAGGGCATTCCGCACAGTGTGCAATGCTAGTTTGCCAATAAAAAGTTACAAGAAGCATTGAGAAAAAAAAAACGAAATACCTTTGATTGGTAAACTGAAGTACATGCTATATTAACACGACCTACTGTCAGAGGGGCCATGAAAGCAGCAAATCTCTGAATTAAAGTAACAGACAGAGCCACCAGAACAATATTAGCACCGAAAAAGGACCTTTTGTCGTACGATACTCGACTTTAAAAGCGGATAACAGTCATCTCGATTAGGAATACCTGATCAGGGTTTTCGATCGAACTTAGGTATTTTCCATCAGGTGAAACATCAGCAACAGAATTCAACAAGTTCTCTCTAGGCACTCTAACATTGTCAAACCTGAAATCACAGAGGTAAACCTTTCAGATTCAAACTTTTGAAGGAAACAAGAATGTTATAAGAATTCATGGTAAAAGGGTCTAGGTTTTGAATTACCAGATTCGACCGTTATCGACACCATTTAAACCGATTTTGTGACCACAGTCAGCAATACGAATGTTTGGACATATGTTACCATCAGCATCCCGGATTTGGACTATAAATGCATGAACCCCTTGATTGCTTCCATTGACATATAGCTGTGAAAACAAAACTGTATGCGTCGCATGCTAGAAAGGCAAACCAACATCAAAGAAACAGAAATACACCATGTCAGCATATACACGAAACAGTTTAACGAAATTTTCTTGTACGCAATAGACGATGCATACATTGGCTGCCCCACCAATCCAATACTTCTGAGCTGATTCACAAGGAGTATTAATGACAAACTCCCCCGTGTTCGAATCGTACGTCGTTATGGTTTCAACACCGCGAACCTAAAAAAAGTAATGACAGAATCAATCATGAACGAGAAAAGTAGATGACTGCATAACATCACAAAAAGACATGACCCATAACCACATACATTACTTCCATGCCCCAATTCCGTCATTGCGAAGCAACCCTTGATCAAGTAATTTTCACTATCCCTAAGCCACTTCTCATGATGGTGTTTTGTACCCAGAAATTTGATGGCGCCTCCCCTGCATATTTACAACAATCAAAGGAAGCCTATAATTCTTCATAATTACATTTGTTCGCTTGCAGTTTACTGCCCAGAATCTTAATACGTTTATTATCGGCATTAAATCTGAATCCAAATATTCTCCAAATCTGTAAAAACTAAATCAAATATCTGCAAATATCTAAATTAGCACTATCAAGTCATCCCTGTGTCTACCTCAATTTCAATCCAAACACATACAAGAACGGTGAACAATCATAATAATTTATACAGTTCAAAGAAAGCGAATAGAAGAATACCACAAGAAGAAATGAACACCGAGCTTAGTGAAGAGTGAATGATCGTAGACGCTCGAAACCTCGAATCCAGCGAATTTCCTCATCTCGATCTCTTCTCCTTCCTCGGTCAACCACCCTTTGAACACCCCTCTCTCGAGAAAATACTCGATTCTTTTCCACGTCATCTCCCTCTGCTGCTCCATCGAATGGTTATAATCCGGCGACACGAACACCTTCCCTCCCCTCACTCTCGGGTTGAACAACTTGCTTTGTCTCATCAACCCGAACAGCCAATCCCGTTCCTCCACGTCGTGCCCGTCTATAAGCTTCCTCATCTCCTTGACGTCGAATGCATGGTTTTCAGAAAGTTCCGGTGGAGAGTAACTTAAACAAGCGTTGGAAGAAAGGGGCGACGGCGGCGGGGACGATCGGAGGAGATGGTTTGTTAGAATCTGAGTTCTTTGGAAAGCTCGATCCATTGTGGAATTCGGATTTTTATTATTTTTCTTAATTTTGCAAAGAAAATTCAAGAAGAAAGATGAGGAGAGAGATGCTTTGATCCTTTGAGAGGTGTAAAAATGGAAGTTTATTTTATTTTATTTATTTTTTTGTTCACTTAAGAGCGCTGACTTATAAAACTTGTTTTGGTCAAATTCGTCTAGTAATCCTTGTAGTATATATAAATTGTTAATTTAGTTATTATATCAGTCAAATTTATTTTCTATACATTTTAAATCTTTACAAAAAGTATTTACAAATATAATACAATTATATGGATTTTATAAAATCTATTTTAACTTGACATCTAATACAATAATTTTGATATAAATATACTATATACATAAATATGACGTGTGGAAATATATAAATAATGGGTATATTACACATTTTTGTTTTAGTACCTAAACTTTTATTTTTTTTAAAACCATGCTTAAAGTTTAATTTTTATTTCATTTTAGTATATCGATCAAAATTAACATGAATTTTTAAAAATTTGAAAGTTTAGGTACTAAAATGGATTAAAACTGGTAGTTTACTTACTAAATACATAATTTACCCATAAAGAATAACATCAAATAATTAAGGGCAAAGTACACAAAATGTCCTCCAACTATAGGGTATTGGTTTATTAAGTTTCGTGACTATTAAAAGTTATAAAATAGTCATCCGACTAGAGAGTGTTATTTTATTGAGTCCATTGATTATTAAAAGTTATAAAATGGTCAAAAGACTATTCATTATGTTCTAATATCGTCCATTTTTTGTTAAAAATTTGATCGTATTATGAATTGAACGTTAATATGTTGATGGTGATATTATAAAATCTTATCTCAGGATTTCAAATGACTATCATATTTCAATAATCATGTTAACATTTAACTTAGATAATCACCAATTTTTAACATAAAATACCAAATTTATTATATAATAAATAGTCGAGTGACCATGTTATAACCTTTAATAGTTGAGAGACTTAACAAAACAACATTCTATAGTTATTGGATTAGTTTATAATTTTTAATAATTAGAGGACTTAATAAAGTCGTATCTTATAGTTAAGGGACCATTTGTGTCCTTTACCCTCTAATTAAATGGATGGAATTGAGGATGGCGGCGGGAATGAGTTGATTAATGGTTACGCAAAAGATAAGGCTGAGTGCAGTTTGTTTTTTGCGCTTTCCAAAGTTTCTTGTCTGTATATATTGGGATACTTTAATATTCAAAGTTAAGACATCAATTGTTAATCTTTTAATAAAAAAATACAAAAAAAACCATGGTGTATTATTGTATAAAAAATAAATATACATTGATATTTGAGTTAGATAATATTTTAAAAATTAACATAATATTAAAAAAATATTTTTAACACTCAATAGAATTATCATTTTGACTTATATTCAATATTTTATTTTAAAGTAAAATGACTCTTGATTATATAGAAAAATCATTTATTGATTAATAATTAATGATTATAGTTGACGTAAGATTGTTATGTCATAATTTTCGTCGTGTGACATGTATTATATTATCAATATTTTAAAAAATATTAGATGAATTTAACTCATAATGTCATCATGATTTTGGTCTAATAAATTCATAGGTATGATACATTTGGGTCTAAATAAACGGTGTTTTTCCTGAAATATCATCGGTGACTGATATATTTACTGATCTAATATCGGTCATATTATATTTCTAGATCTAACACCCGTAGTAATAAAGCGCGCCTCTTGACCCGCGCTATACGCTGATTTGACGCCACGTGGGGTATAGCGCCCCCCCTGCACCACACTATTTGCTGACTAGGTTACACATGGGGTATAACGTGCCCCCTGAACCGCGCTATACATGTGTATCTAGACAATTATATTTAGCGCAGACTCTGATCCGCGCTATATCATTATTACATATACCGCAGTGCAGGTATCGCGCCTTGTATGACTATGTATACCCTTCTCCCCCGGTTATGTTCCTCACATCTCTCCTCTCAACTTATAAATTAATACAATAATTCCGTCAACGAGTAAATAATTTTGGCAATCTTCTCATATTTAGTTTAGAAGTTCGTGCGATTTTTCGTTATAAGGTAATTTTGTTATAATTTTTTTATTATACTTATTATTTAATCTGTGTCATTTGAAAAAATATTATACTAATTATTTTCAATTATATTATTTAAATTATTTACGTTGATGTGTAAAAATTTATTGTGTTATATTTTTGTTCATATATAATTTATTTAATCAGGTTTGTTTCAGTTATTTTTTTTGCAGATATAATATTGTCGCACTTTTAAACTCAAAGAATGGCGCGACTTTCAGCTATTGTTTATTATGATGGTGAAATTCGAGAAGATGAAACCGGCTTTGTTTTCGTATCAAATAAGCGTGTTAAAATATCATTCAAGAGAAACATAACTTTTGAGGAGCTGATAACGAAGATTTCGAGGAAGATTCATGTTGGAAGTAGTAGAAGAATGTCGTCGTTGCAGTACAAATTTCCAACGTCATTGTTGCCATTAACTTATACAGTGTTCGAACTTTCGAACAATGATGATGTTGAAATGATGGTTGAAGCTCAAAGTAATTATTCAGACGCCGCTATTGAGATGTATGCACATTTTGTTCAAGTACGTGCTGATCGGGGTCAATCATTAAGCTCTCACTATGGGCTAGCTGAACAAGTTGATCAAATTGACATCCCGACTACAGTAATGTGTAATGATTTTTAATGCCATAATGGGGAGACATTCATCCGTAACTCCTTACGATATGTACCGAGGTAGATCCACGAACAATCCGTATGGAAATACCGCGTAAAGTTCAAGGGGAAGACATTCATCTGCAAATTTCTTTGACCATATGGAGATGCCATCGACGCAACCATATGTGCAGTTTCTATTTGACACGATGGCTTCAAGCTCCAGGGGGAGGCATTCGACTGCGAGCTTTTTCGATCTCAATGTCGATATATCTTCCAGTTCAAGGGGAAGGCGTGCAAGTAGTATGTTCTTCGACCTAAATGTGGAGAGCATGGAGGAATCATCATCTCCACCAGAAGAACCGCTTCGTGAGCCTGGTGCGGATGGTGCTGAGACTGAACTATTCATTCACCCAGAATCACCGCAATTCAACTCCGATGATGATGAAGTTCCAGGAAATGTGGCACAAACTGACCCTCCTGCACACATGTATGAAGCTGATTATGGTGCAATGTACGGGTCAGAATTTACGGATATGCCTCATCTCGATTAATATGGATATTACTCATTAATAAATAATGGTGAGTTATCTTTAGACATGTAGTTTTCAAGCAAAGAAAAAGCGATGATGACTATAAAAAATTACAATATCCGTAGTTTTGTTCAGTCCAGAGTAAACCGATCGACGACCGAAAAATATGTATGCTATTGTGCCTGACGTGAAAACGGATGCAAATGGATAGTTCGCGTATCAAAAATAAAGAGGAAAACAACATATGGGAACTAACAGTATACAACGGTCCTCACACATGTTGTGCTGGAGGGGTCAACCAAGATCATCCCAACTTGGACTCTGAAGTGATATGCCAAGCCATCATGCACATGGTAAAAGCAAGCTCTCATATAGCTGTTGGAGTGTTGATTTCAGCTATACAATCGTAGTATGGGTACACTGTCTCCTATAAAAAAGCTTGGTTGGCAAAACAAAATGTTATTGCCAAACTTCATGGCGAATGAGATGCATCTTACAACGAACTTACAAGCTGGTTTAGGCTGGTGCGGAGATTGAATCCTGGGACAATTGTGGACTTCGAAACCTCCTATGCATACCATAATGATCGAGTTTTCCGCGATCGATGCCAATTCTACCGGGTTTTTTGGACTTACCCACAGTGTATTAATGTTGTCAAATACTGCAAGCCTGTGGTCCAGATCGACGGGACTTTCTTGTATGGAAAATATAAGCAAGTTTTACTATTAGCAGTTATCCAAGATAGAAAACGCAACATTCTTCCAGTTACTTTTGCTCTTGTCGAAGGAGAAAATACATATTCTTGGGCTTTTTTCCTCCGAAATTTACGTGCACATGTTATCACGGGGGGAAAACTTTGTGTCATTTATGACCGCGGAGCTGGGATCAAAGCAGCAATGGAGTATTTGGGTCCAATGTGGAAACCACCCTTTGTCCAACATAGGTATTGTCTCCGACACATTGTTGCGAACTACCATGGAAGATACAAGAAGAATGATGAGCGTCAATTACTTGTGCGTGTGGGTAAGTGATACTGATGTAGTTTGTTTTCTTTCGATCCTTTTGATCAGGTTAGTAAGTTATACATTTTTTGATCAGTTTACGAACTTCTTCCTCGAACGTTTGAATCAATGCTTCAAGATTTGCGGGCGAAGAACGAGGAAGGATACAATTACATTAGCCTCGTGGATATCGATATGAACACATGACGACTAACTTGGCTGAGGCAATCAATTCAACCTTAAAGGGTGCACGTCACTTACCTGTCGAGCCCCAACTGAATGATCCGGCGAGACGAAAGTCGCTAAGATGTCGCAACCACATGCAGTAAACTAGGTTGTGCAATTTGTCTGGCCTCAATAACGCTCCTATCAACTGCAATATGCATGCCCGTGCATACATCTTAACCTCATCCTCAGAGGCGTCTGCGCTCAACTCCTGAAAATTGGCATATAACCAATTTAACGGTATCCTACCTCCGATAAAACTTTCCGGGACACGTCCTAGATTTTCCCGGCACAAAGTAGTCCAAGAACCGGAAGCTATCCCTGATATCACATCTCCATCCACCGGAAGCCCTAGGTGCATAGAAACATCCTCAAGCGTGATCGTGCACTCTCCGCACGGAAGATGGAATGTGTGGGTCTCCGACCTCCACCGCTCTACTAAGGCAGAAATAAGGTCTGGTTCTATCTTACAGTGACCCTGATATCTACCTATGTAACCAAATACAACCTCTACTAAATACGGCAAGACACGGCTAGGTATCACTAACTTAAGATTCATAATAAAAGGATCTAATATACGGTCATTCTCCTAAAAATAAATAATTACAAAAATTAATTCGTAATCTAATAATCATGCATTAAATAAATCAACAAATTATTACTAATAATTTAAATTAAATTAAAACGTTAAAATGTTACCGTATCAGCAAAGTGTCGAGATATATGATTTCCATCTAAGCGAAGTAGACCGCCTTCCATTATATATCTACAAAAAATTTATATTAGTAAAATATTAAATAAAGTAAAATACTTAAATAAATTAAATACATAATATTAAAAATATTATAAAATATACCTTAAACGAGAGAGAATTTGAGAGAATTCGATAGAATTTGGTGTGATGAAAGTGATTGAGGATGAGGTATTTATAAGGAAGGGTGGGGTGTGAACGACCGAGTAATTAAAGCTACAGCGCGCCTCCTGGACCGCGCTATACCCCACGTGTCAGATAAATAGGTATAGCGCGGAACAGGGGGCGCGTTATAGCCACGTGTAACCCAGTCAGCGTATAGCGCGGTACAGGGGGCGCGCTATACCCCACGTGGCTCCAAATCAACATATAGCGCGGGTCAGGGGCGCGCTTTACTGCTACGGGTGTTAGATCGGGAAATATAATCTGACCGGTGTTAGATAGGTAAATATACCGATCACCAGTGATATTTCGAAAAAAACGTCTAAATAAACTTGTTTTACCGTATCGACCCGAATTGATTTGCTTTTTTACTAAAAAATAATCCTAACAACAAAATGTTCAATGTTGGCCATTTTTTCTTCAAATATGATTGATCTAGCAATTTTTTTAACAAAGCGAAGATAATGAGGTATGCTTTCATGGGTTATTTTCGAGCTGGCATCACGTTGGAAGGTGCAAATCATAAAACACGTATTCGCAAGATTTCGTATGAACTAAAAAATAATAATTAATACAATAAAATTTGGTTAAATAATTAAATATAAAATAAATCGAATATAATAAAAATAATTTTAATTTCTAAAAATTATAACAAAATCTACTTAGTTTATTAAAAGAAAGAATGTGAATAATTTTAGTGTGGTTTGATATTTGTATTTAGGGATATTTATATGAGAGAGGAGGGTTGAATAGACGAGATTTAAGACTCGGGTAATAATTGAGTATGTAATAATTCAAAGTGAATAATAGAAGATGCATCTTATGATACACGTCTTCCTGTAAATGTCAGATTTCTTCGTGAAGGCATGCGACATAACTGCACCTTCCAATATGACGTCAACTAAAATAGAATCCCGTAAAAACAAGCTTTATAATATGTCTTTACATTGTGGCACAAATTCAAATAAAATATTGTGATTGTATATTTTATGATTTGCACTTTATCAGAAAAGATGTTAATTCGATAATATTTGAAGGAGTTGCTAGGGTGATTTTTTTTTGTTGGTAAAAACGCCTGAAATCCTCCCTGGTCTGATTTGCCAATCTTTTCTTTCATCGCCTTCACTTACCCGTCTCCTTTACTTCCCACAGTGTGCCCTTAAAACTCACGCAGCCCACTCTTAATACCGTGTTCCTGCACGATCCGGCGAAAATTCGGTCGAAAATGTTGCCGCAGGAGCTCCAATCCCGCTCCTTCCGTCCCTACATCTCGTCGTCGATCAGCGCCCCTTCTTTCTCTTCCTTCACCAACAACCCTTCCTCCGAAGATCCCGACCCAAACCCTGATTCTAACCACAGTTCGAAATCCAGCTACCCTTCCTTCCCCACCTCTTCTTCCTCCCGATCCCTGAAGCACTCCCGCTTTTCCCCTTCCTCTTTCGCCCATAACGCCCGCTTCGCCATCGCCCTCGTCCCATGCACCGCTTTCCTCCTCGACCTCGGCGGCACTCCCGTCGTTGCGACGCTGACGCTGGGGCTAATGATCTCGTACATCATCGATTCGCTCAATTTCAAATCCGGCGCTTTCTTTGGCGTTTGGTTCTCTCTCATCGCTGCTCAGATCGCTTTCTTCTTCAGCTCTTCGCTTTACTATACATTGAACTCGGTTCCCCTATCCATCCTCGCGGCGTTTCTTTGCGCCGAGACGAATTTCCTCATCGGGACCTGGGCTTCGCTTCAGTTCAAGTGGATTCAAATTGAAAACCCATCGATTGTTTTGGCTTTGGAGCGGCTTCTCTTTGCTTGCGTTCCTTTTGCCGCTTCTACGATCTTTACCTGGGCTACCGTCTCTGCTGTTGGTATGAACAATGCTTCTTACTATCTGATGGCTTTCAATTGCGTTTTCTATTGGGTTTTCGCGATTCCTATGGTTTCTTCTTTTAAAACCAAACAAGAAGTGAAGTACCACGGTGGAGAAGTTCCTGATGATAATTTGATTCTTGGTCCACTCGAGAGCTGTCTCCATACTTTGAATTTATTGTTTTTTCCTCTCCTTTTCCATATCGCTTCACATTACTCTGTGATGTTCTCATCTGCTGCTTCCATCAGTGATTTGCTGCTTCTATTCTTTATTCCTTTCTTGTTCCAATTATATGCTTCAACAAGAGGGGCATTGTGGTGGGTCACGAAAAATCCCCTCCAGCTGCGTAGCATACAGTTGGTCAACGGTGCAATTGCATTGATTGTTGTTGTGGTTTGCCTTGAGATTAGAGTTGTGTTTCGATCCTTTGGGAGGTACATTCAGGTGCCGCCGCCACTAAATTATCTTCTTGTCACCACTACCATGCTTGGAGGAGCTGCTGGAGCTGGTTTTTATGCACTGGGAATGGTATCCGATGCATTTAGCTCATTGGCCTTCACTTGTTTGGCTGTTGTTGTCAGTGCTGCTGGTGCAATTGTGGTTGGATTTCCAATACGGGTATGTTTGTTCTTTTGTTGCCTTATTTGAAATGAACCAACTTAGTAACTGTTCTTATGCAAAACACGATACAGGGTAATTATTTTGTTTTATTCTTCACTTGTTTTGCCCACTGGTCATGTTTCACTGTGTGTTGTCTCCTAAAGTGTATTTAGACGAGCATGGCAAGTAGAAAAATAGCATTTGAATACGGTATGCTGTCTGTGCACTTCCTTGTGGAAGTTGGAATTTAGAAACTCTACAACTTTACTTTGCATGAGAAGATAATATATTTCTTTAGTGATTTACACATTCTACTAGATTTTCTGAGGCTGCAGTGACACTTTGAAATTAGTAGCTTGGATTTGGCTCTATAATGGTTACTTCTTGAATCTTGGTTCTTGTTCCAGTAATTGTGAGGCAAAATAGATGATATCGAAGATGAAGTTGGCTTCTGTTTTGTTAATGTTGCAAAGTGAATCTCCAAATTTTAGTTAGTTTTATAGGGTTTAAGGATGTTTGACAAATGCCTAGGACGATCTATCTTCTTGTTACGTTGTTGTCTTATCCTAATTAGAATTGAACTAGTCATTTGCAAGGTAATGGATACCAGACTTTTCTATGCTTTGTGATATTCCCATTTATTCTTCTTTCACAAAATTTTGTATTTGACTTTACATATTAATAAAACTATGCTTTTCAAAATAAAAATGTGCCTCACGTGTTGCATGTTGTGCTTGTTACAAACATTTGAATCTCTTTGATAATTGCTATTCTTAGCTTGTTCTGTCATATAATGAATCTTAGCGAATGATAAGGCAGAAAAGGAAAGGAACTCTTATTTTAATGTTTAGAAGTTTTAGTGGTATTTACTTGTTTTGCAGTTTGTTCCGTTACCTTCAGTTGCTGGCTTTTACTTAGCTCGTTTCTTTACAAAGAAGAGCCTCCCGTCATATTTTGCCTTCTTTGTGCTTGGGAGCTTGATGGTCATGTGGTTTGTGATGCATAATTTCTGGGACTTAAATATATGGTTGGCAGGCATGTCCCTGAAATCCTTTTGTAAGCTTATTGTTGTGGATGTTGTTTTAGCCATTGCTATTCCAGGTTTAGCACTTCTTCCATCAAAATTTCATTTTCTGACTGAAGTCAGTTTGATCAGCCACACATTGCTACTATGCCATATTGAGAATCGGTTTTTCAGTTACTCAAGCATATACTATTATGGATTGGATGATGATGTAATGTATCCAAGCTACATGGTTATTCTAACAACAATGATTGGATTTGCACTTGTGCGACGACTATCTGTGGATCATCGAATTGGACCCAAAGCAGTTTGGATTTTGACTTGCCTTTATTCCTCGAAGCTGTCTATGTTGTTTCTTACATCAAAATCTGTTGTGTGGGTGTCAGCTATCCTTTTATTGGCTATTTCGCCTCCATTGCTTCTTTACAGGTAAGCACCTTATCTCTCACCCTCTCTCTAATTCTTATATTGAAATTTTGTATTCCCCCCCCCCTCTTTTTTCTTTTTGTTCACTTTATAAACTTTGAAGGGATAAGTCGAAAACAGCATCGAAGATGAAAGCCTGGCAAGGCTATGCACATGCTGCTGTGGTTGCATTATCAGTATGGTTTTGCCGTGAAACAATTTTTGAAGCATTACAATGGTGGCATGGTAGACCTCCATCTGATGGTCTACTTCTAGGCTTTTGTATCCTTTTGACAGGATTGGCCTGTGTACCCATAGTTGCTCTGCATTTCTCTCATGTCATGGTATGGATGCATTCTGTTTTTGCCCACATATCTTTTATGTTAAAAGGAATCTAGTTTTGTCTGATTAGAAAAGGAGTTTAATGTTCATTATTGCTTCTAATACCTTAGGAAAAGAAATTAAACTATCTGATATTTAGCTTTATCTTATTGAGTTGGATACCATAGATGATATACTGCTTCATGATTCTTGAACATGAATAAGAAATGATGGCAGTTTTATGCTTCAATTGTCTTAAAAAAATGTATGACAAGGTATTTTGTTTCTTTATAGAAATTGTAGTGCATTGATTATATTCCATTCTTGTTTATGCAGTCTGCAAAGAGATGCATTCTATTGGTGGTGGCAACAGGTCTCCTCTTTATCCTAATGCAACCACCAATTCCATTATCATGGACTTACCGATCTGAGATAATAAGAGCTGCACGCCATTCTGCTGATGATATTTCCATATATGGCTTTATGGCGTCAAAACCAACTTGGCCTTCGTGGCTACTTATATTGGCAATTCTTCTAACTTTAGCTGCTGCGACATCCGTCATACCCATTAAATACATTGTGGAGTTGAGAGCATTTTATGCCATTGCGATGGGTATTGCTCTCGGTGTTTACATATCTGCTGAGTTTTTCCTTCAGGCTGCTGTCCTTCATGCCCTCATCATTGTAACAATGGTTTGTGCATCTGTTTTTGTGGTCTTCACCCATTTTCCATCTGCTTCCAGCACGAAGCTTCTACCATGGGTGTTTGCCCTCCTCGTTGCTCTATTTCCTGTGACTTACCTATTGGAAGGTCAAGTGAGAATTAAAAGCTTCCTTGCAGAAAAGGAATTTGGTGGTACCGGAGAGGAAGAGAGGAATCTTACAACTCTACTGGCTGTTGAGGGGGCCAGGACATCTCTTCTCGGTCTGTATGCAGCAATCTTTATGCTCATAGCTTTGGAAATAAAATTTGAACTTGCCTCACTTATACGGGAAAAGTTTCTCGATAGGGGTCCAGTTAGACATAAACCGTCTGGTCAAAGCAACTCAGGGGGTTTCCCTCCACGAATGAGGTTCATGCAACAACGCAGTGCCTCTTCCATGTCATCCTTCACGATTAAACGGATGGCTGCCGAAGGGGCATGGATGCCCGCTGTTGGTAATGTTGCTACCGTGATGTGCTTTGCTATATGCCTGATCCTAAACGTTAATCTCACCGGTGGCTCAAATCAGGCAATATTCTTCCTGGCTCCAATACTACTGCTGCTCAATCAGGACTCTGATTTCGTTGCCGGATTCGGGGACAAACAGAGGTATTTCCCCGTTACAGTCGCCATATCAGTATATTTGGTCATAACCTCATTATACAGCATATGGGAAGATGTCTGGAATGGAAACGCCGGGTGGGGCATGGAAATCGGGGGTCCCGGTTGGTTCTTCGCGGTCAAGAATCTAGCCCTCCTGATCCTTACATTCCCAAGCCACATCCTATTCAACCGATTCGTCTGGACGTACTCAAAGACAACAGATTCTACGCCTCTGCTAACATTGCCCCTCAATCTGCCGTCGATCGTGATATCGGATCTGGTTAAGATTAGGGTTTGGGATTGTTAGGCATTATTTATTCCGTGGCCCAGTATATAATATCTAGACAGCAATACATCTCCGGATTGAAATATATTTAGACGAAAGGAATGGTAGATAGATGCTTTGATTTTGTACAATATATTTTGGCAATTTTCAGGTGAGATTTTTGTATAAGTTGGGAGTGGTTTCATCAAGTTCACTCTCAGCTTGGCTTATCTCTCTGCTCGTGAATGCCAGGATCTTGACATTTTGATTGTTTACGGCCAATAACTATATGGAAGAGACTCACTAGCCTAGTCTTGATTCTTTCTTCTTTGATTTCACCTTTCAGCAACATGATATACACTCATGGTAAAAGTGATCAGTTTATAACTTTTTATAATTAGTGGACTCAAAATAATTATAATGAGGATTATTTATGTATTTTTAACCATTATAAAATTGCGTATGCATTCATAAGCAATTTCAGCCGTTAGATTTTTCTTATTAAATTGGGTAAACTCGCATTTAGTACCTAAATGATCAGTTTTAATCCGTTTTAGTACTTAAGCTTTTAATTTTTGCAAAATCATACTTGACGTTTAGTTTTTGTTTTATTTTAGTGTCGTACCGTCGCAAACTTAACGCGTTTAGTACTTAAACTGTCAATTTTTGTCCAGTTTAGTACCTAAACTTTCAAAGTATTTCAAAACTATGTTAAATTTTGAACGGGATACTAAAATAAAATAAAAATTAAACTTTGGGTATGATTTTGAAAAAAGTCAAAAGTTTAAGTATTAAAACGGATCAAAACTGATAATTTAGGTATAAATGCGTAATTTACCCTATTAAATTCCCGGTCCAATTTCACTTAAAACTCCCCCATCAGCAAACCCTAAGCCGTAACCCGCCACTCTCTCCTATCTTCGAATTGGCTCGTTTTTGTTATCGTTTACAATTTATTGCAACCAAAAATAGATTTTTTTTTCTAAGTTAAAGCTTTGATTGTTTGAATTCAGGTTGTTGCAAAGCATGGATTCAGAAGTAAACGCATATAGACCTCCACGAGAATTTGAAGAAGATTCTAATCAACAACTCGTCGATCTTACACTAACGTATTTTTATTATTTTGAGTACTCGTTCCTAATCCCATATACAGTTCCAAAAATGAATTGGAGAGCTGTCCTTGTAATAAAAGTTTACGGTATCCGATTTGAATTAATCGACTAATAAGTTCGGTGCAAATGGGAAGTCAAAAGAATTTCAATAATTTGAAGGCCCTGCGTCTCAGCAATTGCAGATGGGGCTAAAAGCTTAACAATGTAATAGAAAAAGAAAATGTCAATAAATAGGATATTCGACTCATACTAATTAAATAAATATTTTACAGCACATTACTCTTATACTACTTTCTCATCAGCCAAAATTTTGAAGCTTTCCTCTCTCTTTCCCCCCCTATATTTCAGGTGAGCCTGAAGAAAAATATTTAGAATTACTTCAAGTTTCACCAGTAGAAAGATCTCGGATGGATGTGATTTCACGAAAAGGTTCGTCCCGGCTGAAAGAAACCGGCTTTTGCTAGCATGATCCCTTTGAAGAACAAGTATCTTCGTTTTCTGAACTCAAAGGGCTTTCTTGATTATTCTCCTCATGGTTAGCTGAACGAGCTTTTCCGGGCCTCGTTCGAGCGATAACTCCCGCCGGAAATGGGACCTGCAATGCAAGTTTCGAGGCTTAAGATGACATTGTGATGCAAAATGAAAAATGAAGAGTCGAAGCAACATAGTTGCTTCTGTCACAGCAGCCAACTTTGGTACCTGATCACCTGCATTGGGACCGTCGCTGTTAAAGAGTATAGGCCGACATCTCTTATCCTCGTTCATCAAGTTCGAGTTCTGAAAATGTGCCATAAGGGCCGCCTTTCCTTGTATCCGAGCATAAGCGAGCGACGCCACCTTCTCGCTGTTGAACTTCCCCCATTTCTTCCCATTGAATGCCTGCAATAATTTAATTTCTTCTAGCTTTTAGCGTTCCATGTTTTCTAACGTACCCCGTCGACTCGAGAATTTCGAATATCGAACCTGATAAAATGTAATGACTTGGCTAGGCTCAAGCATGTTGATGAATGCATATCCCACATTGCATTTGTTCTGCAACAAAATGTGAGTAAAATAAATATATATGTGCTTTGAACTCTATATCTGGTATTCTCCGAAGCTTGGATAAAAGGAAAACTCCTGGCAATAGGAAACTTGCCTTGAAATCAATCGGCAAATACACAAAATCATATGTTCCTCCACCGCGTTCGTCGATTGCAGCCAAAAGCATCTTTGAGGTGTACCTGCAGTTATAATCGATGATGCTGATGAAGGACCAAGTTCGTTCTTTGTCGATCAGTATCAAAGATCAAAGTCAGGAATGACATACTTGTTGGGAATGTTCTTCAACATGAGCGTCGTTCGCTTGTCTTCACCTCGTATTATATGTTCAATGTCAAGTTCGTATTGCTTCTTGTCAGCCTGATTAATATTTCCTTCATTCCTCCGGCTTCTAGCATGTTCATGAGGAGAATCAACTGATCTCGTAATCGGAATGCTCTGCCCTCTCCCATTATACATCGAGGACCTCGAGTGAAACAACCATGGCCCTACATTTTTTAAACACAATGAAAGTTTGTCCGGATTTTCGCCGACATAACAAAAGATGTAATGAGAAGTGAACTCTGTAGAATATGGAAAGTTTTCGGAACATCTCATACTGCCAAGAGAAGCCTGATGAAAACCAGCATTAGGAAATTCACCTCCATAAGCATGTCGCCGGTCCCAGAGTGACGGGTTAACAGTTGGTGCCGATCCAACATGGTAGTTAATTACGGGCACACAGGGGTTCAGCGTATGAGTCGTGGGAAGTAGGTGAAGTTGTGCTGTGGAATGAGCAGCATAAACTCCGTTAACTAAGGGAGGTGAGTTAGGCCACATCATAGTTGGAGGCTCCGGATTATAATAATTACTCCACGAATAATGATGTCCGGGAAGAAGATGTCTTCCGTTTTCAGCAGACCGAAAACCTGAGAAACTCGACACGAACCAACCAACTCAAGTAAACAGAAAACTAGGTTCATATTCAATAAGTTTTTTTTAATTGGCCATCCTTACCTGCATTACTGAATTCAAATAAGCGCCCGGTTGAACTCATTCTGGTAAGTGTCTTATTATCAATTCTTCCAAGTGGTTTGGAATTGATGTTTACCGCTCTACTTGAACCATTTTGATACTCGGGCATCGGACAAGGATAAAAGGCCAGTTCGCCTTGGACATCAAGTTTCATTCGCAAATGACCTGACTCGGTCGTGACGGATTGCTCCCCCTTGATCCCATTCTAACCATGGAGGTTAAACCATTAGAAACACCGGAAGAGACACCATGAGGAATTGTTGGTTCCGGAAAAGGGGCTTTTATGTAAGAGTTCAACCCAGAATTAGTTCCAGCTTCCATGTTATTCAACGAGTTTGGCCCGACTGCAGTCATTGAAAATCAACGGATCAGAACATAGATATGAAGTTTACTTTTGAACCGATGTTACGATAGTTCAGAACAACAATCATACCAGCCAAATTTGCATCATTCGAGGGACTATGTCGATGCTCAACAGTCGGACCATCATCTCCTAAATCCATCCCTCCAACACTGCTAAAAACATCCAACTCTTCCGCCTCCTCTGCACCATTTGGTCCGACAACAAGATCGAGTCCTTCAGTCACACATGAAAACAAGTCATCGTCGTCGGGAAGAAGGTTTCCGATGGTTTGGGCCTCGAGTTCTTCAAGAGATTCGAATGGTTCCTCGTCCTCATAGTGCGAAGAGGCAACCGTATCAATTGAATTTTCATATAGAGCATTGTCCGAAGATAATTTCACTGCAAGAAGGACGAACACAAGGCTTAATATAGACCATTCGATGCATAAAAAACAGTGAGAAGGAGAAATGCTTACACTTCCTAGCAAAGAACTCCGAAAACGAGCTGGAGAAAAGACTGTTCTCAAACTGAGAAGCCATGGTGTTGACATTGTTTCCTTCCTCTCCGATATAACTCGAATTCGTTCCCGGACCTCGGTTAATCAGTTTCGACAAGTTTACCGATTGATTCAGAACTCTCTCTGCTCCCACTATACGGCTATCTACAGATAGATTCACTTTATGGTGTTGCTTGGCAAAAGGCTCAGCATTGTCCAGGTACCTTGTTATCCGACTTTCCACCGGAATAATTTCCTTCACCGTCGATGGAGTAACCGATTTCTTGCACGCTGCCAAGAATAAAAAAGTAAACCTTCCATTCTCGATAAAGACTCAAAAAATATACTAAAGCAACAAATCTAGGGTCACAGACACAGAACAAAAATCCCAAGGCGCAACCGATTAATGAACATTCCCGGTGGGAGCAAAACAAATCGTACTTTCATCACTGATTTTCCATTCACTTTGCATGAAGCTCAATCATTCCATGCTTAGATAGATCTTTGAGGATCCAATTTAAAAAAATTCATGAAGCCTGCTCTTCCTAGATCGAAGATACTTCGAAAATTTTCGGAACTTCATACGCAAACTAATGATACATTGACTGGTTACAATCTCATGGAAGATGATTCTTTTATAAAATAGATCATTTTCCCTTGAAAAAGAACAGATCAAAACATAGTTCAATTCCCAATTGAAACTACTTTCCTGCAAAAATTTGTTGGGCCTAACAGCATTTAATTGCACTTCATATGCATGCAATGAGACATTGACTGATTACAGTTTCATGTAAAATGAAATTTTAGAAAATAAACAACTTTCCTTGACAAAGAAAAGATCAAAACATAGTTCAATTCCCAATTAAAACTAGTTTCCTGCAAGAATATATATATATATATATATATATATATATATATATATATATAATATATATATATAATACTAACTTAACATTCACTTCTGATACTAACCTCGCTGATCAAGCACGGTGTCCAGTTTCCAAAATCCAACCTGCAGCGGTCACAATCCAGAAAAATTCAAACTTGGAATAGGGAGGAATCAAATTTATTTAGAGGGAAAAGAAAAAGTGATTGGATACCGAGAAAATTCGTACCTCAGTAGGAAAACGCATTTCATCAGAGAAAATACATGGTGGAGACAAACTCTGAAGGTCCATTGTTTCAGATGGCATGATGGTTAAAAACAAGAATTTTTTTCTTCAAATAAACGCTAAATTTCACAAAATTATTCCCACCACGCGAATGGTTTCCCTCCAAAATAAGATAAAGAAACTCTGCACGGCAAAAGATAACTTTATTCAACAAGGAAAACGATTGGAGGTATTTAAAGAAGAAAAGGCATGGCCTGCAATTATTATGAAACATTCATCTAAAAGAAAAAATCGAGAGTTAAAATCATGGCAATTATGAAGAAACAAAGGGAAATTAAAAATATGCATTTAATTTTAAGATTCCAACGGAAGGAGAAGGCGTGTGTCATTCACCTTCCCAAAAAATCAAAGAACCCACAACGCCAACAGCTTCAATAACTCACTAAAAGATCAAGCGAATAATGGAAAACAAAGATTTTTCAGCAAATTCGAGCTTCGAAGTTAAGGGTATTAAATGAAATTGAAAAAAAAAACACATGAACCCGGAACGGAGAAGGTCGTGAAAGATTCAGAGCTCAAGTGAACAATAAATAATTTTCAGCAAAGTCGAGCTGGGAAGTTGATAACGAAACGATTAGAGTTAAGGGTATTGAATTGAAATATATATATATATATATATATATATATATATATATATAAAGAACACCCAGAGCTAAGAAGATCACGAAAGATCAAATGCTCAAGCGAACAACCAAAAGAAAAGGGGGGGGGGAATCAGCAAACTCGCGCTAGAAAGTCAAGAACGAGACGATTAAAGGGTGCTAAAACAAAAATTGAAAAAAAAAAACTACACATGCCGAGAGCTAAGAAGATCATGAAAGATCAAATGCTCAAGCGAACAACAAACAACGAAAAAAACAAAAAAGTTTCAGCAAAGTGGAGCTAGAAACTCAATAACAAGGCGATCAGAGTTAAGGTTACTAAAATGAAATTTGAAGGGAAAAAACACACATACCCAGAGCTAAGAAGATCACGAAAGATCAAATGCTCAAGCGAACAACGAAAATCAATCAGCAAAGTAAAGCTTGGAAGTCAAAAACGAACCAATTAGAGTCGAAGCTATCGAATAAAATTTGGAAGAAAACACAGAGCCAAGAAGATCACGAAAGACCCAATGCTCAACCGAACAGCAAGAAACAAAGGATTTTTAAGCAAATGAAGCAACAAAGGAGGCTGCAATTACAGAGGTGTGAATTTGAGAGTGAAAAGAAGGGAGCTGAGGAATTCAAAAGCTCAAAACGAGGGAAGAAGAAGACTTTGAAGATGAGAGAAACATCGAATAAATTATGGCAAAAGGCAAGGTGGGGAAATTGAATGAATAAAGGATCATATCGGCATCTGTGCCTTGCAAGCACTGTTTTCGTTGCTTTTTCCTTTCACTGCACGTTAACCGCACCACCACCCTCGCCTCTTCCCCTTTTTATATATATTTCTCTTTATTTATTTATATTATCTCCATGAAGTGATCTATCTTTGTTGTTCTTAGAGAATCGTCTTCTTCTCAACTCAAACCTTTGCCGCTGCGTGATAACTTCTTCATTTCTTTTGGGTAAACTACCCTATTGGTCACCATACTAATACCGTTTTTTATTTTGGTCACTGAATTCTTTTTTCTTTTAACCAAACTATTATCGTTCTTCCTAACCAAGAGGCCTCAGAGATTAAAGGGATAGTTGTTATTTTTAGAGGTCTAAGGTTCGAGCAAGATATTTGTATGAATGTTCGAGTATTTATTGTCAAATGATTTACAGTCTTTTTAATAGATATTTTATTGTTTCATACTTTGTATTCACCTAGACTAACAAAAAAAAAAGAATATTAATTTAGAAACGGTTTAGATAAACTATAGTTTATCCATTTCCTTTTCCTATTATTTGAAACTATAATAAGTTTGGTCATTTGATATAGTAAAATTATCATTATATTTGTCGAGAATCGTTATTGTTATGATTTTACGATGGTTATTTTATAATAATTTGATAAATTTAATAATTATTTTATAATTTTTAAAAATTTAGGATAATGTATATAAATGGTTCCCCGATTATATGGTATTATTTTATTGAATATTTCGACTATTAAAAGTTATAAAATGGTCATTTAACCGTAGGACGTTAGTTTTTTGAGTCTCCTGACCATCAAAAGTTACAAAATTATCACTCGACTATTCATTGTGTTCCAAAATTGTCCCTTTCATTAAAAATTGATAACAATTTGAGCTGGACGTTAACCTATTGATCGGAATATGATAGTCATTTGAGATTCTGATATCATATTACATCATATGTCAGTAAATAGATTAACATCCAACTCAAATTGTCATCATTTTTTAACAAAAAGATGACGAGTTTGGAACACGATGAATAGTCGGGCGACCATTTTGTAATTTTTCACTGTCAGGGGACATGAAAAAACAACATCTTATAGTTGGGGATCATTTTGTAACTTTTAGTAATCGAATGACTCAATAAAGTAATACCCTATAGTCAGAGGATCATTTATGTACTTTACCCAGAAGTTTAATGATCAAAAGTCAAAACCAAATCTTAATGACTAGCGAAATAAAAAATGAACTATTAATAGCATGAAATGGAGTAAGTAAACCAATAACGGATAGCTACCTTTATCCGATGATGGCATGGTTTAATTATAAAGATTGAGGCTTTGATGTATTTTAAATTTTATGTTCGAGTTTCAAGTAATTTACAGGAGTTTTATGTAATGTCATTCGTCGGGTTAATCTGTCACACTGAACTGTCATGTCAACACCGTAAACTGTTACATCGACACTATAACGATTAACGATGAAAAAAAATTAATCAAAAAACTACATTAAATTTATTTTCTGTTTTAAAGGATCACACTGAAAGAAAAAAATAATACGCATTAATTTTTTCTACAGGGGCTTTTGTTGTTTTTTTTTTTGACTAATTGCGTACCCATCTTTTACGCAATCATCTAAAGATAATTGGACTTTTAGGGTTTAGATCCCAATTATGCTACACGTTTCTTAATTGTTTAGTTAATTATTAATTAATCACTTTTGATCTAATCAGAACTAACTATTTATATGTTATGGTATTAATGGTTCAGATCACCGAAATTTTATATAAAAAATATAATTATGACACGATAATTTCAACGGATAGACGTGGGGCAATGATATGTGTGCATACGTACTGCTGATTGTTTTGTCTTATACAAAATTAACACATGGATTTGCCGCCAATATCTTATTAATTAACGCTAATATTATATAATTCGTACTTTATACTTGTATATATATATTATGAACCTCGTACATATAATGAAGGATTTTTTAAAAAGAAATATATTAGGCTGAATCGAAAATAATCTTCACTTTTCATGCATTAATATTTTAATTAAAATAATATAATTGAATTTTAATTCGATTAATATTTTTTGAAATTATGGATTCAAATTCACCGAAATACAATTATTTTTAAATATTTTATCGGTTTTATAGTAGCCACGATGCAAATTTATCGTTGTATCGTCTTATAAATTTATCATTTTAGATTTAATCGATCGGAAAAGTTATATATATCGTATGATAGGGTAAATTAAGCAAGACTCAAAACGACACCGTAAATAATAATGATATATATATATATAAAGGGCAATCGCATCATATGATATGGTACATTGAAACCTAGGAAAGGTTGGCGAGAGCACAGCAAAAGTGGGCTTTAGGCCCATAAAGTGGGCTTAGGATGCATAGTTATTTGCAAACCCCAAAATGAGATAATACTTCTTTTTGTATATTTTTTGTTAATATAAGATGATTATACGATATTATTTGTTTAAAAGAATTTTAACTAATTAGTAATAAACATATAAATATATTTACGATGTTGTGCTTAAATATAATACCTTTGGGGCGTTTGGTTCACGGAATATAAGATTACATTTGGGAATACATTACTGGAATGTAACATTACTATGGGAATGTAGCATTACTATGAAAATGTTGTATTATCATGTTTGGTTTGTTTAGCAGTGATGTAAAATTATAGTGTTCGGTTAGAAGAATATAAGATTATATGAATGTATATTTACCAAATTATCCTTGTGAGATATGTTTTTTTTAAAAGTTAAACTTCAATATTGAACTATAAATATTTGAATGAAAATTCATAGAGATATTTTAATCATTATACTATCTAACTATTGATAAAATATATTTAATATATAATTAATATATTAAACTTATATTTTTAAATGATTTTCATAAGCATCATATTTATTTATATAAAATATAATATGAAAAAAATAATATTATGATATCGAGTGCACAATTATATTATTTTTCAATAACTTCAAGTTAAATATTATTTTAAATACTTATATTTTTATAATCATGTTATTTTTTACCTCGTAAAATTATAAATAATTAATATATTGAATATTAAAATATAAAATAATTGTAAATACTCAAATTTATTAATATCTTAATAAATTAAAGTCTTTTTATATTATATTATATTATAATTTTGAGTAAAGTATAAAAAATAAGAATTGAAAATGATCATTATAAAAAGAATTCATTAGTCTATGGGTATTCTTGTACAAAATGGAGGAAATTGTCTAATTCTTAAGAATTTGGAGGTAATGACATTCCCACTATTTTAACCAAAAAATGCTACTATTGAGAAAAGATTATTCCCTGGTAATAATTTTTTCATGAACCAAACGTAGGAATGCAATTCCAGAAAATTATTCCCCTTAATAATATTATTTTCCGTAAACCAAACACCCCTTAAAGATAATAATCATCCCTTTAAGCATTAAAATCATTTCATTTGTGATTTTCTGTATAATTTTGAATCAATAGGGATGTGGAAGTATTTAATTAACAATAAGATAGATAATATCCAACCTCAATACAATAATTAATTCAAATATTATGATTTATTTATTTACAATTACCAAATTTAAATTTATTGATCCATTAATATAAATCAAATATGACAAATATTTATAGTACAATTTTTCTTATTTACAATATCATAATTTAAATCTTGATATTCAAATCTTTAACTTTATTTGAAGAGATTAATTAATTTTAAATACATTCCAAAAGTAAAAAAATTTATTTTAAATTTGGCAACCCTCCATGAAACATGGTATCTTTTTGATTTTGTTGTTAAGAAATTAATTAATTTTGTTAAATTTTAGAATAATTATTTGATATATTATTCACAATATTTTGGTCATTGATTTCAATATACATAAGATATTGTCACCTTCGCTCTTAATTAATTAAGATGTGGTCAACAAGAGTTAACTGTCGTCGTTAAATATTTTGGTATAATCGCACATTTGGTCCATGTTTTTTACATACTCTTTTAATGTAGTCCTACTTTCAATAAATTAAAATAAATTTATTCCTCCAATCGAATGATGCCACATGTCATTGGTACCACTTGTCGTGTCATGTGTCACCATTCGGTTGGAAGACTAACATTATTTTAATTTATTTTATTATAGTTTAACGAAGCAAAGCAAATTGGTGGAAAATAAATATATCAAATTAAAATAAAGTTAAACCTTCAAACGAATGGTGACACGTGACATGGCACATGACACCAGTGACATGTGACATCATTCGATTGGAGGATTATATTTAGGGTAAAGTATAGTAATGGTCACCGAACATTTCTGAAGCTTGCATTTAGGTCCCTCAACTTTTAAAACTTGCAATACAGTCCCCCAACATTTATTCCGTTTGCAATATGGTCCCCAACTTAAATCACTGTTAGAAAATTAGGATAAATTATATAAACGGTCATTGAACTTTTTAGGCACTTGAATTTAGGTCACCAACTTTTAAAACTTGCAAAACAGTCTCCCAATAATTTTATTTTCTTATTAAATATAGATGTATAGAAAATATAAATGATTCAATTTATATTTAAATGTATGAATCATTTATATTTTTGATATATTTTATTTTTCTTGTATAAACTAGTATTTAAAATATATTTATATTTTAATCAAAATATTTCAATATACGAATAAACATATATTTATATAAATGTATATTTATATTTATATGTATAAATAAAAAAATATATTCATATATTAATGTATGAATCATTTATATTTTTTGAATATTTTATTTTTAATAAGAAATTAAAATTATTAATTATATTAGAAATACTCATTATATATATAATCATGAATTATAAATATGAAAAATATAATTATTAAATTTAGTTTAAAAATATAAATCTTAAATTTATTCTTTTAAAATATTGTATCAACTAATATTTAAAAAATTTATTAAATCTATCAAACAATTTATCAATATAATATTTTTATTGTAAAAAAATATAATATTTTCCCATCATTTATTGCTTTCAATTTTTTTGCCGAAGTTCAAATCTCATTATTTCCATTTTCCATTATATTCTTTTTTTTCTGGCATTGGTCATACTATTAGTATATGTATTATTGTATATATCTTAACACAAACGATGGTGTTAGCTTAGTGGCTCCACCCTGTATCTTTCATTTGCGTGACTCAGGTTTGAGTTTGCCCAAGACCCAAATTTTACTTCTTTGTAACTTAATTTTCTTCTAATTAGGTGGTGACATGTGTCACCAATAACATATATCATGATCATGCGTTAACACATGTCAGATCCTGGTTAAATGATTAATTTATTAAATTTTATTTAATTTAGGACCAAATTGATAGCATATATAAATAATTAGGTGGTGACATGTGTCACCAATGACACGTGTCATGATCATGTGCTAACACATGTCAGATCCTAATTAAATGATTAATTTATTAAATTCTATTTAATTTAGGACCAAATTGATTATATAAATAATAAAGACTGAATGTATAATAATGTCAATTCCTTTTAACTGCCACTTCATCATTTGTATCAATTGGTAACGACTAGTGGCTTAGTTGAAACAGTTAAATAATTATGTTGTATGATTGATAAATTTAAAAGATCGATGACAAAAGTAAAAAGGGCTAGATAGTTAAGTTGTCAACCTAGTAGTTTACACTTTTATTTATACGTCAAAATAACATTTTATAAATTTAAAATTCGAATTATTTTCAACCTCTTCTATATCCTAACTACTTTTTTTTAATTAAAAAATTTCTTCAACGGATAAGAATTATACTATTATATTTATATAAAAAATACATATCACATGAAATAAGATGAAATTAAATAATAATAAATCTGACATAATTGAATTTAATTGAATTATTTTGGAATTTAGGGTTTAGAATGAAATTGAATTACTTTGGAAATTGGGGTTTAGAATGAAATTGATGACTGTTTTGCAAGTTTTAAAAGTTGGGGGACCTAAATTCAAGTGTCTGAAAAGTTCAATAACCTTTTATATAATTTACCCTAATTTCTAACGGTGGTTTAAGTTGGGGGACCATATTGCAAACGGAATAAATGTTGGGGGACTGTATTGCAAGTTTTAAAAGTTGGGGGACCTAAATGCAAGCTTTAGAAATGTTCAGTGACCATTACTATACTTTACCCTTATATTTATTTTAATTTATTGAAAGTATGGCCAAATTGAGAGAATATGTAAATAATAGGGACTAAATGTGTGATTATACCAAAATATCACGTCACTTAATCTGTTAATTGTTAACGACAGTGTAGACACCCGTTTTTGTCCGGGTCTTTTTTATATTATTTAATTTTATTAATTATTATTAATTATTATTATTATTATTAAATTATATATTACAAATTTTGTACAGGCCCAATTACACACCCAAGGCCAAATCAGTAGCCAACCCAAAGCCCAGATTGCAAGTGACAAGCCCAATCCCGGAGCCCAACAACCCAGACTGAACCAACCCCTCAGATTAGGGTTTCAAACCCTAAATCAGATTAGGGTTTCAAACCCTAAATCAGATTAGGGTTTCAAACCCTAAAACAATTTAGGGTTTCAACCCTAATCCCCTAATTACACAGCCGCCGCTCAAGCCAGATTCCAATCCCCAGCCGCACGTTGATCTTCACCAGTCATTCCTGAGCCGCGTGAGTTGCTGTCGAGCCAACCCGAGCCACCAAGCCGAGATGTCCCGCCGCCGCCGACTGTTCTCCTGCATGAACAGTGACCGGTTCCTGTAAAAACAGTAACCAAGTCAAATAACAGTAGCCTAAATCCGAGAATCCATTTAAAAACAGATTAAATCCCGAAAAATCGGGATGTAATCATGCAAAGTCAGTGAGACCCATCTCCTATTTTTTCTAGATATCATCATCTCACCAGATACAAAAACATAAAGCAAGGGAAACGAAAGAATAGAGGAAAAAAAGAAAAAAAGGGGAAACATCCATTCGAAAAAAAATAAAAAAGAAAGATAGAGTAAGAATCTTACCCTGGTTTTTGACCACCGCCGTTGCTTCATCGGAGCCAAGCGTCCCTCACCGAAGGTAAAAGAAACTTGTCTTTTTTTTTTGGGGCTTGTTGGGTTCGAAATCAAAGGGTTTATCTGGGTATTAGGTCAGTGTAGTGGGTAGATCTAAGGTCGTAGAGAACCTTCTCTGGGTTTGGGTTACTCCCCGTGGCCACCGTTCTACGGTGGCCGGGGAGTTAGGGCCTCTGTTTTAGGCGAAGGAAGATGAAGATATGAGAAGGGAGAGGAATAGCCAAACGGCTGAGGAAATGAGGGAGAGAGCAAATGATTTTAGGGTTTCAGAATAACCCTTAAAAGGGTTATATTTCAGACGTCGAGCGACGTCGTTTTGAAGCATGAGTGAGGCCGAGTGATGGGATTAAGGGCTAATAGCCTATTTGGTCCTCTTACCTCTGTAATCTTGCACGCGTGTTCTTAACATTTATGGGTAAATAACAGTTTAGGTCCCTCGAGCTTTTGTAAGGGTTGTAATCTGGTCACTAAATGAATTCCATGCCATCTTATTTCGAGCCTATAGTTTTATTTTGTTTTATTTGAATCACTAGTTGATATATTATGTATGTTTTATGATCTTCGAATTTGGACCTGTGATTTATGTTTTTTTCATTTTAGCCACTGTTCTGGTGTGTTATTCATTTTTGTTAATGTTTTAAATTTGTCCATGACATTTGCATACATTTTATTCTAGTCACTAATTAGCCTATGGTTTAATTACGTTGTAAGGGTCCCCGTGTTTTGTAAGTTGTCTAAGGGCTTAGTGTATTTTATTTATTCTGTACTTCAAGCCCCATATTTTTAAAGTTTACGCATTGGTCACTGGACTGGTTATTGTTAATATTTTTGAAAGTTTAGACATTATACCCTTTATTTATGAAACTTTTATCTTGATCACTACTCTCATATTTTGGGTTGAATATCGATTAATGTCTGTTTATTTTACTTTCATTATATTTTAGTCCTTATCTGTTTATTATTACATTTTTATTAGAGTTCGAATTTGGCCATATTATTTTATGCATGTTTCGTTTTAGTCCTTGTTTAATATTTGGCTTAATTGTGGTTTAGTTCTTTATGTTTTTTTCATTTCATTTTGGTCCCTAATATGATTTATGGTTTAATTGTTTTACTGTTTTTTAATATTTGTTAATTATATTTTAGCCCCTTAAATGTTTTAATATTTATTTTGGTCTGTAATATTTACTAATTTGTATTTTAGCCATTTATGTACGGATGTGCATTTTACTCATTAGATGATTATTGGTATTGTGTTTACTTTAATTTAATATAAATCTTTATATTTCCAATCACATTTATTTTCATTATATTTTTATCTATGTAAGAAATATTCGATTATATTTCAAGAACACGTATGCGTAGAATGGGCGTGGAAAGTACCACTTGGTCGAAGTGGTACGATCCGATACGGCATTTTAACGACATAGGGACTTGTAACAAGTCGAGTATATTTTACTAATTAATTTATTAAAATGTGTGGTACCTTAAGTGATGCTCACTTTATTTTATGAAAATGTAATTTTAAATTTTCATTTTATATTCGATACACATTTTTAAATAAATGATGAGAGAATATTCTTTACAAGTAAGAAATAGACGAGGTAGCTTTCCCGGCGGAGGATTGCAAATCTCGGGATTTCTTATCGAGAAAAGGTTTTTTTTTATTTTAACTAATATTCAATAAATAGATCATAATTTATTTATTATTCTATTTTCATAATTTTTATTGTATTAATGGTTGTTATGTTAATATTAACGATACATAAATTAAGCATATTTTATTTTCTACTCATGACGATATTATTTAGTGGTAATTCAAAGATAGGATATACTTTATAGATAAGAAATAGATGAGGTAGCTTTCCCGTTGGAGGATTGCAAATCTTGAGATTTCTTACCAAGTGAAGTATTTCTATTATTTTAACAAATATTCAATAAATAGATCATATTTTTACTTCATATTCAAATTGTAATTTCCACCATTTACGACGATGTGTAAGCTACACAGTACCAATTTTGGGCGTTGTGGGGTGTTTACCCTTCCCCACACGTAACCGACTCCCGAACCTGTTTTAAATGAATCTTTGGTAACGTAGACCAAATTTTTGTCTTATAAAATTATTTTTCTTAAAATTGTTTTTAAAAGACGTTTAGGTATTTGACCTACCTAACCCAAAGGTCGATGGCGACTCTTTTCAATTTTATTCAAATCCATTCAAAATCACCAAATTTTCCAAATTAAAGTCATAATTGTTTTAAAAAAATAATCGATAAAGTTTTTTTAAAAAAATGGTTATGACAGCTTGGCGACTCTGCTGGGGACGTCTAGAGAGTCAGGCTGTCGGTCACTTATATATGGTCGTTATGGTGGAAAGTATAAGTTCGAATTTTTAGTAAAACTATGATCTATTTATTGAATTTTTATGTATTATTTTATCTCTTTATTTTTTATATACTAACATTTTAATTGTTTTCATTTTTTTCAGATATTTCTTAGTTTTCGTTAGGTGTTTTTTTTTTTATTTTTTTTTATTTTCCCGTTTTTGAGTCAAAGGTTTGTTTGTTTCTCCTCACACACATCACTTTCATTAGCATAACATGAGCTCTAGACATGAGTTTCGATCCAAATTAGTTAGGGTGATTGCTTTACTCTCGTAAGAATTTATTCTTCGTATGAGTTTTAGCAAATAACCCATGGGATACATACCTTATACCTTCGTAGGAATTTATTCCTCGTATGGGTATAAGGCCGTGAATCCCCTCGAATTGAACTCAGTCCGTTTGAAACCTGTAATGGGTGAGGATTGAGGGTTTGGTAGCCCAAGGGGGCACTGACATCAAGGACAATTCGAGTTCCTTTTTTCCTGTTAGAGCTGAAACCATGCATATAGTGAACCATAGAACGATCACACTAGGTAGAGTCATACTGAACCTCGGTCCGTCAATAGGTACCCAGAATAGGTGTACACAATGGAGAAACCCTCTAACCTTTTTATTTTATTTTATTTATTTATTTTTGAGTGTGTAGAATAGATTTATTCTGTTAAAGCATGTGAAATAGAATTTAGGTGCAGTTAGAATTTAATTAATTTAGGAGGGTAGGGAGCATGTTTGGGTAGGACCCTTTTTGAGGAATATTTAGGGTAGAGAATACATAAATAGAATAGATTTATTTCCCGTTTTACTTATCTTTTTATGTTAAATTTATGCAATTGTTTTGACTAACTGTTTTGTTTGTTTCGTTTATTTTTTTATACTGCATAGACATATCATTAGAAAAGGCGATTGATCTGTGAGTATCGATAAAGTGGAAAGACTTTCACGATGGAAAGGAGTTTCCTAAACAAAGAAGTGAATCCAGCAGATGTAAGGAACTGGTCCGAAGCCAAGCAGAAAGAGCAGGGAGATAGTCTATCAGGGAACTACGTGTCGGATCTGTCTGATTATACACCAGCTTCTTTAAAACAGAATGAACTTCAGGGATTGAAAACCATTTGGGAAAATTGGAATCTTATTGAGAGGCAAGCTTTTCAGCAGACTTATGGGGATATATTTCATCTGATATACGTGAAGGTAGATCCTGTCCTCATACGAAGCATAATACAGTTTTGGAATCCGGCCTATAGTTGTTTCACATTCAACCGAGAGGACATGACTCCAACCCTCGAGGAATACCAATTTCTGTTGAATTTGCCAAGCGTTAAAGTAGACAAAGTTTACTCCCGATCGATAAAAGGGCCTTCTTTTAAGTCAAAACTTGCAAAGATCTCGGGCACAAGCGACAAATGGGTAAATGATCGCTTGCAACGCAAGGGAGAAAGTGAGGGACTGCCGTGGTCTCACTTACAAAAGATAGCTGAAGCACATGTAGACGAAAACGTGCGTAGAGATGTATTTGCTTTGGGTATATACGGTTTGGTAATCTTTCCAAAATGTTTGGGATTGATCGAGCTAGCAGTAGTTGATTTGGTTGAGAAGTTAGGAAGAGAGGTGAATCCAGTCCATGCGATTCTTGCTGAAACTTTCCGATCTTTGAATATATGTAGAAGGTTGGGGGGAGGTCGTTTTATGGGTTGTGCTCAATTGCTTACTGTGTGGATCAGAAGCCATTTCTGGAAGGAAGAAAAAGTCAACTATAATCGTTTTTTGAAAGATTATTCTCCTGTTGCTGAGTACCTTACGAAGGAGTGGCCTGAAGTATCTCAGAAAGATCAATGGATTGATTTCTTCCGGAATCTACAGAGTCAAAACATAGCATGGCGAACACCGTGGCTGATGCATACACAAATCTTGTTCAAGTGTGGAGATTTGGACTGGATTATATTACTGGGACTGTGGGGAGGAGTGGGATACGCTCCTTTGTTGATATTGAGACAGTACGGTGCCCGACAGTTTGTTCCCGTGACTCATGGGTTGACTGGTGCTGAATTTGATTATAAAGAAGGCAATTATAGAAAGAAAATCAAAGATGTGGCTGATTCTTGGAGGATGACTTTTAGGACTAAAGTAATTGGAGCGGATGTTATCTTGACGCCTGATTATGAAGCCTGGAGAATCAAGAGGGTAAATGATAAGATACCTTTAACATCTGGAGAGGGATCAAGGTCGATAGAAGAACAAATCAGAAATATCCCTTCGAATTTGGAAATCCAAAGAATTGAGTTTGAAATGGAAAAGGCTAAAGATTCCAAGAAAATAGAAGAGATCATGTTGACTATCGAGGCTGATTTTCATGCCAGACAGTTTATAATGATGAGAGAACGGAAAGAGGAGGTGGAAGCCGATTTAGAAGACTTAAAAAAGGATTATCAAAGGGTGCAGCAAGTGAGAAAGAGACTTGGATCCAGAGAATTAGCGGCTGCAAGACGGCGAATCAAAAGTCTGGAAATTGAGAACAAGTGTCAGATCAAGAAGATAGAAGCTGGAAAAGCAAAAGTATGCGAGTTAGAAGCCGATAAAAAGGAATTGATCAAGCAGTATAAAGCTGAGGCTCGTAGAGCTCAAAAACTCCATGAAGAAAAAGAAGTCAGCCTGAAAGAATTAGAAGAAGAAAAGAATCAAGTCCAGGGGTTAAAAACTGAGATGAACAGTATAATTGAGGACTTTGAGGACAAAGATCGAAGAATTTTAGAGCTCGAAGAAGAAAGAAAGCAAAAGAAAGAAGAGATGTGGTCTGAGAGACAGGGATGGAATCGATTCCTCGATAGAAAGCAGGCAGAGATTGGATCGTGGATGCAGAGATTCTCGACAAAAAGTCAGCAAGTAGATGAGCTCACGGGAGAAATGGGAGAATTACAGATGAAATTCGAACATGAGATGAACCAATCTCGAGCTATGAATGATGAGCTCAAAAGTCATGTATCGAACCTTGAGCAATCCCTTCTGCAAGTGCAAGTTCCTCCCGCTTCAGTGGACCTAAGAGTTGCTCTCGAAGAAAACAAATCCTTCCAGAAGGAAATCAGAGAATTGAAAGGTGAACTCCAGAAATGCCGAATTCATATTACCAGTCTAGAAAAAGAAATCAAACGCATCAATAAGGGATGGGAAAATACATATGAGCACTATCGATCCTTGGTAGATGAACGCGAGCGCATGATGGGGGAAGCTATTGCTCAAATAGGTGAAGTGGCTAGGTACATGAACGAATTAGCCAATAGAGCGGAGATCATCCAACTGCGCACAAATCCGGTTTCTGAATATACAAGGGAGATCATTGCCATTATGAATGAAATTGTAGAGCTGAGTCTGAGGGCTAGGCCTTATATGTAATAGAACTCCTTTGTAATGAGTGAAACTTTTTATCCAATGAAAGTATTTCCGAATGGTTACTGCTTGGGTCAACGCCTTTTATTTGCATTTCATACTTGCATCATTCATTATGCATAAGTATATTCATCATTTATAATGCATCACCAATAAAATGTATCATTTATAGCACATTACCAATAATATGCATTCGAATTTAAAAGAACAATAAAATTAATTTCCGAAGGGTTATGTGACAGACGATTCTGGCAAGTAAGAACTCCAATCCTTATCACACGCGAAGTAGAGCCATGGAGGCCAAACTTGATCAATTAAAGAAAGAAATGCAAGAAGATTTACTAAGAATACAACAAGAATGGCAGGCAAAGATGGATCAGTCACAAAAGTCAATTATAGATCAAATCCTGCAAAGCCAGGCTAATATGATGAATGAGATGATGACCAAGATGTCTGGTTACGTACTGAAACAGTTAAAGAACCAAGCACTGCCCCTGTTGAAGTTTCTAGGCAGGAGTCTACCCCGAGACTAGTTATCTCACCTGAAAAGCTAGTTGAACATCCTGCAGGGTCTTCAGCTGTAAAGGTTCAAATGGCCACGACTAACCCTCAAAACAGTCCTTATGAGTATATTGATGTAGATCCTGAGGAAATGGAGAAACCTAAAACGGAAGTACCAGAGCATTTAAAGGACTGGTGCAAAGGGTTTTTTAAAGAAATGGGAAAGCAGGGTTCTCAAGATGGAATGAATGCAGAGGAATTGAGTCTTGTGCCAGACCTAGTATTACCACCAAAGTTCAAAATGCCAGAATTTGAAAAGTATGATGGGAAAACTTGTCCTGTTGCTCACTTGACCATGTTTTGTCGAAGAATGACAGGATTTGTGAAGGATGATGGGCTATTAATTCACTGTTTCCAGGCCAGCTTGACGGGGTCAGCTGTCAGATGGTATAACCAATTAACCCGAGCTAAAATAGGGTCTTGGAAGGATTTGGCCAATGCATTTAAAGAACAATATCAACACGTTACCGACATGATGCCTGATCGTGTTACTCTCCAAAATATGGAGATGAAGCATAATGAGACCTTCCGACAATACGCTCAGCGTTGGAGGGATATTGCTGCTCAAGTGCACCCACCACTTATTGAGAGGGAGTTTATAACCATGTTTATAGATACGTTAAAATCTCCTTATATTGATCATATGTTAGGAGTGGCAACTAAGAGCTTCTCTGATATCGTGATGTGCGGAGAGATGATCGAGAGAGCATTAAAGAAGGGGCAGATTGTCGGTAGCCAAACTCCTGCAAAGAAACCCTATGTGAAAAGGAAAGAAGGAGAGGTGAATAATGTAAATTTCTCTGTGAGTAAGCCGAAGATGGGAAATTCTTCTTCATCTCAAGGAGAGACTAAGCGCGAGCATAACAATGAAAGGATGACGTTCACTCCCATACCAATGACTTACAGTGAGCTCTTCCATGGATTAGTCCAAGCTCACGTAGTGTCACCAAAATTCATTGATCCAATTAAACCACCTTATCCAAAATGGTTCAACGAAAATGAGACATGCGAATATCATGCAAATCTCAGAGGACATAACATTGAAAAGTGTCTCGCTTTCAAAAGAGTGGTTGAAGATCTGATCAAGAGAAAGGTGGTGTCCTTTAATGATTCTGAAGCACCCTGTGTTGCTGCAAACCCGCTTCCAAATCATCAGAATCAGGGAGTGAACGCTATTGAGAAAAATCAGAAAGTTAAGAGGAGAATTGAAGAAATAAGAACACCACTGAAATGGGTATATGATCAAATAAAGGAGAGAGGGATGTTGAGCCCTAGAAATGAATGCTCAACGGAAAAGACAGAGAACTTTTGTGAATACCATGGTGAAAATGGTCATCAAATTCAGGACTGTCAAGAATTCAGGCAAATAGTCCAAGAATTAATGAACAAGCAGGAGTTGCAGTTCTATGAAGAAAGAATGAGTGAGAATGAAAGATATATCTGCGCTTCTGAAGAAAATTCAAGGGAAGCTGAAAAGAATTTAAAAAAGCCTGTCCTGGTCATATCAAAACCAAATTATGAGGCCAGCAGTGGAAGTATAACATCTAGGGTGGTGATCAAAACCCCTGCGCCTTTTGCCTACAAGAGTAACAAGAGTGTTCCCTGGGACTATACATGCCAAATTAATACTCCTGAGAGTAAGAAGGAAGAGGTTGCTGAAGTTGGATTTTTCACCAGGAGTGGAAGATGCTATGCTCCTGGAAAGGCTGATAAAGCAAGAGATGTGGTTATTAAAGATCCTGATGATAAATTAAATGAGCCTGTTAAGATTGAGGAGGCTCAGGAATTTTTAAAATTTCTGAAACACAGCGAGTATAACATTGTGGAACAGCTTCATAAGACCCCAGCGCGGATTTCAATGTTATCTCTGCTGTTGCATTCGGAAGTACATCGAAATACTCTGATCAAAGTGCTGAATGAAACTTTTGTAGGGAAGGATATACCAGTGGAACGTGTGGACAGGATGGTAAACCATATTAATGCAGATAATTTCATTTATTTTTATGATGATGAAATACCTGAAGAAGGAAAAGGCAGGGGCAAGGCTTTACACATTACGGCTCATTGCAAAGGAGTCATCGTCTCAGGGGTGTTAATTGACAACGGATCGGCCTTGAATGTTATGCCATTCGCCACTCTGAATAGACTTCCTGTGGATGTATCACAAATGAGGGTTTGTGGCAATGCTGTAAGGGCATTTGATGGGACAGAACGCAAAATAATGGGGAAGATGATTATCCCTCTCAGAATTGGCCCTACAACATTTGAAGTAGATTTTGTTGTCATGGATATCCATCCGAGTTATAGCTGCTTGCTGGGGAGACCCTGGATTCACATGGCTGGGGCAGTTCCTTCCTCCCTTCACCAAAAGCTCCGATTCATTGTTGATGGGACTCTGGTGACCATCAAAGCGGAAGAAGACATCATTGCCTCTATCACTACAGATGCACCATATGTAGGGGTAGATGAAAATGCACTAGAGTCCTCTTTCCAGTCCTTGGAATTTGTTAATGCTACTTTTATCTCTGAAGGCAAAAGGATTCCCATTCCTCATATTTCAAAAAATACAAAGATGCAATTAAAGGAGACATTAGCTAGAGGAGCAAAGGTAGGGAAAGGCTTGGGAAAGAAACTGCAAGGCATCACTGAAGGGCCGGCTCCAGTTCCTAAAAGAAATTATTTTGGTCTCGGATACAAACCAACGTACCATGATAAAGTCAAGGATGCACAAAAGCTTAAGGAAAGGAGGAAGGCAAGAGTAAAGGGAGAAGACCTTGTTTGGGGACCCATGGTCATTCCACCACTCTCCAAATCTTTTGTGTCTGGAGGATTTATGATTGACACGCTGAAACAGTCAGGGGATATTGAAGATACAGAATTTGTTGAAGATTTATTGGGAAGCCTGAGCATCAACGTTATCACAGAAGAGTCTACTGGAGAGTGTTCATTGGCATCAATCCGTCCGTGTCCTCCTGGCTATGTTTTGAACAATTACACTGTTGAAGAACTCCCTGTGTTCTATAAGCACTTTTCAAAGTAATGCATAATAACAAATCTGTCTCCTTTTGACCCAAATATAATAGGGCTTTTGTAAAAGGACAAATTGTTATTTGTCATTGCTTTAATGAAACAGTGTTCTTCTTTCATTCTAATCTTAGCAAGTATTTTATTCATCTCTTGAGTATTCTTTATTCTTTATTGATAATTATTCTCTTGATAAATATTAGATAAAATTTTTGTCCACAACCAAATATACTCCTTTTGATTCGCAGGTCTTCAGATATCAACTGTTCGAGTAATGATACTTTTGAACCACAAATTGATTTTGAAAATAACATGTGTCTCGAAGAATCTGAGGGTTATAAAGATGAAGAGGAATGTGAGTTAAACTCTGAGCTTGTTAGAATGATGGAGCAAGAAGATAGACAAATATTGCCCCACAAAGAGACAACTGAAACAATAAACTTGGGAGCAGAAGAGGATATAAAGGAAGTTAAAATTGGCACTTCACTCTCACCAAAAATAAGAGATGGTCTTATAAGCCTTCTTTGGGAATATAGGGATGTGTTTGCTTGGTCTTATCAAGATATGCCGGGGTTGGAGACTGACATTGTGATGCACAAGCTACCAATAAAGCCGGAATGCAAGCCTGTTCAGCAAAAACTTCGAAGAATGAGACCAGATATGCTATTAAAAATCAAGGAAGAAGTGAAGAAACAATTCGATGCTGGATTTTTACAAGTGGCCAAGTACCCTGAATGGGTAGCAAACATAGTACCAGTTCCAAAGAAAGATGGCAAAGTTCGAATGTGTGTTGACTACCGGGATCTCAATCGAGCGAGCCCCAAAGATAATTTTCCACTCCCACATATCGATACTTTGGTTGACAATACGGCTGGTCATGCTCTTTTCTCTTTCATGGATGGTTTCTCAGGTTACAATCAAATTAAGATGGACCCAGAAGACATGGAAAAGACAACTTTTGTGACAATGTGGGGTACGTTTTGTTACAAGGTGATGCCCTTTGGACTTAAGAACGCCGGGGAAACATATCAAAGAGCCATGGTTACGTTGTTTCACGATATGATGCACAGGGATATAGAAGTGTACGTGGATGATATGATTGCCAAATCACAAACTGGAGAAGAACATGTAAAAGTCTTAAGGAAACTATTTCTAAGATTAAAGAAATACCAGCTCAAGCTTAACCCGGCCAAGTGCACATTTGGAGCTACTTCAGGGAAGTTATTGGGATTTGTAGTCAGTGAGAATGGGATAGAAATAGATCCTGATAAAGTCAAAGCAATTTTGGAATTACCTCCCCCTAGAACGCAAAAGGAAGTACGAGGTTTTCTGGGAAGGTTAAATTATATTGCCAGATTCATCTCTCAGTTGACCGAGAAATGTGATCCAATATTCCGATTACTGAGAAAGCAAAACCCAGGAGAATGGGATGATAGTTGCCAAGAATGCTTCGATAGAATTAAGAGTTACTTAATTACTGCTTCTGTCTTGATGCCACCAATCCCAAACAAACCATTGATTTTATATTTGACTGTCTTTGAGAAGTCAATGGGATGTGTGTTGGCCCAACATGACGAAACTGGAAGAAGAGAACGAGCTATTTACTATCTCAGTAAGAAATTCACTGACTGTGAGACTCGATACTCCTCTATCGAAAAGCTGTGTTGTGCTTTAGTATGGACTACTAAGAGGCTGAGACAATATTTGTTGTATCATACTACCTGGTTGATATCAAGACTGGATCCGTTAAAGTACCTGATGGAATCAACGGCTCTAACTGGAAGGATGGCGAGATGGCAAATGTTGTTGTCCGAATTTGATATAGTCTACATGAATCAGAAATCAGTTAAAGGGAGTGCTATTGCAGATTTCCTGGCAAGCAGAGCATTAGAAGACTATGAGCCAGTAAAATTTGATTTTCCGAACGAGGACTTGATGAGTATATTTGTTACTGAAGAAGATACTTCGAAAAATGAAGCATGGAAAATGAACTTCGATGGCGCTTCTAATGCTGTGGGACATGGAATTGGGGCAATACTAGTTTCACCTGAGGGAGATCATTATCCTTGTACTAGTAGGCTCGCCTTTGAATGCACTAACAATATGGCGGAATATGAAGCATGTATCTTAGGTATTCAAGCTGCAATTGAGCGCAAAGTTAAAAGCCTGGAAGTATTCGGCGATTCTGCTCTGGTTATTTATCAGCTTCGCGGGGAATGGATGACTCGAGACTCCAAGTTGATAGAATACAAGAACTTAGTGATGGAGTTGATCAAAGAGTTTGAAGAAATTTCTTTTGCTTATCTTCCTCGTGAAGAAAATCAAATGGCAGATGCCTTGGCTACGTTGGCAGCTATGTTTAAGGCCGATGATCAATCTCGAATGATGCCTATTCGGATGAGTATAAGAGAAATGCCAGCTCATTGTTGCAACATAGAGGAAGAAGAGGATGATAATCTCCCATGGTATTATGATATTCTCCAATACGTAAAGTATCGGGCTTACCCGGCGGAGGCAGCGGAGAATGATAAACGGACCTTAAGAATATTAGCAATTGGGTATGTCCTTGATGGAGATATATTGTATAAAAAGGGCAAGGATCAGGTGCTTTTGAGATGCGTGGATAGAATCGAGGCCAAGAAGATACTTGAGGAAGTCCATGAAGGAGTTTGTGGAACACATGCTAATGGATTCACAATGGTTAGAAAAATCATGAGGTTTGGGTACTATTGGTCCACTATGGAAGGAGATTGTATCAGATTTTCTCGAAGATGTCATAAATGCCAGATTCATGATAACCAAATACATGTTCCTCCTTCACCACTCCATGTAATGAACGCACCTTGGCCATTTTCAATGTGGGGCATCGATGTCATTGGGGCAATTTCACCGAAGGCCTCAAATGGACATCGTTTTATCTTAGTGGCCATAGACTACTTCACCAAATGGGTTGAAGCTGCCTCTTATGCTAATGTCACAAAAGGAGCAGTGTGCAGATTTCTAAAAAGAGAAATCATTTGTAGATATGGAACACCTGAAAGGATCATCACAGATAATGCATTGAATTTGAACAACGATTTAATGAAGGAAGTTTGCACAAAGTTAAAGATCAAACATCACAATTCGGCTCCTTATCGCCCAAAAATGAATGGGGCAGTAGAGGCAGCGAATAAAAACATCAAGAAGATCATCACAAAAGCAACTGAAACATATAGGGACTGGCATGAAAAATTACCTTTTGCATTGCTTGCTTATCGCACGTCCGTTCGTACATCTACTGGGGCAACACCATTCTCTTTGGTATATGGGACGGAAGCAGTTTTACCTATTGAGGTGGAAATACCTTCTTTAAGAGTTTTGTTGGAGTTGAAACTAGACGAGGCTGATTGGGTACAAAGTAGGTTTGATCAATTAAATTTGATTGAGGAGAAAATGCTGAGAGCTATCTGCCATGGCCAAATGTACCAGAAAAGGATGATACGAGCATATGACAAGAAAGTCAGACCTCGAGAATTTCGTGAAGGCGATTTGGTACTAAAAAAGATCCTACCTATGCAAAAAGACTTTCGAGGGAAGTGGATGCCGAACTGGGAAGGTCCCTATGTTGTAAAAAAGGCATTCTCAGGAGGAGCTTTGGTGTTAACAGAAATAGATGGGGAAGATTTGTCTAATCCCGTGAATTCAGATTCGGTCAAACGATATTACACTTAAAAAAAAAAAAAGAAGAAAAAATAAAGGAGGGTTCAAGATGAAAACCCAAAATGGGCATCTTGAAACCAAATGAGGATTCGAGTTGAAAATCCGTAATGGACGGCTCGAATAATCAGAAATTGAAATGGTGGATTCCCCTCGGAAGCCTAACAGTTTAGGGAAAGACTCTCATGCTCACACATCTTTTGTACGATCTGAATCTTCGAAACACATGTCAACTTTCAAGAAAGATTTGGAGTGAAGAAGTAAAAGGATTCAGCATTTGATATTCACTATATTTGTCCATTGTTCTTCCTCTATATTTACTTGTTTTCTTGTCCCAAAAGAGTGTACTTTCTCATTATCTATCTTCAGTGAAATTTTTGAATTTGATTCAATGTCCTCGCATATATTCACCAAATTACTAATCAATAACAACATCGGTTACTATGCTTTACTCTGAAAAGTGTCAGATTATGGGGATTTTGAAACAGGTGTTCGCCAGAGAACACATGCAAAGGCACGCTCCCATCAATCATTAAACAAAGCATTTAGGAAAAAGAGGGTTTAAATCAAAGAAATCAGTTTCAACATAATCATACTGTTCCCAAGCAAAGAAGTCCCAATTTAAAGGCATGCAACAAGGAGAGGCCATTCGGAATGAATTTTCTCTAAAAAATCAATCAATGACCAAAGAATCAAAGAGGCAAGATAAACTCTCTCGGGGTAGATCGGGGAGGACCAAGTCAAAGACTATTTAATGAGAGGTCAAGAAAGTAACCAGGCATGGATAAACGCATAAATATCGCATGTTTCTATCAAAGAGTATGAGAGAGTCTCAATGCCAGGAACGAACTGAGCATAACCCTTTAAACATGCATTTAGATCATTCTTAGAGCATATTGATAACATGAAATCATGGCATGTGACCATTTTTACAGGATCTTCAAGACTTATTGAAGCAATGAATCAGTCAACATCAACTGACCAGACTTCCTCATCACGTAGGAGCCGTGTCAACATTAGGATAACCAGCCGTCCTCATAACGTAGGAACCGAGTTATCACCCTTCCTAAAGGTGGCCAGAGTTTTTCATCATGTATGAACCGTGTCATCCCCAGACCAGATCTCTTCATCACGTATGAGCCGTGTCAACCATAGATAACCAGCCGTCCTCATCACGTAGGAACCGTGTTATCACCTAAAGATGGCCAAGAATTCTTCATCATGTAGGAGCAGTGTCATCCCCTGACCAGATCTCCTCATCACGTAGGAGCCGTGTCACCCTTAGACGACCAGACCTCTTCATTGCGTATGAGCAGTGTCGTCCCCAACAACCAACATTATCCAATTTTTAAGCAAAAAAGAAAGAGAATCGGACAAAAACGTGTAGTCTTGTCGTCTTTGCCCTATTCTTGTTAACACAAGAATGTGCAAAGAGGGGCAGCTGTAGACACCCGTTTTTGTCCGGGTCTTTTTTATATTATTTAATTTTATTAATTATTTATTATTATTATTATTATTATTATTAAATTATATATTACAAATTTTGTACAGGCCTAATTACACACCCAAGGCCAAATCAGCAGCCAACCCAAAGCCCAGATTGCAAGTGACAAGCCCAATCCCGGAGCCCAACAACCCAGACTGAACCAACCCCTCAGATTAGGGTTTCAAACCCTAAATCAGATTAGGGTTTCAAACCCTAAATCAGATTAGGGTTTCAAACCCTAAAACAATTTAGGGTTTCAACCCTAATCCCCTAACTACACAGCCGCCGCTCAAGCCAGATTCCAATCCCCAGCCGCACGTTGATCTTCACCAGTCATTCCTGAGCCGCGTGAGTTGCTGTCGAGCCAACCCGAGCCACCAAGCCGAGATGTCCCGTCGCCGCCGACTGTTCTCCTGCATGAACAGTGACCGGTTCCTGTAAAAACAGTAACCAAGTCAAATAACAGTAGCCTAAATCCGAGAATCCATTTAAAAACATATTAAATCCCGAAAAATCGGGATGTAATCATGCAAAGTCAGTGAGACCCATCTCCTATTTTTTCTAGATATCATCATCTCACCAGATACAAAAACATAAAGCAAGGGAAACGAAAGAATAGAGGAAAAAAAGAAAAAAAAGGGGAAACATCCATTCGAAAAAAATAAAAAGAAAGATAGAGTAAGAATCTTACCCTGGTTTTTGACCACCACCGTTGCTTCATCGGAGCCAAGCGTCCCTCACCGAAGGTAAAAGAAACTTGTCTTTTTTTTAGGCGAAGGAAGATGAAGATATGAGAAGGGAGAGGAATAGCCAAACGACTGAGGAAATGAGGGAGAGAGTAAATGATTTTAGGGTTTCAGAATAACCCTTAAAAGGGTTATATTTCAGACGTCGAGCGACGTCGTTTTGAAGCATGAGTGAGGCCGAGTGATGGGATTAAGGGCTAATAGCCTATTTGGTCCTCTTACCTCTGTAATCTTGCACGCGTGTTCTTAACATTTATGGGTAAATAACAGTTTAGGTCCCTCGAGCTTTTGTAAGGGTTGTAATCTGGTCACTAAATGAATTCCATGCCATCTTATTTCGAGCCTATAGTTTTATTTTGTTTTATTTGAATCACTAGTTGATATATTATGTATGTTTTATGATCTTCGAATTTGGACCTGTGATTTATGTTTTTTTTCATTTTAGCCACTGTTCTGGTGTGTTATTCATTTTTGTTAATGTTTTAAATTTGTCCATGACATTTGCATACATTTTATTCTAGTCACTAATTAGCCTATGGTTTAATTACGTTGTAAGGGTCCCCGTGTTTTGTAAGTTGTCTAAGGGCTTAGTGTATTTTATTTATTCTGTACTTCAAGCCCCATATTTTTAAATTTTACGCATTGGTCACTGGACTGGTTATTGTTAATATTTTTGAAAGTTTAGACATTATACCCTTTATTTATGAAACTTTTATCTTGATCACTACTCTCATATTTTGGGTTGAATATCGATTAATGTCTGTTTATTTTACTTTCATTATATTTTAGTCCTTATCTGTTTATTATTACATTTTTATTAGAGTTCGAATTTGGCCATATTATTTTATGCATGTTTCGTTTTAGTCCTTGTTTAATATTTGGCTTAATTGTGGTTTAGTTCTTTATGTTTTTTTCATTTCATTTTGGTCCCTAATATGATTTATGGTTTAATTGTTTTACTGTTTTTTAATATTTGTTAATTATATTTTAGCCCCTTAAATGTTTTAATATTTATTTTGGTCTGTAATATTTACTAATTTGTATTTTAGCCATTTATGTACGGATGTGCATTTTACTCATTAGATGATTATTGGTATTGTGTTTACTTTAATTTAATATAAATCTTTATATTTCCAATCACATTTATTTTCATTATATTTTTATCTATGTAAGAAATATTCGATTATATTTTCAAGAACACGTATGCGTAGAATGGGCGTGGAAAGTACCACTTGGTCGAAGTGGTACGATCCGATACGACATTTTAACGACATAGGGACTTGTAACAAGTCGAGTATATTTTACTAATTAATTTATTAAAATGTGTGGTACCTTAAGTGATGCTCACTTTATTTTATGAAAATGTAAATTTTAAATTTTCATTTTATATTCGATACACATTTTTAAATAAATGATGAGAGAATATTCTTTACAAGTAAGAAATAGACGAGGTAGCTTTCCCGGCGGAGGATTGCAAATCTCGGGATTTCTTATCGAGAAAAGGTTTTTTTATTTATTTTAACTAATATTCAATAAATAGATCATAATTTATTTATTATTCTATTTTCATAATTTTTATTGTATTAATGGTTGTTATGTTAATATTAACGATACATAAATTAAGCATATTTTATTTTCTACTCATGACGATATTATTTAGTGGTAATTCAAAGATAGGATATACTTTATAGATAAGAAATAGATGAGGTAGCTTTCCCGTTGGAGGATTGCAAATCTTGAGATTTCTTACCAAGTGAAGTATTTCTATTATTTTAACAAATATTCAATAAATAGATCATATTTTTACTTCATATTCAAATTGTAATTTCCACCATTTACGACGATGTGTAAGCTACACAGTACCAATTTTGGGCGTTGTGGGGGTGTTTACCCTTCCCCACACGTAACCGACTCCCGAACCTGTTTTAAATGAATCTTTGGTAACGTAGACCAAATTTTTGTCTTATAAAAATTATTTTTCTTAAAATTGTTTTTAAAAGACGTTTAGGTATTTGACCTACCTAACCCAAAGGTCGATGGCGACTCTTTTCAATTTTATTCAAATCCATTCAAAATCACCAAATTTTCCAAATTAAAGTCATAATTGTTTTAAAAAAATAATCGATAAAGTTTTAAAAAAAAATGGTTATGACAGACAGTTAACGCGTGGTGACCACATCTTAAATAAATAAAAACAAAAGTGAGAACATCTTAATTAAATAAGAACGAAGGTGATCACATCTTATGTATTTTGAAATTAGTGACCAAAAGTAGGTAAAACATAAACATAAGTGGTCATCCGTATAATTAACCCTTTATAAAATTATGTGTAAATTCTATCTATTTTAAATGTTGTCACATATAAGTCTCGTCCAACATCACTTTAGTTGAAGTTATCTTTACATGTTTAATTATATTTATATCGTTTCAAAAAAAAACTAGATTTTATGTATTATAAAAAATATATAAAGAGAATCAATATTATCGAAATTAAATCGGTCCATATATCAATAAGAAAATGGGATAAATTACACATTTAGTATCTAAACTAACAATTTTGGTCCTTTTTAGTACCTAAACTTTTTTTCTTCAAAACCATACCTAAAGTATAATTTTTATTTAATTTTAGTGTCTCGCTGTTAAAAACTTTAATTTTTGTTTCATTTTAGTACCCATTCGAAATTTATCATTAAGTTTTGATTTCTTTTTGAAAGTTTAGGTACTAAAACATACCAAAACTTATAGTTTAAGTACTAAACAAATTAAGTTTTTATCGATGGGTACTAAAATGAAATGAAAACTCAATATTATATATGATTTTGGAAAAAACGAAAACTTAGATATTAAAACGAATTTAAACCGATAGTTTATATATTAAATGCGTAGTTTACCCAGGAAAATATGCCTCATCTTGTAAAAAAATGGTTGTCCCTTGTTCCCATATGTAATAGGGTAAGAGGGAGGTAAGATAGTAGGTTGCCCCCAACATCAGGTTGTGAGCAGCTTCCGTAGAAGACATCCGAATTATGAAATGTTATCCGTGAGACTCGATCCCACAACCTCAAAGTTAAGAATCGCACCAAAATTTGGGCCAAATTGGTCCCCACCTCAATTCGTATGACATTCACATGTAGAATGTGACATGGTACTAACCCCTCTAAACTAATCCAAAGTCACCCTCCCTAATGGTCATGGACATGAGCTTCCAAAATCCTTGTTTGTTAGTAAGCCTCTCCTTTATAATCTTTTTTCAAAGAATTTTTTATAAACAAAAAAAAACTAATACATTAAATATAAGATTTATATTTAATCAAACAATAATTGCATCTCTACTAACGAGCGTTGGCACAAATGATTGAGATCCAGGAATTTGAGTTTGTGAGGCATAGTTCGAATATTACCATTGTTATTTTAGTGGACAATTTGTATATGAGGGAGTCACCCCTGACCTAAACATTTTTGTATAAAAAACAATAATTAAATGTCTAATTATAATATTTTCTCATTTAAATCTTTATTTAAAATTCTATGATCAAATAATATTCTCAAACTCAATTATAGAATTTTTCAAATAGTGATTTCAGTTGAGACATATTTCTAAGTCTCAGAATTTCTATGGTTACAAATTTATAAATAAAAATTTAATAGACAATATGGCACACGAATATTTGATTATCATATTTATTTAATAAGTATCAATTTATTATATAATCAAATCCTATTTAACTTTCTTCCCCCCCCCCCCCCCAAACACCAAACAACATAATAAGGGAAAATTAAACAAAAGTGGCTTTAATGGAGGGGGCCATCAATTAGGATTAGCCATTAAGTGAGGATGATTAGGGTGAAATTATTGAAGAGTGACACAAAGAAAAGGTGAGTCCATAGGGAAATTTTTCTTTGGTGGTTGGACACAATAGAGTGCCCTTGTCATCAAAATTAAAAATAATATACATTTAATATATATATAACAATAAACAATTGGGTTGGTTAAAGTGATAAGTAAGTTGATATCACTTAAGCAAGGTCTTAGGTTCGAGTCATTGTGTATGTAGAAAATCTCTGTTGGAAGACTCACCCACAAAAACTAAGTGTGCGACTTGGGTCGATCCAAATTAGTCAATGTGAAACCTTAAAACTATAAGACAACCAATATTAAGTAAATTATATAGATTTTTTTTATAAAAATATATTTAATTTTCAATATTTAAATAAATTTATCTAATATTGAAAACGATTATAACTCTCAATGATTTTATCATATATGAGCATGAGATTCAAATTCGATGGTTTCTAGTTAAATAGGCATAATATTTTTTTAATTTGGAGTCGGATTGCATCAAATTCGAATTTATGATAAAAAAAAGTCCTAGACCCAACCCGATATAATATTGTAATTATCTCTTACATATTTAATAATAATTGTAAGGGCAAGTTACACGTTTAGTAGCTAAATGATCAGTTTTGGTCTGTTTTAGTACTTAAGCTTTCAATTTTTTAACCATACCTAATTTTTTTTTCATTTTAGTGCATCGTCCAAAATTTAACGTTGAGTTTTGAAATTTTTTGAAAGTCTACATACTAAAACGGACCAAACTGATAGGTTAGGTACTAAACGCGTTAAATTTTTAACAACGTGTACTAAAAAGAAACAAAAACTAAACGTTAAGTACGATTTTGAAAAACTTAAAAGTTTAACTACTAAAACGGATCAAAACTAATAATTTAGATACAAAATGTGTACTTTATCCTAATTATAATAATACTCTACCTCGTATTTTTTTAAATTAGAGTCTTATCTTACCAAATAAAAATAAATTATATATATACATATCTATGTTAGATCGAATGCAAATTTTTATTCTAAAGTTAAATCGAATTTTAGTCTAAATAAAATATCTTCAAGCTTAGACTAAATCAAATAATTAAAAAATACAATATTTAAATCATATTTGAGTATACTAAATCAAATAACTTGACCATACCCATCTTTAATTTAAACTCGGTTTAAGGGGGACAAAATACGTGAAAAATAGACACGAAAAAGATATGAGAAGAGAAGGAATAAATAAGGTTAAGGGTTAAGGTGGCCCAAAAGACGCGTTTAATGCCATATTTTACGCTTAAGAAAACGACCTTAATTAGAGGTTGAGGTCTTTATTTTCTCTTATAAGATACGACACTGCCCCTTAAGATTTTGTTGTCAGTAGGTAACCATTTACAATACCCTTTATTAAAAAAATTGATCAAATCAAATACAGGTCCACGAACTGGGGTATTTAAAAAAAATTCATAACCGTTAATTATAATTGTTATATTTAAATGATTAATTAATCGAATCGTTTAAAATAATGATTAACGGTTAAAGTTACGATTGATTAATTGTTAATAAATTAAATTTATAATTTATTATTGTTAAACAATAACTTAATATAATTTTCTATTATATTTATATATATTTTTAATAAAATTTACACAACAAATAATTAATATATATTAATGTTAGGTATCAATATATTAGAAGATGTATATACTTACATCGGTGTAAGTATATGTTAATTGTCACACTTTTTATTATATTCACTTGCACTGGTGTAAGTATGCATTAAATGTTTTATTTTTTGTAGTACGAATTATGAATTTTTTTTATAAATAATTGTAATAAGTTAACCTGTAACAAAACCGATAATAATAGTTAACTGTTAACGGTTAATTACTTCTTAACGATTAGGTTATTGTTAAAAAAATCTTATAATCGTTATAACGGTTAATCGACCATTTAAGCTAAACGATACGGTTAAGTGTCCATGAATAATCCTACCATGTACGAAGTGTTTTTCATGGATTTAAAAATATTTTTACCTTTAAAGTTAAAAATTAAATTAATTATCAAGGGACTAGATCAAGTGGTAAGCAGTTTGATATCACTTTAGCGGTCTTGAATTCGAGTAATTGTTTATTAAAAAATTTCGTTAGGAGACTCACCCATCAAAGTCCAATGTGTGAAATTCAGATTATTCAAGACAAAACTCTAAAATCGGAAGAATAAAAAAAATAAATCAATTTGACTTAATTTTTTTTTTGAAAATTGACAATATACATATAATATTTACAAAGTTTTTTACGTTTTAATAACTTCAAAAATAATAGCAAATATATGATTTATATAGGACGAACTTCAAACTTAAACACATAAAGTCTTAGAGCCTTACTCTCCTAGGAAATAAAGAAATTAAAAATGGATAAATTATAGTGTACAGACTATATACGTAAAAGTTGTTTAGTATAGGGACTTTCTCAGCAATTTAGCTTATAGAATCTTATTTTAATAATTAAATGCAATTACACCTATTACCCCTAATTAATTATTTCTAACTGTACCTTGATTAGGGTTAAATGGTCAATGTCACCAATATATTTAATAAAGAAAATAATTAAAAACAATCAAACAACTATCTCCCGAAAATCCCTCTCATTTTCTTCGTCGTTCTTTCTTCCTTTCTCTCTGATTCTCTTCTGTAAACGGCGTAACGGGGTTTTTTCCTCTTAAAAAACCCCGTTATTAGTTACTCTCACTATCACGTGCGTTTTTCGAATTAAAAAAAAGAGAGAGAAAATTTATCAACTCTCCCATTCGATTTTTATGGCCTCGGAGCAGTTAAGCTTGGCTGCGACTACGGTGCGAGACGCCGTCACTAACGGCGTAGAACCCCGTCCGATGTCATCTGATTGCGGCGATGACGTTAGCAAGACTCCGAGGCTACCTCGATGGACGAGGCAGGAGATTCTCGTGCTGATACAGGGGAAAAGAGTGGCCGAGAATCGGGTCAGGCGCGGGCGCGCTGCCGGATTGGCTTTCGGGACGGGTCAAGTGGAGCCGAAGTGGGCTTCGGTTTCATCGTACTGCAAGCGGCACGGAGTGAACCGGGGGCCGGTCCAGTGTCGGAAGAGGTGGAGTAATTTGGCGGGGGATTTTAGAAGATCAAGGAATGGGAGAATAACACAAGGGAAGAGAACGAGTCGTTTTGGGTGATGAGGAACGATTTGAGGAGGGAACGGAAGTTGCCGGGGTTCTTCGATAAGGAAGTTTACGATATCCTCGACGGAGCCGCCACAGCCGCCGAAATCCCTTCCTCGGTTATGGCTCCGGATTTAGCTTTAGCTTTGACTCCTACTTCCGCGGCGCATGACGTGGCGGAGGATCCCGAGACTGTTTTCGATAGCGGAAGGAGCGCGGCAGCTGAGGACGGGCTGTTTTCGGATTTCGAGCAGGAGGACGGTGGTCGGAGCCCAGAAAAGGTGGAGCCCGCGCTTGACACCGACACCGGAAAGGCCGTTCCAGCTCCTATCCCTATATCAGGTAATCATATTCTCAAACCACATACTAATACTAGTTTTGATCACTAGCAATTGCTCATTACTGATACATTTGAATCATTGGTTGATTCTGTTTGCTTTTGTTTCTTCATATTTTATGATGATTTGATTGGAATTCCAAATTCTAAAATGGGTTTTCTTTTAGAGAAAGAACTTTGCTTTAATGGAGGTGTTTGAGCACTGTTGGCAACTCCGTTTAGCCTTTTTCTACGTCTTCTTTATAACAGGAATCTTTAAATTTTTATGAGGGAAAGGGTAGGGCTCTTCAGGAATCAAATCGATTGTACACAAATGTCAACTAAAATTTTGATACAAGTGTTTGAATCTACTCGGTTTGATTCGAAAACAGTTTACTCAATATGATTATCGTATATCGAAATCTTCGCCAGGAGGGAATAGGAGTATGAAACTCAATATGATTATCCGATATCGGATATATAAATCTTCTGGGAATAGGAGTATGGGATTGGTGCATTTTCCTTTTTCTTTGGATCTTTCACTGAAAATGTGGAAAAGGGTTATCATTGATCCATTAAATGCTTATAAATGTTTTGTTTTGCTCACAGAGCAGCAGTACCGGTTACCGCGACAACCATCTATTCCGGGGAACAACAGTCAAGGTAATATTGATTTAACCTACCTATGTTCAAGTGCTCTGCTGCTACGTTATTCGGATTAGGTGTGAGTGTACGATACGAATATGTATCCAATATGAATATGATCAAAATTTTCCTTGTAAATAGAGGGTCTTGAAGATCAAGTCATTGTATTCAAGTGCTGGACACGGATACTTCGGATAAATAAATGAAGAATCCAGACAACATAACTTCTATTTCTTGCTTTGTCTTTGTTTTTAACAATAGGTATTAATGTTCTATTCTGGTATTCTGAGTAATCACTTGGGTGATTTTCTGTTAAGTTTCATTATGACTAATTGACTTTCTTCGGGCTAGATATTTCCGGAGTATATCTTGTTATTGGCTTGATTACTAAGTCGCTGATCGGCATGTTCTAGACTCAACCGTTTCTCGAACAAGCCTTAGTTGTTTCGTGAAGCAACCGATAAGGTTTAGACCAAAACTCATTAGGGTTACTAAAAATTACTGCACCAGCGGTAGTAGAATTAGTTTGTTCCTGTATGGCAATGCATACCAGGTTCCAATAATCAGACTTGGACATGCAGGTACAACAAAGGAGAAATCCTACCTTGAATCCCGAGTTCGGTTCATCCTCTCAAGAAGTAAGGAAGAGGAAACGGATGACGACTGATGGAGACGAGGAAACAAGCAGCACACAGTACCACTTGATCGACGTTTTGGAAAAGAATGGTAAAATGCTGGTTGCTCAACTCGAAGCTCAAAACATCAACTTCCAACAGGATAGGGAGCAAAGGAAAGACCACAGCGATAACCTAGTCGCTGTTCTTAATAAGCTCGCCGATGCTCTAGGGAGGATTGCGGATAAGTTATAAACGGGAGGTGATCGGTATACATTTGTACATAAACCGATTACTACGATGCCTGGTTCGAGTAGATGGTAGCTCAGAAGTTGAATTGATGGATCAAATTTTCCCACAACATACTCGCATTTAGTTTCTGCCAATGGTACCATACACCAATAAATAAGGTTTAGATTGTAGATTTATACAACATTTCTACATTGAGATTATATGATTTTTTACCTTCGGTTTTTTTACATTTTGGACCAAATTGCATATAATATTTTGTATAGAGCAACATATATTATTAGTCATTGCTTTGTTTCTCAATTAAACGTTTTCATTCTTTGAGACCTTTTTCTTATAATAAGTTTGTTTACCTGTTTACTTTCAAATATTGATGTATACGAGAGGTCGAATTGCCATTTTAGCCCTTCTATTGTGTTTAAATTTGAGTTTTAGTCTCTATATTTTGATTTGACATAACATAATTCTTCTTTTATAATATCATAATAATATACTTCTATTAAAAGGGCTGCTTGCTCACCTTAAAGCCCGGAAAAGTGACTCGTTTGTTGAAATTTAAGCCCGTGGGTCTCATTATTGTACTTGGTGTATATAAGCCATCTTATGATTATGTTTTTAAATATATATATATATATATATTAAGTTTTTTTTTAATTTTGTATATAATTATATTCTAACTATTTATTTTCATATCTAATTTAAGCACATGTAAAATGTGTGGGTTTCTAAGTAGAATTTGTCAAATTTGCAAAGGAGAATTTGTCAAAATAAAGGATAATATGAACAGTCCAAAATGATACTGCATTTTTCTAGTCCCACTTTGAATTATATATGTCAAATTTGCTACAAAGTAAATGTCTGCTGCTCCCCTTCCTCCCACCCATTACACAAGTCTAAGTCAACTGCTAAACATAATACAAGAAACATAATCTTGTTTATTATTCATCAATATAAAATAATTATTAAACATTGACTGGTTACTTACATCGAATATTATAAAAATTCACTATAAAATAATTATTTCAATTAAATTTATGTCAAACTTATACTCTTATTTCAAAAACTTCATGCGGAAAGATCCAACACTAGGAGTATTTAACTCAGTTATGGACTAGATTGACAAAAGTATATTATCGATGCAATAATGATATTTGGTTTAAGGGTTACTTTAATCCTTATAGTATATTTAATTTATCATTTTCGTTTTATGATTTTTTTCGCATCAATTTAGCTTTCGAAGTTGTTTAGGGGTATCATCCTAGTCCTCGAAATTTGTTTTGACTAACATGACCATTAGTCTTCTACGTTTGTCGACAACATCAATTTCCATGTAAGTCGATATTACTGATGTGGTTTGATGATGACGTGAAACTTATTAAAATAATAATAAAAATATTTAAAATATTTACCATAGATAGAAAAAAAAATCCCTAAAATCTTGATATAATCTTTTAATCTCACTGAAATTAATAATAAAATTTTGGAAAAAATTTTAACCATTGTATTTAGTAAATATTTTAACCAAACCTTCAATTGATAGATGTGGAAGACTCACAGTTCTATTATTCAAAACAATCAACAAACTTCGAGGGCTAGAATACTGTCCCTAAACAACTTCGATGGCTAAATTGATGAAAAAAACAATGGGACTAAGATGATAAATTTGGTCTAATACATGGCAAAAGTAGCCCCTAAATCATGATATTTTAAGTACTTAATTATAATGTTATAAAGTTTTAGGATATATGAGGAAATTAACCCAAAAAGAAAAGGAAATAAAAAGACTCATGTACACTGTTATGGTCATAGAGTTAGACCTACTTCATTTGTTGGTAACACAAACTCCACGTGGGAGACTTGTACACTTCTTATACGCTTTACCAACAAAATATTAATTTATTTAATAATTATTAATAAATTCAGCAAATCTCCTTTAATACTTTCTCATGCATCTCGTGTAATGCCCCCTCGCCTCTCCATTTATATACACTTCAATTCTCTCGTTGGAACAAACAGGAGCCAAACAAAGAAACAAAAGCAGAGTTTTCTCTGAGAAAAAAAATCAAACAAGAATGTCGAGAGCTACCGTTGAGTTTGATTTCTTTGGAATGGAGAAAGCGAACTCCTGCAAATCTCAGTTCCAGAAATTCCTCGATCGCCGTCGGAGCTTCCGAGGTATTTTTTTCTTCTCGAATTTTAGTGAATTTTTGTGTGGATTTGAATGTGTTTGAGCAAACTACGATGGTTTGATTCGGTGAATGATTCTTGTTTTTTATTTTTTTGAAATTATCGGTGATTTTTAGTGAATGAATGTGTTTAAATTGAAAAACGACGGTGATTAATGTTTAACTGGTATTCAAGGAGCCATTTCGAAGATGAATCCTGAGCTGATTAAGTCTGTGATTTCCTCCGGTTCGACCAACCAGAGTCCGGTTGATTGGAGAAAGTCGTTTTCAGTGCCTTCGACTCCTAAAGAAGATCGGACTAGTCCGGTTCGTACTTTACCTATTCTGAATCCCGCCTCAAGGTAAATCGATTTTTCCGTATTTTTATCGCTAAACGGTTTCTTAAAGTACAAACGATCAAACGATAACGTTTTGTTCAACTTCAGAGCTTCTTCTGAGGACGGTCATGAAACAGCTCCGTTGACGATTTTCTACAACGGAACGGTTTCTGTGTTCAATGTTCCTCGTGACAAGGTTCGTTTCAATCATTGTCTAAATCTAGTATCCATCCATAGATTTGTTTTTAAAAACCAATGCGTTAAAAATTGAGTTATTGAATTTTTTTATTAGGCGGAGAGTATTTTCAAACTTGCGGTTGAAGGAAGCTCCAAAAATGTCGAATCGACTGATTCATCAAAAGTTTCAAATCCTTCGAGCGACCAACAAAACCTTCTCGAAACAAGTAATGGAGGTCAGTTTCTGTTTTCCGCTTTTCCTTTCCATTTTCTAGCCTTTTCTTCCTTAAGTAAACACACAGGGGGGGTGTATATATATTCATGTTCAACTTACCGAATTCGTATACAAAAGATTTTCATGTATTTGTGGATACTTTTATGCAGATTTGCCAATTGCTCGAAAGAAGTCACTGCAGAGATTTCTGGAAAAGCGCAAAGAGAGGTAAGATAATATTTATCAATTGCATATTTTTCTGTGCTGAATCTCAAATTACAATTCCTTCGAAGTTGGTTCTTTTAAACAAACAAATATAAGAACTGAAAGGATTATTTATCAAAATTTTAAAAGAAATCGGAAATATTTTTGGCAGAAAAAAGTATTAGGATATAAAACATGGGGCATGATACAATTATACTTTAGAAAACTCTTTTAATTTTACATCTTTTTAGTATCATTAGATTAGAGAAATTAAATATTAATATTAACAGTAGAAAATGAGAAAGTATTAACAAAAAAATAAGTAATTAATCTTTATTTTTTTCTTCAATCCAACGGTCTTAAAAGATGTAAAACTAAAAAAGTTTTACATAGATAATCTAATAAATATAGTATAATTTTTTGATGAATAATATACATAATTTATTTCTTTGTAAAAATAAAAAAACCTTATATTATTAAAAAAATGCCTACTTTTGAGAACATAATGGGATTTTCAACATAGGTAAAGTAGCCTTGTAAAACGCAATTTTGCTTGCGTTTCAATGACCATTCCACATGGCACCGAACGGCACTTAAAATCATGGAAAATAAAGAAATAAAGAAAAAAGCAACGCGCTTTTGAAAGGGGAGGGGCACATTGACCCTGACTAAACCAAAGTTTCCATTGGCCAAAACATCATATGAATAAATCAGTCGACTAAATTTTAATTTAATTAACACTTTTATAAATTATAGCTTGAAAATAGGTTAAGTATAAATATTATGTTCGAAGTAACTAATTAAATCTAATAAAAAAGAAATAACTAATTAAATTAATAGAGTTTTCCTCTCAAATCTGTCAAGCGTCTAACACGTGTTTTTTTCATTTGTTTCTTTCTTTAGGATGACTTGTGCATCTCCTTATGCTTGGTAGTCGTTGTACCTAAACGCGTTTTTTGAGGAAAGGGTAGTCCTCCCTCTGTTTTCAAACTCTACATTGAAGATACTAGAAAAAGGAGCCGACGAGGACCTAGGTTAAGATTTAGACGGATACATTATATATTTATAGGAGAATAGACTGAATTATATAAGTGAAGTGATAGAATGATTTATTATATAGTATTAAATGTAAGGTATTAGTATTTGTTCCGACTTACCACCGAACAGTTCTTACTTTTCTTGTGGGGTAGTGCATGCTTATACCTAATAGGGATTTGAAGGTTTTTTTTTTTAATTTTACATGTGTGTTTGGACCTTGTACGAACACCAGATACTTTTTTTTATATTAATTAATTTTTGACTTTATTACTGTTATTAAATTATTTAATTTATTGTAATAGATGCTACATGTGCTATTATTTTTTTAATATGTTGATTGTGCATTGAATCTTTTTATTTCATAAAAATTGAGAAGTTAATTTAATTTAATTATAATAAATTAATATGTTTAAAAAAAAATAGTAATATATTAATGAAAACATCACTAGACATGGCTTGAGGGAAATTTGCTCATGTCGGACAATAGAAATAAAAAAAAGAGACTTCCCCTCATATAAAGCTATCACTATATTATTTTCTGATATATGGTCATTATTAACGTCAAGGGAGGATATCAAGAATACCATGCAATTTCAATTTCTCGGTGATGACGTATATACTTCTATCAATGGCAGATTCAAAAATTTATAAATGGAGTCTAAAATTTTAATTTTCTTTTCTTAAAAATAATTGGAGTGCAAAAAAAATTCTTTCATTTTTCTTTAACATATAATACTAAATTTTATTTTTTTTTCTAAATAATGAGGATGCACTTGACCCCTAGGGGTCTTAGTGCATCTGCCCCTGACTGCCATGTGTCTTCGGCTTTCTCAAACAACATGCATAAAAATACAGAGTAAAGAAAAAATGGTTGATGAGAAAGACACATTATGCTCCATACATTTTCCTCGAAAAAAATTGAAGTCGCATAGTGTTTCTGATGTCTTCCTCTTAACTCTATAATAATAATTCTAGTTCAAGAAATAATATGATAGTACCTTATACTGCCTGAACAAATTTGCCCATACCTTGGCCATCATCCTCGTTCTCACTATTGGGCAAACGCTCTTCGGTCACTTTATCCATTTTCACGTTGAATATTGGGTTGTCTTACGGTCTAACCCTGTCTTTAAGTCCTATAAGATCATCCGAAGTCATTGTGTCACCGACATGCTTATACTCCTTGAAATCTCCAGTTACGATCATTTTTTGGGAAATAATCACATCCCTCATGAAAATAATTCTAAGGAATCATCATTAGAAAATCCTTTTCAGTTTCCTTATTAGTAACATTCTACATCAGTTTATCGAGGAAAGAAACCTTTTTAGTGTTCTTCGCTGTTTTTGCTGAGATACATCCACACATTACTCTTCCATAATCTTGTCTATTACCATCATCACCCTAACCCTTCACCCCATCCTTGTTTTCAACACATTTGGTTTCACGAGTTCAATAATATATCTAAAAACATTTTTAAGAATAGACATATATATTAACGTAATTTTTGTACAGAATGAATACACAAACAATAAAATAAACAACGCCTAGAACCGTCAGAATATCAGAGTCAAAGTTTGACGGGTCGTACAGCCTTAGACGCTTTTGACACTTCTTGGTCTTCTCTGCGACTAAGTAAGCCTTATCCAAGCTTAGTGAGCGTGCAAGCTCACAAAGATTGAAACCAAACTCTCAAGGCTTCTAAGATTGCGGAAGCTTTAACACCAACGTGACTACTCCAAGCCACCAAGATCGGACTATCGTGTGGAAGTGCAACACGAGTGTGGCTACTCCTGGCCACCGAGATAGGCAACAACACAAAGAGAACAAAGAACTAAGAACTCTAAAAAAATAGAGTAAATGCCTCATAACTTTGAGAAAACTCAAATTTTAAAATGAATACATATCTACCTAACACCTCAATAGATCCGCCAATGCACAAGCCTCTTTCAATCGTAATGGAGAACTCGTTCTTTCCATGCTTCCTAGGGTTTTTAGTATATAGGCCCAGTAATTGTCTATCCATCCTTTTATCTAACCAATGATTTTTCGACATTCATACCCCTTCTACATTATGAGCTCCTTAAGCGTTCCCCAAATGTATTAAAAAAATAAACAAAATCCCATGTGTAAAATCCAGGACTGCTTATTACATCTATGTCTGAAATAAGCCAAATAAAGGGTAGACCATTTTTATAACAATAACACGTACGGCAGTGGAAATTTAGTCGGAAGGTTCCCCAACTATGAGACGTTGCTTTTTTAAGTCTACTGTCTATTGAAAGCTACAAAATGGTCACCCGATTATTTATTATGTTTCAAACTCGTCCTTTTTCGTTAAAATTTTGTTGGCAGTTTGACCTGAATGTCAGTCTGCTGGTGGAGATATGATAGTTGTTTGAGATTATGGGTTCGTATTATATCATATCTCAATCATCATGTTAATGTCCAACTCAAACTGCCATTAATTTTTTAACGAAAAAGGACGAGTTTGGCACACAATGAATAATCAGGTAACCATTTTATAATTTTCAAAAGATAGTGGACTTAAAAAAGCAACGTCTTATATTTGATGAATCATTTTGTAACTTTTAATAATCGAAAGATTTAATAAAGTAATACCCTATAATCGAAAACCATTTATATACTTTACCCTTATTTCTATTCGTTATAGATTAATCATCGAGTTCAATATAACATGAAAACAATATATTTTTCATCACGTATTTAACGTTAATATATTCACCCGATAACGATCCTCGAACCTAACATTCTGATTAAACCGAAACAACCTCGTTGTATACTTCATTGAGAAGATAATACAACCGTGTATCGTAACACCCAAAAGTCTTTTGAATTGCAAAAGTACTTTTCCCCTTCCAGCATAAGAAAAAAAATACTCCAACCAAAAGAGATTTTTCCATTTTCCGCCATAACCATGAGTGAAACACCAGAAGAATCCCATGAACCATCATCCACAATAAAAGATGATGAATCACAAGGCAAACCAGGTGATGATGATCATCATCATCATCAACCTTGTGCAAATGAACCACCATCTTCATCGGAGGAAGAAGAAGATAAAAAGCAATGGGGAACTCACATCATGGAGCCACCGGCGACACCTGTTGCTCACCCGGATAACCAAAAGGCCGCTGCTTCGTGGATCGCCGGTGACCACCGGCGAAACCATGAGCTGCCTTACCTCTTTTACTCGCCGGCGCCCGAGAAAACCACGCCGAATTCATTCGAGCTTGTGATTAATGTGTTCAATACTTGGAGTAGGAAGGCCGAGACCGTCGCCCGCGACATCTGGTACAATCGTAAGTTTTATATTATTGTACAACTCAGTTTTAACATATTTATCAGTTTTGATCCCTAAATTTTACAATTTTATTTTGAACAAAACATAATAGTATTCTTAGCTTCCCCTCTTAATATACGTATTTGAAATTTACTAATTGCTAAATTTAAGTTACCATTTAACTCCCAAGCTAATGAGTAATGACTATACTAATGGAAAGGGATGCTTAGCTGACTACAAGACCTACTTGATTCGATATTAATATTTGGCAAAAATGTATAAGAGGTCCCTATAATTGATTCAGTCCACGGTGATTAATAACGTGACGGATGACATGATAGATTGGCTAAATTGATAACACAAATATCATAACAGTTAATGACGATCATGCCAACACCATAATGGTCAATGACAGAAGAATATTGGTTAAAGAATCACATTGAGTTTGTTTTCTGAATTTGAAGGCCACATTGAAAGAAATGATACTGGTCTACATTGAATTTTTTTTCCCAAAAGTACAGAAACTCTAATATTTTGACTACTTAATCAAAACGTTTGAAGTTGGGGACAAATTTAAAACTCGAGCAATAGTTTGACGATCTCTAGTTAAATTAGCCCTATTTCTTATTTAAAACTTTTTTTTTACAAAACCATGAAAAAGTATTTACACATGCACGGCGGAAAACTACAGTGAAAACTGGACCGTCGGTGACGGATGCTGCATGGGGCAAAGTAAACCTGACGGAGAAAGCAATAACGATGGGAGGATTTGAGTCCATGTTCAGGAATATTTTTACGACCGACGAAAACGAGAAGCTGAACAAGGCATTCGCTTGTTACCTATCGACAGCCACCGGCCCTGTCGTCGGAACTCTCTACTTATCAACCGATAGGGTTGCCTTTTGCAGCGATCTTCCCTTATCATTCTCATCTCCTTCGGAGAAGAAGACCTGGAGCTATTATAAGGTTATAATATTAGTTCGACACGAAAATAAAATATAATCATAAGATGAATCTAAATAGATGACGATAAAATTAAATTATTTAGTTACACCTTGTAAGTGAATCATATTCTAACATGAATGTCTCAAACAGGTTATGATACCTTTGGAGATTATAGGAGTGGTTTATCCGGTGGTGATTAAAGAAAACCTGACGCCATATAGTTATATCGAGCTCGTTACTGTCGACGGCCACGATTTCTGGTTTACGGGTTATTAAGTTTGAGAAAGCATAGTCTCAGTTTTTAAACACTGTGCATGATTTCAAGGCAACCAAATATTTACTAAATCTATTTGATATTGAACGCTTACATCCTAATATTCTTAGTGCTCGAATCCATGACCTCAGGAAATAACAACAATTATTTTATCACCGAGATCGTTTGACTCGTGTGTGTGTATATATATATAATGATATGGTATACTCATACTTTGGGGGCAATGCCTGAATCTTGGATGATATATGTTTTGCATGGTTGTTTATTTGTGTATTGCGTGCTTAAAACACTATTTATTTATTTTAGTTTATAACTTAGAATATCTAAAACTTCTTTCAATTTTTTATGTAAGATGTAATTGTATTTATCTATTTAAACTTATAACTTTAGGAATATATCAACCAAATCAGGATTCAATTAATAAAATAATATTAGGGTAAAGTACACAAATGATCCTTAATTGACTCTAGGATTTCACTATTATAATAAAAACCAATGTAACGCATTCTACCCATAGTTCTATTGGTTCTGTTATACCTACCGTTTATAATCAGTCAGAAACAGATACTTTGGTAGTATCACTCATTTGTTTGGTCATATCTATTCATTTGGACACGATTACATCTGATGTTGAGTTTGCCATTATGATTAACCGATGTAACGCCTCTTAGCCATTGCTCTATTGGTTCTTAATTTAAATTTGTATTGCCAGTCACGCAGTCTCCCATGACTCTACTGGTTCTGTTATACTTACCACGTATAATATCAGAAACGGACACTTTAGTAGCGTACCCCATTTGTTCAGTCATACCTACCATGTACAATCGGAAGCGGACACTTTGATAGCATCGTTCATTTGTTCGATTTTATCTATTCATTTTCGGTATTGATTCCAGCATTGGGATAAAACCAATATATCGTCTCCTATCCACAATTCATTGGTTCTTCTAATTCGACATTTTCACACATAATTCTATTGGCCCCGTTCATTTGATTTTGCATGAGGAAACAGAAGAGTTATATCTACCATCTATAATCAGAAACAGACACTTCGGTAGCCTCGTTCATTTGTTCAGTGAATCATTCGGCTGTAAGTTCGTTTATGTTCATTTATTTATTAAATGGACGAACATGAATAATATTTTGTGTTCGTTTAATTAAATGAACAAACATGAACAGATGACTCGTTCATTCATTTACGTTCGTAAATGTTCAGTAACATGAACAGATCTATTTAAAATATTAAAGGCCAATAAATTTTAATTTGATACCCATAAATATTTTAAAATTTAATTAATTTTAAAATAAAAAATCCCAAAACAATTAAATATAATATAATCCTAAAATTGTTAGGAAAGAAAAAAAATTATTTTCATTTATGTTCGTTTGTGTTTGTTTATGTTCATTCGTTTATGTTCATTTACGATTGTTTATTTTATTTGTTTATGTTCGTTCATTTGTATTCGTTTATCATTTAAATGAACGAATTCGTGTTCGTTTGATTCGTTTACATGTATAAGTCTGAACCCTGGAATTATAAATATTGATTCGAATTAAATAACTATAAAATCGGATATAGGTAATTATTAAAAGGAAACTGAGGTTGCAATCATTACCAATATCAACTATTTTTAGGGTCTACCATTGATCTCCAGACACGGAGGTCCATGGTGCCCTAAACAAAGGCTAAACAACAAGCTTTAGAAAACTTTGAAAACCCTAAAAATGGAGGAACACTGCAAAGCGAAGCACAGAAAGTCGGGTTCATGGATACTCCGGTTCGCCATTGTCGAAGCGAATAAGAGGACCATTGCATCTGGGGCAACCGTTAGATTTCTTGGGGACTAAGAAATACATATAGCACCTCGAGCAACCGCCCGCCACGAGCACGTCGTACTCCTCTTCTTCGGGTTCCTCACGGTGGTCGTCGTCGTCGTCATCACCGTCATCTTCATCATCGTCGCAATCTTCCGATGACGAGTAGTCGTCACTGTCACTGTCATACCAGCCATCATCATCATAATCATCATCATCGATGTAGTCATCGCCATCAGGGGAGTAATCTCCGCCATACTCTGCCCTCGGATCATCTGCCGGTTCCACCCCGTCCCTCCGGTTCTTGCATTGAATCTCCGCCGCCTGCAAAATGAAACTTCCACAGATCGAAACCATTCCCCGAAAACAAAATAAAAGAGGAAGGAATTTACCTTCAGGTCGAGGCATTGCTGCTTCAAATAGTAAGGGAGGGAGACATGGGAGCTGAGCTCCGAAACAGCACCGTTTGGAATCTTGTTATCACCGTCTTCTTCCTCAGGGCCACCCTTATGGTTCAAAGAAATTTTTCGAAAAGAAGCAGTGATCGTCTCCATGTTTGGCTCTTTCACTTTATATATCATACGTGAAATCCCCATAAAATCGAAACGAAGACGACGACGAAAGATTCAAGGGAAAAAAGGATTATGGGATGTGAGAATTGCTTTGATTTTGAGTTATAAATAGGCGTGGGAGTGTATTATTTTAACGTATATCACCCTCTCTGTGGACCCTCTAACAGATAGTTTAGTTTCAATTACATGTGGAAATCCGATTTATTTTTAATTTCTATAATCTTTATATTGAAATACTTTTTAGTTAAATCATACTCATATCCAATCATTTAATTGATTAATCCGGACCAAATATTATAAAGATTCATTACGAGAATGATTCTCTTAATCTAATTATTCCATTCATAACGTCATAACACATTTTTCACGTATAAATCGAGCGTTACTTAAATATATTTCACGTCTTTTTATATACTGAACCAATAATAATAATACAAATTAAATTAAACTTATAAAAACCCTCCACATGTTCTTTTTAGATTTGTTTCATTTTAGATATTTTCTAATCATCGTTATTTAATAAGGATAATCGAATGTTCAGCAGAAAGTTCGTTTATGTATTAAACGAATACACATGAACAATATTTTTTGTTCGTTTGATTAAATGAACGAACGCGAACGAAAGACTTGTTCGTGAACGTTCGATAATCTATTCATTTATATTCGTTTATTTATGTTCATTCATTTATTTTCAGCACAATCTCCAAACTAATTTAAAATATTAAGACCTAATAAATTTTAATATTAAACCCATTAAGATTTTAAAATCTAATTAATTTTAAACGCAAATAAAAAAATTACCCAAATCAATTAAAGAAAATATAAACCATAATATTATTTAAGACAAACTCTTCTCAAATATTAACTTGATTAATTTTATGTTCGTTTACGTTCGTTCATTTGTGTTCGTTTATCATTTTAACGAATGAACATGAACAGACACGAACAAGCTATATTCTTTAATGAATGAACACGAACAAAAAAATTCGTTCGTTCAGTTGTTCATGTTTGTTTGTTTGTTCGGCTAAGGTTAATCGAATGAACATGAAAACAACCTCGTTCGTGTTCGTTTGGTTCGTTTACCGGCAGTAGCAGAACATGGTGATAGAGTTTGGGGGGTAATTTGAAACTTTAAAAGAATCAAAGGTTTAAATTAATTGTTTTTAAAATTTTTGAAGGGTATAGTTTACATTCCCCCCCCCAAAAAAAGGGTCTAACTAAATTTTTTAAAAGTTTGAGAGCCTTAATGAGAATTTTTAAAAATTATGAAAAAGTTTTACTCAAGAACATACAAAAATTTTAAAGTTTAATCTAAATTTCTAAAATTTTTGAGGGACCAAATATTTTTTTTGAAAATTTTACAGGTCTATATTATAATTTTTAAATTTTGGGGGGTGTCATGGTCCCAATAGTCCCTCTTGCCTTCCACCACTGTTTATAGACCTAATAAGGATAATATATATAAGTCATAATCCACTTATTCCTAGTGTGAAACTTTTTATTTTATACCCTTTAGGATTGTTGAATGAGAAGAAATCAAAAATTGAGATTAATTCTTTTTGTTTCCAGTGAATCTCTTTTTAATTAATATTGTAAATCTTAGTCTTTGGTTTCCTCTCATCCAACGATCCTAAAAAGGTATAAAATATTTTAATTTTGCACTATGTAATTAAATCATAGCCCTACATGTGGAAATCCGATTTATTTTTAATTTTTATAATCTTTAAATTTAAGTGCTTTTTAGTTAAATCATACTTGAATCCAATCATTTGATTGATTAATCCGAATCAAATACTATAAAGATTCATTATGAGAACTACTTTCCTAACCCAATTGTTCCATTCACAACGTCAGGACACGTTTTTCACGTATAAATCGAGCGTTACTTAAATATATTTGATTTCACATCTTCTTATATATTGAACCAATAATAATACAAAGTAAATTAAACTCAATCAAAGCCCTCCACACGTTCATTTTAGATTCGTTTCCTTTTAGATATTTCCTAATCATCATTGTTTAATAAGGATAATTGAACGTTTAGCGGACAGTTCAACGAGAAGTTTATTTATTAAACGAACGAATGTGAATAATATTTTATATTCGTTTAATTAAATGAACGAACACGAATAAAAGGGTTGTTCTTTCATTTACGTACGTTCGTGAACGTTCGGTAATTTGTTCTTTTATTTATATTCATTCATTTATGTTCTGCTCAATCTCTAAACCAGTTTAAAATATTAAGACCTGATAAATTTTAGCATTAAACCTATTCAGATTTTAAAATCTAATTAATTTTAAACCCAAATAATAAATATCCAAATCAAATAAAGAAAATGTAAGCCTTATATTGTTTATGAAAAATATATTCTCAAATATAAATCTGATTAATTTTATGTTCGTTCGTTCATTTGTGTTCGTTTATCATTTTAACGAATGAACATGAACGAAAACGAACAAGCAACATTCTTTAATGAACGAACGCAAACAAAAAAATTTGTTCGTTTAGTTGTTCATGTTCGTTCGTTTGTTCGGGCTAAAGTTAAACGAACGAACATAAACACACCCTCGTGCTTGTTCGTTTGGTCCGTTTACAGGCCTAAGGATAATATATATAGGTTAGGATCCTTTTACACCTAATGTGAAACGATTAGTTTTACACCCTTTTAGGATAGTTGGATGAGGAGAAATCAAAGGCTTAGATTAACTCTCTTTTTTTCGTGATTATCTTCTCATTTACTATTGTAAATCTCACTCTTTGATTTCCTCTCATCCAACAACGATACTAAAAAATTGTAAAAAAATTAAATTTTGCACTATGTAATTGATTTCTAGTCGTATACATGCGCCTGTATATATATATATATATATATATATATATATATATACATGCACGTGTGTGTATTTTATAATTTAAATTTAATATTTATTATGATTTAATTTATTTTTATCAAACAATTTAGTTATATCTATATAATATAATTAATATATTTTATAATTTAAATTTAATATTTATTATGATTTGATCAGTTATAATCTAATTTTAAGCCTAGTCTCAATGCTTTTCATTTTATCTGTGAATTTATTCGACGCAACCTTTTATCTATGGTATTATTTTAATGTTATTTTTTTAATTAATTGACTCTTTTAAATTGATGAATTAATTTAATAACGATGTGCGTCAACAGAAATATCTTATACATAAACATATTCTTTTAAAAAATAATGATTACTAGTAAAATATTAAAAAGGTAAAAAAACATAAGAGGTCTATGTACTTTTGAAAAAGAATCAACGTGGCCTTTGTATTATTTTTCTTTCAATGTGACCCTCTAACTCAGAAAATAAATCTAATGTGACACTTTGACCAACGTTTTTTTGTCGTTAACCGTTACGGTGCTGATGTGTCAATTCACAATGCTGATGTGACAATCTACAATGATGACATAGTAGTTCAGGATGGCATATTAACATGACATGATGGCTAAATTGATGACTCAAATATGACAAATAGATTTTCACGTCAGCACCGTGAACTATCACGCATGTATTATAACAATTAACGACGAAAAATGTTAAACAAAAAATCACATTGAATTTATTTCCAAATTGAAGGGTTGGAAAAAATTATACTAGAGTCACATTAGGTTTAATTTTACTTGGATTTTGTGTTGGTTGACATGCTTGGGTGTTTATTGTTTATGCGTATTGTGAATGAGAAGATGGACAAATTGATCCAGTGGGCAAATTTCAAGTTACTTGACCTGAAAATGGAAATACAATTTTGGGTTTTTGTTAGGCCCATAAATAAATAGAAGGTTGGTTTGTGATGATAAATAAACTATAAATAAAAATTTTATATTCTTTTAATTAAACGAACAAATTTGGATGTACGTTTAATTTATGTTCACGAATATATTCGTTTATAAACTTATTTGTTAGTGGAGACGGACACGTGATTATAAGTTAAGAGACGAATTTGAACTTATAAAATTTCAAGTGATAAACTTTAAATTATAAAATTTTAGGAGGAAAAGCTAGTTTTTTTAATAGAAAATACGTAAAATAATCTAAAATATATGATAATTTTATATTTTTAAGGGCAACCATCCCCAAGCCTAGGTCTATCCATACTCTGAAGTCCAACAAAATTGATAGAGATGTAAATATTTTGTTATATATATATATATAGAGAATCCACTTATATTATGTAAAAAAAACTAATGAGTTTTACATCAATTTATATCCATTTTATTTAAATAAACAAATGGCTTAGATTTAATTAAAATTTAAAATTCGTAAATAAATATTTATTTAACTCACATTAAACAATATTTTTTTAAAGTTAGAGTTTGAGATTTAAGGTTTATGGTTTATGATTTAGATTTTAAGATTTAAGAGTTTAGGGTAAGGATTTTAAGGTTTAAGGTTTACAATTTTGAATTGGAGTAAAAAATATATTGTTTTATTGCGAGTTAAAATATATTAATTCATGAGTTATCAATTTTAATTAAATCTAATTTATTTATTTATTAACTATTGAATTATGTCAACCAAGTCGCATGTCGTTAATATTTGGATGAGAAGATACCATAATAATTAACAAATCTGGTATAATTGCACATTACATCCTCATTATTTGCACATTCTATCAATATCGATCTACAAAGGCTCCTTTAGAGTACATCGGTAGCAGCCTTCTTGTGGTTTCACATATTAAATTTTATTATTTTAAAAATATATTATTTACTAAATTATTATTGAATCAATAAATCAACCTGAATTAGGTTAAATAATTGATTCAACTACCAATATAATTCTTATAAGATTTGTTTTACTAATTATTTTTATAATGAAATTGTCAAAGACTTTTAAAAAAAAAAATATTAATTCGTGCAGTGATGAGATAGTTACTTCCATTAAAAACGTGATGGATTAACTTAAGAAAGCTACAATCTCACGTTATCTTCGGGGGACCTCCTTGCTTCTTATCTCAGTTGCACATGTAATTATATTTTGGGTAAACTACATATTTAGTTCTTAAATTATCAGTTTTAATTCGTTTTAATACCTAAATTTTTAATTTTTTTTTTAAAATCATATCTAACATTTAGTTTTTGTTTCATTTTAGTACCGTCATTAAAAACTTAACGTGTTAAGTACCTATACTATCAATTTTGGTATGTTTTAGTACCTAAACTTTCAAAAAAATTTCAAAACTCAACGTTAAGTTTTTAACGGTACTAAAATAAAACAAAAACTAAACGTTACATATGATTTTAAAAGTTTATATATTAAAACAGACCAAAACTGATAATTTAAATACTAAACACACAACTTACTCTAATATATATTTTTTTAAATGATGAGAAACACCTGACAAAAAGTAGAAGATGAATTAAAATCATGTCAAAGGACCAAAAGACTGATTTCCCATTTTTGAAGTAAACGGTGAAAATACTATTTTATCCTTGAATTCAGGTCAAATATTACACTTCAGTTAATACATTTGCCATCGTAGTCACAGGAGAGGAAGGGATGGTGAGAGCCGATGCTACAGATCCTTTTAACTTCATTAGAAGACAAATCCAACCTTATGAGATTCGAATGTCATTTTCGACTTTTATCTTTTTCGTCTTAACAACAGCATGAGGCTCCATGCGAGTTTTGTGTCTATAAAATTCGATCCGATTTAATAATATCTCTATAAAATTATCCGTCCAGCTCAGTTGGTAGAGCGCAAGGCTCTTAACCTTGTGGTCGTTGGATCGAGTCTCATAGTTGACAATTTATAATTGGAGGTCTTCTACGGAAGCTGCTCTCAACCTGGCGTTGGGGGCAGCCTACTACCCTACCTCCCCTTATCCAATTACATATGAAAATAGGGTCAACTAATTTTTTTTTATTAAAATTTTAAATTTATCACTAAATTATTGATGTTATTGCATCAACTCGAATTTTAGTTTGAGCTTAATTATTGGATTAATATATTTTTTTATTAAATTAATGTGATTATAAAATAATGTATGTTTTAAATACTCTCAATCATTTGATAAAAAACGCTCAATCACCTTTACTGACTGCTGCATTTACCATTGCTCGAAACTGAAACTTATATAAATAATAATTATTTATTTAACCACTAAAATAATTAACTCGAGTATTAATATCTATTAGGTCAATTAATAAATAATTTGTTGCTCTTTAAATAAAGTTTTGCTCGAATTTATACACAAATTCATGGGACCCAACAAATAATGTTGTCCTTGGAATATCTAATTGTCAAGTAGCTCTCTAATTTCCCTTTCTTGCTAACTTTTTTTGTTCATTACAAATTGGAAAAAAGGGTGTTATCGTCAACACTTAAATAAACAAGGATCAAAATGGTAATAAATTTTAAGTTTGTTTTATAATTGTTGAAAATATTGAAAAAATAATGGGCGTGACACAATAATTTTTTTAGAGGTCGCCGATCATAGTATTACTCTCGTCCAAATAAATTTAACTACGAAATTTTAATAAAATTCGATACATTAGTGATGGTTTGATCACATCTACGGTTGTAAAGGAAGTTATCATCCGAGGAATTTTTCGTCAATCATTCCTTTATGTTTGTTTATTAAGTTAAATAAAATAGTATAAACAACATTTTTATGTTCATTTAATAAATAAACGAATACGAACAATCTCGTTTATCAATTTGTTTATAAGATTGTTTACTCGGTTCTCATTACTTATATTTTTTATATTTTAAATATTGGTGAAGATATATATTAAATTGAACATAATACGAACTTTAGAGTTCAAACTGTGAACGTTAATAACTTTGACTTACTAGAAAAAATAGTAAACGAACATGTCTGTGAACGTTAAACAGAATAACATTAATAACTTCATAAATAAATAAATAAATACAAACAAACACTATACTAAAATTTTAAATTACATAAAAAATAGTCAAACGAACACATGAATAACCAATTATTTTTTTAAATATTAGTTAATATTAAAAACTATATATTTAAAAAAATAAAGACAAATTTATCAAGCCCCCTCAATTAAAAATTGTATCTATATGAAAAATAAAAAATATTTTAATCCATGTATAATAAATTCTTAATTCCGACCCTATTTATGCCTCTAATTACACATCAATTAAAAAATGATAAAAGTGGAGAAGGATAACTAAATATACAACTTACGCATAATACAAAAGATTAATAATAGAATTCAATTTAACATATTTAACGAATATTATTTGAGCCATGTATGGAATTTTAAAATATATAGTTTAAAATAATTAAATTTAAACACAAGGACTAAATCAATAACATAAGCATAGTATATGGACTAATAAAATAGTTTGACGTGATATTTATTGCCTTATTTTGTAACTTCCAAAGTGGAAATGTACGTGGGCTAGTGGGGGATTAGAGAAACGTCATGGATGACGACGTTTCTATAACCGTAGTAGCGTTCAGATCTTCGGAGCCGCAATGCACTTTTCTTTATTTTAGGGTAAATAATCTATTTGGCACTAGATTTATTTTTGAATTTTTATTTTGATCATTAATTATATTTTTTAAAACATAATTAACCAATACGCTAAGCCATATATGTGTTAGGATTCAATTATATTGTGAAAAATTCTTTTAGTTTACACTATTTTTTTTAGTGAATATCTTCTCATTTCTTATTATTAATCACAGTCTTTGATTTTTTTCTCATCCAACTATCCTTAAAATATATAAAATACGAAAAATTAAATATATATATATATATATATATATATATATATATGTATATGTATATGTATATTACACTTAAAATGTGAAGAAAATTATTTTTAAGGGTAAATTACACCTTTCCTCGGTGAACTATACCATCTATCCTATTTTCCTCACTCAACTTTCAAATTTTCTATTTTGCTCGCTGAACTTTACAAATTGAATCATTTTGCTCACTTTGTCATTAACTATTTAACGACGTTATGTCATGGCACAAACATCAAAACGATGTCATTTTGAAAAACTCAAATACATACCAAAACAACATCGTTTCAAATCCTATATTCAAAGTTCGGCGAGTAAAATAGGAGAGATAGTGAAATTCAGTGAGGAATTGTGTAATTTACCCTTTTTCCTTTTATTCTTCATTTTCTCTTCGACAACCACCATGTCATTTTTATTTCGGCCACCGTCACCGGTCCCAAAATTCATGGGTCTGTTCATCTCGACCCTATGAGTTTGAATATGGTGGTTATTTCACCGAAAAATGTCATAAAACTTATGAATCTCGACTGAAATGTTTTGACTTCCTCACTTTCAATATCAAAATCGTGGACTTCATAACAATTTTTGACAAAATATTGATCAGATTCAAACTCACAATGCCGAGGTAAAGTGGCCCATGAAATTTGATACTAAACAATCACCATCTATGACGGTTGACGATCGTCGGCGGTGGCCTCCAACAAACTTCTATTTTTATTTAATATTTTTAATTATTTAATATTAAAAAATGCTACATCATCCAACCATCAGTGAGAAAATGGAGGAGTGAGAAAAATGATTCAATTTATAAGTTCAGCGAGCAAAATAGAAAAATTGAAAGTTAGGTGAGAAAAATATGAGAGATGGTATAGTTCGGTGAGAATAGTGTAATTTACCATATTTTTAATCCATTAAAATATTATATTCATATGCCATGTCAGCAAAATGGTTAAAGATATTTTATGCAAACGTCAGCAAAGCTGCAGTGCAATACCTTTATTCCAATTTTTTTTTTCAAATGGTTAATTTCGTCTAGCATCCTCGATCTACGACTGATATTATAATTTAGTCCTTATATTTGATTTTGTTTATTGGACCATAAAAGTTATCAGCATCATAAGTTAGATCAGTATGTAAATTTAATCAATTACCTCGAGCATTAAATATAAATTCGAAACTGATGAGGATCATTTTTAAAACAAATGAAATCAAATTTTAAAAACACGTACGAATCTATATTATAAATAATTTGAAAATGTCATATTAAAAAAACAATATCTTTAAAATTTTTAAAAATATATATTTTTAGGGATAAAAATAACTTCTATTCATTTAATTTATAAAAAAAAATATGGGTAAATCACACAAATGATCTCCTGACTATATAGTACTATTTTATTAAGTCCATCGACTATTAGAAGTTACAAATAATCTTCCGACTATAGAGTTTGCTTTATTGAGTAATTCGACTATCAAAAGTTACAAAATGGTCACCCAACTATTTATTATGCCCCAAACTCGTCCTTTTATGTTAAAAAATTGATGTTATACTGAGTGAACGTTAACTTGCTGACTTTGATATGATAAAATCTAATCCCGAAATCTCAAACGACTATCATCCCAAACATAATGTTAACGTCAAACTTAAAAAACCATCCATTTTTAATGGAAAAGGACAAATTTAGAACATAATGAATAATCGGGTGACCATTTTGTAACTTTTGATAATTGAAAGACTCAACAAAGTAACACTCTATAGTCAGATGATTATTTTGTAACTTTTAATAGTCGAGAGACTCAATAAAACATTACCTTGTAGTCGGAGTACATTTGTGTACTTTACCCAAAAATTAACTTGATCTTTAAATTTTGTATCCATGTTAGTTCTTAAATTTTTTTTACTATTTTTATAATATAATATTATGAATCTGTCATATAACGTCACTAAAGGATTTTGATATTCAAGATTGGAGAATCAATTAGAAATTTTTTAAACGATATCTTATATATTATATAAGACAAAACTTTAAGTTTAAATTTTATCATGAAATTTCTTTAAAATGTACTTTTTTCCAAAATAATTAAACTTGAAAAAAATTACTTAAGTTAAGACTAGGATCGTCAATGAGACGAAACAGATCACGAGCTACTAGAGATTAACTTAGTCGAATTTCAATAAATACTCAATTCGAATGGACTCGACTCGAGCTCCTTAACAAGCTGAAATGAGCTACTTGATACTTGACTCGAACAACTCGTAAGTAGCTAAAAAATATAATATATTAAGATTTTATTTTTAAAAAACAAATTATTAATAATATTAACATTCATGTGTTGATTTTTTTAAAATGCAATATAAGGTTTTTCATGTATTTAATGTTCAAGTTCGAGTTCGAGTTTGAGACCTGAATCGAGTTAAGTTTAAGTTTTTTTTTTCATTTCGAGTTTTTTCGAGCTATTTGAGCTTTTAAGAGCTTCAGTTCATGATTTAAAGTTCGAGTCGAACTTAAAAATTTTAGGCTCGCGAGTTTTCAAGTTGAATTGAACTCCATTTTAGAGTTTTATAGTTGAGTCAAGCTCAGTAATACTCGAACTCTACTCGGCTCAATTATGGCCCTAGTTTAGACAAGAAAAAGTTTATCAATCAAATTATAAAATTTTTTCAAATTCAAGGACTAAAAATTACATTATCCCATATTGCTTTAATTATCATAGTCAAATTGTAAACAAATTTGCTTCACCCATACTTCTCATGTGCTCATTACAAAGCAAACTACCCTACAAAAATAGTAATCTGTTTAATCATATAATAAAAAGCTGGAAAAAATATCTCATTTATTTTTTAAAAATAATTTATCTGTGCTCTGCTGTCTGCTGTGCTTTCTAATCTTCATCTTCTTCATCGAGGCTAGTGTTTTCTTCTATTTTTCTTTGAATTTTTAATTATCCATCACGAAAACTATGGTTATTCCAGCAGTTAAGGGAGCCGTGCCGTGTGATTTCTGCAACGAGCAGACGGCGATTCTTTACTGCCGAGCTGACTCGGCGAAGCTCTGTTTGTTTTGCGACCAGCACGTTCACTCGGCGAACCTGCTCTCTCGGAAGCACGTCCGGTCTCAGATCTGTGATAATTGCGGGAATGAACCGGTTACGGTTCGGTGTGAGACCGATAACCTGGTGCTTTGTCAAGAGTGTGATTGGGACGCGCACGGTAGTTGCTCCGTGTCGGCGGCACACAATCGCGCACTCGTGGATGGGTTTACTGGTTGTCCTTCGGCTCTGGAGTTGGCTTCGGCATGGGGATTCGATATGGAGGAGAAGAAAGCTCCGGATCGGAGCTGGAACGTGTGTCACCAAGATTTGGTCATGCCGGCGGTGAACTCGTGGTTGTACGAGGCTGGTTTGCAAGAAATGATGGTGCCGTACGAGAGTTTTGGCTGCTACGGTGAGACGTTGAAGAAGGAAAGTCGCGCCAGCGGGAAGTGCAAACAGGTTGTTTATAAGCAGCTTGTGGAGTTAATGAAAAGAAATTCCACGGACGGCGGTGTAGACGGTATTGCTGGCGGTTTCAGTGGGGAAAATCTAGCGTCAAACGTCGAACCAAACGTCGGCTTTTTGACTCAGCAAGAAGTTATACGACCGTTGCCACAACAGCAAACACCAACGCCGGCTTTGTTCACATCTTTGCTGATGATGCAAACGGAAGAGAGCGAACACGTTGTTAATGAAGCAAATGTGGCGTTGAATGGTAATCCAAACAGTCGAGCTCCCCAGGTACGTTCTTTTAGGTCTAATTATAAATTCATTCCTCCACAAAAATAAAATTGATAAATTAATCTTCGATTTTAATTTGTCAGAATTTGATCCGAGAAGTTAGTCTAGATGTTGAGAAACACATACAACTTAAGCAGCTGGTTTTTGTTAATCTATTGCTCATAAATTGATCAAGTGTTGATTTATTTCTCATTTTTCTTAAATAAGAATGCCAAGAGTACCCATTTTCTCAAATTAAAGCAGATGGAATTCATTATCAAAGCTTCCTCCTATTTTATGAAACAAAATAACGAATGTTGCTAGCTTTATCAATTTGAAACAGTAACGATAAGTTGGTTAGAATTGATTACAGATTTGGGATTTTAAGCTAGGGCGGTTGAGGGGTCAAGAAGAGTGCAGCCAATCCCGATTGGAAGACGAAGTTGGGTACGCCGGAGGCGATACAGGTTTCTTGATCAACAATTTCAACCAACGCATGAAAGAGACGTCTTTAACTAATGCAAATTTGCTTGGCTACCCCCCTCCAAAACACGATTTGACTTCACTCAATAATGTATGTTCCTTGCGCATTTTCACTATTGTGTTATGATTCATCTTATCCTGTGATTTCGTGTTCATAATTTGGTATGCTCACCGAATAATATGTATATCCATTACTGGATTTTCTGCGAATTTAACATGTGGGTGAGAAACATAAATTTAACACATCATTTATTAAAACACTTCTCTTGGAGTAATGGTTGAGGAGGCTTCCTATTGACACTTGAAAACCAAGGTTCAAACCTTGAAAATGGTTTCGGGAGAGTACTCTGTGTTTGAGTCTGATCCGGCTGGATACGGCTCTTTTCGAATATGCCCTTTCTGAATTTAAGGGTGGCTCTTGATCTTCTATTATCTGGTATAGTCACGTTGGGTTTTGATTATTCTAGAACCGAATCGGGTCAGATACCAAACGGGGAAAGTTATTCCATTATTTCATAAGGTTTGTTTATTTGGTGTGTGTTATCATTGTTTGATGCCAAATAAACTTGGAAATTTGATTCGAAATTGTTGCACAACTCGGCAATCCCCTCCTCCCATAGATATATTTTGGGTGACTTTGTTTTGCTTAACATTAAAGAATCTTTCGAGTGTTGATTTTGGAGCTTGAAAATGCAGAAAGACCCAAATAATCCAGGGGCAAGTGGACCAGCCACATCTGAGAGCAACAATCTACCAATACCAAAGCCATCATCAGCTTCAGTTTTTGGTAAACGCAAAGGCTCTAGCAGTTCCAATGATGTCAACTTCCCTGAACAACAGCCTTTCCTTGTGAGGCCGGTCGAGCAAGCAATGCCAACAGCAATTAGTAAGGCTGATCGTGAGTTGCTGGCGCAAAAACCGAGGCAATGCCATGCAGCGTTACATGGAGAAGAAGAAAACACGAAGGTACAAAAATCCTTACGCTTAACTACATAATGTCGCCAATATTCTAAGTTTGTCTTCAACTTCAAAAGTTTTAGTTTTGTATCCCATCAGGTCCTTCCTTTAGCTTTGTTATTAGTTTCGACATGAAATCCCGACTCAAATCTGATATGGAGTATATTTAAAACACCTGAATCATATAAACACGTTTACCTATCACTGTGTTGTTAAGGACGACCTATCTGATCCATTGTACAAATAGGTACGATAAACACATTCGATACGAATCGAGGAAGGCAAGAGCGGATACACGGAAGCGAGTGAAAGGTCGATTTGTGAAGGCTACGGAAGCACCTGATGATTAGAAGCTGTGTGGTGAGAGTGAATGATCTTTGTATGGATTGCTGTAAATATTTCTTTTGTTACATGCATCTAAACACGTGTAGCTTAGCATTTTCCATATTACCTTAGTATTTTTCGCTTGCTGGTTCCATCAAATTAAAGTAACTGGATTTATATTTTGAGAACATAAACGAACGCAAATGAATGAACATACACGAACACAAATGAATGAACATAAAAAAACATAAAATTAATTGAGTTTATATTTGAGAAGAGTTTTTTTTTTCTCTTTCTAAATAATTTTAGGATTTATATTTTCTTTAGTTAGATTCGAGTATTTTTCATTTGGGTCTAAAATTAATTGACTTTAAAAATATTAATAAGTTTAAGGTTAAAATTTATTAAGTCTTAATATTTCAAACGGGTTTGGAGAAACATAAACGAATTGATTACTGACGTTTACGAATTTAAATGAACGAAAGATCTTTTTGTTTATGTTCGTTTATTTAATTAAACAAATATAAACGAACTTTCTATTAAACGGTTTGCTGAAGGTTAGGTTTAGCTTTGCCTTCAGCAAGACATTAACAATCAAAAGGTCAGTTTAGAATTTATAGCAGGATCATATATGTAAGTGTGTCACATACAATCAATGATGGACAAACGATTTTATGTTAGTAGGGTAAATTTATAAAATTTTAACGAATGAAAGCAAATTATTGATAGAAAATACAACGAAAATACTTAAACACATTAGAGTTTGGGGTTTGAATTTCTTCGATAAAGGAAATTAATCGGCAAAGAGATGGCCAAAAATAGTACTCAAATTGCGAGGGAGCAGCTCAACGAAGATAATCGAGTGACTGTGTGACACCAACACAATCAAAATAAATTAATCAATAAAAAATGGGTTAATTTGAAAAGACATCCCCGAATTACGATCTAGACTTCAGATTAGGTTTTTTTATTAAACTTATAATGTTTTAATTAAGTCCTTAAATTACTTGTGAATATCTCGATTAGGTCCTTTTAGAGTCCGGACGGTCTAGTAATTAGCTTAGACGTTAAATGTTGGAACATATCTGACATGTCATATATTTCTAAAAACTTGATATAACAAATGGCCCCTATGCTTGGCAATTGTTCTCAAATCAGTACCTAAACTATATTTTAAACCATTTTGATATCTAAACTTGGTAATCCTTCTCAAAATAGTACACATGACTACAATGGCAATTGTTCTCGATGCTTTCTTTTAGCCTTTGGATTATCGAGTACATATATAATTGTTCATCCGTCATCTTTTTAGGTGAATTACGTATTTAACACTTAAACTATCGTTTTGATCCGTTTTAATACTTAAATTATACTTTGTTTAATGATAAGTCTATGTACTCGCACACGTTTGGGCCATGATGTCTACGTTATATGAATGAACCACTCAAAAGCTCGTACGAGATTTAAGTTGACCTATCTAACCATGACAGAATATTTTTGTCGGAGTAACTAATGAACAAAATCAAAAGTGATATTAGTCGGATAAAATTAAGTTGGTCGCTCTAATTATGACGTAATATTTTCGAGATGTTATTGAGCAAGACGTACTTTTTATTTATAGACAATATTATTCGGTCAGGACAACCGAGTCGAGCAATCATTGTCTGTGTCCCTTCAGAATCAATCCAAGGTCACCTTAGACACATTTCAATCATAAGCTAACACGGTTAATTTGTTGGCAATGGCTAAAACAAATGTATTTACAGTACTCTTAAAGAACATGAGGGGAAACATATTTACATGGAAGCTTTACAAGCTAAAATGGCTATGTCTAAACACCAGATTCAACGATATACTTTGAAATTTGGTTTTCTGCGGCATAAACCTAACGATTAATCCGAGCCGGATGCATCAGGAACACAACTTTAGCAGCCCCAGGTCGTAAAGAAGTTTCTCCGAAACAGAGTTCTCAATGAGAATATCCTACTCTCTTGCGGCGGAGAAGATTTCGAGTCCGCTTCGTCCTTCACGTGAAGTATGGTGAGGCCAATCTCTTTCCGAACCGCTTCGATCGTTTCACTTTTCACTGGATTTCCAGATGCATCGGTCACATAAAATGTGTTTACGGCTTGTGAGCCCCTTGTTGTGACCTCCGCTCGTGTGACGGAAAGTCCGTTTTCTCTAAATATTCGAGTCACGTCCGATAGAAGGCCAACACGGTCGTCGCCACAAAGTGCCAATCTTATGCCCTGCACATCACAAACAATAAACTGATATCAATACAAGCTAGCAAAATGAATAAAAAAACTAGGAATGTTATTGAGATTTCCCTGTCGCCATACCTCGGAAGCTCGCCTCTTAATAGCAGCCTCCAAACAATGAATTACCCTCTGTCTCTCGGCTTCGGAACTAATAGGACAACCGTCCATGTGCCTGATATAGTATTCCTGTCGATGAATGAAATCGATTATAATCTACGAACATATAGGAATTGCTAAGCTAATGAATTAACATAAAACATAACGAGGGAAAACCTGATAAGCCTCTGGTCCTTCTGCTATGATAGTCGCATGGTATACGACATACTGCATATCTGTTAATGTGCAAACCGTATCAAAGAGTAGCTTAGGCCGATCAGGGCACCGCAAGTTCACGACGGTGTAACCTTTAGGCTCACAATTTTCCACAGTTACTAGTGGTTTACTCCGTTCACCAGTTGATCCGGTTTTAGCATCGTCCATATCATAGTCACGGTCAGCATACATCATCTGATGCAGCCTCCTTTCCTTATGCATCGAGCCCACAGAAACAGCGGTGTTAGCACTCCTCTTATCTCTATCCCCTTTGAGGACATAGAGGAGAAGCTGCTTGATCTTCGTCAGTCTTTCGGGATCATCGATCGACAATCCATTCGTCTCATCGGCAATATATACAACTGATGCCATTCTTGAATTATGGGTCCATACTTCAGCAGCTACAATGTTACACTTAAGGTCGGTCAGAACAGCAAAAATCTCCGAGAGCAAGCCCGGGCGGTCTCTCCCGGTCAATTCAATAATCGTCTGTTTTGAGGCGGCTTGAACACCCACAGATCTTGCCAAGGACCGGAAGCTGTACGCTCTCGGTCCCAGTTGCTGAAAACATGTCGAATTGATCATCAAATTTTATGCAACTCACGTGACTCGCTCATAACATGTAGCTAAACCATCATAGTACAGACATACAGAAAACTTTGCCTCTATTTTGTCCAACAACATTGTATCTATTTGTTGATACACAAAGTACAGGATTATGAATATGGTAAAAGACTTGGTTCGGCTCAGTTCGAACTCGATAGAAGCATTCAACATTCGAATGGAACATAAAAAGGCTGCAATAAGGCTAATTGAGAGTGGTTTTTTGCAGCCTTATTGTAACTATGTTGTTCGAGCTCTACATTTTTCTTTAAGTATTCATGTTTGACATGAGAATAAGGCGATATGTGTCGGATATGTACATATCCGACACTCTCATTCGAATTCGAGTACCTCACGTCTCAAATTCGAGCAGGTATCCATAATTTGATGAATTTTTACAAGATAAAAATCTGGGTTTTTTTCTCTCCAGATTTACCTGCTGAATTTTCTCTGCAACATCAACTTCAGATAGCTTGTTGCCCTGTTGATCGGTGACATGGAACACTGCAAGCAAGCAAGCAAGCAAACCATTTTAAGAAGAAAAGAAAACCCAAATCAGAACAAAAAATCCATGGAATCAACAACAAATTTCCACCAAACAGAGTCCAAAAATCAAGAGGCAGATACCATCCATGAACCACTCTCCATCTGAAGAAATGTAAGCTCGTCGAATCATAAGATCCAAGTCGGTTAACACTTGAACCACCTCCAAAAGACTCCCTCTCTTGTTAGCACTATCAACCTGCAAAAAAAATCCGAAAATCCTCAACAAAATCGCCCCTGAAAAAGCAACAAACAATCTCAACAAACCCCAACCGTTCTTCAACCTTGATTAAAGTTGCTTTCCTGCTCGCGGCATTATCAACCGTAACCCTGCAAAAAACCAACAACAACATATAAAATTCTTGAAACTTTCACCATTATCAGGCCAATTAAACATGAAAAACCAACCCCCAAGACCCCCAAAAAACAAACAAAACGGTTTCAAACGAAGAATTATACCTCGGGGGGTTCATACGAATGACGAGCTTCTTGAACTCCTCATCCACGGTTAAAGAAGGAGACCAACAATCCATTGATGATGATGGGGTTATACGTATGAAAAGACGTAGAGAAATGGATGGTTGTTGTTGTTTCAGCACTCGAGAAAAACAAACAGAGAAAAAGGGAGAGTACTGAGTTTGTTATATAATAAGGCTTCTGGGATTCAGAGTTTTGGTTTGTGAGGGGATTTGTGTGTGTATTTTGTTGGGTGGGTGATGGCTGGCTCTTGAATTGGACGAAGAGTTTTGGAGCCGCATAACAACTACTTTTATTTATCATTTATTTATCTTTTTATTTTGTCTCCAAGTGAACCATCGGGAATAGGGATGGGCATGGGTCGGGTTGGGTCGGATTTTTGATCCACCCGACCCGACCTGAGAGCAAGAGAGTCTCCACTCGAGACCCGACCCGACCAAAACAAGTTTTCACCGACTGAAATATATGACATAGAAATCTGACCAGACCCGACTCGAAATAATAAAAAAATTTATTTTTATTCAATAAAAACAGTGACTTAATTGAAAAATATATATATATAGAGGGGTATTATTGTAATTATCTCTAAATATATAGGGTAAAATTATATTTTTTTCGGGTCGGGTTGGATTTTTTTCACTCTAAACCCGAACCCGATTTTTTTAAAAAAAAAATCTGACCCGATCGGGTCGGATTTAAATGCTCATCCCTAATTGGGAATGGATCTAGAGGATGTTCGGGCACTATCATATTCTTAAAAATTTTAAATTTTATACAATTTGTGTTTTTCTATTTTTATTAATGATTTAATTTTGCATTTTTTAAATTTATTAAGCGATCTTAGCAGTATAAGAGAATGTTTTTCTTTCTAGAGGTCTCAGGTTTGAGTAGTTACGTCTAGGGATGACATGGGTCGGGTTAGGTAGGGTTTCCAGTCAACTCAAAAATTACACACCTCCACTCGACCTGAAAATTATAAACTCTCCACTCAACTCGCCCTTTTGATATGAAACATGAACCTAACTTGACTCGAAATTATATATTTATAAAAAAATATTACTTTTATTCAATAAGAAATAAGTTACTTTTATTCAATAAGAAATAAGGATTTAATTGAAAAGAATGATATATAGTGGGTCTCATTGTAATTATCTCTAAATATATAAGGTATAATTATAATTTTTCGGGTTGGATTTTTTCACCCCAAACTCAAACTCGATCCGAACATCCCGAAACTTTATTGGTAGCGTATGTCCTCAAATTATGATTCGGGCTTTAAACGGTTCTCAAACTTATAAATGTTTTATGGATTCTCAACGTAACACTATCCGACTATCGTATCAATTAGATCTGTTTATTATTATTAGTTCGAGCGTTACATGATATCTTAAGCATAATATGAAATATATTTAAAATAAACAAGTTAAATTATAAATGTACGTGCACCTATTGCATGAACAATTTAGATATTGTATATTAAATATCTACTAAAAATATACAGAGCAAATAATTGAGGACTCAATTAAAATATTTTAAAATTTTATGCTTAGTTTTATATATAAATAATAGATTAAAACATTTTGTGAAATTAACCCTTTCCTATTTTAAAACTTTTAAGGATATATATTTTGATATTTAACCAAAGCAAGACAACTATTTTATATTTTTATAATATATATTATAATTACTATTTCACCCATTCTTTATAAATATTTTAATAGGCCAATTCAACAATGACTCATCTTTCTATTATTATTTTATCATTACCAAATTAGGGCATGTTTCTTAAATGGAAATAAAATCGTGAATTTCATTATTTAAATATATAATTTATAAATCTAAGAAAAATTTACTTGCTAACGTGTAAACCTTTATCCATATATATATATATATATATGAACATTCATACGTGATATGTGAAGCACCTAACAGACAAATAAATATGTGCTTAGGTTATAAAAGTTAAATTAAACACATTAAGATATATTCATGCGCATATATATAAAATAAGGTAAAATATACAAATAGTACCTCGATTATAGGGTATTGCTTCATTAAGTCTATGGACTTTTAAAAGTTATAAGATAGTCCTTCGACTATAGAATGTTACTTTGTCAAGTTCATCGACTATTAAAAAGTACAAAATTATCACTTACTATTTATTATGTTCCGAACTCGCCATTTTTCGTTAAAAGATTGGCGGTTGTCTAAGATGGACGTTATCTTGATGGCTTAGATATGGTAGTCATTTGAGATTTTGAAATCAGATTTTATTACATCACAATCAGTAGGTTAGTATTCAACTCAGAATATTGTAAATTTTTTTTTTAAAAAATATGACTTTGGTACATGATAGATTGTTTGGGGACTCAATAAAACAACACTCTATAGTCGGAGAACTATTTTATAATTCTTAATAGTCGACGGACTTAATAATCGGAGGACAGTAATATATACGGATACGATAAACGGATACGTTTATCGGCCTCACTTATTATGTGTAAGCTTTAGGGTTGATGATATGGAATAAATGGAGTGGGATTGTGATAAGCTGGCAAAAGGAGAACCCTTTTGTGTTGTATTTCAAGCTTTACAAACAAACATCCCCTATCTCCACACGTTGGATTCTGTTTGGCTACTTGCAGAACACAATCAATCACCTATTTCATTTTTATCTCCCTTGTACTATTTATTTGATGGACTTGATCGGATGGTTCGGGTCGGATCATTTTATTTGGATCAATTTGATTTTATTTTAACTAAGAAATTTTTGTTAAACTAAAATTTGATCCAGTCGATTAACTGATTCAGTTTTAGTCGATGTCGAATTTATTAGGGTGAGAGTGACCCAATGGGATGCCCTATAAAATTCAGCATTACCTTCATTTCACCTACTCTATGATACCTTTTTACATTTGTTTATATGGCCAAAATTTAATGTTGGTTAAATATGGATATCCATATCATCCCCACTCTTTGGCGCAAGAGACACTTTCAAGTTTTTATAATACACATCTTTTGTCCTTACTTGTAAATTCTTTATACTTAATCTTGTTCAAATCATGAAAATTTTAAGATTTTAGATTTTAGTCACACCATCAAGAAACTATGTAGATTTCACGAGGGGTTTTGACCCCTAATTTTGTTATCTAATATTTTTTTTTAGGTAAAAAGGCATCCAAACCCCTATACTTAAAAAAAACCCAATGTAGCCCTTGTACTATTTTTTCTTTTAAAGTGGCATTCCAACTCATAAAATAAACTCAACGTGGCCCTTTGACCAGTGTTTTCCGTCGTTGATCGATACAATACTGACATGGCGATCCACTGTGGTTGATGACGTGACAAGTAGGCTAAATTGGTTAAGCTAAGGTAATTACAAAGTAATATATCTATTCTAAATACTCTCAATCATTTAACAATGATTATTCAATTACTCTTGCTATATTCGTTGGTGCTCGAGCCCGAGACCTATAAGAATAACAATCATTCATTTAACTATTGAGATAATTTGATCAGTGTAATTGTACCTAAATTTTTTTAAAAGAAAAATAAAGCAACAAAATGGACATTAATGGCAGTGGTAGGTCCATATATCAACTTATGGTATGCTCCATCCATGCTTTATAAACCTAGTGGAGATTCAGCCATGTGTAGGTAGAGTCAAAAGCTGACTAGACTTGCTGATTCATCTTTACCAACCCACTCAGATCGGAAAAGGATTATACGAAACAATTACGTAATATCAATATTATTTTAAGGGTAAACTAAAAAAATAGTCTCCGAACTTTTAGGGAACTTGCATTATGGTCACCTAACTTTTGAAACTTGCAATACAGTTATCAAACTTTTAGTCTGTATCCAGAAAGGTCCTTGCCGTTACTTCCGTTAGTTTTTTTGCTGATGTGATAGTTATCCTGTCGTCAACTCTCTTCTTCTTCTTCTAACGTTGAAAACCCTAGCCTTTTGGGGGAGTTTGTTTATGTGACAGAAGATTTAAGCATGTCATTGGAGGATTCAAAGCCAATGAGAATGGAGGAACTCGAAGATGATAATGAGGACAAGAAAAGCTTGAGTTCCATGATGGAGATAGGGGATAGGAGTTCGGTTTCATCTCAAACACCAAGCTTAAGGTCTAATTACCATTACACGGATAGGGTTGATACTCATGCTAGTGGTAGTGGCAACAATGTTGCAATGTTGCTTAATTACATGGCAGCAACTGAGTCTGCAAAGGCTAGAATTAGGGATGGGCGCGGGGCGGGGCGGGTCGAGTTTGTGGCCGCTCCGAATAGTGGTATTCGGACGGGATATGGAGGTTATGTTCGCAATTTGAGGAGTCCAAGTTTTAGGAGTGTAGCTGAATCACATCTTGGATTGGAACAACAGTCTAACTATTCCTCTTGCTACACCGAGAGCCATGGCAGTGAAATCTCCAACTAGTGATCTTAGAAGGTGGTTGAGGTAATCCTTGTCCTAGTTTGCTTTCATCATCTTCATAGAGATTAGGTGATCAAAGTGTGTTTCATACTTCATTTTTGTTTCTCTTTTTTCTTTCACCGTTTTTAGTTTGAAATTGAAGGTACAAGTGAGGTAAATGTGATGACTGATGACCCTCTTGAATAAAAATTGTATAGATAAAATCAGTTGGAAAATACTGGTAAAATTCAGTTCTTGTTCTTCACTTTTTTCCCCTCTGTCTCTCCTGATCTTTGTCTATTCCAAATAGACCCACAACAAAAATATAATTATATATATTAGGGTAAACTACATATTAGTACTTAAACTATCGGTTTTGATCCGTTTTAATACCTAAACTTTCCTTTTTTTTGTCTTCAAAATCATACATAACGTCTAGTTTTTGTTTCATTTTAGTATACTATCGTTAAAAACTTAACGAACGTGCTCGTCGGACCATCCCATCCGTCGGACAATGAATCCCAAACTTTCCATTCAACACCTTTTCGACCCCTTGAATGCGATTCTGACATCCGTTTCACTGGAAAACGTTACAATCTCCCCAAATCGACGATGGACTCTTCATTTCGTCATCATCCGATCCTCGTCGTTAACCATGTGATGGGCCTAAAACGGGACTATGTTGGTCAACTCGTCACTCTCTCGTGGTCCACCTTTCGGATTAGTCATCCTTCTACCGGAGCTATGCACCGTTAGCATGTCCGTTAAATTTTTAATAGTAGGTACTAAAATGAAACAAAAACTAAACGTCAAGTATGATTTTAAAAAATTTGAAAGTTTATGCACTAAAATATACTAAAATTGATATTTTATGTATTAATGCGTAGTTTACCTTATATTTTATTGGGTCGGGTCAAATATAATTTTTATCCCAAAAATCATCTTATGTTCAGGTCGAGTGAAGTCTCTCTAAATCTGAATCGTTTTGGCTAACAAATAGAGAGATAGAATACCCAAGTCAAGTTCAAGTCTGCCAAAATTCTAGCTTGTCCGACCCATGTTCATCTCTGCGTATAACTTTGATGTTAGACAACTTGAATCTTCCCGAAATTCAATCTTAATTTTATTTGCGAAGTAAATCAATATCCTTCAAATAAGATTTAAAATTTAAATATAGTGGATACGAAAAATAAAATTAAGAGAATTTGATCTTAAAATGAAATTCGACCCGATTCGATTTTATATTTACCCAAAACTACTTTGAGTACCCTACATGAGAGAGTTGCACATGGTGGAATATACTGAATTGAAGGCAGTCAATGGCAAAGGATTGGATGGATTTTTGTGAGATCGCAATTAATACTCACAATATTCCTATATAAATATATTAGTGGTCCACACATGTTAACCACATGGTTCAAATTGGATTGGATCTTTTAGCAAATATGTTTAGGTCGGTTCGAGTTCAGATATAGGATGAAAAATATCTGATTCGACTCCACTCAAGAAATAATATAAATTTATCATATATTTAGAGATAATTACAATAACAACCTTCTATATATTACTTTTCAATTAAATCTCTATTTTTATTGAATAAAAATAATATTTTTTATAAATATATATATTTCAGGTCGGATTAAATTCGGATTTTATCTTAAAAAATAAGATCGGCTTGGGGTAAGATGAAATCACCCTTAAACTCATATCGATCATATTTCAGGTGGAAGATATACATTTTCGGGTTAAATCAGTTTGACCAAAAAGCTGATTCGACCCGAGCTAACCACGTGGAGCGAGAATAGGTAGGGACTGGACGACTTTGCTGTTGGTTTCTTTGTCTAGCCATTTCTGGGACTATCACATGCACCTCTGTTCCCCCAACACAAAATTTTAAAAAAAAATTGCAGTAGAAAAACGAAGGTTTGATGGTGATTTTTCCTTTGGGTTGTTCGAGTAACTTTATATTTGTCCTTTTCTTCACACCAATTCACTAGATAGTTTTCACGTCTGGATCTGTTTTGTGGGTAAATTATGCTCCAACCCTTTGAGCTTTTTGTGTATTTCAAATTCAGTCTTCCTACTCCTATTTTTCATGAATTTAATCCCTCTACATTTCGAATTTAAAAAGGCAAGTCTGGCTGTTTACAACGTTAAACTTTTACATCAAATTTGTTGATGTTTCTTACTTATAGTGACAAACAAAAACACATAAATTTACGTAGAAAATATTAAAAAACACATACAGGGAAGAATGATTTTCACTATAGCCTGTGGTAAATTACAAGAAAATTACACAAGACTACGTAAAACTCTAGGGTCCTACATAAAAATATATAATTGTATGAAATATAAATCCTCCTTTTTATATAATCTATTTCTTCACCAAAGAATCACACTGCAAATATTCGGAAACTTTAACAATGTGACGTATTAACTTCAATTTAACGAGAAAAATTAATGGTGCTGACAACTGGATTTGATTTTTTGAATATGGAAAGTTTAGGATTAAATATAAAAAAGAGAGTATAGGGACCAATTTCTATATGTACAAAGAGTATAGGGACTAAGAACATATTTAACCATTACGCAAAAAACAATGTTTAAAAAATTGTACAGTAAAAGGTAAAGGGGGCTCAGCACAAAGCAGAGGGGGACAATATCTCCGTACCATTAAGTAAAAGTTTCTTTTAAAGATACTGTTTCAGAAAAAATAAATAATGGTAAAAACTAGCACATGTGAGTTGTGTAACTCGGAAGTCACAATGATCCGACTCGATCCGAATATATTTAGAAGATAATAATTTAGATAGAAGAGAAATGATATTTTATAATTTTAATTTCTATAATTTAAAATGAAATCAAATTATATTGATTAAATTGGTTTTATTGATCAATTTTATTTCCACAATACATATATAATTTTAGAGTTATTTGACTAATTTAATATGTAAAATATTTGCATGAATTAAGTTACTTCAATAGTTAAATGGATGACTGATATTTTTAGAGGTTCGGGTTCAAGCATATTGTATGTCTAGGTTATTTTAGCTTTCATTATCAAATAAATTGATATTATTTTAAACAGATATTATTTTATAATCACTCTTAAATTAATAAAAAAATATGTAAAATATTTATTCATAAACAAATTAATCATGAACTGAATAGAAAATAAAGTCTAATTTGATCCAAATAATTGTAAATTTTAATTTATAAACCAAATAAAGTCTAAAAATTTTCACTTAAAATACACATTTTTTTATTTTAGAAATTTTCATCGTTATTTTATTCAGTAACGGAAATTAATAATATGCCAAAAGCCCAAAAAAAATATTTACCTGCTTAAGAGGCGAAAGCCGAGTGAGAGGCTCGCCCAATTCTGACTCAGTTCGGTCCATTAAACCAAAAATAATAGCTGAAGTTAGATCTTTTAAGAAATAAATCGAATTAGTCGGATTGAGTCGAGTTTTGTAAAGTAGACGATTAGATTTAAGATAAAGAATTTTTAAAGTAATTTTGAGGAATATATTAGCAAGACGTACGTTCCGATGCTATGTGAACTCAGAGACTTCTTAGGTGCTAGACAACGAGAGTTGTGTTTGCGTGATGTGAGTCTCGAAATGCTAAATGACCATCTAATTACACCATGATGCCTACTCATGTTTATATGCGTTTATATGCGTGATGATTATGTGGTACATATGATGAAACATAGTTGCACGGTGTTGTGGTTAGAGATTTAGTATATGTATAGTCATGGCGATGTGAGATAATTATTATAATATATCGATATATTTTTTAATTATTTTTTATCTTGTCTAGTAAAAAAAAACAGGGTAAACTATGAGTTTAGTATCTAAACTATCAGTTTTAATCCGTTTTAGTACCTAAACTTTTAGTTTTTTTCAAAAGCATACCTAACGTTTAATTTTTGTTTCATTTAGTAACCATCGTTAAAAAATTTAACTCGTTTAGTAACTAAACTATTAATTTTGATCCGTTTTAGGACCTAGACTTTAGATGCTATGTGTTTGACACGTGTATGTACTTGGAGGGTTACATTTCTATATTAGTGCTAAAAATACGTTGGACAATGGACATAGGTACAAGAAAAATTGGGGTGAAGCAACCCTAAATATAATCTTAAATAAAAACATATTTATGTGAAAAATCAAGAAAAATATTATGAGTAAATTTAATGATAATTTGTTTTGTAATAATTCGATAAATTTAATGATTATTTTATAATCATTTAAAAAGTTTAATAACCATTTTGTAATATTCAAAATTTACTGACTAAAAAATTCATTGACCCATAATGTAGTTTACCCTTAAAATATTATACTAAAATTTTCAACCAGTATCCCTACAAAAGTTATGAATGCAAAATCACATTTTAAATAAAGAAAGAAGGGGCAAAGGCAAATCCATCTCTTCGCTCATTATAATTGGTTTTTACAAAAACTTGAATGCAAAGCTTCTCTGTTCCGGTAAATCTACGTCGACGGCGACGTCGAAATGTAGTCTTAGGCTGCTGACTGTTCTACGCCGAGATCTCCCCACCGAACATTGTATCTGGCTGCAAGATAATGAGCCCCGACAGGGCCACGGCTTCCGTATGGGTAATATTCCGGTATAATCTTTTTCTCTTCGAGTTCCGCCAAAACGGGAGTGAAGAGTGACCAGGCTGCATCGAGCTCATCGCTTCGGATAAATAGCCTCCTCTCACCTTCGATCGCATCCAGCAGAAGCCTCTCGTACGCATCCGGGATCTCTTTCGAGTATCTACACACAACAAGCCAATAAGCTCAGAACAGGCGGGAACTTCTATCGACATCTTTCAACAGTAAAAGAGAGACTACATACGGCATTTTGTTCCGTATAACTAATAACCGACGAAACAGATAAATGGCTTGTTTACCTGTCAGCATAGTGAAGGTTTAGGTTACAGCGGTCCAATCTCATCCCAAGTCCAGGGACCTTGTTATTGATCTTCAAATAAATAGCTTCATCTGGTTGCACTCGAATGACAAGCTCATTTGTAGCTTGATCGAGATCGGTTCCGAATTTCCGGTTATATAAATTGCCAGGCACATGCCTGAACTGTACCCTTATCTCTGCCCTGGAGGTGAAAGAAATCTCAGCAACAACCTTGTATTAAATAATCCGTTGCTAGATACTAGTTCGAACCTAAGCGAATCGAAATTTTCTCTACTGCGATTCCGTTTACCTCTTATTGTGTAAAGCTTTTCCGGATTTCATAAGAAAAGGCACCCCATCCCATCTTGCATTGTCTATGAACAAGGCAGCTGCCGCAAAGTAGGGGTCAAGCTATCTTTCGGCACGGTATTGTCGTCCGTGTAAGCGGGGTAAGTAACTCCTCCTTTAGTGTGGCTCTTGTACTGGCCTATAACTACATCTTCGAGTCGCAACGGTCTCATTGACCGCAACACCTTAACCTGGCACCCGGTAAGTGATTCAGTCAAAAGATCATACTATTAAGTGTCTATATAGTTCGCATAAGTTTACCTTTTCGTTTCTTATATCCTCCGCATCTAAACTTACGGGAGTTTCCATGGCAAAGAGAGCGAGTATTTGAAGAAGATGATTCTGCATTATGTCTCTAATTATTCCATAATGGTCGAAATACCTAGAAAAAACGACAACAGAAGCAAAAAGAAGTCAAGTGTTTCGTCGTTTTAGCTAAATAGTAAAAACCGTGAAATGATGGAAGATTACCCTCCACGTCCTTCGGTTCCGAAATCTTCAGAAAATATCAATTGTACATTTCTAATAAACTGCCTCGACCACAATGGTTCGAAAATAAGATTGGAGAACCGAAGAACGGATAGATTCTCCACAAGTTCCTTTCCTAGATAGTGATCTATCCTGTAGAAAGAGTATCGGATCAGATTGCGGTTCAAATTCTCTGCACAACAAGCACGAATGAAGGCAGGAAAATTGTACCTGAATATTTGGTCCTCATTTAGGTACTGTTTTAGCGCTTTTGTTAACGCAGCAGAAGATTCTGAATCTCGACCGAAAGGTTTCTCGACAATGACCCTGGTCCAACCATTACCAGATGAAGCTGCCGTGCTTGCACATTTTACGGCATCGATAAAAATGTTTGGAGGGATAGAGAGATAAAAGAGGCGACTAGAAACTCTCCCGCCCTGCACGAGCAGTTTGTCGTCACCAAAAAGAACTGAATTTTCACATTATGAGAAGAACGGCTTAAATAATTCATTTCACCAAAACAAAAACGAATAGTAAGGTGTGTGCAGAATCCCCTATGGTACTAGATATTGAAGAACACTTGCACGTAAAATACCATTGCATGACCCATAACTAATAACGTCGAAACTCGAAACCCTCAATATCCGCAAATATATTCAATTGTATAGAGATCATAAACAGCCAGTCGGCATTAGCTCACTATTCCAGTTAACCGGATCAAAAATTCATTACCTCATGCTCCTTGAGCTTCTTGTCCAAATGTGCAAAATTTTCCACGGAATCATACTGACCAGAGTGGTAGAAACATCTTTTAAGAAATTCGTCCATCTTTTCGCCGCAGTTCTCCCTGGAATCACATATTACACCCATTTATAAGTTCAATAACCAATTAAAAGAAACAAACAATCAAATCCACATTCAGATGCCTACGAACTTCAAGTTGCAAACAAAAGATAGGAAAACAGTTCACCTTTTATCGATCCTACAAGTAAGGGTCTTGCTCACCATATTCCTTAGTTCCGCATCAGTCATCTTACTCCTCGCATATCCATAGATGGTAAAGTGCTGCAACAAAATTAACCCACATTTTTTCGAGCACAAATTAAGTTACATCATTCTCCGGGTCAAAGTTTCAAGTAGTTTAGAAGAAGATACTAATGTGACACAGACCTTAGGAAGACAGCCTTCATAATAAAGTGCAAAAAGCGCAGGGAATATCTTCTTTTTCGCAAGATCCCCAGAAGCTCCAACCACCGTGATACTAACAGTCGACTCCTTTTCATTGATATCAGAACCTGCTTTTTCATCACATTCCTTTGAAGATGTAACTGACAACAAGTCACCTTTCGATTTCTCCATAGGTGTTTCTTTTGCCACAGGTGACACTTTTGTTGCCACTGCACCTAAGCATGAAAACAATATCATATACATACTTACATACATACATGCATGCATAAGCAAGTAGCACCTAGCATTAAATCTAAACTAGCAAATTGAAAATCAACAATACATGGAAGTTAATAACTATGCTCGTGTAAGAAAAACAACAAAATCAGTTGGATTCAATCTAATTGACAGTCAAAGCTTTTCATCAATCTCAAACAAAAAAGTACAGATTTCCCAGATTTTGCATGCATTCAAAAGAAGAAAACAACAAACAAATTGAAAATCAGCGGCACACACAAGCATGGGACTTTAAACTTATAAGTTAATAACTTTACCCATGTAATAGAAAACAACAAAACTAAATCAGATATATATTGTGATTCAAGCTAATTGGTAGTCAAGTTAAAACTTTCCCTCAGACCCAAACAGAAAATTGCAGATTTCCCAGAAAAAGCTAAAAGAAGCCAGATTTCAGAATCTAACCATCTTGCATAAGGGCAAAATTTTGATGGGAATTTCCAGGAGATTGAACAAAGACCTTAGCTCTAGCTGGAACAGAAACTCTGGGAGAAGCAGAGAAAATAAAGCTCTGATTTCTGCCTCCATTTATTGATGAAGAATATGAAGGGGGGCAATGCATTGAAGAAAAAGCTGCCATCTCCATCAAAAACTTTTCTTTTCTTCTTTTATTATTATTTTTTTTGGGTTGGGGGGGGGGGATATAGCCTCTGAATTTGTTCTAATTTAGGTTTTGAGTAAAGAAAAATGGAATTAAACTGGAAAATAACGAGAGTTTATGTTAAGAGCTTAGGGGGCTTCGGAAACACCAAGGGGTAATAAAACCCTTTGAGATCTCCGCAAGTGTACCTTGTGTTTTGCCCATGGATTCTCAGTTATGTGAAGAGAGAAGACAAGTAGGTATTTGTTTTCTCTTTTAATTTTGGTGGTTGTTGGGTTAATTACAATTTGTTTATTCCTAATAAAATTAGGGCATTAACCACACTATTAATACTTAAATTATCGATTTTGGTCCGTTTTAAAACTTAAATTTTTAACTTTTGCAAATATACTCAAAATTTAATTTTCATTTCATTTTAGTGTCCCGCCGTTAAAAACTTATCGCGTGTAGCATCTAAACTATCCGTTTTAGTACCTAAACTTTCAAAAAAAATTAAAATTTAATGTTAATTTTTGAACGGTGTGCTAAAATGAAACAAAAACTAAAGTTTTTAACGGTGGGTACTAAACTGAAACAAAAACCAAACTTTAGGTATTATTTTAAAAAATTGAAAGTTTAGATACTAAAACGGACTAAAACTGATAGTTTAAATACTAAATGTATAATTTACCCCGTTTATTCCATAATAAAACTAAGGTTTTAACTACACCATTAGCCATTAAACTTTAGTCGTATTTTTGTTTTAGCCACTTAAATGTAAAAAAGTTGTAAGAAACTAATATTTTTGAATTATTCTTTTAGTCACTCAATTGCTAATTCATTAACGGTATGATAAATCAATTGTTATTTTCCTCTCTCTCTCGTAAAAAATCTTAACCTCACTCTAATTATCGTCGTTGTTCGATCACTGCTCAATATTGTTTGCAACATAACATGTATTAAAATAAAAATTAAAAAATTAGCTAACCCTCATTCCCAGGTTAAGAGGAAGTAGGATAGTAGGCTACCCTCAACGCCAGAAACGCCAGATTGAGAACAGCTTCCGTAGGAGACCTCCAAATTATAAAATACCCTCCGTGGGACTCGATCCCACAACCCCAAGGTTAAGAGCCTTTTTTGTCTACCAACTGAGCTGGATGATCATTTCATAACATGTATTAAAATGCTCTATTTTAATTTTTTTATTAGTTTAGGGTAATCAAAAGTGATAGTCTTTGTTCCAAAGACTCTCAACCATTTTAGAATGAACACTCAAATATCTTATAATCGCTGGTGCTCAAATCCGGGACCTCTAAGTATAACAATTATCTCTTTAACCGTTAAAGTAAATTGATTGTGTTGAATGATTGATCTCTAAGTCAATGATTTATTGTCAATATTTAAACATTGATAACCAAACGGACTAGCTTCTCAATTTTTCATAAAGTAGAGATCAAATTTTGATAAAATAAAATAAAGGTACTAATATATTATTTTTTATAAAGTACAAGGATGAACTTTATAATTATACTAATTATTTTAACTTGTTCATAACATTGTTGGGCTGAATTATTTAATGGGCCAAGTCCAAGTTTTATTTCTTTTGGGCTAATAAATTCTCTACTTCCCAATTGGCTTTTATCATTACTTTATAGTCTTTAAACTAACATTTTAAAGAGAGGGAGAGAAATGAATTTAAGATTTTGCTAATTTAAAGGATAAATTTTGAGCTTAAATGTTTAGTAAATTATTATAATTTTAAAATTTAATAATTTGATTACCATGATATAGGATATTAATTTCGTCCTTACATATTAGGTTTCAATTATATCGAAATATAAGTCGAGTTGGAATAGAAATGAGACGAGACAGATCGCGAGCTATTCGAGATCAATTCGATCAAGGCTCGATAAATACTCGGATCAAATGGAATCGACTCGAGTTCTTAATGAGCTACTCGATATTCGACTCGAAAAGCTCGTGAGCAGCTCGAAAATATAATATATTAAGATTTTATTTAAAAAAATAAATTAATAATAATATTAATATTTATGTATTGATTTTTTTTAAATACAGTAAGATTTCATGTATTTAAGGTTCATGTTCGAGTTTGAGTTTGAGGCTTCAATCGAGTTAAGTTTAAGATTTTTTTTTCATTTCGAGCTGCTCACGAGCTTCAGTTCAGGATTTTGAGTTCGAGTCGAGCTTGAAAATTTTAAGTTCGCGAGTTTTCGAGTCGAGTCGAGCTCCATTTTAGAGTTTTCGATTCGAGTCGAGTCGAGCTCAGCAATACTCGAGCTCGACTCGGCTCGTTTACACCCCTAAGTTGGATGATTGGATCCCAAATAATGAAAAAACTATCACAATGAGGGATGGAACATAGGTTGGGTTGAGTCGGGTTTTCGATCAACTAGACTGATCCAACCCGAAAATTATATACTCTTCATCCGATCTAAATTTGACACGTACTTTTGAGATAAAATCCAATCCGATCTAACCCGAAATAATATATTTATAAAAGAATATTATTTTCATTCGATAAAAAATAGGATTTAATTGATATATATATATATATATGGGTCTTATTGCAATTATCCCTAAATATATAAGGTAAAATTACAGTTTTTCGGGCTAGGTTGGATATTTTTCGCCCTAAATTCGAACCTGACCCGACCCTAACAAAATTTTACCTGACACGACCGAATTCGATTTTTTCAAAAAAAAAATCAAATTGATAGGATCGGATCGATTCGGAACCCATCAGGTCCGAGTTCCATAATCTCTACAAAATCTGACCCGACATGACCTGAATCCAATTTTTTCAAAAAAAAAAATCAAAATTGATAGGATCGGATCGAATCAGAACCTGTCGGGTTCGGGTCCCGTGTCCATCCCTACTCACAATGCATATATTATTCATCAGAATACAACTATCAATTGATCTATCTAAATGAAGTCCTAAATTAGAGTTTAGAGGTGAGAGTTTAGGATGATATAATTAAACAAATTCGATGATTAAATTAATACAAAAATATTATAAAAAATAAAATAATAAATTAAATCAACTACAAAGACAAAAGTATCCCTTAATCTCAAATTTAATAGCTTTTTAAATTAATTAAAATCATATATTATATCAAGTATTACCACGTACACCAATTCATTGAACCTACTTTATACAGCAAAATGTGTATTGAATTAACTAAGAAATCAAAGCAAGCTATAAAGGGGATGACATCTAGTATTGCCAAGTGATATACACACACACACACACACATATATATATATATATATATATATATATATGGTCTATTTTAGAAATTAAAGTTTTATTTTTTCAAAGTATACCTAATATTTAATTTTTATTTCATTTTGATACCCTGTCGTTAAAAACTTAACGGATGAGTTGACGTTACATAACTTCGATGGGCGAATGACCAATCTGAACAATGGATCACAAGAGAATGATGAGTTAACCATCGTAGTCCAGTTTCAAGCCCATCAGACAGTGGACCATGGAGATCGAAGGATGAAGAAATCGAAGAGTCAATCGTCGATTTGGGGAGATTGAGGTGTTTCTCAGTGAAACGAATGCCAGAATTGTATTTAAGGGGTCGAAAAGGTACGAGTTTGGAAGTTTGGGCTTCATTAACCGACATATACGACGGTCACGACTGTAGACACGGTGACCGACGAACCCGTCTGTTAAGTTTTTAACGACGATATACTAAAATGAAACAAAATTTAAATATTATATATGATTAAAAAAAAAATTAGATACTAAAATGAAGAAATCGAAGAGTCCATCGTCGATTTGGGGAGATTGAGGTGTTTCCCAGTGAAACGAATGCCAGAATTGTATTTAGGGGTCGAAAAGGTACGAGATTGGAAGTTTGTGCTTCATTAACCGACAGATACGACGGTCACGACTGTAGACACGGTGACCGACGAACCCTTCTGTTAAGTTTTTAACGACGATATACTAAAATAAAACAAAATTAAATATTAGATATGATTTTAAAATAAAATAAATTTTAGATACTAAAATAGATCAAAACTGATAGTTTAAGTATTAAACGCATAATTTAACCTATATATATTATTTAAAAGTAAGCGACGACCACCGAACCATAAAATCCAGCAACTTCTGCCTTTCGTGTGACTAATGACTTCAAAAATATCAAAATAATTGATATCCTTTACCTTTACACCACATTTACCACTCGCAAGTTACAACTATCCACGTACAGACTCGAATTTATAAGGAATAAATTTGAATTTATAAAATTTTAAAGATGTGAAAATAAATTTTTAATAAAAAATATATAAATAAAATCTAAAATATATAATAATTTTAAATTTCTAGAGGGACGACCGCTCTCACTCGTTCTGCCTAGGTCCATCCATGTACCCATCCATATGCAAGAGTTTATTAATTAACTTAACATGTGAAGACACTAAATTTCATCAGATTTAAATAATGTTATTTCATATAATAATTTCTAACCACATTACATAATATACATACTTAATTTTTTTTTTTTTACACAGGCCCTTTACAAATAAAATGATAACAAACGGCCCAAATACAAGTGACCCAGATCCAACGCCTCAGCAGCCCAAGGCACGTGACCAATAGGCTAGGGTTTCCAGAAACCCTAGCGCCGTTCTCCCCTTCAACTCTCCATGACTGCACGTTTCTTCTCTCCAACGGATCCGAGTTCTCCGGCGCAAGACTCTCGGCCACCAAACGAACGCCAATGAACATGTTTTCACAAAAACAACCAAGTCAGAATCGTGGATTATCACCACAAACAAACCGAGTTTTACTTAGATTAAAACTCTAAAAATAGCCTAGGATTATCACTATAAAGTCATGTAATTAGAAGCTTTTAGGAAAGAAAAGAGACACACAAAAATACTGGAAATCACGAGAGCACACACAGGAAATTACTCAGCAAAAAAACGAGCCTTGTAAACGTTTCAAGAAGAAATAAAAAGGTGAAAGTTTATACCTTTCTTACTTCTTTCCCTTGCATGCGTTATGTCCTTGTCGTTTTTCTCGAAAAAAAACAGAAGATTTGGGCCCGATGAACACACGGGAACCGTGATATTCTCTATTAGATCTACGGTTCCCCGAGGCTTGGTTGGAAAAAATACTTTGGTTTTTAAAACGTGCGGGCGAAGAGCTTTCAAAAAACCAGTTTTTTTTTAGTAGGTTGCCGCCGATGACCGGCGGCCGTCGCCGATCAACGGCGGTGGCAAGGCGGCGAGAGGAGGCCAGGGCGGCCGATTTCTGGAATACATAGCCTTGTTCTTCGTTTTGAAGAACAAGGCAGAGGAAATGAAAGAGAGAAAGAAGTTCTCTCGTTTGGTGAAGAGAGAATGAGCGAGATTAAAAATTTTAACTTTTATAGCGGCTCTTGACCCGCGCCTGGACCCGACCCGGTTTTGATGGACCCGCGTGTTTTTGCAAGAAGCGAGAGATTTGCGTTTTGGTTCTCCAGTTTCAAAAACCTTTAATTTGGTCCTCTGAATCGATTATTGAACCCGAAATCCTTGTAAATTGACCCTTGAGTTTATTTCGTTTTCAATTTAGTCCCTACTATTATTATACTATTTTCATTATTATTATATTTTTCCTTTATTTATATATATATATTTTATGTATATTTTTATTTTATTTTATTATACATATATATATATACACATAATCATCGTTATTTTTATTATTTTAAGTATTATTGATAGCGTATATAAACATATATTTTTTCCTTTTATTATTATCTGTATATTTATTTCTATTCATTTTTTTTTTAATAATATATTTGATATTTATATATTTTTCGTGTTTTTTTTTTACATCATTATCGTTTTCATTTTATTCTACTTTATATTTTTTCATTTTATTTTCATTATTCCTTTTTTTTATGTACATATTTGATTATAGTTATTTATTTATTTTAGTTTTGTAGTTTTTTTATTTATTACTATTATATATCTTTTATTTTTCCCATTGTTTATATCTTTATTATTATTACCATCATATATTATTTTATATTCTATATTTCCTCATCTTATTTGTTTTCCATTTTACCTTAGGTGTTTTATTGCATTCCTTATCTATATGTCTTGATCTTTTAAGGGTACAATTTAAGCAATCTAAGGTAAGTAATTTGGATCGTCATTTTACATTTTAATTTAAATTTACAACTTTCTTAATTAAAGACAACTGGAAATTACGTAGTACCGAAAGGGCAGTTCAAGGGTGCTAATCCTTCCTTAGCTGTAACCGACTCCCGAATCCGACATATCCTTGGTAAGATGCAGATCAGGTAAGATATAAGGTATCCGATTAACCTATTTATTTTTAACTAAATAATCGGTGGCGACTCCAATCCATTTTTCAAGTCGAAGCCCAATTCCGGGGCTCAACCGAAAGACGGTTCCGACAGCTTGGCGACTCCGCTGGGGACACAGGTAAGTGAGTCAGGCTAAGGTAATTTCCAGTTGTCTTTTCAACGAAAAGGGTAAGTTTAAATTTTAAGGTAACATTTCGATCCTTATTGCTTACTTTTGATTATATTTTTTCGCGTAAATAGTTGTACTAATCGTTTTCTCAATGATTTCAGCCCTTAAAGTCTTTTTTCATCTAAGGCTCTAAACCCGAGCTCCAAACCCGTTTTAAGTGGGGGTGAAAGCGACGCATTCGTGTGAATTTATTCACCGCATATGCCTAGCAAGTAGCCTTCGGGATTCATATACCTTATGTCTTCGTGTGAATTTATTCTCCGCATAGACATAAGGGAATGTGTCCCCTCGAGTTTAACTTAGTCCACACAAGCCTGTGATGGGTTTAGGACTAAGGGACTGGTAAGCCCAAGGGGGCACCAGCAAGGAGAACTCGGGTACCGTTTTTAGAACCTAAACCAGGAGACTTCGAAGAAATAGAGCCTACCCCAAAACCACATTCCAAAACCTAGGACAACTCTTTCCTAACCATTTGTTTTTCCTTATGTTTTTATTACCATTTATTTCTTGTTATTTTTATTTATTTCCATTTATTTTTATTTTACTAACCGTTTGCCTTTGTGTTTGTTTTTAGCATTTGCATCATAACAAAAGGCCATTGATCCCTAAAAAGACGTTCATTACGTACAAAATAATCTGAATTAATGGATAAAGGTGTTGTAATACAAGAGATTAAAAACCCTGAGGTACGACTATGGTCCGAGAAGACTCAGAAGGAAAAGGGAGACAGTCTTCAAGACAGCTATGTGTCAGAGCTGGTTAGCTACGCCTCAATCAGCCTAAAGCAGAATGACATACAAGAGCTCCGGGACATCTGGGACAGTTAGAAGAATGAGGTGAAACAGAAGTTCAGCCAACGGTACGGTGATGTTGCACTTCTGCTTCATGTTAAGATTGATGAGCCCTTAATTAGAGCCTTGGTTCAATTCTGGAACCCGGGATACAGTTGCTTCACCTTTAACCGGGAAGACATGGTGCCCACCATAGAAGAGTACACTACGCAGCTGCATTGTGAAAACATCAAACTCGAGCGGCCTACCTTAAGCACATTAAAAGTCAACCTTTCAAAAATGCACTAGCTAAGGTTGCCGGAGTTGATGAAAAATGGGTAACTGACCGAGCTCGATGTAAGGGTAGTGGAGAAGGAATCGCTTGGCTTCATATCAAACAACTAATGAAGCACCATCCTGATGAGTGGAATACAATAGACCTGTTTGCATTAGGTATGTATGGTCTAATTTTATTCCCAAAGACCTTGGGATACATCGATGCCACCGTAGTGGAGCTATTCGAACAACTCTCGAGAAGATTCAATCCAGCACCAGCCATCTTGGCTGAGACCTTTCGATCTCTCAATCATTGCCGAAGAACTGGCGGAGGAAGATTCACCGGGTGCATCAGCTCCTTCAAGTCTGGATTCACAGCCACTTCTGGAAGACTGACGGGGTTGCCTACCGCCGTTTCAGCACCACCTATTCACCTCTAGGTGAATTTATTACCTTAAAATGGCATGAAGGTGCCTCGAAATAAAAATGGATGAAGGTCTTTACGCATCTTCAAGACCGAGATATTGTTTGGAGAGCCCCTTGGTTATTCCTCAGTGATGTTCTTTTCGATGTGGTGACTCCGACACTGTGACCTTACTTGGACTTTGGGGAGCAGTCGGGTATGCTCCGCTATTAGCACTTAGACAGTATGGAGCACGTCAGTTTGTCCCAGCAACATGCGGGTTAGCTAGGTCAGAGTTTGAGTATCACGGCGACAGCTATAAGAATGATCAAAGAAGTAGCCGATTCGTGGAGGAAAGTATTCCGGATGGATGTTGTAGCTGCCAGAAGCATGCTCACTCCGGATTATGTGGAGTGGCGAAGATGGAGAAAGAATGACAATATCCCTGTGCCAGACTGTGATGACACCCGGACCATGGAGGAACATCTCAGGCATGTCCCTTCTGAACTCGAGATAGCCAAGACCGAGTTTGAAGCCGTGAATAATGAGCTAAAGCAAAGGATAAAGGAACTTGAAGCTGAACGTTATCAGTGGAAGCTTGATGCTGACTCTCAGAAAGATCGGGCAGAAAAACTGGAAAAAGAACAAAAAAGAGTCTGTTTTGAGCTCGAAGACTTGAGAAAGGGGTATCAAGATAAGGTCAAGGATAACTCCAAGTTGAAGGTAACCTCTGAATACTGGAAAGACGAAGCTCATAGCCTGAAAAGGAAGTTCGAGGGGCCTGATGAGAGAGCTTGGAAAGAACAAACAAAGACAGCCCAAAGACGCTTGGCAGATAGTCAATATCAGAACCAACGCTTGAGAGTTCGGGTAGCTGACTTAGAGAAACAGCATGAGAAATATGGCAAGACGATAGCTGAGTTAGAAGCTATTGTAGATGGGTTCAACAGGCAAGCAAACGAGCTTCAGATGGTGCCCTTCGACGGAGGACTGCAATGGCGTTTCCGTTGGGAACAAGCACAACGAAGGTGTGGCCCGAGACGCAACCATCCGAGATTTCCTGGATCAAGTGCAAAAAGCAGCCCGTCATCTTCATGGCCTAGCAAGGGAAGCTGGTGTGGTTCGACAAGGCATTCAACCAGTGACAGATGAAGGCAGAAGACTTGTCAACCTACTGGAAGCTGTTCGGGGTCTAGAGGATTTAGTCCAAATGTACCTTTAATATGTTTTTATGTCTCTAAAAAGATAAAACATTTTTGTCTGAATAAGGATTATTTATAATAATGAACACTTTTCTGGATCAATGCCTCCAATTGCATACATCATACATTGCATTTCTTGCATTTTATATTTCATGTTTGTTTATTTTATATTTCCCATGTTTTTACATTCGTATTAACTAACAGAACATGTCTCAGACACCGAGCGTACCACCGCAAGCATCAGATACACATCACCCGCACAATACTCGAGCAAAAAAGAGACAAATGGAAGCCAGAATGGAGAAAATCGAAGAGCAATGGCAAGACTTCAAAAGGAACTAGAAGATAAGATGGCTCAGAACAGTGAAACTACTCTTGAGTCCATCAAGAAAAATCAGGAGTCCTTGGTCGACCAAATCGTAGCCAAGTTGTCGGGTCTACAGCAAGCTAGTGCATCAGGGGGCATTTCTTCTGAGGGAGTGGCCATACCACCAACCCCGCAAGTGGTTATCTCACCCGGAATATTACACGGGGATGCATCTGCTACTAAAGGGAAAGCAGCACTACCCGGGGACTCATTCGTTACCAAAGCGAAAGTTGCACCTGCTGTGAAGATACAAACTTCTACAATCATCCCTGATGACCATCCGGATGATTATCATGTCCCAGACTTTGATGAGGAAGATAAAGCTAAAAAGATGGAAGAGAAGATAAAAATATTAGAAGATCAAATAAAGATGGTCCAGGGAGACCATGATTATTATGGAGTGGACGTAATGGAGCTGAGCCTAGTTCCAGACTTGGTGCTTCCACCAAAGTTTAAAGTTCCTGAGTTTGAGAAGTTCGACGGGAATAGTTGCCCTTCAGCCCATATTACTATGTTCTGTCGAAAGATGACAGGATATGGCGGGAATGACCAACTCCTGATCTATTGTTTTCAAGAGAGCCTGTCCGGTTCAGCTATTCGGTGGTACAACCAGCTTAGCCGAACTCATATCAAGACGTGGAAAGACTTAGCCAAGTCTTTCTTGGAGCAGTATAAGCATATCAATGATATGAGACCAGACCGGGTCATGCTACAAAGCCTAGAGAAGAAACACAATGAGAGTTTCCGACAGTACGCACAGAGATGGAGGGATTTATCTGTGCAAGTTCATCCACCCTTGGATGAAAAGGAAACAAGAAAGCTATTTGTACAGACCCTGAGGGCACCTTACTTCGGGCATTTGGTAGCAATCACGTCGGGGAGTTTTTCAGATTTAGTCATGGCTGGCGAAATGATCGAGTTGGCCATTAAACAAGGAAAGATTGAGGGAGGAGACTCCAGTAAAAAGCCTCCCATGAAAAACAAGGAGCGAGATATCAACAATGTGAACACCTACAACGTCAACAAGGGGGTTACGATCTCAAGCTCAAATTCCACAGCAGCTGTACCATCCGGTACTTCTAGACAGAACCAGAGGGAACCAAGAAGAGAAAGGGAAAGGGAGCAGTTTGATCCCATCCCCATGACGTATAAAGAACTATACCAACAGCTCTTCGACACTCATGCAGTGTCTCCTTATCCTATGAATCCAATAAATCCCCCTTACCCGAAATGTATGACGAGAGCGCTCACTGCGAATATCATGGCGTGTGCAGGGGCATTCGATTGAAAGTTGTCTCGCATTCAAGAGACTTGTGCAACGGATGAGAAACAAGAATTGGATCACATTCAACTCCGGAGCACCAAATGTCGCCAGAATCCCTTGCCCAATCATCAGGAGACAGGAATTAATGCCATTACTACTGAAGGGGGAAGGAGAATTAAATCAAGGGTTTCAGAAATTAAATCTCCTTTGGCTTGGGTATGGAGCCAAATGGTAAAGGCAGGATTTCTTGCACCATATTCATACGATAGAAAATGAAGATGGTAACCATTGTTGTTACCACAACAAAGAAGAGCATAAAGTGCAAGATTGCCCAGAGTTCAGATTGTTAGTCCAGCTCATGATGGATCGAAAGGAGTTGGAATTTTACGAAGAAATTCAAGATTCTTGGGAAGCAAATGTTTGTGCCACCGGAGAATCATCAGATAGAAAATTTGGTAGGGGTAGTCCTTTGATAATTACCCCTAAGGCAAGCATGACAGTGACAACACCAGCCAAGGTGGTAATCTCCGCACCGCGGCCTTTTTAATATAAGGACAATCGGCAAGTGCCATGGAAGTACGAGTGTCAGGTGAGCACTTCCGGAGGAGGTAATAGTAAAGTGGGGCAAAGACCACTGGAGTCATTCAAAGGAGTGCTAGTCGTCAATGAACCTATAAAGGAGGAAGAAGCTAAGAGTTCCTCAAGATCTTGAAGCACAGCGAGTACAACATTGTAGAACAGCTCCACAACTTACCTACACGTACTTCAATGCTAGCACTATTTTTAAGCTCGGAAGCACACCGAGAAGCGTTGTTGAATGTCCTTAATCAAACGTTCGTGCCACAACATACCAGTCAGCAAGATGGATCGACTGGTGAACAATATTCAAGCTGATAATCTCATCTCGTTTTCAGATGATGAGATTCCATCAGGAGGAAGAGGCCGAACGAAGGCGTTACACATTACTACCTACTGTAAGGGGTACGCTTTACCAAGTGTCTTAATCGATAATGGTTCAGCCTTGAACGTGATGCCTTTGATTACATTGAAGAGGCTACCAATAGATACCTCTCATATGAGAGCTTGTCAGAATGTGGTCCGAGCATTTGATGGGACCAAAAGAGAGGTAATCGGAAAGATCGAGGTACCATTGACCATTGGAACAGCCACCTATGTGAGTTCCTTGTGATGGATATCATGCCGTCCTATAGCTGTCTTTTAGGAAGGCCGTGGATTCATCAAGCAGGTGCAGTACCCTCCACGTTGCACCAGAAAGTTAAATTTGTCATTGACGGGGCCTTAGTAATTATCAACGCTGAAGAAGATTTCGTGGAAAGCGTGACCACAGAGGCCCCATACATCGAAGTAGACGAGAAAGCAGTAGAATGTTCGTTCCGCTCCTTGGAGTTTGTGAATGCCACATTCGTGGCGGAAGGAAAGAGAATCTCAAGACCTCGACTCTCCAAATGCACAAGGATGGAGATCAAGCAAACCCTAGGTCGAGGCGCCAGAACCGGGAGAGGTTTTGGGAAATATTTGCAGAGAATGATCAATCCTGCCCATCCTATCCCAAAATTAGACCAATTTGGGCTCGGATTTCAGCCCAGTTATCATGAAAAGAAAAAGGAGATCCAAAAGAACCGGGAGAGAAGATTGGCCAGATTGACTGGGAACGAATTTCAATGGAAGCCCATGACATTCCCGCCGCTTTTCAGAACATTCAAGTCAGGTGGTTATGTGTTTGAGACCACTATATCCGAGTTAGAAACGGCTCTAGAAGATCTGAACGTTAATTCCGTGACCACAGAAGATGTTGACAACGGAGATAGATCCGGGATATGCCTTCTGCCACATGGGTTCGTACCTAGCAGTTGGTCGGTGGAAGAACTACTTGTGGTTTACAAGAATCTTTCAGAGTAATATTCGAACTATCCCTATTTGCCTATACCCGGGGCAATAGGTGATCTTTTGTAAGGGTAAATAAACATTTGGTTTAAGTTTAATAAAAGATGCATTTTTCTTTTCCATGGCAAACAAACTTTTCTTTTATTTTTGAATTCATTCTCTATCTCATTCATTCCAGTACTTCATTTCTAATTACTCTCAAAATTAGTTCTTGACCGTTCCGTGTGGGATATTATCCTCTCACACATGTATATCTTCTTCTTTCAGGTTCCCAGATAACGATAATGTGGGCACTGATCCAGAAGTGGATTTTGAATCAACCATTTGTCTTGGGGAATTTGATGAATGCGATAATGAAGAGGAGTACAACTTGCCTACCGAATTGTTGAAAATGATAGAAAAAGAAGAAAAGCAAATACTGCCACATGAGGAGGCGATCGAAATCTTGAATTTGGGCACTGAGGAAGATCGAAAGGAGGTTAAAATCGGCACAACTCTTTCGACTGAAGCAAGAAAAAACCTGATAGTCTTACTTCAGGAGTACGGAGATGTGTACGCTTGGTCATATCAAGACATGCCGGGACTAGACACTGATATAGTAGTTCACAAACTGCCAATCAAACCAGAATTCAAGCCTGTGCAGCAAAAACTGAGAAGAATGCGACCAGAAATGCTCCTTAAGATCAAGGAAGAAGTCAAGAAGCAATTTGATGCCGTTTTCTCCCAAGTGGCCAAATACCCTGAGTGGATGGCCAACATAGTGCCTGTGCCGAAGAAGGACGGGAAAGTACGTATGTGTGTCGATTACCGGGACCTTAATAAGGCCAGTCCCAAGGACAACTTTCCTCTGCCACACATAGACACTTTGGTGGACAATACGGCCGGGAACGCATACTTTTCGTTCATGGATGGATTTTCGGGGTACAATCAGATCAAGATGCATCCCGAAGACATGGAGAAGACCACTTTCGGATTAAAGAATGCTGGGGCAACATATCAAAGAGCTATGGTGACCTTGTTCCATGACATGATGCACCAAGAGATCGAGGTTTATGTCGACGACATGATTGTCAAGGCACAAACCGAGAATGAACATGTCGAGAATCTGAGAAAGCTCTTCCAAAGATTGAGGAAATTCCGATTACGTCTAAACCCTAGCAAGTGTACCTTCGGGGTGACATCCGGGAAACTATTAGGCTTTATAGTCAGCAGAAAAGGCATTGAGGTTGATCCTGATAAGGTTAAGGCCATCCAGAGTCTACCTCCTCCGCGAACACAAAAGGAGGTCCGAGGTTTTTTAGGAAGATTGAATTACATAGCCCGATTTATATCTCAGCTAACTGACAAGTGTGATCCGATCTTTCGCCTTCTCCAAAAAAACAGCCCTGGAACATGGGATGGAAACTGTCAGATTGCATTTGAGAAGGTAAAAGAGTACCTGTCCCACGCACCTGTCCTGATGTCCCCTATCCCAGGAAAACCTCTGTTTTTGTATCTATCCATATTCGAGAACTCCATGGGGTGTGTCCTGGGTCAACACGACGAGTCTGGGAAGAAGGAAAGAGCCATCTACTACTTAAGCAAGAAGTTCACCGATTGCGAGGTCCGATATCCTCCTATTGAGAAGGTTTGTTGTGCCCTGATATGAGCTACAAAAAGACTTCGACAATACATGTTGTATCACACCACTTGGCTGATTTCCAAGTTAGACCCACTAAAATACATGATGGGTGTACCTGCTCTATCCGGAAGGTTAGCCCGATGGCAGATGCTTTGTCTGAATTTGACATCGAATACGTGAGCCAAAAAGCGGTAAAAGGCAGCGCCATATCCGATTTTTGGCAAGCAGAACTGTGAGAGCTATGAGTCGCTGGACTTTGATTTCCCAGACGAACTTAATGGCCGTATCTTTAGAGAAGCAAGCACTTCGGCGGACAGTTCCTGGAGAATGCACTTCGATGGGGCATCAAATGCACTAGGACATGGCATCGGGGCAATCCTAGTCTCCCCAGAAGGGAGTCACTACCCATTTACCATCAGACTGAACTTTGATTGTACCAATAACATGGCAGAATATGAAGCCTGTCTTGGGAATTCGGGCTGCACTGGGCAAAATATAAAGACTTTACGGGTATATGGAGACTCAGCCTTGGTAATCTATCAGCTCCGAGGAGATTGGGAAACCAAGGATATAAAGCTGTTAGAGTACCGAAAACTAGTGTTGGATCTGCTCGAAGAGTTCGACGAAGTCACCTTCCACTACGTGCCTAGAGAAGAAAATCAAATGGCTGACGCTCTAGCTACCTTGGCAGCCACATTCAAGGCTGGCGGGGAGTCTGAAATGATGCCAATTAACATGCAGTCGTATGAGTACCCAGCTCATTGTTACTAAATTGAAGAAGTGAAAGATACTAAGCCTTGGTACTACGACATTCTGCAGTATATCAAGCATCGGAGTTATCCAGAAAAAACCACTGAAATCGAGAAGAGAACCCTTAGAAGGTAGCAGATATTCCTTGACAGAGAGGTTTTATACAAGAAAAGCCATAACCAAGTTCTGCTAAGGTGCTCGATGCTGAAGAGGCAAAAATGATAGTGGAAGAAGTACATGATGGAGTTTGTGGAGCACATGCAAATGGACATATGATGTCAAGACAAATAATGAGATGCGGATATTTTTGGTCCACACTAGAGAGCGATTGCATCAACTATGCTAGGAGATGTCATAAATGTCAGATTTATGGAGACAAGATAAATGTTCCACCCCATCCGCTTCATGTAATGACGTCACCATGGCCTTTCTCTGTGTGGGGCATGACGTTATCGGGCAAATCCATCCGAAGGCTTCGAATGGTCACCGTTTCATTCTCGTAGCAATTGATTATTTCACGAAATGGGTAGAGGCTGCATCATACGCCAGTGTCACTCAATCCACTATTTGCAAGTTTCTGAAGAAAGAAATTATATGTCGGTATGGTCTACCCGAAAGGATTATCACCGATAACGCAACAAACTTGAACAACAAAGATGATGTGCTGCTTGCGAACAGTTCAACATAAAACATCACAATTCCACTGCTTACAGACCAAAGATGAACGGAGCAGTAGAATCAAACAAAATATTAAGAAGATAGTGGAAAAAACAACTGAAACCTTACAAAGACTGGCATGAGAAGTTGCCTTTTGCTTTGTTCGCTTATCGAACCTCGGTACGAACTTCGACTGGGCAACTCCATTTTCACTAGCCTAGGAATGGAAGCAGTGCTACCCATTGAAGTCGAGATTCCGTCCCTCAGGGTCAAGCCATCATCATGGTCAAATCTATCAGAAACGAATGATCCGAGTACATGACAAAAAGGTGCGCCCGAGAATATTCCGTGAAGGGGATCTAGTGCTAAAAGAATTTGGCCAGTCCAGAAAGATTTCCAGGAAAATGGACGCCAAATTGGGAAGGACCTTATGTCGTGAAGAAGGCTTTCTCCGGAGGAGCCCTTATCCTGGCTGAAATGGACGGACCTGAGCTGCCACATCCATTAACTCGGACGCAGTCAAGAAATACTTCGCTTAGGATGAAAACCGAGAGGGCGTCCTAAGTTTGAAAAAAAAAGGGAGAAGAACGTTTAGGGTGAAAACCCGAAAGGGCGCCTTAAATTGAAAAAAAGAAAAAAGAAGAGAAAATAAGGTGGGTTCAAGATGAAAACCCGAAAAGGGCGTCTTGCAACTAAGGATGGGTCCAAGTTGAAAACCCGGAAAGGGGATTTGGATATCAACGGCGGAAACATCCGGCACATGAATCTTCTACGAACTCAACAAATCGGAGAAATGTTGCACCCTCCCAAACGTTGTCGCATTTTCAAAGATCCTTTGGCAAAGGCTGCATTCAAAATCACCAATCGGCTTTTCAGCTCAGAAGTGCCCACGTTATCGAGATCTAAGACATTCATTTACACATCATTGTGTATTCGTCTTCTAGAATGTTTGCCATGTATTATTTGTTCTTCTCCTCCCTTATGAATAAAGACCATCTTTCCCAATTCCTTTCGAGCATCTTGAATTAGATTTAAACCTAATGGTTTATTTATTTTTGAAAGATAATCGCATATTACTGTACAAAGATTCATTGAAAAGTACAGGTACCCAGAAGCCGATCAAGGCTCATGCACATGCTTGAGATGGTTGAGGAGCATCTCCAAAAAAAAAAAAAAAACCCCAGAATGGGCACGCCAGATTCAGACATTTGAAAAATTCAAGATCAGAGATCGGAATTTCAAGCTTTCAAAATCAAAAGTCAACAACGACAGGCCACCGGAAATCAAGATTTCTCTCCAGAGCCCATAATAACATATGTTGCCCATACATTTTAGGCATACCTAAGAGCATGACATCCATACCATCGCATATATGCATATCTTTGCAGGTTTTACCCAGAGCCAATTTCAACTTCACAACGAGGGATATTGGACTCCAGACAACGTAAGTTCAACTTCACGACGAAGGGACCGCTGGTTGTCAACAAACATTTCTTAAATTCAGAGCCAATTTCAACTTCACAACGAAGGATATTGGACTCCAGACAACGCAAGTTCAACTTCACGACGAAGGGACCGCTGGTTGTCAACAAACATTTCTCAAATTCAGGGCAATTTCAACTTCACAACGAAGGATATGGACTCCAGACAACGCAAGTTCAACTTCACGACGAAGGGACCGCTGGTTGTCAACAAACATTTCTCAAATTCAGGGCCAATTTCAACTTCACAACGAAGGATATTGGACTCCAGACAACGCAAGTTCAACTTCACGACGAAGGGACCGCTGGTTGTCAACAAACATTTCTCAAATTCAGAGCCAATTTCAACTTCACAATGAAGGATATTGAACTCCAGACAACGCAAGTTCAACTTCACGACGAAGGGACCGCTGGTTGTCAACAAACATTTCTCAAATTCCGAGCCAATTTCAACTTCACAACGAAGGATATTGGACTCCAGACAACGCAAGTTCAACTTCACGACGAAGGGACCGCTGGTTGTCAACAAACAACTTCTCAATTTCAGAGCCAATTTCAACTTCACATCGAATATATGGACTCAAGACAACGCAAGTTCAACTTCACGGCGAAGGGACCGCTGGTTGTCAACAAACAACTTCTCAATTTCAGAGCCAATTTCAACGTCACAACGAAGGATATTGGACTCCAGACAACACAAGTTCAACTTCACGACGAAGGGACCGCTGGTTGTCAATAAACAATTTCCCAATTTCAACTACACAACGAAGGATATTGGACTCAAGACAGTACCAGTTCAACTTCACAACGAGGATGTCATTTCATGAGTGACAAACCAGTTTCAACGTTGGACCTCAACCACGGAGGATATTCAATATGGTCGAAATTCGTGTCTTTTAATCTTTGCTCTATTGTCGTTACACGACAATGAGCAAAGAGGGGCAGCTGAAGACACTAAATTCATCAGATTTAAATAATGTTATTTCTATAATAATTTCTAACCACATTACATAATATACATACTTAATTTTTTTTTTTTTACACAGGCCCTTTACAAATAAATGATAACAAACGGCCCAAATACAAGTGACCCAGATCCAACGCCTCAGCAGCCCAAGGCACGTGACCAATAGGCTAGGGTTTCCAGAAACCCTAGCCGTTCGTTCCTTCAACTCCCCATGACTGCACGTTTCTTCTCTCCAACGGATCCGAGTTCTCCGGCACAAGACTCTCGGCCACCAAACGAACGCCAATGAACGTGTTTTCACAAAAACAACCAAGTCAGAATCGTGGATTATCACCACAAACAAACCGAGTTTTACTCAGATTAAAACTCTAAAAATAGCCTAGGATTATCACTATAAAGTCATGTAATTAGAAGCTTTTAGGAAAGAAAAAAGACACACAAAAATACTGGAAATCACGAGAGCACACACAGGAAATTACTCAGCAAAAAAACGAGCCTTGTAAACGTTTCAAGAAGAAATAAAAAGGTGAAAGTTTATACCTTTTTTACTTCTTTCCCTTGCATGCGTTATGTCCTTGTCGTTTTTCTCGAAAAAAAAACAGAAGATTTGGGGCCGATGAACACACGGGAACTGTGATATTCTCTCTTAGATCTACGGTTCCCCGAGGCTTGGTTGGAAAAAATACTTTGGTTTTTAAAACGTGCGGGCGAAGAGCTTTCAAAAAACCAGTTTTTTTTTAGTAGGTTGCTGCCGATGACCGGCGGCCGTCGCCGATCAACGACGGTGGCAAGGCGGCGAGAGGAGGCCAGGGCGGCCGATTTCTGGAATACATAGCCTTGTTCTTCGTTTTGAAGAACAAGGCAGAGGAAATGAAAGAGAGAAAGAAGTTCTCTCGTTTGGTGAAGAGAGAAATGAGCGAGATTAAAATTTTTTTAACTTTTATAGCGGCTCTTGACCCGCGCCTGGACCCGACCCGGTTTTGATGGACCCGCGTGTTTTTGCAAGAAGCGAGAGATTTGCGTTTTGGTTCTCCAGTTTCAAAAACCTTTAATTTGGTCCTCTGAATCGATTATTGAACCCGAAATCCTTGTAAATTGACCCTTGAGTTTATTTCGTTTTCAATTTAGTCCCTACTATTATTATATACTATATTTTCATTATTATTATATTTTTCCTTTATTTATATATATATATATTTTATGTATATTTTTATTTTATTTTATTATACATATATATACACATAATCATCGTTATTATTTTAAGTATTATTGATAGCGTATATAAACATATATTTTTTTTCTTTTATTATCTGTATATTTATTTCTATTCATTTGTTTTATTTAATAATATATTTGATATTTATATATTTTTCGTGTTTTTTTTACATCATTATCGTTTTCATTTTATTCTACTTTATATTTTTCATTTTATTTTCATTATTCCTTTTTTTATATGTACATATTTGATTATAGTTATTTATTTATTTTAGTTTTGTAGTTTTTATTTATTTATTACTATTATATATATCTTTTTATTTTTTCCATTGTTTATATCTTTATTATTATTACCATCATATATATTATTTTTATATTCTATTTTCCTCATCTTATTGTTTTCCATTTTACCTTAGGTGTTTTATTGCATTCCTTATCTAATATATGTCTTGATCTTTTAAGGGTACAATTTAAGCAATCTAAGGTAAGTAATTTGGATCGTCATTTTACATTTTAATTTAAATTTACAACTTTCTTAATTAAAGACAACTGGAAATTACGTAGTACCAAAAGGGCAGTTCAAGGGTGCTAATCCTTCCTTAGCTGTAACCGACTCCCGAATCGACATATCTTGGTAAGACGCAGATCAGGTAAGATATAAGGTATCCGATTAACCTATTTATTTTTAACTAAATAATCGGTGGCGACTCCAATCCATTTTTCAAGTCGAAGCCCAATTCCGGGGCTCAACCGAAAGACGGTTCCGACAACATGCATCTCATTGTATTTCACATTTTTATTCTTAAGCAAAATTATTCATAGATTTTATGTGAATATATATATATATATATATATATATATATATATAATATATATATAAATACTCATGTACGAAAGAGATAAAATTAACTATGTTGGTCATAAAATATAAAAGAGGTCACAAACGAACCCTAAATATGTCACAATACGTACAAAATCCTTACTCTAAACATGTCACAATTAATCAATTTATTATTAGAATTTCAAGCATATAACTTATAAATTCATCAAATAATTTTAGTAAATAAGGGAATGTTATTCTTCACAAGAGGTCTCGAGTTCAAATAATTATATATGTAAGACATATATTGTTAATTGATTAAGAAAATTATGAACAAATATTACCTTATAATCACCCTAGACTATTAAAAAATAATTTATTTTAATTAATAATGAACTTGTAATGAATAATAATGACTGATCATTAATAAAATAATAAGAAATAATTTCTCAGATTTTACATGAAAACTCAAAGCTGAAATCCTAATTACAACCTCTAAAATTTATTGAAAACATCACCTTTTTACCGACAACTAGTTGATCTAATAGAAGGATACTAGATTCCTCGTGCAAGATCAAATGTTCAAATCTTAACGATATGTACGGAATAAATTGGGTTGAAAGCGTCCCATAATAGACCTATGTAAAACACATTTAAATTAGTCAACCAATAAATTGAAGGTTAATTAAAATAAATAAACATCACCCTCTTTACCTACCTTGCCCTACCTTTTTCATAAAGTAACCTTCTCATACAAAAAAAAAAATAACCAATTTAAAAAGAAAGTGTAGAATCTCATGAATGTCACTAAAATATTCTTCTCCCTTTATTCTTCCTCCACTATATATCAACTCAATGTTGTCACCTTGTTGAATGTTGAGTTCTCTTATGCAAACCCTTTCTTTTAACCCTAAAAAATTCTCTGCAGAATCTTCAGCTAAGAGAAATTGCAATGAAGAAGCAGAAGAAAACCCAGTTTTCCATTCACAACGCTACCCTTCATTTGCTTGCCGGAATATTATTATTCACTTGCAGTTTATTATTCTTCCCCGATATTCGTTCTCCATGTTCATCCATGAAGCAGTTTCTTTCAATCTATCTCCCTAGCATCTGGTCTTCATTTTCCGACCCTAAGTGCTTGTTTATAGTGGTTAATGTAATTGTCCTCGTCCTCGTCGGTGAATCCGGGGTCGTCGGTTCGAACAAATCTCCTGCTGGCGGTGACGTTTACGACGAATATGTCGAACGGAGTCGGTTTCGAGTTCGGGGAACCGAAGCCGGCTCGAATGAAGATAAGGGGATGGATTGTGAAGAGGAAGTGGTAAGATGTGAGTCCGAGTCGGCGGTGGAAGGAACGAGTGAGAATATTGCAGAAAAGGAAGATGAACAAGCGGTTGAATTGCCTGCTGAGGAGCTTAATAAAAGAGTTGAAGAGTTCATTGCTAGGGTTAATAAACAAAGGTTGATGGAAGCTCAGTTATTGGTGTGTTGTAAGGCATAATTATTGTTATAAATTTAAATCTAAAATATATTATGTCTATTATATGATTATTTAAGATTTCGATTAAATTTTTTAAGAACATCATAGATTATATCGATTTTTCTGTTAAAATTTTGAGGTTAAATAGGAGCCAATTTATATTTATGCGATGTATAAAATAAAAAGTATATTATAATTGAAATTAGATCAAAATCAAGTGAAGAATCTTAATTTTAGGTCAAGGTTAGAATTAGGGATGATTATGAGTCGGATTTTTTACCACTCGAGTTTGATCCAAGTATAACACTTATCTACCCATCACAAACCGGATTCTCTACCATCACAAATCGAATATAGAGAAGTTTCACTTTGATAAGAGAGAAATATTATAACAATTATCTCGGAACATATAAAGATTAATTAAGATTAGTTATAGTATTATTCTATTTTTAGTCTTTAACTCTATACCTAATCTAACTTTATCCTTAAAAAATATCAAACCGAACTCGAACTTTTAAAAGAAAAGAATCTGATCCTATCGAGTCAAGTCAGATTAAAACTCATTAGATTCGGATCAAATATCCGTTTAGGGTCCAAAAATCTACACCTTCTCATTCATAAATTCAAATCAGTATACATTTTCTGATTACTTACATATAATGAAAGATTACAGATTTAGTGTGTAGTATACAAAGCGAAATACTCGTACAATACAACTTGTTAAAGACTCCTGCTTAAACCGAGACCGGAGAGGGTACCGAAGGAGGGACCCGGTTTTCAGCTGGGATTTCAACGAATTCCGAAAGGATTGCCCTGAATTCGTCCCTGCTCATCGTTTCCTTCTCGAGGAGAACTTCGACGATCTTGTCAATGGCTTCACGGTTGTTCCTTATGTGACTCAATGCGATCTCGTAAGCACTGTCTGATAGCCTCTTCACGGCAGCGTCGATATCTTCAGCAAGTTTTTCCGACATTGAGTTTCCTGCCATCATTCTCATAATGACATCTTGACTTTGGGCTGATGAGTCCGTACAGATAATCCGACGAAAGGGACTTGACCTATAATAAGCTTAACACAAACACCAAGCACCGGCAACTAGGCCATCTACTCGGTGGTGATTGAGCATTGTATTTGAAGAAAAAAGAATGCACCATGCTACAAAAATGCATATAATGAACTAATTGTGCACGATTTCTAATAAAAAACTGTTAAGCGGCACGGAATGACTCGTGAATTTTACGGATGTTCAAAATCGAGCTTGAAGTGGAAGGTTAGATATGTGCAGTTACCTGTTTAGCCAGACCGATAATCTGCTGCAAATCACCAGCCGCACCTGTTGTCACCTCGGGCTCACCAAATATGACTTCCTCTGCCGCCAAGTCCACCAACAATTCTTGCAAAGAGTCGCTGCTTCGAGATCAGGGTGGGATCATCTGAAGGAATGAACCAGGTAAGACCGCGTGCCTGGCCACGAGGAACTAAGGTGACCTTTTGAACAGCGTCATGACCCGGTGTCAAAGTTCCAAGACACGAAGGTAAAGAACAATAGTAAGTTTCTAAATAGTCATTCGAATATAAAGACTCGGTATTAACAGATAATACGAACAAGCATGCATAATGTGAAAATATAAACCCCAAGAGTAAATTAAGATGCTCTCATTTCACTCGCCCGCGTATGGCATGGCCAACCTCGTGGTATGCAACCAAGCTTTTGCTCTTTCCATCTGTCATAACCGTGCCTTCCATTCCGGCCAAAATCCTATCAATTGAATCGTCGATTTCTTTAGATGAAATCGCAGTCTTGCCGCTGCTCCATTAAAACCAGGTGTTCTCATGGCTATAACATCAAACAATACATCAGCATCGAACTTCTTATTGCTACCATGAACCTTTAGTATCTATGTTCTGCCTCTGATATCCGGAACATCGACAGTGACCTGCACCAAAGCATTATGTCGACTACTTTGTTCTCCAGATTATAAGAATGATACAGACAATAATTATATATTCTTACCTGTTTATCAAACTGTCCTGGCCTCAATAAGGCAGAATCAAGAATATTGGCCCTGTTGGTTGCTGCAATTACGATGATACCTGTGTTACCCCCGAAACCATCCATTTCGGTCAAAAGCTGGTTGAGAGTTTGCTCCCTCTCATCATTCCCTCCACCAATACCAGTTCCTCTTTGTCGTCCAACAGCATCAATTTCATCCGCAAAGACGATGCAGGGGCATTCTCTTTGGCCTTCTTGAAAAGATCACGGACTCGAGAGGCACCGACACCAATAAACATTTCAACAAACTCGGAACCTGAAATTTTTAACACTTCAAGCTCATATTTATATGCACGAAATCAGTAAAAACCAGCAGTTCAACAATTTACATACAACAAACTTGCAAAAAAAATTAACACTTCAAGCTCATATTTCATCAACAATGGGACTCCCATCTCAGTTCACCTGAAACACCACAAACAAATCCTGAAATTTTTAATTAGACCAAAGAAAATCCGAACTTTCTTCCCCAAAGCTTCAAATAATAGAAAACCCATCCGAGGGGTTCTAAATTCAGCCAGCTTTTCACAAAGCAAATGGGAATTCAGAGGCAATATCAAGAAAATATAAGATAGACCCACAAATTCAATCACTAGAAACCTTCATTCAAAACGTCGAACCATACAACATCCCAATTCCCAAGCAAATACTGCATCACTTTCCCTCGGAAACTTAGTACAGTCAAAGCATGAAGAAAGTTACCTTTGAAAACGGAGGACTGGAATGAATGATGAAAGGAAAAAGGGAACCCAAAACGAGACTGATGAAAAGCTTAGCTCTGGGTCGGTGTGGAGTGGAGAAATGGGTTAAGGGAAGCAATTGGACTGGGAAATAAAGGGTGAGAACCGAGAGCGGATGTGGTTTGGGAAGACAATACGTGGCGCTCTTAGAATGAGTGGGTGCTTCTGTATCTTTTAATTTTTCACATCTGGACTGATGTAAAGGAGTTATTTTTGCTCTTTTGTGCGGATCACAACCCAGATTTTATCGTAAATGACGGGGAATGCTGTTACGTATATAATTCCATATCAGTTTTATAAATTGGTGGGTATAAAAAATTGATTTCTTTTCCTTAGAAATTTGTTTTTAATTATATTTTTGATAATATACACAAATGGTCCCTGACCGTAAGGTATTATTTTATTACGTTATCGACTATTTAAAATTACAAAATGATCTTCAAATTATAAAGTGTTATTTTATTGAGTCTCTCAATTATTAAAAATTACAAAATGATCATCTGACTATTCATTATGTTCCAAATCTGTCATTTTTTTTGTTAAAAATTGATGGTAGTCTGAGTTGAACGTTAACTTGTTGACTGTGATATGATAAAATCTGATCCAAAAATCTCAAACGACCATCATATCACAGTAATCATGTTAAAAATCAACTTAGACAACCGATAATTTTTAACAAAAAATGATGAGTATGGAACATAATGAATAATCAGATGACTATTTTGTAACTTAAAAATCAACTTAGACAACCGATAATTTTTAACAAAAAATGATGAGTATGGAACATAATGAATAATCAGATGACTATTTTGTAACTTTTAATAGTCGAGAGACTTAATAAAGTAATATTCTATAATTATATGATTATTTTATAACTTTTAATAATCGAATGACTTATTGAAGCAATACCCTATAGTAGGGAACCATTTGTGTACTTTACCCTTATATTTTTAAGGAATAATGATTAATTTACTCCTAATATTTGATAAAATAATCATTTTAATATTTATTTTTTTAATTACTTTGACTCATAATATTTTATTTTAAGGTAAAATGTAACATGATTAAATAAAAATTATTAATTAACTAACCGTTAACTCTTCATACTGACTTGAGATATCCTTATGAATTCAAATGTTGATGTTATATATTCGGGTGTGATGTTATGTTAGTTAAAAATAATTCAATAGATTCATATTTGAGACGATAAAAGATTAATAGTGTAAATCATAAATGAATCGAAGATATACAATTAAATTTTGTAATTAATTTAATTTAATTCTTTTATTATTAATTTCATTTAATAAATTCAAGAAAAAAATTTATTATTGATGGACTTCCAAATTTTCAACTATTATTTTATTATTCTATTAACTTAATTTAAATGCTATAAAAGAATGGTCATATGATAAATTTTTTAATTAGATAAAAAAATATCACGTCTTTATAATTAAAAAAAATTCATTCGACCCTTGTATTATTTTTTTCTCAATTTGACTATTCAATTCAGAAAATAAATCGAATGTGACCCTTTGATCAAAGTTTTTCGTTATTAACCTAACATGGTAGTTCACGGTGCTGATGCGAGATTTACGATTCTGACATAACAATCCACAATAGTTGATAACGTGATAGATGACATGAAAGAAAGCTAAACTGGTAATTCAAACACGACAAATAGATTATCATATCAGCACTGTAACAGTTAAAAATCACAATAAATTCGTTTTCTGAATTTGATGATCACATTGAAATAAAAAATAATAAGAGATTCACATTAATTTCAATAAGGTAAGACCCTTCTGTAAGATTTGAATAAGGTAAGACCCTTCTGTAAGATTTTACTTGTGCTAGTGTATCAGCATTATGTAACAACTAAATTTAAATAATATACCAAATTCCCCAATCTCTGACCTGAGCTGGCCGCCCAAATTTTTCCCGCGTTTAAATAAATAAATAAATAGAAATTCCTTTCGTCTTCTCCAACTCCACCTCCACCTTCTCCCCGACTCTGTCTCTTTTCCTTCATATTCCTTTCTTCTCTCCTCACTCACCCCATTTTCTTATTCAAAAAGACGTTCCCAGAACACCCAAATCCCTAATTCTTTCATTTCCTCTCCTTCCACCATGGCCTTTCCCTTCCTCCTCTACCTTTCCTTCCTTTTTCTCTCCCTTCCCGCCCTTTCCTTATCCCAACAACAACAGCAACAGCCCCCCAAAGGTAAGGATTTGATTTGAATATTTTGTTTTTAGGAGGAGTCAAAAGTACAACCTTCCCGTTTATTTAATGGGAGACGAGGGCTTAATTTAACTTATTAGTATTCTGAGGTGCTAAAGTGGAAAATTACCATTTTTTAGGATATTTAATTGATTGCGGCGCGATCGGGAGTTCCATGATAGACGGCAGAGTATGGCTTACCGACGACGGTTTCATCTCCTCCGGAACGGCAAAAAACTTAACCGTTCCCAACCTCGTCCCAACTCTCTCCACCGTCCGATCTTTCCCTATTCGGAACGGTCTCCGGAGGAAGTTCTGCTACGTGGCACGCGTCTACCGCGGCGCGAGGTACTTGATCAGGTCAACTTACTACTACGGCGGGGTCAACGGGTTGGATTTCCCTTCGCCTCCCGTTTTCGATCAGATTGTGGACGGCACGTTCTGGAGCGTGGTGAACACGACGGAGGATTATTCAAAAGGCCTGTCGTCGTATTACGAAGGCGTGTTTGAAGCTAAAGGGAGTACCATGAGTGTGTGCATTGCTTCGAACACGTATACGGTGTCCGACCCGTTTATTTCGAGCTTGGAAATGCTGATTTTGGGGGGCTCGCTTTATAATACTACGAATTTTGATTCTCATGCTTTGAGGTTGGTTGCTAGGCACAGTTTTGGGCACAATGGATCCATTATCGGGTAAGTCAAAGTTTTATGGACCAGGTATTTAGCTATATTAATATATACATATATATATTGTCAGAATTTGACTCTTATTTTAGAAAAATTGAGAAGTTAGACCACTTGTTGATGAGTATGGGAACTTGAACGGTTTCTTTTTTGTTAATTTGTTGAGTATTGTTGAGGGTAACAAGTTTATGTTGTCCGCCGTGAGCGGTTCATTCCTTTTAGTTTGAGGGAGAATTACGGCCGGTCAGAAGACGGTCGTTAACTAGTGTTTCTGTATTACAGGATGATTGTCAGAGGTGCCAGGCCCCGTTTTAGTTGTGTTTAGGGGTATTTACAATAGATTTTAGTATGTCCGTCGTATGGTTGGATATTTGTAGGTCGGTAGGTTATTCCTATCATTCTGGCAAATCACATGGGTGTGTCAAAAGTCTTGTCCGGAGGTCTCGTCTATTAAACAGTAACTGCCTCGATGACTTATCCGGGAGAGTGGGGTTCTTTGGAGGTTCCGGTGGACGGAGGGATCGATGTGGCGGAGAACTTGTGATTTTCGGAGGTCGTTCTCTGGATAAATAACAAGTATAAATGGATTAACTGCTGTTTCTTTATCCGATCACATCGACGATTTATCGACAAAGTTTAACACTATTATCCGATTGCACTGACTTCTCGAATTATTGAAATTTGAAGTTGGAGTTGTTTATTGTACTTTTTTTGTGATTTTTTTGGCAACCAGATACCCTGATGACCAATTTGATAGATATTGGGAGCCATATGAAGAAAATGTGTCTGTTATAGCAAGCAATACGGTCCCGTCAGTTTCCGGGTTCTGGAATATCCCCCCTTCAAAAGTATTCGAAAGGGCACTTTCAACGGCTCGATCGGAATCCCTGGAGTTGAGATGGCCGCCTTTCTCGCTCCCAAGCTCGACTTATTACATTGCTCTGTATTTCGCGGACAATGGTGATTCGCCGGCCAGCTCCAGGGAATTCGACATACACATAAATGATATAAGGTACTATAACAACTTGATTGTGGGTTCGGAAGGGGCTGCCGTCTTCGCGACCAGATGGCCTCTTCGTGGTGCTACGAAGATAACTCTAAGTCCTGCTGCCGATTCGAATGCTAGTCCGTTGATCAATGCCGGGGAGATTTTCGATGTTCTCCGCCTTGGAGGAAGAACTCATACAAGGGATGGTATGTTTGCCAACTATTATTTCGTACTGTCGTGTAATTTAAATCATGAACTGATTGAACTTTTAATATCTTGCTGCAGTAATAGCTTTAGAAGGAATGAAGAACAGTTTGAGGAACCCTCCACTAGATTGGAGTGGTGATCCTTGTCGGCCCCGTGATTACTCGTGGACCGGAGTTCGATGCTCCGAGGGTGAACGAATTCGTGTGATTTCTTTGTGAGTTAACTAAGATGCAGCGTTTTAAAGCTATGCATTTATCTTATCGTTGCTCAAAATGGTTATTTTATCTTCATTTGTTTCCAGGAACCTGACTGGTATTGGTCTTTCGGGGTCACTGTCACCAAGCATTGCCAATTTAACAGCACTGAGTAGCATGTAAGCTGTTAAACTAAATCGCCATCGATGAAATTCGGAGATAATAACATTCTAACTGAATTTTCCGTTCCTTCGACAGTTGGCTCGGTAATAACAGTTTATCGGGAGTAATACCGGATCTCAGCTCATTGAAGCTACTGGAAACACTGTAACTTCATTATTCTATCATCTTTTCTCTCTTCGATTCATTTGGCAGCCCAAACAGTTGGTAAATGAGCATTCTATTATAGCTTTTTTATGAACATGTATCTAATATGCTCCACTTTCTGTTTAAGGCATTTGGAAGAGAATCAGCTCACTGGAGAGATTCCATCATCACTAGGAGACATTGAAAGCTTGCGTGAACTGTAAGTCATCCGCTCGATATCCGGCATTCATATCCTCGTGACTTTCCGTAGCCTGTTACATCTATAACTATCTTTACCTTTAAAGCATCATATGTTACCTTAAGCATATTTGTATTCAACACTCACCCGGAGTCCGGATAACATCGATGGCAGATATGCATGTGATTTTAAGTGTACCTCTCCATCTATACTGTTCTAGTGGCTAGCCCATCTGAAAACCTGTTTTGACCCTTTGTTCCCGACTCGGTTCTCTTCGTCTTGTAGGTTCTTGCAGAACAACAATCTGACTGGCCGGATACCCGATACCCTTGTCGGAAGACCGAGGCTCGAAGTTAGGTGAGTATCAATTTACAATAGTCTTGTACACTTGCATCTTTAAACCTTGACTTCAAACTAAAACTAAGCTCTGGATTCGTTTTAGGACTTCCGGGAATCAGTTTTTGACACCACCACCTTCTTAAGTATATTATACATGCGTCCAGAGGTAACTTCACACAACTCGAATGGTCGAAATAGTCGATTTCGGCCCACTCGAAAAACTAGTCGATATTCGAGTTGGTTTGGCTATACTCGAATATCGAAACCAATCGATATTCGAGTTGGTTTGATTCTTTGTTTACTTGAAATCTAGGTCGTTGTTCATCATACCTCACTAACTCTTTTCTTTTTGCATTGTAATTTTATGAATGTTTAATATTGTTTATGCATGGTATAAACACTTATGTAACATCATTTGGTTCGGTTTTTTCGGTTAATTCGATTAGAAAATAATTAAATGTAAAAATTCAGAAGAATAATTAAGTTTGTTTTTATTATGTTTCATGGTTTTCAAAAGTTGCAATAGTTTGCGCCATTTCTATTTTTAGCTTACCGGTTCAAGCACTCCGGTCGGACCGCCGACCATTACTTTGTGGGATTGTTGGGTGTTAACAATGACTCAATTATGATCAACAGAAGTTGGTTTAAGTGATAAGCAATTTGATATCGTTTAAGTAAATTTCAAATTCGAGTTCTTGTGTATGTAAAAAAATATTTGTTGAGCACCCATCAAAGTCAGGTGTATGATGCGAATCAGTTTCCAGATTAGTCAAGATGAAACTTTGAAATCAAGAGGGCAATCAAAACAAAATAATAATAATAATAATAATGACTCAATCATGAGTTTAGGATCAGAAGGGTGTTCATCTTCGAGAAATTTTAAATTCTTATGTAATTGATTATATAAAGTAAGGGTAAATTATATAAGTATTTCGATTATAGGGTATTATTTTATTAAGTGCATTGATTATTAAAAGTTATAAAATAATTCTTTAATTATAGAGTCTTGTTTTGTTGAGTTTTTTTACTTTTAAAAATTATAAAATGATCACTAGATTATTCATTATGTTCTAAATTCGTCTTTCTCGTTAAAAATGAATGGTATTTTGAGTTAAATGTTAATCTATTGACTATGATTTGATAAATTATGATCTTAGAATCTCAAATGACTATCATATCTTAATTGGTATGCTGACGCCAGCTTAAACAAATGCTAATTTTTTTAACGAAAATAACGAGTTTGGAACATAATAAATAGTCGAGTTTGTAACTTTTAATAGTAAAAAGATTTAACCAAGTAACATTGTCAAATGATCATTTTATAACTTTTAATAATTAATAAACTTAATGAAATAGTACCATACGATCAGGGATCATTGTGTACGTTACTCTTAAAATATTTTATCTTAATGGTTTAATTTTACTCTTATGAAAATTTTAATTATAACATTTGAAGTTTTCATCTTAAAAAAGGCAAAAATACATATATGAAAATCGAATATTAACAGTGGAACCCTAAAATTTCATGAACTCTGCACAATATTTAAATGTGATATGATTCAAATCAATATATTAAGAAATCTCATTTTTACTTATATTATAAACTGTAAATTTAGTATTTTTTTTGTCGGTTTTAGTATTTAAATTTTTTATTTTTGTAAAATCATATCTAAAGTTTATTTTTCATTTCATTTTAGTACCTATCGTTAAAAGCTTAATACGTTTAGTATCTAAATTATCAATTTTAATTCATTTTAGTACTTAAACTTACAAATTTTTAAAACGTAACATTAAATTTTGAACGGATTACTAAAATGAAATAAAAACTAAAATTTTCATCGGTTGAGTATTAAATGAATCAAAAACTAAATTTTAGGTATTGTTTTAAAAAAATAAAAAATCTAGATACTAAAAGATTAAAATTAATAATTTAGATACTAAACATGTAATTTAACCTTACTTATATAATCAGTATCTTATTAGTGAGAATCACACTGTGCTTGAGAAAGATACTCACAGACTCCAAACATGAAAAATATAAAATAAATCCGAACGAAAAAAAAAACTTTAAAATGTCGTATCAAACTCTACCTTCATTGATTTTTCACTTATGTTCAAATAACCATTTCCTCGTCTTCACACTGCTCCTCGAAGACGACGATGGCAACATAGAAGAAGCCCCCTGCTTCTTCAACCTCAGCAACTCCTTCCACAAAACCGTGCATCTCGGCGGCCTCGGTGACAACTCGTCATCGCCGACGACGAACCAACTCGCCCTCCTCTCCTCTTTCTTCACCGCTTTTCCCCCCTCCTCTTCGTTAACCTCTTTCCCTCTGAATCCGGTTTTACCGTCACGCTCCTCCCGGCACCGCCGCAATACTCGACAGAAAAGCTCGCCGGCACCACCACTGCCGCCGCCCTTCTTCTTCAGCTCCTCCTCGGGTCGAGAATGCGGGTTGATGGAGATGACGTTGCTTTCGTCGAGGAAGAAATCGCTGGAGAATGAGATCCGGGACGTCGAAATCGGTTCGGTGGTTGATTTCTGGGCCATTTGTTTCAGGATTTCTGGGGAATATATGAATATGTGATGCATGGGCTTTGTGATTTTATATAGGATAAGAGGCTCTTGTGCTTTAAATTCTCCATATTTGCGACTTTGGAAATTGGGGAGGACGATGAGATTATAACAATTGATTGAGTAATGTTGTCTGCTTAAGACGGAACAGGCTAGCTAATAGGATAAGTCGAAGGGTATAAAGCTTTGCCTTCTTCTTTCAAAGCAAACTGAATTTAAGCAAAGATTTAATTTTATAATCATCATTAATTGATTAATTAACTCACGTTACATAGATTTAGTACGAGAGAGAAAACTATGCGTTTAGTACTTAAACTATCAGTTTTGATCCGTTTTAGTATTTAAACTTTTAATTTATTTTCAAAACTATACATAATGTGACATTTTTATGAGTAAATTACATCATTCATCACTTAATTATATTCTCGCTCTTATTTTGGTCATTGAAGTTTAAAAATATTCAATTTAACCACTCAACTTTCAAATTGTTCATGTTTTAATCACTCTAATTTATTTAATTAATAATATTTTGTGACATTATACTTTTATTATTTTAGTAATATATAATTAAAATAAAAAATAAATTTGAAAGTTAGAGTGATTAAATTAGGAGTAGTTTAAAAGTGTAGTACTTAAATTTAAAAAAATAAACTTCAATGACTAAAATAAGAGTAAGCAGATAGTGATGAATGGTGTAATTTACCCATAAAAAAGTGCTAAGTTCTAATATTTATGTTGAGTTTTAACAGTGAGTACTAAAATGAAATAAAAACTAAACGTTAGACATTAAATGATATTTTTATCATTATATGTATTACCTATGAGTTCTCGTTATTGATATAAAATTTTAATGTTGATTTATATATCTAATAGTACACGGAATCAATGATAGTCCAAGAGAGGGGTCCTTTTATTCTTCTCGCTAAAAATTTTAAATTTTTTTATTTTTTAGATATTTTATTTACATCTTTAATTAATAATTTGTCTCCATCCTTAAAATATAATAAATTCATCCTCCCAAAAATAAAATTATATATTTATCACTACAAAATAAAAATAAAAATAAAAATATAATATTTAAAATTAGTTTAGTTTTTTTTTTAAAAAGTTATAATAAAACTATATGATTGAGAAAGTACATTTAAAAATTTATTTTTTACGTTTGATTTGAAAAGTGATTTTTAACTGTAATGTTAAATGGAATATATTGTTAATGTAATTGGATTTGTTAGCATCATGGATGATAGAAACGTCGTTTATTTATTATCATGTTGAATTTTTTTTTTTGATATTTGGATCAGATTTGGATATGCGATTTTGCATTCGTATATGATTTTCTCGCGTCACTTGATATTTATTTTTATTTATCGGTGGTATTTCAATAACTTGATCTTTTTTATTGTTTTTGCGTCGATGTCATCAGATTTATTCATATATACCTTTTATCGAGTTTATTTGATTAAAATTTTTAACTTTCCCCTTATACAATATTTGTATTATCTTAAGTTGTTAGTTTATTGTGTTAATGATTATAGAAAAATATCCTTAATACATGTTTAGTTTACGGTCGTGGTCGTAAAGATTCATTGTAACCTAAATATTTTTTACTTTTAATCATTGTTTTGAAAACGAGACCGGACCGGCCGGTTCAATCGAGAACCGTTGCCTAGTCCGGTTCAAACTAAACTGGTTGAACCGTTATTAGTGAACCGGCCAGAACCGTTGAACCGCTCGAACCGGACCGGGTGAAAACCGGGAAAAATCGGAAAAAAACTGCCAATTTTATTTTTTTTTAAAATTAAACCAAACGACGTTGTTTGTTAAACGAGCCAAGTCGAACTCGAGTATTGCTGAGCTCGACTCAAACTTTAAAAGTAAGCTCAACTCGACTCAAACTCACGAACTAAAAATTATAAAGTTCAACTCGAACTCGAAATATAATATTGAAACTTGAACTCGAAAATGCTTGAACTCAAAAAAAATTTAGAAGCTCGATTGAAGCCTAAAATTCGAGCTTGATTGAAGTGAAAGAATAGTCCACTCTATGCTCACCAAAAGGCTCCATGATTTTAAATATTAAATTACCTCTATTATTTATAGAAGTTAGTTGGGATGCTCTTCTATGTTTCTTAGCCATGTGGATTGTTTTGTTCTCATATTTTCTCTTTAGACTTTTGGAATATTCTTCTATGTTTCTTAGCCATGTGAGATTGTTTTTTTTTTAAATAAACCAAACAATATCATTTTGTTATGATTTTTGAGCCCCAAATTTATTTTTTAATTATAGTTATATAATTATATTTATTATTTAATATGTTTTATCTTAAATATTATATTGTAGTTAATTTGAATCATTTTGTTTCACTTGATTTTATGGTTTTTAACTCATATATGTTATGACTTGCTTTGAATATGACTTGTGATATACAAAATTATTTTTTATTAAATATTTTTGGTATTTTTATTTAATTTTTTAAATAATTATGACGTCGTCCGGTTTTTCCGACCGGTCGAACCGGTTCAACTGATTGAACCAGTGAACCGATAACATGCCTGGTTCGCTAACTGGTCCGGTTCGCTAACCGGTCCGGTTCTGAAAACTATGCTTTTAATAAAACTAGCAATTTTTATATTGTCAAAAAAATATACCATATTAGATATTTCATTAAAGTATAGGTACCAGTATTATCCAAAAATAATAATTTGATTCTTGATTGGCCCACAAACAAATTAAAAGCGTTTAACTTTGCATTGATTATTGCACCTAAAATCCATTTAAAATTACTTTATTTTCTCTCTATTATTTCTGACAATATTTTCAAGAAAGGTTGTCAATTAGGTATTTATATTTATCCACCATAAATTAAGTGTTTATAGAACCATATAATAAAATGGACGTGTGAGACTTTTGGCTACCACTAATATGTATGGGTCGGATTTCTCATTCGATTCGAAAAATATACAATTTTGTTTGGAATTTGACCCAATTCAGATTTAGGACAATTTTATCCCACTCGAAAACCAGTTTTTCTTATGAGGTAAAATCTAACTCCGACATGAACCTATTCAAAATAAATATATTTATAAAAACATTAATTTTCTTTGATAAAATAGAGGTTTAATTGAAAAATAATACATAGAGAGATATTATTATAATTATCCCTAAATATATGAGATATGATTATATTATTTTCAAATCGGGTTGAATCAAGTATTTTTCGTCCTAAAATCAATCCGATCCAAACTTATATTTAGAAAACCTAATTCGACCGGAACTCGATTTTTTCTATAAAAAACCCAACTCGATAACAAATATATTATTATACTTATATAAAATTTTAAAATTTAATAACTTATTCTTAGGCCCATTTGGTCACGGGGACCATTAACTTATTTTCGGCTGATTTTGGGGAAATAGGATTCATTGGGTCTAAAGTCATAGGCTGACAGTATGAACACTAACGCGGGTAAACGGTGCAAAGAACTGGATAAACTACACATTTAGTAATTAAAATATCAGTTTTACTTTGTTTCAGTATTTAAATTTTTAATAAAATTATATATAATATTTAATTTTTGTTTAATTTCCGTACCTATTAAAATTAACGTTAAATTTAAAAAAGTTAAAAGTTTATGTACTAAAATAAATTAAAATTGATAGTTTAGATACTAAATGCGTTAAGATGATGGGTATTAAAATGAAATAAAAACTCAATGTCAAGTATGAATTTGGAAAATCAATAATGTAGATACTAAAATAGATTAAAATGATATTTTAAGTACTAAACTCTGAATTTACCCCAAATTTTAATATGCATAATTTTTCATATTCAGATACATAATTATAGATAATAATTCTGTAAAGGCGTAGCTTCCAAGTCCAAAATTAAAATTAGTCCACCAAAATTCATTAAGTTATTTACGGCAGTAGAGATTTCTAATTAAGTCAACTCTGGATCATTATGGTTGGCGTACCTTACACATCGAACTCGGGGTCGAACTTGAGATATTTAAGAATAACAAATACCCATTTGACTATCGAGATTGTTTATTCATGACTCTATATTATTTTTGTTGTTCTTTTGGTTTTTAGGGTTTTGTCCCGATTAGGGATAGACATGGGACCGAACTTGATGGGTTTCAATCCGATTCGATCTAATCGGGTCAGATTTTTTTTAAAAAAATTCAGGTTCAAGTCGGGTCGGATTTTTAAGTTTATGTTCGGGTCGAATTCAAGTTTAGCGTAAAAAGTACCCGACCAGACCCACAAAAACTATAATTTTACCTTATATATATGTAGTGATAATTGCAATAATATATATCTATATATTATTTTCTTTTAATTAAATTACTATTTTTATTGAATAAAAATAATATTTTTTGATAAATATATTATTTTTGGTCGGATTGGGTCGAGTTCAGATTTTACCTCAAAAAACAAGGTCAGGTTCGGGTCGGATGGAATGTGTATATTTTTTAGTTCGAGTGGATTGAAAATCCGTCTCGACCCGAGCCATGCTCATCTCCCGACTAATCCGGACTAAACGACTTCGCGTACCTAACTTTGATCGGTGTGCCTCTCAGCGGTGTTTTTCTGTATATATAAAAACTCTAACTCGAAACTTATTTAAACGACATCAGCGTATTTTAATTTGATATAATAGAATTTCTTGATATAAATCGATATCATCGATATTGGCCAACATTATAAGACGAAAAACAATAATCGCATCAGTTATAATTTAATCACTTCATTAAAAACTAATGAAAATTAATTAAAAATAATAAACAATTTAACCGAAATGAACCATTGATTATATTAAACTAAAAGGGGTTAGGTTTCAAATTAAGCAAAATTATAAATACATACACTCCATATGCTTTGAAATCCTATTTTTTCCTCTCTCACCGATTGCCTTCCTTTTATTCAAAACCCCAACTCATCTGATTTTGGGATCTCAAATCACGGTTACTCGATCTTTTCTATTTAAATTCAGGTGATAATTATTTTAATTTTATCTTAAATTTTGTTTTCGTTTTGACGATTAATCGACAGTTTCTTTGGAAATCTGCGTGAAGAAGGTTGATTTTTGAATCCCGAACTTTGATATAATATGTACGTCAAGATTTTAAGATTTTTCTCATGGTATCAGCTTTTTCTTCAATGTTTTGGGTTTTGCGTGTGTTTGATTCGGATATTGTATTTTTTTTTTATGTAGAAGAAGCTTCGAATTTTTTGGGTTAACTTGGATCTTTTTTGTTTTTGGTTCCTTGAATTGTTTCATTATTAGGATTTAGGATGCCCTTCTTACTAGTGTTAGGTATGGTTAGAGCGAATGAAATTGATAAATATCTTCCATTAGAAGGGAAATATAGCAAGATCAAGCATCTGAGGAATGGATTTGCTTGGTAGGGTAAATTGATTGACCAAATTCTAACATGTTGCTTTTTAAAATGTTGTTTTGAGCCTAAAGGTTCAAACTTCTATTTTTATGCCTTAAAATTAAGGGAAAAAGTAAAACAGGTAAATGGGAGTAGCATAATTTTGCATAAAGGTATGGTTATGCCTTTATCAGGTTTACTTCAAAAAAAGATATAAGGAATTTCTTTTACACGGAATTGTCACTTGCAATAGAAATAACTACAATACCCACAGTTCCGATAACTACAGGAAAAGGAATGGGAACTGGAGTAGCGACACTACCAGGATTTTTAACCATGCCCATGAGTACTTTGGGCAGTTTGGGGAACATAATAGAGGTTATCAGCATGCACAACCAAATTGTGCTCCTTTGAAAAGAAGAAAGTTTTCTGATGCTTCTTGGGGAGACAGTGGCAGAAACTACCCGCCATATAGCAAGCATTGCCTGGCTGCTTCATTGGAATCCAGTAATTTCATTCATCCTCCTATAAGATCAAATGCTGAACCCTCTACATCTGTCAGCAATAAACGTGATAGACCATGGTTGGATGATGATGAATCCGTCTTCATGTCCAAGGATGAGATTGAGCGATGTTCACCTTCAAGAAGAGATGGTATCGATGCACTTCGTGAAACACATCTACGCTATTCTTATTGTGCCTTCATTCAGAACCTTGGTTTGCAGCTTGAATTGTGAGCCATCAATCTTGTATTCTATTTCGTTTACTTTGTTCTTAAAATCATTTATGAAATTTTCCTTGTCATAATCAATTATGTATTGTGTTTGCAGGCCACAAACTACCATTGGCACTGCCATGGTAATGCGTCATCGGTTTTTTGTTTGGAGATCACATGCTTGCCATGATAGATTTGTGAGTTTCAAATACTTATGCTTAAGGAATTTATTGCTCCCTTATTTATGAAAAATTATCCTTTACACCACAAGTTTAGTTTTCAAACTTCAAAAGCAGCAGGCTTTAAAGGTTAACAATGTTTCAAAATTATGTTATAAGCATAAGAAAAAAATTGTTGTTTGTGTAACTTAAGTTATGTTCCAATCTTTAGACACCTTTTTATTACTGAATGCTATTCTTAAACCTTTTGTAAGTTTGATGCTCTCTTGCTTGCTTGACCTTGTTATATTTTCGATCTTGATTGTTGTCACACATATATTCTTAAATATTAATTTATGAAGCTATTAGGGTTTAGGTCAAGTTGTATTTTGCCATTTTTTAACCTCAAGGGAAGTTTTCATTTATTTATTTTAATTAAAAAAACAAATTATAAGTGATTTGTATGTGCTAATTGTCTTAAAATGAAAATGTCAATGAGCATAAGCAGGGCCATATATGCTAGTTTATTAACACATTGCCTCTGTTGCAGTTAATTGCTACTGCTGCTCTTTTCCTTGCTGCAAAGTCTGAGGAGACGCCTCGTCCTTTGAACAATGTGTTGAGAACTTCTTGTGAAATACTCCATAAGCAGGATATTACATTCTTATCTTACGTGCTCCCTGTAGTAAGTAATCTGGAAGTTCTTCTGATTTTTCCTTGCTAAGAAATGTAGATAAGATTTAGCTCTTTAGCAGGGTAAAAGTGAAATGCTTTTAAATATATTTGCCTTTTTATTATTTTCATCCTTGAAAAACATATTCCAACCATGATTAGACTGCAGCTTAGTGGTAGTGAAGCAAATTTGGATGAAATTCATGTGCATCAGCTAAATGTTAGTTTAGACTCTCAGCTTATTTTCTTTAAGCATTAAATTGTGCATTTACAGTTCAAAACGTTTTAGAAACAGCTTGTGATTGATCCTGCATTAGCATGCTTCAGAAACATAAAATATTATGGCTTACATAAAAAGAGCTTACTATAGAAAGTTGGATAGAACACATTCCATTTATGCATTCTGATTCACATGACACCGTGTTTTAGTGCCTGCTATTTTTATGGAGGAATACTTTCCCCATAATCAAGAGTGCATCAGATATGCTTGGAAGTTATTTACCGTAATCCTTGTTGGTTCTTCCACTGCCATACCGAGATGAGGGGAGGTTAACCTTTTTAAATTTGAAGAAAAACATATTTATTGAAATTATTAATACATATATGAAATGTGCCTGCGTGTGTGTATGCAGCTGTGTTTTTACCCAGTCATCAACTATTTATTGCTGCCCATAGTAGGTTCCCCAGTTTCCATATTTTAAGTTTTTTTTTTTCAAAATTTTTATTCTTTTTGACCCAATTTCTTTTCTATCCCTTTCTATGTTTTAAGTTGTGGTTGGTTAACAAGGGGCATCAGCTTCGTTCGAAGCATTCTTTCGAAGCATTCTTTCGGGTAATACATATATATTATATGTTACAAGAGTAGGTGTCAAATATAGCCTATTGTGTCATGTCTTACCTTCCTTAGATTTTAAGATTTCTTCATTTTCCTTATTTTTTGGTTTCCCCTTGAGTCGTGGTTTACTAACAAAGGACATCTGTATATACTATTTTAAAATGGTGTACATAATAATACAGATATATCGCTCATAGCGTCATCTCTTGCCTGCCTTAGTTCTGTGTAATTGGTGTTGTGGCACGTATGCTCGTTAACCATGAGCAGTGACATGCTTGTTGACAAGCCTGTTCCGATGACTAATGGGCTAAAGAGCCTTGCTTGATATCTACATTGCGCTCTACTCTGTCCTGTGTTTTTTTGTGTGTATACTACTGGACTTAGAAGCACTGCAGATTGGACTGGAACTGATTTGTTCTCTAGATGGATGTAACATAGTTGCTATAGTTTTCATACTCTGTGAGCCATGGTGCCAGAGATTCTTGGAATATATTCTACCTGGTGTTGCTTCCATTGGTAAGGAAAAATGACTTGTTCTTTTTCACTTCAAATCACTGTTTCGATCATATCTTGTAGTAGTATTTTTTGTTGACGCGTGGTTGTGGTGATATGTGCCAAGTTCTTGAAGCCTTTGCCTGTTCTTTTCATTGTTTATGTCACTCCGCATCTAATAAAACAATGATCGATGTCATGCTCTAACTTTCTTTCTGTTAATTTTATTGAGGTGTTGAGGTGTGACATCTATTTTGCAGGCTCAGGAGCTCATTGTGGCTTCAGTTCAAGCCCCATCACATTGCTGCCGGAGCTGCTTATCTGGCGAGAATTTCGAACAACTCCGACTATTCTCCAAGGTAATCCTTACATTATATTTGCAAGCATGTGAGAATCCACAATGTTTTTAATTTCGAAGACTTTAATCGAATGTAACTCGAGAATGTCACGTGTAAAAGTTAAAATTACGTGAAACTAATCTGAACTTACGTGATTATCAACTCTAACTTTTTTGTATGCTTATAATAAAAAATGGTTGTCCATTGTTCACATGTGTAATGGGATAAGGGGAGGTAAGATAGTAGGCTGTCTCCAACACTAGGTTGAGAGCAGCTTCCGTAGGAGACCTCCGAATTATAAAATGCCCTCTATGGAACTCGATCCCACGACCTCAAGGTTAAGAACCTTTTGCTTTACTAATTGAGCTGGATGGTCATTTCCTATTGCTTATAATGCAATGTGATAAATCTCCGTTTGATGCTTGCAGATGTCGCGCAGCAGTTGATGGAGCTGTTCTAAAAGGACGATAGTGTACATCTACTTTTCGGATTTATCGGTTACGTAGCTTTCGGATTTATCGCTCACTTAGGTTTCAAAATTACCTTTTATATATATATATGATTTGGTCAAGGTATGTGCAGATAAATGTAGTGATGACTGTGGGGATCGAGCGTGCCCGTGTTTCTGTTGGATCTCGACCAAACGGCGCGCGGAGCGTCCGATGATAATGAATATAAAAACATTTATTAATTTGATCATAGCTAACTTTATTAATCTAATGATCATATTAATATTTTTTAAATTGTAAATAATTGTTTTTATTAGCTTTATCAATCACAAGTTATTAATTTAATAAAAATTTGAATATTTATGGGTTACAAATTATAAATATAAAAGTAAAAATATTATTTGATGATAATAGTTAATTATGTACCTTAAATAGTAAAAAATTATTTTTCCATATTATAATATAATAATAAATTTATAATCTAACAATTTCATCAATTACATTTGTAACTTACGAGTCAGGTGAATACCAAATCCGGTTAATATCAAATTAATTCAATAACAAGTTAGATCATTTATTAGTTGAGTCAATTATAGGTCAGGTTGATAACATATTAGGTAATATCAATCATTTATCATGTTATTTCAGGTTTGGGTGCATAATAGGTCGGGTTCATTTATCACATTATGAGGTTCAATTCGAGTTTAGGTTGTTCTTAGATAGGGTTTAGATTCAAAATTATCAGGACCAACTCAAGTTCAAGTCAAGACAAATTTGAACTCGAATTGATTTCGAATCGCCACTACCTCAGGTCACAACCAGTTCTGATTCAAATTGATTTCAATCAGTTTTATAGATGGGGTAATTTTTTACAACCCTGTACGGCTGTACCAAATGTATTTAACGCCTCGTTGCAAAATGAAAACGCGGCTAACGTTATTTTTTAAAAAGAAATTCGGTGAAATTTTATGAAGGTATGTAAAACTCAATTTTACTGTAGTGTAAGAGAATCCCTCCCAAACCTAAAATGACAACAATTAATCCCAAATGCTACAAGCATAGGTTAAATTAGACTGTAAAAACGTATTCTGCTGACGACCGTCATAAAAATTAATAATCTATTTTAATTTTAAAAGTTTTAAAACATCAAATTACTCATAATTTTAAAACTTAAATAGTGTAAATGTTAAAATCTCAACAACCCTCCGTTTACTCCCTTACTGCAAGACCTTCGAGGGAATTTAAAATATAACTTGTTAACGTAAAATTAAAAAGTGTAAAAAAATCGATTACAATGAAAAATATTATAAATTCGTACATTTTTTAGATTAGACAGGATAACATTTTAGGTTAAACTAAAAATATTATCTTCTCCGTGACGTTTTAACCGAATAAAAAGGCAAATCACAAAGAACACAATTTCCACCAGGTCTACTTTTTAGCAACAAATTAAAAAGGCATGCACAAGGAACAACTATTTCTTTCACCTCATCCGCTATTGCCCGACTAGCAAAAGTTTCTTAGCAGCTGCTCCTAATATTGAAACAGTTAGTTTTACTTCAGAACAACAGAACGTCTTGCTAAATTTTGGATCGGGTATAATTCGGGTTTCGGATCAAATTTGATCATCATGTTCGGTTATCGGGTATCGGGTTCGGGTCAAGTTTGTCAGGTCTAATTGGCACACTGTTTGCCTCAAGTTTAGCTTTGGGTCTGATGATACCTGAAACATCTCTCACATGCCTATCATCAACTGCATTATTGGTCAAACAAAAATATCAGAAACTCATCCAGCTAAGTTGATTAAAATCATGGAAAAATATGTGTAGTTTTCTTCAACGGAGAAGAATGACACCAAGAAGGGATTGGTTGACAGCGCGAGCAGCTAATTGTTCAGCCACTTTCTTTGTTCTACCATTTTGCCCCCTGCATTTCACACCCTTGAAAGACAAAGTACACACACAAAAAGGGAGGCGTCCCCCAAACTGAATGGCTTCGTAATCTGGCGATTCCAGTTCCATCTTGCTCGCAAATTCATACAAGACAGTCTTGCTAAGCTTGATATCCTAATGTACCGACCAGCCACAAACAGTTTAGCAAAACCCAAAAGCGAATATCAAAGTTTTGTACCTATTTAAGGATCCTTAGTTTCAGAAAACATTTTCCATTTCCTAGTTTCATTCACACTCCAAAGGTGAAAACCAAGGAAATGGAGATAAATATGTTTGAAAGTCAAGAAACAAGGGATACTAAATGCATTTTTAAAGGCTTAGGAGGTCAATTATAATGATATTTCGATATCCGTTCATAAACTGTTCGGCGGGAAGTTCGTTACAACATGAACAAGATTTTACGTTCGTTTAATTAAATGAACGAACACAAACAAAGGGCTAGTTCGTTCATTTACGTTTGTGAACGTTCAATTATATGTTCGTTCATTTATGTTCGAACAGAGGACAAGTTGAATATATTAAGAAGATTATTGAAGTTGTTTGGATTTCAAGAAGATTGCTTTGTTGAACAAATTAACTTTAAGATTTTATTATGTTCATATAGCTTATTATGATTTATGTATGTTTTTGTTGTATTCAAACAAATTAACTCTAAAGTTGCATGTTATATTAATGAATTTTAAGTTGTTATTCTTGTTGTTTACTTTTTTTTACATTCATTTGTTGTGTTTGAATAAGTTTGTTTTTTGTGTTTGTGTTGTTCGTTTATGTTCGTTCGTTTGTGTTCGTTTACGTTCGATTATCATTTAAATGAACGAACATGAACAAGCTATATTCCTCAATGAACAAACATGAACAAAAAAAATTTTGTTGTTCGTTTATTTATTAAATGAACGAACATGAACATACCTCCGTTCGTGTGCGTTCGGTTCGTTTACAGGCCTATCAATATCACAAGGATTTCCAAATTTAGTCGTTAATTATATATAATTAACAATGATAGTAGACAAAACATGATATCAAAGTCAAACACCTTATCAAACTTTGTCCTCTTTTTAACAATGGACCAAGATATGATAGATACAATGAGACTAAATATGTACCAATTTGACAAGTATGTTTCAAGACAAACAGCTATGAATAACCAACAAACATCTAAACAAAGGAAGATGAAAGAAACAGACCACATGATCAAGAGACCAACCTTCATCTTTCAATCTGATTGAGATCGAATCCAATGCACGCTTAGCAGCGGTGGCGGAACTTGGTGATAAAGTTTAGGGGTTGGCAACTTAAAACTTTAAAATATTTGGAAGTTTAAATTAAAATTTTCAAAATTTTTAAAGGGTTTAATTTATATTTCCCCCAAAAATATTAGGGTCTAACTAAAATGTTCAAAATTTTGAGAAACTTAATAAGAATTCTTTTAACAAATTATGAGAGGAGATTTAATTAAGGACATTAAAAAAATTTAAAATATAATCAGAATTTTTAAAAATTTAGGGGGACCAAATAACTTTTTTGAAAATTTAAAATGTCTAAATTATAATTTTTAAAATTTGGAGGGGCATAGCCCCCACTAACCCTGCTTATGTTCCATCCACAAACATAGTTGACTGAAACTTTAGTGCATGCAGAGGTCCTACGTCAGAAGTTTGATACAGTGAAAGCTGCATGGAGAATCGTTATGTCAATTCTTGTAACAAATTCTTATACATGATATTGGTCTTGTAGGTCCTAAACAAAATCAAGCATAAATTAGTTAGGGATTTTGACTTCATATAACTAACGATACCGATACCATTATTGCATGACTGCAATACTTGCAATCACTGCCATAGCTCCGACTAGAGGCACATAAAGTAAAAGAAGAAAATAAAACTTATTGTTATCAATACCAATATATATATAGAAGTAAGATACAAATACACGAACCAAGTTACTTTAGTAGTTAAAAGAATCGTTGTTGTTCCTAGAGGTCACATGTTCGAGCATCAATGACTGCAGTAGGGTGATTGAGAGTACTTAGAATAAATATTATTTTATAATCAATTTAACTTAATAAAAAAATAAAAACATAATATTACTATAGCATGTGAATATAACATATGATGCATACAAAATGAATTATGACGTAAATGTAACATAGAGTTGCACGTGTATATCACTACAACAAACTATAATAATATATCGCTGAGCTCAAATCGAAAATAAATGAATAAATAACTACAGCTCACCCACCAGTGACCAAATCACAAGTAATACAAACATATAAGCCCTCAACTTGTAAATAATCCACAAAAAGAAAGGCATGGGCTTTCAACCTAAACTGATCACACGCATATCGCAGAAGGATGGAGGGCAAAACGGCAGCGTATGGACTTTCAACCTAACATGAACTGACCCTCGTTTGTTTTTCTTCTTCTTCTTCAGCAGAGAACAAATACTTCCCATTTTATTTTCTTTTTGAAACCTAAAATCTAAAAAACCTCCATTCAAACTTTAAATCCTAGGGGGTTACATGGTTAGGGTATGCAGCAGCTTTGGGGCACCACAGAACACAGGCAGCGATATTTAAAGAAGAGGCAGTGATTAAAATGAATAAAAAATGAAAAATGAAGCTTGAAATGGAAACTTAACCAGCACTCCTCAATGAATCCTCCTTTTTCTTCATGCATGACACGTGAAAAACAACTCATGGAAAGCAAATAGCATTTAAGGGTATTTTGATGCTTATGGGAATATGAGAGCTGCATGGAATCTCGTCTGCATTAACAAGAATAGCCAAATTCAGTTCTGTTCTGGTTTTACTTTTTTTGAGTGATGTTTTGGTTTTACTTGTGTTTAGCCATTTGAAGTGATTCCCGCTGAGCAAATGTTTATGGCAGATTTAGTGGTGGCGAGTGCTGCAGAGGATAAGAAGATTATCCTTGTCTACAATTCTTAAACTGTTGAATATGGCAAACTTTTACCGGCCGTTAAGAGTGAGGGACCGATTTGTAATAAATCGATAATATTATGACCAATTTATTACTTTTAAAACTTTAATTGAAAAAATTACTCAAACATTAATGACCATTTGTGTAGTTTACCCGTTATTCCTGATGATATGTAAATTTTTTTATTCTCCTTAATAATTTAAATCAAATCAAATAATTTTCTCAAAATAATGCATATATAATATTCCTTTAAAAATAATGAATATGTAATTTTTCTTATTTTTTCCTTAATTAATTAAATTAAATCAAATTAAATAATTCTTTTAAAATAATGGGTACGAAGATACTTTCTTTAGGGGGTGTTTGGATAAAGGAATGTGGGATTCCTATAAGAATGAAATTCAAAATCCCATGTTAGGTTGGTCGGGAATCTCATTCCCGGTAATGTTTTATTACCAATAGTAGATTATTTTTGGATATATTATCGGGAATGTCATTACCTCCCGTTCTTAGGTATTGTTGGATTGCCGACGTTTTGGATTAAAATGCCCTTAAAAAATTCTTCAAAAATATCATTCTTCTATAATTGAATAATAAAAATTATACGAAGGATAAATTTGTACTATTTTAAATTTACAAAATATATATAATTAAAATTTTATATGAAATTCGGGGTTAAAATAAAATTTTACTCTTTCAATAAATCTTTTTATATTGTCAATTTTGTCAAAAAAAATATATATATAAATTTTATGAATTTAAATTTTTTAAATAAATTATATAAATATTTTTCAACTTGTTAAAAAAACAAATATATAATAAGGATAATTTGTTCAAATATACATTTCAATAATCTTTTATTTCTTTAACCAAACATGGTAATCTTACATTCCTGCTAAACCAACCAAACACAAAATACAACATTCCAGTAATCATATTCCCTGGTAATCTTACATTCCAAGTAATCTTATTCTCTGGTAATCTTACATTCCCAGTAATCCTATTCCCTGGTAATCTTACATTCCCACTAGTAATTTTACCTTCCGAACCAAACGTACCTACTACATATACCCCTGTGTGAACGATGAAGTAACACAATTGCATAAGATAACATCTCCACAAAATTGAAATTCCATTTTAAGTCCTTTAAATTTATTATCTTAAGTTAATATAAGGTAGAAATTACATTTTGCCCCCTCTAAAATATAAATTTTTATTTTAGCTACTTCAAATACTATCAAATAACTGTATTTTGAATCCCTAAAATTTTATAATTTAATTTTATAATTTTTTGAAAAATATTTTTTTCTCGTTTAAGTTTTATCATGTGTGGTTCTTATTCACACACACACACATATATATATATATATTGTTTTCAATTCAATATTATTTAAGTAAATTACATTCACGATCATGGCTGTTCAAATGTACCCTATTGACTGTTTTACAACAGTCGGCAAAATGGAAAAAAGTAGAGACAAAAGCAGCGGCGGCGCTAAAGCTTTCAGACAGAAAATAATTATTAATATATTGGGTAAAATATATTTAAAATCAAATGATTATTTAATCATTGAATTTTAAAAATTTATTAGATTATATAAAGTAATTATTAAACTTGATCTAATAATTATAAAATTATCATATGATATCATATCATTAAATAGTTACTACTATAACATTATAATAATTATTTTATAATAAATTAATATAACATTAAAGACAACATATTAACTATAATAAATATTTCATAAATATAAACAGATAATAACACTGACCAAAAAGGTATTAACCCCCTAAAATTTTAACATTTGCCCCTCAATTTGGAAAAAAATAATTTGACCTCTTTAGAAATTTCAAAATTTTAATATATAAAAGGTAAATTACGTATTTAATATATAAACTATCTGATTTGATCATTTTATATATAAACTTTTAATTTTTTAAAATCATACGTAAAGTTTAGTTTTTATTATATTTTAATTCCATATTCAAAATTTTAAGTTAAGTTTTGAAAAAAATTAAAAATAAACTAAAATTAATAGTTTAAGTACTAAACAAATTTAGTTTTTTAATAATAAGATATTAAAATAAAATAAAAATTAATTTTTAAATATAATTTTAAAAATTTAAATTTAGATATTAAAATAGGTCAACTAATAATTTAAATATTATATGAGTAATTTAAATGTAAAGGCAAAAGGCTCTTTAATGACGCTTTTGCCATAAGAAACCAAGACGACAATAATGTCTGAAAAAGTCTAAAAACCCGTTCATCTTTATCTGAACCATACTTTTGGGAAAAGAAAGAAAGAGACAGGTTTACGCTAAGCTCTCTAATGGATTCAAGCGTTGCTGAACGTCGACTTACCGCCATTCACGGCCACCTTGTTCCCGCCGCCGCCGCCTCTATTCATCCCGTCCTCCATGCTAATCCAACCGCCGGTGAATTCCTCTACGGTACGTGTGTTATAGTTGACCTGTTTTAATTTTTAAAAGTTGTAATTTTTTCCCTTCTTTTCAGCTAGTGTAAAACGGTCAATGGCTGAAAAGAATAGTAGATGCCCTTGGGTTCGATTGGTTGTTCTTAAATTTAAAAGGGGAAAAGAAGATTCTTACTCTTTTTTGATCTGGGAATTATTTCGTAGAAATCATAAAGTTGATTGCTTAAGCTGGTTCTTCTTATTTTGCTGATTTTGAGATTTGTACTTTTATGGGTTTTCCAATGTCGTTTTCCATGAACAAATCGAATTCATTTTGTGCTGGTGATGTGGGGGTAGAGTAATTAATTCATTAGAGGCAAAACTAATGCCATTTTCTTTTTCGGAGAAGTGAAACATGGTGTATAACATTTGTTTCTTTAATCCTTAGCTTTTATATATATCCGATTATCGATTGAAATGAACAATATGCATTAGTTTTTATCTGATTTTTAACTGATATATATCGATATTTATTTTCGAGCAGAGCAGGGTTATAGTGTCGTTCTGCCTGAGAAACTGCAGACTGGAAAATGGAATGTATACAGGTACAATTCTGCTACTATACTATGTGGTTTTTTGCTATGCATTGCCCCTTCTATTTTCAGCTGTTCTCATTTTGGTGCCAAACCGCAGATCTGCTCGCTTTCCATTTAATCTCGTGACTAGATTTCCAGATCATCCCAGTATCGGTACATTGCATGATAATTTCGAGTAAGCATCCTCGTTTTCCAGGCTGAACCAAGTTTAAATTTAGTAGTCTCTGGTCGTATTGCTATACGTTGCATGATAATTTCTACTAAGCATTCTCTTAATCCTTTTTCCTTTCTAATTATTTAGATATGCGGTTGATACCTTCTGCGATTACAAATATCTAGGTACAAGAATCGGCGACGATGGTAAAGTTGGACAGTAAGTTTCCTATTGTCAAAATGAGTGTCATAGTGATGGTTTTCAAAGTTCATTCATTAAATTTGATTTTTTCTTCTTATTCATCAAGCTACAAGTGGATGACATATGGAGAAGCTGGAACAGCTCGGGCAGCCATAGGTTCCGGCCTAATAAATCACGGAATACCAAAGGTGAGATTTCGGGAATAGTTATGTTCATCATGTAACATACCCGATTTAAGTTAAGAGATTGTTCATCATGTAGCATGTGGTTTTACTACTTCTATCATGCCAGGGCTCTTGTGTTGGAATATATTTCATCAATAGACCAGAGTGGCTCATTGTTGATCATGCTTGCTCTGCATATTCTCTTGTATCAGTTCCTTTATATGACACACTAGGTTTGCCGCTGGCCTTATGCTCTCTTTTCTAATTTAATGTTTGTTGAATTGGCCTATTATTAAGATGCTGAATAGAACGCTTTGTTTCTTTGCAGGTCCAGATGCAGTCAAGTACATTTCTAACCATGCGGATGTGAAAGCTATATTTTGCGTGCCTCAAACGTTGAATTCTGTTAGTTTAATCCGTGCTCGTTTTCCGGCTACACTAATTAATTTTACACTTGGGAACCTTTTTTTCCATTGTCCAGTTCACATTATTTTGAGAAATTTGTATTTGTTTCACAAGATTTATTCATCTTTCTACTTGGAATTGCAGTTGCTAAGCTTTTTATCCGAGATTCCATCCGTATGTTTGGTTGTGGTATACTTTCTTTCCGAGTCTTCGAATAAGAAAAAGCTTAGTATACCTACCTATTTGCCATTTTCTCAGGAATATATTTGTTTCTTTCTCTCGCTGTAGGTGGTTGGAGGAATGGAGAATGAAGTGCCTTCATTGCCAACTTCAACTGGCATTCAGATTGTTACATATGCAAGATTATTAAGTCTGGTAATTTGAAATCCGTTATGCCTACATCTTAGTAGTTTATAGTGACGTGATCTCGGTATTGTTGGGACCGATTCAAAAGTGCACTTTTATCCTATACAATTTTCCTTAACTGTCGTGTTGGTATAATTGCTTCTCATTTTATGGGTACTTCAGGGCCGAAGTAACCTTCAGCCTTTTATTCCACCAAAACCAGATGATACCGCAACCATTTGCTACACCAGCGGTACAACCGGAACGCCAAAGGTATATATCAGTTCCGTGAATTTTAACAGATCTGAATAATCATATTAAGTAAACATAAGTTCTTTCGTTCACCTACTTATTCTTTGTAAGTTTTGGCTAGGGAGTCGTGTTGACACACGGAAACTTGATTGCAAGTGCCGCCGGATGCAGCTCCTTTACAACATTTTACCCCTCAGACGTGTAAGATCTATAGGCTTTAAATGAATATAAATCATAATACATTTTTGTTGGGATTTATGAATGAATTCACTGTTTTACCTTAACTCCCCTGCTGAAATTTCCGTCCTATGTTCAGATACATATCATATCTTCCTTTGGCACACATTTATGAACGAGCTTATCAGGTTGCTTTACTGTATTTCGGAGTCGCCATTGGATTCTACCAAGGGGTATGACCGTATGAGAGTAAACCTAAACACCTTCACTCTTATATATGATTTTTTTCCGGCGTTTTCCCTTAAAACCGGTTCTTGATCTCTGTGTGCAGGATAACATGAAATTAATGGATGACCTGGTTGAACTACGACCGACATTATTTTGCAGTGTCCCTAGACTTTATAACAGAATTTACTCAGGGTACTAGGCTGATTGTTCAGTTGGTTGTGACTGATATATATTGATCGAACTCGAACCACTTTATCGGACTCTTTTTTTTTTTGCAGTATTATCAGCGCCGTAAAGTCATCCGGTCCTCTAAAGGAGAGACTTTTCAATGTCGCCTACAATTCCAAGAAGCACGCAATACTGAATGGTAAACCATTTTCATCTCTAGATTGATGTTTTCACCTTGATATTGCATTGATATGTATAGATCGTGTATAATCTTTTCTCAAGGAAAGAGTCCTTCACCCATGTGGGACAAATTGGTGTTCAACAAAATAAAAGCCCGACTCGGAGGACGAGTTCGTTTTTTGAGTTCTGGTGCTTCACCCTTGTCTCCCGATGTCCTAGACTTCTTGAAGATGTAAGTTAATATACTTTAAACATGTCGAATTGATACATCGGTGGTATCTGTGATCTCTCTTGTTAATGTTTCCTTTATGAATCTGCAGCTGCTTCGGTGGTCGGGTAGTGGAAGGTTACGGAATGACTGAAACTTCATGTGTTATAAGCAGTATGGACGAGGGTGACAACCTCTCCGGCCATGTTGGCTCTCCTAATCCGGCTTGTGGTGAGTTATTATATGGGAGCTTCAAGCTTTCGAATTCTTTTGCAACGGATTTATAGATTTGTCTGCCTATTTCAGAAATAAAGCTCGTGGATGTCCCGGAAATGAACTACACATCGGGTGACAAGCCGTATCCTCGTGGAGAAATCTGTGTTCGGGGTCCGATTGTTTTCCGAGGATACTTCAAAGATGAAGCGCAGACGTATGTTCCTCATATGTGGTCCTTCTCTTCTTTAAACTTTCTTATACTGATATTCAATGCGTTTAAAACTTAAAAATTCGACAGGAGAGAGGTACTCGATGAAGATGGTTGGCTTCATACCGGAGATATAGGGCTATGGTTACCCGGCGGCCGTCTAAAGATCATTGATAGGTAAGGTCAAATATTTACCAGAAATAAATTATCGGTCGGTGTTTGCATATCTCTATACCGTCACTCGAAGTCGTGTATTGGTGCAGGAAGAAGAACATCTTTAAGCTGGCTCAGGGAGAGTACATAGCTCCGGAAAAAATCGAAAACGTATACGCTAAATGCAAATTTATTGCTCAGTGTTTTGTTTACGGTAAGTGTAAGACAACGATATTCGACACTTTCCTGCTCTTCTTTCCCTTCTCTGTTTGACCACTCCGATCGTTTTGCTCGGTAGGTGACAGCCTGAATTCTACATTGGTAGCTATCGTCTCGGTGGACCACGATGCTTTAAAAGCATGGGCCGACTCCGAAGGCATTAAGGTGATCTATCAACTGCTGTTTTACGTTACCGCAAAACCAATGATAGTATGTTTTAACGATCTCGTTTAATCGCTTGCTAATGTTAACCGGAAACGATACGTACAGTACAATGATTTAGCACAGCTGTGCAATGACCCAAGAGCAAGGGCTGCAGTCCTGGCTGATATGGATGCTCTCGGAAGAGAAGCTCAGGCAATGTTTCTCGATGAACTCTCTGTTTTTTCCCCCGGTTATTTACATTTCACCGGCCTTAATTTTCTGATTAATCAACTTCGAAACAGCTGAGAGGCTTCGAGTTTGCAAAAGCCGTGACGTTAGTGCTCGAACCATTCACGATGGAGAACGGTCTGCTTACTCCGACGTTTAAGGCAAGTGACCATATTTTACGATCAAGCTCATAGCGAAGAACAAACCTAAACGGCACAATAAATTCTCATCTGTTTCCTTATTTTTGCGGCCAGATCAAGAGACCTCAAGCGAGGGAGTATTTCGCGAAAGCCATTTCGAACATGTATGCGGAGCTCGCGACATCGATCCGTCGCCTCGGAAGTAGTTTCCGAAGCCGGTGCAACAAGAATGCTGAGACAGTGAGCCTAAAGGGATGACCATATTTGTCAAAGGCTCTTCCGACATAAGTCTCAAGTATGTCCTAATCCCATAAATACACAGCTACTTCAACTGTTATTATTTCCTTACCTCGTAAATAAATATTACATCGTAATGTCCAAACACGATATGAATAATACATTTATAGGTTTTTTTTGACATTATATTGACCTTGGGGACCTTTTTATTCGTAATGAAAAACTCTATTAGTAGATCTGATAATCTGTGTATTCATGTCTTAATTAGGGCGGTAAACGAGACTTGACTGATTGTGAGTTACTCGAGATTAATTCGTTAAAGTTCGATAAATACTCAATTCGAATGGATTGACTCACGCTCGAGCTCAACTCAAATTCTAATGACCCGAAACAAGCTACTCGATATTCAACTCGAAAAAGCTCGCGGACAACTCGAAAATATAATATATTAAGATTTTATTTTTTTCAAACAAATAAATTATTAATATTAAGTTTATTTTTTTAAATGTAATAATAAGATTTTCATGTATTTAATGTTTAGGTTCGAGTTTGAGTTTAAGATTAAGTCGAGTTAAGTGTAAGCTTTTTCAAGTTTTTACGATCTTCAATTTATGAGTTCGAGTTGAGTTTGAAAATTTTAAACTCTCGAGTTTTTGAGCTGAATTGAGTTTCATTTTAGAGTTTTGAATTAAATTAAACTCAGTGATACTCAAATTCGATTCAACTCGTGTACTACCTTATTCGTTATATGTAACTGTTTTTAATAAGCTAATGTCATATAGATCATATCGTGATGTCGCATATTACATCATTGATTGTGTCAAGTTGAATTTGTAAAGATTTATTAATTTTTAGGTAAAATATCCAAATGGTCTATTGTTTATATGGTATTGTTTCATTAAGTCCATTGACTATTAAAAACTTAAATTTGATTATAGAATATTGTTTTATTGAGTCCCTTAACTATCAAAAGTTATAAAATAGTCACCCGACTATTCATTATGTTCCAAACTCATCATTTTCTATTAAAAATGACAGTATTCTGAGTTGAATGTTAACCTATTGACTATGAATGATAAAACTGATCCCAAAATCTCAAATGACTACCATATCTTAGTCATCATATTAACGTCTAATTTAGACAATTGTCAATTTTTAACAAAAATGACGAGTTTAGAATATAATAAATAGTCAACTGACCATTTTGTAAATTTTAATAGTCAAAGGACTTAACAAAACAACATTCTATAGTCAATAATCATTTTATAACTTTTAATTGTTGATAGATTTAAAAAATAATACCTTATAAGATGGACCATTTGTGTACTTTACCGTAACTTTTAATAAAATTTTGGTTTTAAAAGATTCTTCTAATTTCGTACTATAGAATATGAATTTTTGTTATTCCTTGAGAGTTTAATATAAAATGATTAAATTATCTTTGAATAGATAATATATTGAATTACTATTTACCCAAATTAATCGAAAAATTAACTATTAAAATTGATCTAATAATTTAATTGTTTTAATTTTTCAGTTCGAAAGAGTTTAATTGGTTATCTTATTTTTTAATTAAAGGGGTAATTTCAGCAAGCAACCCCAAACTACCTTACGGATTCTAGATTGGTTGCTGTGGTTTAAAATATTTTATATTAATGGGTAAATTACACATATGATCACTTAATTATGGAGAGATTCAATTTGACCATCGAGCTTTTAACTTATTCGATCAAACTATTTAATTATTTAAATAATTTTAGTCGAGTCTCGTACTCATTTGTCGGAAGAACTGACGTTGTAGTTAACAAAATTAGTATGATTATATATTTGATTTCTTTACTTACACATGTTATCAAATTAGTAATAATTTTAATTTAATTCAAAAAAAAATTAAACTAAAACCAGGACTAGAGCTAGAGCTGCAACTAAAATTAAAATTAGAACTGGAACTGCATTTTAATTAGATAATTTAATTAGCAGTTGTGTATGTGAGTGTGTGCTGAAGAAATATTACGAACAAATACTATCTTATAATTACCTTAAATTATTAAAAAACATATTACTGAGGCTAACCGTCTTCCGATTATACCTTTAACTAGTGATCTTTGTCTACACTCTTCTCCAACCCAGTGAGACCACCAAAAGCAATTGATAAATGCCTGTCATATTACAATACAATCAAAGTCGAAATGTATCGTGGCACGAAACCACACTAAAGCATACCTAATATGAACAAAAGCGTACCTAAAGGCGGGTAGATTAAGCTGTGATGAATTAACAACTAGTCCATGCTCTGATGTGCCAATCAAGTGATCATATCCACCCTGCGACGACATTATAGAAGCTATCTTGCTGTTGGTGGTTGTACAAAAAGAAGAAATTAGAAGGGAATAGGCAAGTTCAAACTATCTAATCGAAGTACGAGTACCTTGTACGGACAATCAGAGAATGCTGAACTGATATCAGAAGCATACCGCACTTTATACCCCCAGTATGTACCTGCGTCTTCCCTAGGCTTGGAAGAGGAGACCACCTGTCGAGGTAAATCTAAAGAAACAACTTTATAAGCTAACATATTTTCATCGGTATCAGCGCTTGTACTTAAGGAATGTAGACAAATTTGAAAAATGTTGCACCATCTTAAGTTATTACATTATGGATGTAGCAAAGGCATGTTAAATTTGCATTATCCAGTAACAGCAGTTCAAAGAAATAAATCAAATTAAAACCACATGTTGAATTAGGTTTAAATTCTCACACTTGATAACCATTTCATGACAAAGAAACATTATTTGATATCAGAATTTTTATTACCATAATCCATGTCTTGGTTAGTTCCCATTGCAACAGTGACTCGTATTCCAGGCTTAAGTGCTTGATCAACCACAACATTCTGCATAACGAACAATGAAATATGTTGGGCATGATTAATATATATTCTCCAATTTGAGGGGGACTGTTACATATTTGCAGGCTAAATCTTAGGATTAATATATACTGTATTTAATGTAGGATATTGCATAGTTAATATAGGATATTACTTTACATATTATAGGACCTTTATACTTGTATATATATACCCATAATGTTGATGAATAAATATATGAGAAAGCATTCTATTTCAAAATTCGACAATTACGAAGAAGGAAGTTGTGCAAGCAGCAGGCTTTAGTAAGACACTCAAACAAGAATGGGCGTACCTTATCTAAACCCACATCAACCATTGTTCCCACAGAGCTTGTCGGTTTTTCCTCGAGTGTGATACCTATAAAGTTATCGCAACAGATGAAGTTAGACAAAGATTCAGTTCAGGCTAATCATTGATCGGATCAAGCACATGTTCAAGTAGGCAACAAATTGCTAAGATTCCCCATGAAACCACACTCGAGCTCTTTACAAGCAGGAACCTAATATAAACTTATCACTTCTTCTCAAAAACCGGTAACCTCAGTTTCCATCAATTTCCCATGGAAATAACATATAAATCCATTTACATTTAAAATGAATACTTATCAGTGCATATCTATCTGTCCTACAATTCACTTTAAACAATTATAGACCTTGTAAGAAATCTATGACAAACATGATCATAGAGGAGCAAAGTTTACTTTGTGGTGTAAGCTAATTAGCCGAAAAAATCCAGACGGATGAGTGATCAAAAGGCAGCAGCTAAACTTTAGCTTCCCGATAGGGTGCCCATTCATGCTTGCGCAAATGATGTGGGGCATCAAGAGGAGGCAACATTCCCTGAAATATGCAAATAAATGTAAAAAAATCAACTTTAAATTCGCTTCCATCAAAAGAAAAACATCAGCAGCAGCAACAAAAAAAAAAAATCAAAACCGCGAATTCGATACTCACCACATATCTGAGAGTATTATGCTTAGGGAAAAGTGTTTTTCTTAGATATTGTGGCGTCTCAAGGTACTGCAAGATCCTAACAAGAAAAGGCGCCCCTCTATCACTTTCATTAGAACTATTTTGATTCGAAAAACACCATTATTCCTCGAGCTACTTTTATTATCAAACACCACAACCTGCTTATTCAAACAACTGAATTAATATGTCTAATTAACTACTTTACGGCTAAAGTGTAGGATCAAATAGATAAGAAATTAAGTAAAAAAATACCTCATCAATCCGAAAAATGGTTGCAGCACGAGCAAACTGACCTGCCAACTAAAAAACAATGGAAAAACTAAAAGGAAATGTGAAAAATGTTCTCACCAAAATAAAATACGAGAAAACAGAGTGGTTTTGTTACACGAGTGGCGAGCTCGAGAGATTGAGCGTTGTCGACGATGGAGCCGGCGATGGCTATGGTGACGGTGGGGATTTCGTCGGCTTTTTTGGTTTCGCCGTCGGTTACTTTCTCTGCTTTGGGTTTTTGCTTCTTTTTATTGTGAGAACCGGCAGCGTCGGCGTTGAGGAGACTAAGTCTAGCTAGGGTTTCATCTGGGCTATTTATTTCGGCTTCTCCCTTCTTATTCTTCTTTCCCATTTCTCAGTTCACTTCAATTCTTAGCTTAGGCTGCTGAAGTTATAATAGTAAAAACTGAACCACGATGGCGGCGAAAGGGCTTGGATGGTTTTTGAACAGAGATGCATTTTGTTTGGTCAATTTATGGTTTTAGTCCCTCTATTACGTTGACATTTGAGATATAATCCTCCATTTCTAATTTGACATAATTGAATCCTCCGCTTCTATAATAAATAATAGGGTAAACTACCTATTTGGTCAACCTATTCATGTATTTATGTTTTGGTTATCCAAATATTTTTGTTCAAAATCATATATAATATTATGTTTCGTTTTTTATTTAGTCTCCTATTGTTAAGTTTAACCGTTAATCTTGCAATGTGGCGGCTGATCAGTTGGCAAAGATGGCAATAGGGATAGGGCCGTTCAAATTCGGGTACTTCATTGCTCGACTCGCGTCTCGACTCGGATATTGTGGGTACCTGGGTACCCGTAATTCAGGTAATCGGGTACCCGCTTTTTATCATTTTCAAATTATTAATTTAAAAAAAACATATGCAAATTTAAATGTTTGAATTACATACTCTAACATCCAAACATAGAATTTAAAAGTGGTTTTTTCCACTGTGGGAGTTTTTTTTTTAATTTTAGTAATTTAATTTAATATATAAATTTATTAATAATTAAATATATAATATTATTATATAAAAAAATAAATATGATCGGGTACTTGAGAACCGGGTATCCAAAAAATTTAATTTTGTGACCCGAGCCCAACCCAGGAAATTCGAGATGGGTACCCGACCCAGAACTTAAAATTTAAAAAAAATACTCAAAATTTTTTATCGGGTAGACGGGTCGAGTTCTATAGTAGTCCAGGAGTATAAAGTGAACTCATAGGATTTGGGGTTAAGTTTTGGGAATGTTTGCACTGTGTATGATGTTTTTATCATAGTATCCTATTGTACTCGGATGCACTCTTTTTCTTCTATTTAGGGGTAAGATTTTTTTTAATGAGGCTTTGAGTTATGTGGTGGCCATTAATAATATTCTCCTATTTTTTTTAAAAAAAAAATTAAAATAATTTAAAAAATTATATATATATATATAAGAATTTTATCAATTTGATATGACACGAAATTCCCTTCCAAATCTTGATTTTTCCCAACACCTATTTTCTCAACGTCATCATAGTCTGTTCGCTCAACTATCATCTCTCACATCGATCACGTATGTGATGAAATGTCATTCTTGAAGCCTTTACAACCACCTTGTATGTTTTAAGTAAGAGATCAAAAGTAAGATTAAGTTAGGTATGTTTCTAAAACATACAAGGTGGTTATAAAACAAGTATGACAGTTTCGCACATAAGCGATTGATGTGAAGAGAAAACGATAACGATTAAGCAAATGAGTGATAATGAAGTTGAAAGATAGATTTAGAAGAAGACCGAAATTTAGAAGGAGATTTTGAAACCAGAATGATAGTTGGAAAATACAATGAGTGATCGAAATGAAATCAAAACGTAACATCAATGATGATTTTGAAGAAAAATAGTCGGATAAGCAAAATAAAACCAAAGTGATAGTTTGGTGACTAAATATGTAATTTATCATAAATAATATTATTAGTAAATCTAAATAAACAATTTATTTTAGTCCATAACAAAGCAAAAATCCTAGAGTACACCCTAGAGATTCTTTTACTTCGCCTAGGTTTTCATTATCAAAAACCAATCTGACTCCCCTTTCTACTCAAAAATCACCAAAGCCCAGATTTTGTACGCTGTTAAATACCTCCAAAAACATTCCCATCAAGAAGAAAAGCTTTGCTCTCCCATTAACCGTAAGCACTCAACTAGCTAAAAGCACAGTATGGCAGAAGCAGGGGTAGGATCTGGTAAAGGAGGGTCACAGGAGATATCATTGAAGGATAAAGGGAACGAGTTTTTCAAAGCTGGGAACTACCTCAAAGCTGCTGCTCTTTACACCCAGGCCATTAAGCAAGACCCTTCAAATCCCACTCTTTATAGGTATTTTTTTAAAAATCACTTTCGGTTTGATTCTTGAGGATTTTTTTTAGCTTTATAGGTAGTCCCCCCTGTTTTTGCACCGATTCTGTAGTTTAAATATGCTTATCTTTTATTGGACCAGCAATCGAGCGGCGGCATTTTTAAATTTGGTTAAACTTAACAAAGCACTGGCTGATGCCGAGACAACAATCACATTGAATCCTCAATGGGAAAAGGTAGATATCCGTATTGTCCCTTTGTTTGAAGGGTGGTGGTGGGTGTAGGGCGATTGCACTCAGACAGTCATGGAATTAGAACTGTTTAATTTGTGTGTTTTCGTTATGTTTCAGGGATATTTTCGGAAAGGATGCATTTTGGAGGCAATGGAACGATATGACGATGTAATTTCCTATCTCCCTCCTTAAACTTCGATAAATAGACAATGCTATTGGCTTATGATACTGATATATCGAATTCTAAATTGTTATAGGCTTTAGCTGCCTTCCAAATATCTTTGCAATACAACCCACAAAGTGCAGAAGTCTCGAGAAAAATTAAGAGGCTTTCCCAGCTTGCAAAAGATAAAAAGCGAGCCCAAGAAGTGCAGAACTTGCGATCCAATATAGATATAGCAAAAAGCTTGGAAACATTGAAATCTGAAATGGTGAGTTCCTTGAGCAAAAGTGTTGTATTTTATCTGTATATAAAGTTTACTAATTATTTTCTTTATTTCTATATTGATTTGTGGTTTGATTACGGGCTCTGTTTTCTTTTCTCATTTGCTAATGTTGTCAGGTAGCTAAGACCATTCTAGTAAGATTTTTATGGGCTTATATAAAAAATTTGATATAATTAGTAGGTTTCTTTTCGGTGTTCATGTTGATGAAAAAAACGGCCTTTCTCTTTGCAGTCTGAAAAGTATGTAGCTGAAGATTCTTGGAAAGATATGTTTTCTTTTCTTGTCGAGACAATTGAAGCAGCTGTAAAATCATGGCATGAGACTTCAAAAGTGGATCCTAAAGTCTACTTCCTTCTTGATAAGGAGAAGACCCAGAGCGATAAATATGCTCCGGTCGTCAATATTGACAAGGTATTATTAGACCTTCAAAACTGTCTACATACGATATTGTGATTACATTCGGTTCAAGAAATAGGAACTAAATAGCTATCTAATGTATGTTTCAACCATTTTCAAAAGAAAAATTTTCCCAACCATATTTAATGAAAATTTCATCTTTCCTCTGTTGCAGGCCTTTGAATCACCTCATACGCACAGCAACTGTTTTTCATTTCTTAGGCAGTATGCTGAAGATTCTTTCTCTAGAGCAGCTTGCTTGGTTGCTCCTAAAAGTATTATAGCTTATCCACAGGTAACTTCTTCATATTTGCTCCGTGTTGTTGTGGACTTTGGACAACAACCAAATGCTTTTTGATACCCTTAAATACTATAAATTTTGCAAAATCTTCCTGTGTTGTGCACGCTTTTCAATTTTCTCCAGTGCAGGGAATGTAATTATGGTATAATATGCATCATTTGTATGCTAATTTCGATAAATTGAGAAAATTTAAGTTGCTACACTTGGTCTAAGACGTGAAGTGTTGGAGAGGTTGGCTTTTGATCTATCTATAATAAAAGGAAACAGAAAAAAGCTGTTATCATGCGTTGCAGTTTATAAGCCTTAAAGATTATTGCTAATTGTTCTAGCTAGTACGTCTTATTTTCCATGTTATGTTTTGTCTTCCATTTGCTCTTCAAGGAATGCATTAGTGCTTTAGTCATTCCTTTTAGTAGTAGTAAGGTAGCATAGGCCGATTCACAATTGTTACTGTGTTAACAAAACCTAGCCTTTCAATCTACTTACTGTCTTATCACAAATACCAAAAATCTTTTTGATGAAAATTCAAGTATTAGTGCTTAATGATAGAAACTTATCTTCATGGGGGTTAGATTTTCTGATACGAGCCAGCTATGTTTTAGCAAGTCCAAAGGTCGCGGATTTTCTTTGCCATCAGTGAATCTAAGTTGTGCTTGAAGGATCTAGTTCAGTGTGTAAAAAGGCGCAACTGAGGCGTGCCTAGGCAATAAGGTGAGGCGAGGGTGAAGCGCCAGCCGATTTCAATGAAGCGCAACAAGGCGTGCCTAAGGCGCACTAGGCATTGAAGCTCCGAGGCGCAGAAAGGCGCTGTCTTTTCAATTTTTTTGTTTTTTTGTTTTTTGTCTTTTTTATTATGTTTTATGTACCAACTTATATATCAACAACAAAAAAGAAGTAAAAATGAAATTTCAGTGAAGAAAAGAGTAAAACATGGTGGGGGTGATTAGAAAGAGAGTTTCATGGGAGACGTATGGAAATTTAATACAGATAAAGGGAGGGTGCTTTACCTTATATAATTACTGTTTGTCTTCAAATTTGACAGAGAGAAACAAAGGGGATGAATAGGGGCCATATTGGTGTTAAAAAAGACAACCGACTGAGCAGACAAAATGAGAGAGAGGCATGCATGCACGAATTGAGAATCGGGGGAGGAAAAGATAGGTTTCAGTGAGTTTTGTTGCATAGTGATGGGTTCTTGAGCAGCACTTTTAGCACATGGTGAAATTTGAATCCACGAGAAAGAAAGAAAACCTTGGAAACACAATTTAGAAATACGAAAATGGAGGATTAAGGTGGATAGAAGTGGGGTTTAGGGTGTAGGTGGTGTTAACAAGGAGGAATACACATTTGTTGAGAGGTGCGAGGGACAAGAAGGAGACAAGTAAGAAGTTGATGCCAACTCACTATTAGACTTTTATTTATTGTTTCAGTTTCTTATGTGGAATTGTGGACCAAGGAAGGAATTGGGGTTTTGCTTCGGTTCTCAAGGTTCAATGGTTGATGGAACAAAAGTGATGTTTAATACATAAAATGTTGATACTGAATACTCTTTGATATTTATATTGCACGAACTGTTCATTTTGTTTGATTATACAACTGGAAAAAACTTTTATATCTTTCATTTTAAAAAAGTGCGCCTCACTTGAATAAGGCGCTCGCCTTGCGCCTTGGCTATAAAACCCCTATCGTCTTAGTGCATCTTACACCCTTTTTAACACTGATCTAGTTACATGTTTACATTTAGTTGATGGCTTATTCAGTGCATAATACAAGATTCAAGGCTATGGGACCTTTGATTCAATTCTATCTTTGTAGGTATGGAAAGGCCAGGGTTCGAGGAAGTGGAAACATGGGCAACATGATGGTTTCTTTGTTCAATTTGAGTCACCACTCTTGCGAAAACTATGGTTTATTTCAAGTTCCAATGAGATGGGGAAGACATTGTGCAGGTTCCTTCATTCTCTCTCTCTCTCTCTCTGCATGCTCACAGTCTTATCTATATAAAGGTGTAGGCGATCAGATCCAATTTTGGTACTTTAAATTGCTAAAATCTGTTTGACTGTTGACAATTTGTCTTGTTGCTTGTCCAATGAATGCAGTCCCCTGAAATTTTATTTGGTGAAAACGTGACACCGATTTCTCCCTCCTGATTTTCTGTCAAGTAAACGATTTCAGTACGGACATCTTTGTTTATTTCAGGGATCCGGAGGTTCTAGATATAGGCGCACATGAAGTACTTCCACGCCTTTTCAAAGAAAAGATGCCCAATTCTTGATGAGCTTTTATATTAGGCTGAAGGAAATAGCCAGACGAACTGGTGGGACTTTGATTGAAGGTTTACTTAAAGGTACCCGACAACATAGCGTGCTTGTTGCTTTGAGCTGGATATGAATTTCCTTTTATATGTGAAAAACTCACCAACTAGGTACCTTTTTTCCGAGTCACGTAGCACCCCTGTTCTTGGTTTTGGAAATTTTCTAAAGAAGTTTACTGGCCTTTTCGAGTGATTGCATTTTATGGGCGTTTCTTGAAATTTGTTTTCTTCTTTCGGTGGATTCATGAGTTTCGGTTCTCGAATGGGTTTTATGATTAATTCTCGTTCTAAACTTTGTGTTATATGCTGGAAGAACAGCAAAGCTAGTTGGTGTAGTAACTTATGATTTTGTTTTCTGTTGTAATTATATGTAGAAACTCATCAAGAATGGCCTATGTAGTTGACTCATTTATGCATGAAGTGTTTTCTTAGCTTATCTCCCTCGTGCTACAATACCTCGGCTATTATTCACTTATTACATATGCTTATAATTTCATGGACTCTTAAACAGTGGTTGCCATGCCCCTGTCCAACATCTATACAACACGTAATATGCGTAAAACGAGTCTCAAATGCATATATGAAGACACAACTTATTCATTCACACACAGCTCTTCGATGGGGTATCGGCAAACTTCCAAGCATATTTAGCTATACTGGCGGCTTCTCTTGGGCCACTCACATCATCGATGGGCACAGCATCACAGATTTCTTTCAAGTCCTCTTGTGTAAGCTTCAATGCCAAGGATCCGATATTGTCTTTGATGTTCTTAACTTTAGTTGTCCCTGCGTAAATTGGCCATCGAAAAAACAAGATTTTTAAGGTTCAATATGTGCAAGAATATGTGTCATCAATTGATTTTCAGAACATAGACTTCAGCTTTAAGCCCCAAACATACCAGGGATAGGGACTATGTCATCTCCCTGGTGCATAAGCCATGCTAGAGCTAGTTGAGGAACCGTGGAGCCATGCTTCGTAGCTAGATCGGAAAGTCGATTATAGATGATCTTGTTTTTCTCTAAATTCTCCCCCTGGAACCTCGGATGCATTCCCTGTAACATACACAAATGTCGCTTGTAGGATTAAGTTGAAGAATGGCTCGATGTGTCGTTAAAAAGCCTGTTGCTAGTCATTTACCATTGAACTTCCATCGGGCAAGCTCTCCACAACTGCCTTCCCGCCGAAGAAACCGTGACCTAGAGGACTATATGCTACTATCCCAATTCCGAGTTCTCTGCACAAAGAGATTCGGAGACAACTTGTAGACACGAAGACTAGGAAGAGAAATCATCTTTGAAATCGAGTTTCAAGCATACCGACAAAGTGGAATTATCTCGTCTTCGATTTCACGAGTCCAGAGAGAGTATTCCATTTGCAAGGCAGTAATGGGATGAACTGCATGAGCTCTCCTTATGGTGTCAACACTAGCTTCCGACAATCCAATGTACTTTATCTTTCCTTCCTCCACCAGCTTCTTTAGCTCGCCCATCTGCCATTGAAAAACCCAAATCAAGACAAACAGTTAAAACTCAATCGGCAAAGTCCGTTGAAACTTACAGTCTCCTCTATCGGAACTGAAGTGTCCACGCGGTGCTGGTAGTACAGATCGATGTAATCCACATCGAGCCGCTTAAGACTAGATTCGCAGCAGTGCCGGACGTATTCTGGGGTACCCTTGATTTCAAATTGAAGTCCCTCTAACACAATAATACCGAATTTTGTAGCTAGTTGAATTTGATCTCTAGGAAGCCGCTTCAAGGCCTAAAAGTGTAAGTGGTTTAGTACATGGATATGCTGTACATACATATTTGTACCGATGAATAACAATTATCGGATTCGGCTGTATCGTTTAAGCGATGTTACCTTGCCAACCATGATCTCGTTATCGTGGTTTTCACCATAGAGATCCGCCGTATCAAAGAAGGTTATGCCGTTGTTAAAAGCTTCTTTAATGACCGAGCATCCATCTTCATGTGTGAGAGGGGCGTTTAACATCCCGGAAAGACCTCCGCATCCGAACCCTAACCTCGAAACCTGCAAGCCATCGTTAAAAGAGTTAATTGCGGAATTTCGAAACGTTCTATCAACTGATAGATATATAAACATGAAAAGCGTGCAGGATTTGATTTGATTTACCTGCAAGCCTTGATTGCCTAGTTTTACTGTTTCTATGCGGCGGATTTCTTCCATTTTCAGACAGACGAAACCGAAATTCTCAGCCTTTGAATGTTCTGTAGTATAGGTCCCAACACAGATATAAGGATCAAGAATTATTTTTCTGCGCTTTTAATTTTAGGGTAAACTACGTGTTCAGTACCTAAACTATCAATTTTGATCCGTTTAAGTACCTAATTTTTTTTTTAAAAAAAAATCTAAAATCATACTTAAAGTTTAGTTTTTGTTTCATTTCAGTATTCCATTCAAAATTTAACGTTAAGTTTTGAAAAAAATTGAAAGTTTAGGCACTAAAACGGGTCAAAACTGATAGTTTAGGTACTAAACGAGTTAAGTTTTTAACGGATCAACTGCTAGGTATGGTTTTGAATTTTGAATATTCGAATCAATTTTGAATTTTGAAAATTCTAAAAATTTCAAATCAATTATTGAAACAAACAATAAATGCTAGGTACGGTTTTGAAAAAAAAAGTTTAGATACTAAAATAGATCAAAATTAATAGTTTAAGTACTAAGTACATAATTTACCCTTAATTTTAAAGGGTAAAGTACATTAGGTGTAGGGATGGTATGGGTGGGTCGGATTAGGTTTTTGTCTACTTGAGCCAACTTGAGTATCATATCATCCACTCATCACTTGATTTAACTTGAATTTAAGAAGATTTGATCCGACCATAAATTTAATTTATTTTTTAAGCGAAAATATATTCTCGGCTCGATTCAAAATATATATATAGATATAAGAATATCTTATTTTATTGGATAAAATAATGACTTAATTCAAAAGAATATAAAAAGATGAGTATTTTTACAATTATTTTCATATATATAACGAATAATTATACTATTATTTCGGGTTGAATGGAAAATTTCCCCCTAAGTTCAAACTCGACTTTATCCTTCTAAAAACTCAACCCGACTTGACTTCAACTTGAAAAAAAAAACCTTATAAGGTCAAAATTCTTCGGATTCGAGTATTATGACCATCCTTAATTAGGGATCATTGTACTATATAAAAGTGATCATTTTAGTCGATTGATTTTTAGGGATCATTGTACTATATTAAAGTGATTGTTTTAGTCGATAGATTTTTAATGTTACAAAACAATCATTAAATTTCTCAAATGATTATAAAACAATAATTAAAATTTATCTAATTACTATAAAATAATTAATAAATTTATCAAAATATTATAAAATGGTCTTTAAATTTTTTGATCATTACTATATTATAACATGCATGGATCATTTTGTAATAACTTGATAAGTTTAATGACCATTTTATAATGTTTGAAAGTTTATTAGCCATAAAGGCTATTTTAAAACAGTTTAGTGATTGCTAATGTTTACCCACTATGAGAGTTAAAATGTAGGCATAATTTAAATTTGATCCTTGATGTTTATATATTTTTATCAAATTAGTCTTTATTATTCAAGTTAAATTGATCATTCATATAAAGAAAAGTTAAATTGATCACTCAAATGAAAAATTAAATTAACCTTAACCTTTAAAAAATATCAAATCTCTCCTTCCCCACCCCTAAAATATTGATTTAATACTAATTTCTAAGGTATAATTGCACTTTTGCTCCTAATATTTGCATGGCTTTCGATGTCTTTAAGTTTTTTGTGAGTGAACTTTTGTAATATTCAATCATGATTATTTAATTAATAGATTAAATATTAGTAGTCAAATTAAAAAATAACAAAAATAATATTTTTAATCATCATTATCTAAATTAACTTTACATTTGTAGATAATATATTTATCATTCGAAACTCCACTACACTATTATATAAATAATCGATTTGAATTTTGGATATTCGAATCAACTGCTTAGTTTTGGGTAAACTATGCCTTTAGTACCTAAACTATTAGTTTTGGCCCGTTTTAGTATCTAAACTTTTATTTTTTTTAAACTACACCTAACGTTCAATTTTTATTTCATTTTAGTACTCTGTCGTTAAAAACTTAACGGACGGGCTGACGACCAGGGCCGTGGCTAGGTTTTCGGGGGCCTTGTATAAATTCTTATAAAGGGCCCCTATTTTCTAGATATATTCAATTTTGGGGTAATAATAGTGGCATTTTATGACAAACACCACAATAAATTCATCTATAGTTGTGTTTTTTCAATAAACCGCAACAATAGTGACATTTTTTTAAAAAAATGCCACAATAGATCCATCTATAGTGGCGTTTATTGAAAAACGCCACTATAGATATACTTTTTTTGGGCCCGCATTTTTTGGGGGCCCTGCGCCGTCGCGCAGTTCGCACTGCCCCAGCCACGACACTGTTGACGGCACATAGCTGCGGTAGACAAATAATCGATCCAAGCGGTGGATCACGAAAGAATGACTAGTCGACCAACATAGTCCAGTTTTAGGCCCATCGGACGGTTGATGACGGAGATCAAAAGATGAAGAAATCGAATAGTCCATCGTCGATTTGGAAAGACTGAAGCGTTTTCCGGCAAAAGGAAACAAAAACTAAACACTAGGCATGATTTTGAAAGATTAGATAGTACAACGGTCTAAAACTGATTGTTTAAATACTAAATACATAGCTTATCCTATTTATTTATTTATTTTTTTTTTGTTATATGCTAAATTCAAATATCCAATCTATCAAAATCCAACCAGTAATTCCATCTAAATATGATAAGAACAATGCTTGGATTCAATCCATGTAGAATAGGGATCGTGAATTTTAGAGTAAATATGCAAATTTAGATTTGATTATTACAGGACGAAAACGATTCATTTCCAACCCGATGCAATTCCCATTTCGAAAACTGATTGACCAAAGAAAAAGAAAAGAAAATCTCTGAGTCAGAATCCTAAAAGATGGAGAGGGAATGTGGGAAAATGTGGGCTTTGATTGGATTGCTCCTCTTGAATTCCGTGACTGATGTTTCCTCCCTCTCGATAACCGTAGACAAACTCGAATGCGTGTATGAGCCCGTCAATTCGGAAGGAGACAACATTTCCGGCAACTTCGCCGTCGTCGATCACCAGATCTTCTGGTCCGCCGATCACCCGGGCATCGATTTCTACGTGAGTTTATCATCATCCCGATCTCTACGTTTCGTCCTCCTTTTCGTCAAATTCCGCTTGATTTTGATATATGGGCATTCAATTTCAAAGAAAAAATTGATGTTGGAATAATTGGTACTTTTATCATCCAATAGAACTAAGGAAATTGCTCTGTTCAAACTAGTAGCTTATTCACACCTTGGATCATCACACATTATTCACAAATTTTTGGATGTTCAATTCTATTGAGAAAAATCGGATTTCAGTTTTTGCTTATTCAAACATGAGATCAAATATGATTAAACATTCAATTCCATCTGAATTCCATCTGATTTCAATTTCGTTTATTATATAAAATCTTTTATATAATGCGTACAAACTATTCAGATAGTGCAAGTTCTTAAATCATATGATAATGTACGTTTAAGTACGTTCTAGTTTATAATTCTTCTGCATGAACAAAATGAATTTGGTGGTAGATGAATTGTTGCTATTGTTTGAGGTTCTAAGTTTGAGCATTAGGAATGTCAGGGGCAATGACGGATCTAGAAATATTTTTCAGTGTGGATACACATATATTAGCAACATAAAATTTTTAAAGGGGATGAGTACAAAAAAAATTTCAGGTGCGCATCGTCCGTTATAACAAGTAACTAATCGAAGAAAATTCAGATTTCAGCTGAGCACGAAAAATTCCAGAGAGGGTATTATCAGTAAAATAAGTAATTAATCGAAGAAAATTCGGATTTCAATGTCCACCCTCACCAAGCTGTGGATCCACCACTAGTCAAGGATGTGAGCATTTAATGTCAAATAGTTGAGAGTTATATTTGAACATATACTTTCTTGTACTCGTCTTAGATTAATAAAAAATTCGAATCTTACCAGCATTTTGTTGATTAATGCAGGTGACTGCTCCTGGGGGTATGATCGTTCACACTGAGAAGGGGACAGCTGGGAATAAGTTTGAGGTCAAGGCCCCATTGCGTGGAATGTACAAATTTTGTTTTCACAATCCTCACGGTAGTACACCCGAGACAGTTTCCTTCTATCTCCACATCGGCCACATCCCCAATGAGCACGATCTTGCCAAAGATGGTAATCTTACTTCAATTTCCCCATCTCTTTTTTGGCCAAGCTTTCATTTCCATTAGTTGGACTTTTCAAATTTCATTTCTTTACTCAACAAAAAAATTAAAATTTTTATTTTAATTCGTTAGAATCTAATCCTTATATTTACGAAAACTGATTTTTCAGTTTTCATGTGATACAAGAACCACATTAGTAGGGTTAGTCATTTATGTTATTATTGATGTTAATTGCGTCATACGACTTCAAATTATGATTTAGATTCTAAGTTGGTCATTAAAGTTTGAAATGCTCTAATCGAGTCTTCAAGGTATTATTATTGTGTCAATTAAGTCTTTTCAGTAGTTCGATAATTAATTTAAGCATTGTCAATTTAGATTTAATTTGAAGCATATTGTTACACTCAAATTGATGATTAGACTGGAGAAAAATCTCATGGGCACCAACGACTATTATAGAGGTGATTGAACTTTTATTGTTAAATAATTGAGAGTATTTAGAATATATATTATTTTGTAAGCACTTTAAGTTGATTAAAAAAAATCACTAAGAGCGGAGTTTGGGGAGGCATTCTCCTTGCCCATCCCACCTACAGTGGATAAATTGCACTTTGACCCTCCAAAAATTTTATGATTTTGTTCTGGCCCTAAAATATCATGGTTTCACTCTTAGGATCTGATTAATACCGCATTGGTGCTTGAAAGTTTATGGATCAATTTAACAAATGAAAGATAAGTTGAGATATTTGATGCAATTTACTCCTTTTCCAACAGTTGAGTTGGTTTTGTAGACCCTTTTTGTGAAGCTAAATTGCATGTTTATGTTTGATTTCATTGTCACAGAACATTTGCACCCAATCAATGTTAAGATCGCTGAGCTGAGAGAGTCTTTGCAGTCTATTACAGCCGAACAAATTTACTTGAGAGCACGTGATGATCAACACCGTCATAGTAAGTGCTTTTTATTTCTTTGCTTAATTATAGACACAAACACACACACACATATATACCCACATTAGGATATACAAGCATTTATATTCAGAGTGTTTTTCAAGATCATTGGATGAGAGAAATCAATGGTTGTGATTAATAATAAAAAATGGGAAGATTCATTAAAAAACAAGGAGTTAATATCAGTTTTTGATTTTCCTGAATCTAATGGTCTTAGAAAGGTGTAAAACTCTTTTTATACCGGGTGTAATTGGCTTCTAACCATGGATAGAGGCATGAATTTCGTTTAGGAGGTACGAATTTAAGAAGTTATATTATAAAGAAAAAAAAACTTAAAATATAATATAATTTGAAAGTTTTCTACGAGATCTGACCGCAACCCAAACACCCTTACGATCCATTCTTGATTCTAACCCTATATATGTATATATGCATACATTTGTCGATATAATTGATTATTGGGGTGCAGCAAATGAGAGCACAAGGAAGCGTGTTATAGGTTACACAGTGGGAGAGTACATTCTGCTAAGTCTGGTGAGTGTGCTTCAAGTTGTATATATCCGACGTCTCTTCAACAAATCTATCGGATACAATCGAGTTTGAGCTTCAATCATTTTGTTATTCATTTTTATTTTGTCTTTTCCATCTAACCAATGAGATAATCCTAATGCCAGGATGATTTTGTATAATGCATATTCTAATATTTATTTATTTATTTTTGTAAAATTTGAATTGCATTCAAATTTTGATATTCTAATTATTATTTGAATTGGATACTACAATATTTAGATATTTATTATCCGAATTTATTTTACTTTTTATAAATAAAATAGTATTTTTCAAACAATCAGTTGGTTTAATGAGATAATATACTAGATTTCTTAAGTAATGTCAAAGGTTTAAACCCAGAGGTTTGTGAATGTAGCAAATTGAGTTGGAATGATTGTTCCTAAGGATGGGCATGGGTTGGGTAAGATTTTTGGTCCACCTGAACCCGACCTGAAAAAATATACACTTTCCACCTTACCTGAATTCGACCCAGTTTTTAAAATAAAATCTGAACCTGACCCGATCCAAAATAATATATTTATTAAAAATATTATTTTTATTCAATAAAAACAGGGATTTTATTGAAGGAAAATAATACATTGAGGGGTATTATTATAATTATCCATAAGAATATAAGGTGAAATTACAATTTTTTCAAGTTGGGTCGGGTCGATTATTTTTCACCTTAAAATCGAACCCGACCTGATCTGAACATAACCTTAAAAAATCTGACCCGACTTGCCACGAACCCATTTTTTTTTAAAAGTGACTCGATCAGGTTCAGTTGAAACTCGTTAAGTTCGGGTCTCATGCCCATCCTTAATCGTCCCCATAATAGACCTCTGCAAAACCTTATTCGAATTAATATATCAATGGATAAATATGTATATTAATTACCAACGAAGTGGTAAACAACTTGATATCGCTTAAGTATGTATCGAGTTTGATTCCTTGTTTATCTCGCATGAAGACTCACCCACCGAGACCATGTGTGCAACACGAGTCATTCAGATTAGTCAGGGACTCAGGGGAAGCCTAGGAACCGGGAGGGAAACAAAAATAATATGCATATTAATTGATAACAAAAGTAATCAAAACAAAAGACGTAAGCTGAATTTCTTCCCGCATGTTGTTTCGCCGCCGGTAGAGGTGTTTGATCGATCAGGTATGAAAACATTCTTTGGTTTTTCAATTTGTTGATAAAGTTTCCAATTTTTATTCTCATAAAAAAACTATTAGGGATTTTGTGGGGAAAGCTAGGGGCGGTTTCGGTGAAGCCGATGAGTAGGAAAGTGTATATAGTTCAGTTTACCTCTGATAAAGCTCGTGAATGGGTTCTTGAACATGGCCCTTGGCATGTTCTGAATATGCTATTGGTTGTGAGGAACTGGGAACTGGGTATGGCTTCGCTTGAATTCACGCTAGATGATAAAGAAACATAGGGGATGTTTGTTTGGCTCTGAATGGAACCATTCAGCGCTGAATGTTGAACGTTCAGCATTCAGCGCGTTTGTTTCGCACCTCTGAATGATTCAGTGTTGACTGATTTAGCAAAACAGTGTTGAATAATTCAACACAGAAGTACATTCTGAATGATTCAGAGCCATTATCAAACAACATGTCACATTCAAAGTTAATTCATACAGAGCCTTTGAATCATCCAACATTTGAATCATTCAGCGCTTAATCATTTTGAAGTAAACAAATAATCCCCTAGTTTATAAACAAAAGTTAAATAAGAAAAACTATTATTTTTTTAATTTTTGAATGTTTGTTAAAAAATTTAAATGATAAAGAAACATTGATTCAAAAAAGTGAATAACATATCTTAAAATTAGTTTCTCCAAATGATCGTCGAAAGAGATCATAGTTTTAGAACGTCAAACCTCTAGACGAATTTTCATCGATTTTGAGTGGATTTCATTTATAACCATTCCAAGAAGATGAAAGAAGAGTGTCACGCAAACATTTTTACCGATATTTTTTTTCAAATAACGATCTATAAAATGTAATGATTGATCAACAATGACAATCGAAAGAGTTGATATTTTCTACGAGAATCGAAATATCATGTAAATTGAAATTAAATATTTAAAATAAAATATTTTAAAATTCAACGACATAATTGATCACATTGAAAGTTTATGAAAAAAATAGTAAATGTGTCATCATGTTATTAATAAGTTAACGATCTAATTCTTACATCAAAGTCAAAACCGAAATTCGATAATACAATTAAAATATTTTATTTTTAAAAATAGATACAAAATCTAAATTTTAATAAAATCTTTAAGTAATTTACTTAATTTAATTTCTATTATTTTTTTAATTTAATAAAAACTATATTTTTAGCTTTTAAAGATTGGCGTTTTTCCCGAAAAATCACCGATGATCGGTATATTTATCGATCTAACACCGGTCAGATTATATTTCTCGATCTAACACCCGTAGCAGTAAAGTGCGCCCCCTGCCCCGCACTATATGCTGATTTGGCACCACGTGGGGTATAGCGCGCCCTCTTTACCGCGCTATACGCTGACATGGGTTACACGTGTGTATAGCGCCCCCGTAATCCGCGCTATACGCCACGTAGGGGTATAGCGCGGATCAGGGGCCACGCTATACCTGGTTATCTGATATGTGGGGTATAACGCGGTACAGGGGCCGCGCTATACCTTTAATTACCCACCCGTTCACACCCCAATCCTCCCTATAAATACCCCCATCCTCAATCACTTTCATCACACCAAATTCTCTCAAATTTTCTCAATTTCTCTCAAATACTCTCTTTGTTTAAGGTATATTTTACAATATTTTTAATATTATGTATTTAATTTATTTAAGTATTTTACTTTATTTAATATTTTACTAATATAATTTTTTTGCAGATATATAATGGAAGACAGTCTAGTTCGCTTGGATGGAAATCATATATCTCGACACTTTGCTGATACGGTAACATTTTATCGTTTTAATTTAATTTAAATTATTAGTAATAATTAGTTGATTTATTTAATGCATGATTATTAGATTAAGAATTAATTTTTGTAATTATTTATTTTTAGGAGAAGAACCGTGTATTAGATCCTTTTATTAGGAATCTTAAGTTAGTGATACCTAGCCGTGTCTTACCGTATTTAGTAGAGGCTGGATTTGGTTACATAGGTAGATATCAGGGTCATTGTAAGATAGAACCAGACCTTATTTCTGCCTTAGTAGAGCGGTGGAGGCCGGAGACCCACACATTTCATCTTCCGTGCGGAGAGTGCATGATCACGCTTGAGGATATTTCTATGCACCTGGGGCTTCCGGTGGATGGAGATGTGATATCAGGGATAGCTTCCGGTTCTTGGACTACTTTGTGCCGGGATAATCTAGGACGTGTCCCGGAAAGTTTTATCGGAGGTAGGATACCGTTAAATTGGTTAGATGCTAATTTTCGGGAGTTAAGCGCAGACGCCTCTGAGGATGAGGTTAAGATGTATGCACGGGCATACATATTACAGTTGATAGAAGGGTTGCTGATGCCGAACAAATCACGCAACCTAGTTCACTGCATGTGGTTGCGACATCTTAGCGACCTTCGTCTCGCCGGATCATTCAGTTGGGGCTCGGTAATTTTGGCTTTGCTGTATAGGGAAATGTGTAGAGCCACTGACTATAGGCGTAATGCTATCGGCGGATGTCTCCTACTGCTGCAGTCTTGGGCATCGTATTGATTGCCCTTTTTATGTCCCGTTGTGAAGAACCCATTCGTATTTCCACTACTTCTGAGGTAATTATAAAACTGATTTTGTATATTAATAATTTTATACAACATATAATAAAAATTTTTCCTTGAATAGGTGGTCTACTGATAGGAAAAATCATCAGGAGCTACCTGATGATTTAGAAAAAATTAGGGTGCTAATCGATCAGAAGGTTGGCACACAAGTATGAATTTTAATGTTTAAAAATCGATTTTAGATTATAGTTATATAATTAGATTATTATTTTGATAAAAATTATATATTATTTGTTTTAGTTTGAATGGGTGTCATATTCTACTGATGATCCTACCTGAGTTGAGGGATCCATCAGATGTTTGGATGGTGATGGTCCCTCTGATCTATTATACGACCATCGAGTGGCACTCCACTGATCGCGTGCTCCGGGAGTTTGGTTGTTTCCATCCAATTCCGAAAGCACCTCGCAATATGGACGAGTTGCATAGCTTAGATAGACGTGGCAAGACAGATACAGATTGGCTGGTGAGGCATCATGAGTGGACCGTGTTGTGGGAGGATCGACATCGACGCCTTCCCCGTAGAGAGCCTATTTTTACTGACTTCTTGATGTATGTTGACGGTTATTATGAGTGGTTCAACAGTAACGGGAAACCGTTTCTGCTTCCTGAGGATGCACGAGGGCAGACCTTTCCGCAACGTCGACAAAGATGTGATCCGACACAGCACCATCGTCCCCCGACTCGTGAACGGAGAGCAGGTACTTTCGGTTCATCATCAGCTGCACCAGCAGGACCTTCACAGCAGCCACCGCAGCCATTTATGATGTCGCCATCGCCTTTCCATTACCAGATGTTGCCGCCGCCGCATTCACCTGGTTTTATGATCCCGCCGCCGCCACCGTCACAGATGACCCCTCTTGGAGGCTATTATGGGTCTATGTTTGCATATTCGACTTGGGGTTCATATGTTGGATATTTGGCGGGTTCAGCTTCATCACCCATGGCCGCAGCACAGACACCTTATGTACAGTTTTCACACTCAACGATGTCTGGGTTTTCCCAGTTTTCGCAGGCCGGTGGGATAGTCAGTTATACACCTCTAGGGTCCTTATTCTATGGAGGTGCTTCATCGTCATCAGCTCCTCATCAACCTAATGTATCTTCTCAGGACGACGATGACGACGACGATGACGATGGTGATGATGATGACAGCGAGGAGTCAGAACCAGTGATACGAAGAAATCCTCCTCGAGACCGACAGTCACCGCCCTACGGAACACATTCGCGTCGCAGGCATCGATAGATTTTTATTATTATATTTGTATTTACTTTATTTTGTTAAATTGTAATTTTTTATTATTTCTCATTTAATACTTACTTTATTTTGTTAAATTTGTTGGACTTTCTTTTAATGTATTTCAGTTAATTTTGTTTATTACCATTTAATATCAGTTATTATAATTTGGTTATCATTTAATACTTATTGTAAGTTTGTTGTATTTAAAATTATATTCAAATACCAATTTGGTTATCATTAACTTGAAGTAAATGCAAATTAAAGTACAAGAATTATTATTTGATAAACAAATACATCATTTCCTCATCAATTGTTACTTGATGACAATAGAAGTGGACATGTTTTTCTCATGTGTCATGGGTTTCTACAATGCCCACATCTTCTGTCTTGTCTAGATCTTTCTCGAATATCCATATCGCAATGAATTCGATTGGATTTTGGACGACCACGTTCCCTCAATAAACTCAGATTTGGTACAATCAGAAGCCAATCTTGAACCTCATCAGGGTCTTTGTCATTACCTATGGGGGAAACTCAAATTCATATACCTTAAAAACTTCATATAATAGGTATACGGGATCCACAAAATGGTTATAGTATTGACGTGTGTGCGAGCAAGCTGCTATCACATGAGAGCATGGAAACTTCAGAGCTTGAAAAAACCTGCAATCGAACGTTCTGTCCCTTAGATTTATTCTTAACGACACAGCTTCAATCCCTTGAAGAGGTCGCGGTAACTCTGTGACACGAAACATTTCATGCCTTCTAGAGAAGCTTGTTACAGACATTCCATTTGATGCAACAATTTTTTTCTGTAGATCTGCAACTAATCTAGAGTGATAGACATGACCGCCTTGCATCCAGGTTTGAGCTTGTCCCCCGAGATTCGCAAAAAATGCCCCAAACGAAAATATGTAGTTTTTACCAAAGCCGCTACAGGTAAGTGACGTGCACCCTTTAAGGTTGAATTGATTGCCTCAGCCAAGTTGGTCGTCATGTGTCCATATCGATATCTACCATCATATGCGTTCGTTCACATTTCTTTATCGATGAGGCTGATGTAATCGTATCCTTCCTCATTCTTCGCCCGTAAATCTTGAAGCATTTATTCAAATGTTCGAGGAAGTAGTTCGTAACCTGATCAAAAAATGTATAACTTACTAACTTGCTTTCTTTGCAAAATTAAAATGATAAAAAAAATGTATAACTTACTAACTTGCTTTCACTTACCCATGCGCACAATTAATTGACGCTCATCATTCTTCTTATACCTTCCATGATAGTTCACAGCAATGTGTCGGAGACAATACCTATGTTGGACAAAGGGTGATTGCCACGTTGGACCCAAAGACTCCATTGCTGCTTTGATCCAAGCTCCGCGATCTGAAATGACACAGATGTTTTCCCTCGTGATAACATGTGTACGTAAATTTCGGAGGAAAAAAGCCCAAGAATCTGTATCTTCTCCTTCGACAAGAGCAAAATCAACTGGAAGAATCTTGCAATTGCCATCTTGGACAACTGCCAATAATAAAATTTGCTTGTATTTTCCATACAAGAAAGTCCCGTCGATCTGGACCACAGGCTTGCAGTATTTGGCAGCATTAACGCACTGTGGGTAACTCCAAAAAACCCGATAGAATTGGCTTCGATCGCAAAGAACTCGATCATTATGGTATGCACAGGAGGTTTCGAAGCTTACAATTGTCCCAGGATTCAATGTCTGCACCAACCTAAACCAACCTAGAAGTTCATTGTAAGATGCATCCCATTCGCCATGAAGTTTGACAATGGCATTTTGTTTTGCCAACCAACCTTTTTTATAGGAGACAGTGTACCCATACTGCGATTGTATAGCTGAAATCAACACTGCAACATCTATATGAGAGCATGCTTTTACCATGGGCATGATGGCTTGGCATATCATTTCAGAGTCCAAGTTGAGATGATCTTGGTTGACCCCTCCAGCACAACATGTGGGAGGACCGTTGTATAATATTAGTTCCCATATGTTATTTTTCCTCTTCATTTTCGATACGCGAACCATCCAATTGCATTCGTTTTCGCGTCGGGCACAATAACATACATATTTTTCGTTCGTCGATCGGTTGACTTTGGACTGAACAGAATTACGGATATTGTAATTTTTGATAGCCATCATTGCTTCTTCTTTGCTTGAAAACTCCATGCCTAAAGATAACTCACCATTATTTATTGATGAGTAATATCCATAGTCACCGAGATGAGGCATATCCGCAAATTCTGGCCCGTACATTGCACCATAATCAGCTTCATACATGTGTGCAGGAGGGTCAGTTTGTGTCACATTTCCTGGAACTTCATCTACATCATCATCATCGGAGTTGAATTGTCGTGATTCTAGGTGAATGAATAGTCCAGTCTCAGCACCATCCGTACCAGGCTCACGAAGCGGTTCTTCTGGTGGAGATGATGGTTCCTCCATGCGCTCCATATTTAGGTTGAAGAACCTACTACTTGCATGTCTTCCCCTTGAACTAGAAGGCATATCGACATTGAGATCGAAAAAGCTCGCAGTCGAATGCCTCCCCCTGGATCTTGAAGCCATAAATAGAAACTGCACAGATTGTTGCGTCGATGACATCTCCATATTAAGGTCAAAGAAATTTGCAGATGAATGTCTTCCCCTTGAACTGGACGCGGTGTTGCCATACGGATTGTTCGTGGACCCACCTCGGTACATATCGTAAGGAGTTGAAGATGAATGTCTCCCCATTATGGCATTAAAATCATTACACATTACTGTAGTCGGGCTGTCAAGCCAGCCCATAGTGGGAGCTTAATGATTGACCCCGAACAGCACACACTTGAACAAAATATGCATACATCTCAATAGCGGCGTCTGAATAATTACTTTGAGCTTCAACCATCATTTGAACATCATCATTGTTCGAAAGTTCGAACGCTGTATAAGTTAATGACAACAATGATGTTGGAAATCTGTACTACAACGACGATATTCTTCTACTACTTCCAACATTAATCTTCCTCGAAATCTTCGTTATCAGCTCCTCAAGAGTTATGTTTCTCTTGAATGATATTTTAACACGCCCATTTGATACGAAAATAACACCGGTTTCATCTTCTCAAATTTCACCATCATAATAAACAATAGCTGAAAGTCGTGCAATTCTTTGAGTTTAAAAGTACGGTAATATTATATCTGCAAAAAAAATAACTGAAACAAACCTGATTAAATAAATTATATATGAACGAAAATATAACATAATAATTTTTTTACACATCAACGTAAATAATTTAAATAATATTATATTATATTATTACCTGCACCGCAAAACTATTTCGACGTATGCTCCCGCTTTTCAATTTTACAAGCATAAAAATTAATTGAAAATAATTAGTATAATATTTTTTCAAATAATGATAATAAACAATAAATATAATTAAAAAATTATAACAAAATTATCTTATAACGAAAAAACGCACGAACTTCTAAATCAAATATGAGAAGATTGCCTGAATTATTACTCGTTGACGGAATTGTTGTATTAATTTATAAGTTGAGAGGAGAGATGCCATGAGATGTGAGAAACTTAACCGGCGGATGAGAGTATTTATAACCATATAAGGCGCGGTACCTGCACCGCGCTATATGTAATTATTCATAAAAGATATAGCGCGGACCAGGGACCGCGTTAAATATAATTCCGGTACGGCGTATAGCGCGGCCCCTGATCCGCGCTATACCCCTACGTGGCATATAGCGCGGATCAGGGGGCGCGCTATACGCTATACGCTATACACACGTGTAACCCATGTCAGCGTATAGCGCGGTACAGGGGGCACGCTATACCTCACGTGACGCCAAATCAGCATATAGCGCGGTGCAGGGGGCGCGCTTTACTGCTACGTGTGTTAGATCGGGAAATATAATCTGACCGGTGTTAGATCGATAAATATACCGATAACCGATGATTTTTCGGAAAAAAAAACACCTTAAAGATTAACAATTCAATATCTTATACACTAAAACATTAAAAAATGTACTTGTAATAACCTAACAAAAATAATATACTTTTATTAACAATAGTTAATTTTTCAATTTTTTATAAAACAAAATCGATGCCTTATTCCTTCATTGTGTTTGTTTATGCAAATCTCTCCGGGGGGCAATGCCGAAAATGATAATATACCTTAAAACAACGAGTTAATTACATTATATATCTCTAAATTATGACCCTCATTTCAAGTTGGTTCTTAAATTTTTTAAACATTTAAATTTCATCATTAAACCATGACTTTCATTCTAAATTAATCCTTATTTTTTAAAATATTTTAATTTTATAATCAAACCATAGATCTTATTCTAAATTATTCATCAAACTTTTGAATCTTTCAATTTCATCCCTAAATCTATCCAAATATGTAATTCGTTGCAAGAATAGTTTAATATAGATTTTATCTTTTAAAATATATAATAATATTACTTGGTCTAATGATTTTATTAACAAGGGATGTGATCAGTATATACATATAATTTGGGAAGAAATTGAAATGTTTAAAAAGTTTGAGGACTGATTTAGAATGAAGATCATAGTTTGGGGATAAAAATGAAATGTTTAAAAGTTTGAGGATTAATTTAGAATGATAGTCATAGTTTAGGGATGAAATTAAAATGTTTAAAGGTTTTTGGATCAATTTAGAATAAGGTTATAATTAAAGGACGTATGATGAAATTAACTCTAAAACAACTTGCTCGAAGTCTCTAAAATTTAATCAAATTAGCTTCTCCTTCCCTCGTATAATTACCCACCAATCTCTCTCGTTCGCCATTGATCAATCAATAAAGATCAAACAAACCCTTTTAGAAGTCTTCGCTTTTTCTTTGGATCTATGCAAGTGAAGGGAAGAAAGAGAAGATGCTAGCAGTTTTCGACAAATCGGTTGCTAAGAGCCCAGATGAGCTCAATGTTGGGGATCAGCCTCAGGCAGTTTCAGCTCTCAAAAATGGATTCTTAGCTAATCATTTTGCCTCTGTTCATCCTGGTTCAGTCACAATCAATCTCGGATCTTCTGGTTTCATGGCTTACTCTCGTGAGAAACAGAACCCGCTTTTCCCCAGGTAAAAGAAAAAGTTCGATTATGTTGGTTTTGATCTGGATTTCATTTTTGGGATCCCTTTTCTGTGTTTCATTTGGTGGCTTTTGATTGAGCCGATCCAGATCTGATCTGTTTTTGCTTATTGTTTCATCGGCTGGTCAATGATTTTATACAATTAGATTCTTCGATCATTTTTCACATTACTTGAGATTCTTTTGTGCTGATTATTGAGAATTTTTCTGTGCGATCGGTTGAAACCCTTCGATTACATGATATTATTTTGTTAAGTCACTTAATTATTAAAATTTACAAAATAATCAGTCAACTATTCATTACGTTTCAATTTCATCTCTTCCGTTAAAAAATAACTACACGCTGAATTAGATGTTAGTATTTATCTAATATATGATAAAATATGATCCTAAAATCTTAAGCGAACATGATATCTCAAACAATAAATTAACATTTAGCTGAAATTGTTGTTATTTTTAATGAAAAATGACGAGCTTAGAATATAATGAATAGTCGGGTCGATGACTCAATAAAGTAATATTATATAGTCGGAAGATCATTTTATAATTCTTAATAGTCAGAGATTTAATAAAACATAACCCTATAGTCGGAATCATTTTGTGTACTTTACCTTAAATTTAAATAAAATTAGATTTTTATTGCTTCAAACTTATCGAAGTTTTCCCTGTCGCCAATGGTGTTCGATTTGGTATGTATGTTACGAATTCAGTCTAATTCAGTAAAACTAGTGATCCCATTAGTATATAATTTATTATGAAATTATTGAGTAAAATAAATAACTAACTTTAGAATTTTGTATCTTTATAAACACAAAAAATATGTATACATAAGTTTCGGGGAAAAAAAGTTTTAGGTTGCAATAAATCTTACCGGAGAAGAGAATATGTTTGCCTTTTTAGCACGATGCTCTAACTAGTCGATTGAGAATTGTGATTGCTGGTTCAGTCTTTACATAAATGGTTGTTTTGCTCTGCTCATTGATGATTTTCTTTTAGAACAATATGCAGCTTGATGGAATTCTACTGGTGAACTCTATGAGCAGGGTGTCATTGAATCATATGATGTACCAATGGTCTGGTTTATGTTCATTGTAATGAGTTGATCGGATCGGTTTTGCTCGTGTTTTGAATGATTTCGTCGCTCCGTTCTCGGTTATTTGTTTGTTTATTGCAATGAAGCCGGATCATACTTATGATGAACATTTCCTATGCCGTTATCATGACAAGAAAGTTTTGGTTTTGTTCTCTCTTTCATTTTATGTTTTCAGACTCTTTGCTGTACTGGACGAAATCTTCTGTGTGTTTCAAGGCCATATCGAAAACATCGCTGTTCTTAAGCAACAATACGGCTTGAATAAAACAGCGGATGAAGGGATTATCGTCATCGAAGCCTATAGAACCCTCAGAGACAGAGGTCCTTACCCTGCGGATCAGGTTGTAAGAGATATACAGGGGAAATTCGCTTTCGTTCTCTATGATAGCTCTTTGAAATCTACATTTATAGCTTCTGTAAGTATTCCTAATCTTGTCGGGTGTAACGCAATGGATGTCGAGTTTCCTATCCCGTATGATGCAGTCTCTACCCTTTGTCTCGTGCAGGATGCTGATGGAAGTGTACCTTTCTTCTGGGGTACCGATGCCGATGGCCATACAGTTTTCGCCGATGATGAGGAGATCGTGAACAAGGGCTGCGGGAGGTCTTCTGCTCCATTCCCGAAAGGTAAAACTTACAAGGGATCATCCCCTAATCCATCGTCGATTACAAGGTAAAACTCATATATTACAAGCTTAGGCTCTGTTCGCGTTCACTTTTAACTAATCTTGTCCGGCAAGGCGGTGGAAAAGAGTCGAGGAAATTGATTTCGGGCGAAGATTTGAACTGGATACTAGGACTAAGATGGTTCTGACTATGATGGATTTCCAAATTACCAGCATTGGCACTTATGTCGCTGATGATCTGCAGGTTTGTTTCTTTGTTTTTTTTCAGGGTGCTTCTTCACATCCTCTGGAGGGTTACGTAGCTTCGAGTATCCCCAGAACGAGTTGAAGGCAGTGCGGAGAGTGGACAGTTCAGGACAAGCCTGCGGTGCTACATTCTGTGTGGATAAAGAGACGAAGAAGAAATCAACCGGAATGAAGAAAGTCGACAGCGCTGCAAACTGGTCGGCGAACTACTGAGCTTAGAATAGGCTCTCGTCTTCCGACCGGCTTCGGTTTTATCGGACGTTCGTACTCTCCATTCACTCCCATAATTTCCTATCTCAATGACTTTACCAAAGCAGCATTCCATGTATTTGTACATGTTTGCTTACCATAAGAAACTGAGCTTGACGTGTGAACTATTTATGCATTACATGGACTAATATCTGTTGTCATAAAAGGCTGTGTTATGTCAACAAGTTGTTGACACGTTCTGTATGAAGCACGAATACAGCTCGATTTAACTTGTCTCATGGTTTTGTTTTTGCTAGGGACGACAAAAACCTCGTATGTGTTAGCTCTAATAAGATTAGACAAAATTCGAATTTTGGGTCGGATTAAATTCGGATTTATTAAAAAAGCAACCCATATTATTTACATTTGTGTTGATGACGTGTTTGATATATGTATGTATGTATGTGTGCAGATGCCGTGTATTTCTTTTTTGAACCAAATGACATCAAATTATCAAACTGTAGTCAACTTTCATAGAATTTCTTATTACGAAAATCCAACCTGAATTCATTTTATTATAGGCTTGACGTAATCTAATTTTTTGTTTTAATAATTACATTAAACCTAATTAAATTTAAAATCAAATCATTTTAAACTTTGAAATTTCAAATAAAAATAAACTTTTGAAACCATTTTTATTTCATTCACATAATTCAAATTCATATCCTAATTAACACCAAACTGTTTTTTGCCGTTTTACCTATCAGTAAATCAAAAGGAATTTACATTAGCAGTGTTGAAAAAGAGGTGGATAAGGATATGAACTACAGAATAATATATTCGATCCCGAGCCACCGCATCCCATCGAATCTCACTCTCAAAATCGCGCGTACAGTCACGCTCAACAAAACTCACCTTAACCACTTCCCGCAACGCTCCATAACTCGCGTTTACCAAACACATCAACTGCCTTCCTACCGCCACGTCACCGCTACACGTTGGCCCAATCAACCGCCAAGCCCGCTCAAAATAAGGGTAAATTACACTAATCACCACTTAACTCTCTCTTTTATTTTATTTTATTTATTATATTTTAAATTCATTCAATTTTTTCACATAATTTAATATAGTTAGTATTTTCGGTCACACAGCCGTTAAATGTTTAACGGCGTCAAAAATAATGTCCTTTTAGAAAAAGCATAATTTCCACCAAAATGATGTTGTTTTGCATTTAAATAACAACTTATTTATAATGTCGTTTAGTGAGAAAACAACTGAGTGACAAAAAATACTAATTATGTTAAGTTCAATTAGAAAATCAAACGAGTTTAAAATACAGTAGGTGAAATAGAAGAGAGACTAAAGTTCAATAATAATTAGTATAATTTACCCTTATTTTAAATAATTAAAGTTTTAAAAATATATTTTTCTTAAATTTCTATCAGTAAAATTTAATAAAAAAAAGTCAAACGGAGGGAGTATTATTTATACAAAAATTGTTTCTAGTTTCTCTTCTTCTTTTCCCGGAAGGAATGTTCTTCCCTGTATCTCCCCTTGGAGGCTGATCGGAGTTCGATAAATCGCCGATTAAAACAAATCCATTAAGATCTTTGTTTTCTCTTTTTTATGTAAAAAAAATGGATGAGATATTCTTCGATCCAATGGAGTTTTTGAAGAAACATTCGGTAGCTGAAATATTCGTCGACATTTTTTTATGCGCCGTGCCTATATGGCTAGCGGTAACGATCGTGCTCGCGATCGGCTGGTCTTGGCGTCCCAGGTGGACCGTCTTGGTTTTCCTTGGCCTACGCTCGAAGTTCCGGTTCATCTGGACAGCTCCTCCCGGGTTCGGAGCTCGCCGACTCTGGTTCGCCTTCACCGCTCTCTCGGCATTCTCCGTATTTCGGAGGATTTTCTTTAACGTTATGAAAGGGAGATCCAATAAGACGGCAGCTTCTGCTTCAGATTCCGCGGTTCCATTGCCATCGCCGCCGCCGCCTACGGTGTTGATTTCGAGGGAAAGCGCTGCCGAAGCTGTTAGGTTAGCGTTATACATTTTAAGTTTTTATTCTCCTTATTTATATGCCAGAAAAATACTCATCTTTCGTTGGATGAGTCGGAGTATTCGACGGTTGCTATGTTTTTTTTTATTCCGTATGATTTGTATCAAGGTAAACATGAATTAGACTTTATAATTGAACTTAAATTTGATCTAGTTATACATTGGACGGGAGCCAGTTTTAAGGAATAGTTACTCGAAGGCATTTGATCAGCTTTTGTAATTAGCATGGCTTGCGAGTTCTGTAATTGAAGAATTTGTACATTTTCTGGATGGTTACGAGTCAGAATAGTTGGACTGCAGTATTTTAATAGTAACTTTCCTTGGACTTATGGTTCTTTATTTGTTAAAGGAACTTGTTTCCCCTTGGAGCTTATTATAACGGTTCCAGATACTAATATATAGAATTCTAAATGGATTAGCTCTTCCAAGTTTTTGGGATGTTTTGTGAGAGTTCTATCCATTGTCTGTAAATATGTAGTACTGGGTGTCGTTGTTGGCATCAGTTAAAGGCTGTTGCATGAAATTCATTATGACTGGTATGTGTTGAGAATAGAGAGAGCTTAAATATGGTCATATAGATTTTTCATGCTTACGTCACTTTAGCATCATCCTTAGGTATAGGTATAAGAGCGACAGGAACTTGTGAGGAAATAGTTGGGAAAAATGCATATATATGGTTCAAAACACTCCTCTTGAAATAATTCGTGGAATTGGCGTAGGAAGCCGTGATATTCAATAGAGTTTTTGGTTCAGATCAAAAGAATTTGGACAACGGTGGAAAACATGTCATGATTTTGACGTAGGAGGCTCAGGCGTAGAAGTCTTGGGTACTCATAGGTCCATTAAAAAACTATCAGCTCAGCCAGTGTTTTAGAACTAGAGATTTGGACCACTACATACACATTTAGTAAATCTGTAGTGATATTTGATGCTGGCCATATTTCTCTGTATTTTTCTATTGGTCAGCTTTTAATACCTGAAATTTAACCGTTCAGCTTGTTAGGTTGTCATGCCAGTATGAGCTTCTTTGCTGAAAAGAAAATGCCCTAAAGATTTGTGGACGCAAGAAATGAGTGATTTGATATAAATTTACTAGCATGTTTTGGTCATACGCTTAAGAAGCTTTTCTCCTTGCATGTTGTTGCTAGTGCATGTGTGTTTGGGTATTATCTAATCGAATTGCCATTCTAGCTTTCTCACTTTCTGTATCTCATATCCTTATCTGCCGAGTCAAGGTGAGGTGTATTTAATGGATTCTTATACCCCGATTATTTTTGCTTGTTCCTGAATTTGTTAGTATAAATCATATTTTGGCTCTAAATTTGTCCATACAACTGCATTTGCGCTTTATTTGGTTACTGTTTTGAAATCACTGTTCGAAGCATATTAATTTCTGCAGTAAGTGAGATATTCTTACGTTACTATTGGCACAATTAATGATGTTTCATGCAAGAGTTTATTCATGACTAATACCTATTTCTTTATAGCCTTGGTAGTGAAGCTGAAGAAAGAGAACGGGATATTGTCACTGAGAATGACTTAACACACCTCTTGCATTTACTAGAAGGGAAGGATGGGGAGATGGAATGGCAAAGAATGATGGAAAGGACTACTTCGAATATGTCATACCAAGCTTGGCGCCAAGAGCCTGAAGTAGGTTTCTGATATATTAATGTTCTTCCATCATCATAAAATGTGCCCATGAAACCTTGTCTTGTTCTGTTAAATCAAAATTTCCTTCTAGAACATTATAGCTTTGGGGTGGAAAATATTCTGATTTCTTCTCTCTTTAAGAGAGAGAGTTCGGGTGAAATTTTAGATGTCTACTACAATTTGCTTTCCTTAAATGGTGGTAGTTTCCAGCTTTCTCACAGAAATTTGTGCTTTCTGGTATTATGTACTGCATGACTCTGAGATCTTATGAGCATCACATTTGTTAGTCAAAGTAGCATTTGAACCATGATTTAATATAAGGTATTGTTTTCATCAAATTTTCACATGTCATGAGATCCAACAGTGCAAAATGCCTTATAACTTGCATGATACTTAAAAGTTTCTTTGTGTCCTTGTTTGTGTTGGATGGACTGTATGATACCTGATGGTCTTGTAAGCCGAAACATTTATTTCTTCCTAATGATGATTTTGTTTACCAGAGTGGCCCTGCAGTTTACCGTAGTAGAACTGTCTTTGAGGATGCCACTCCAGAGATGGTTAGGGATTTCTTCTGGGATGATGATTTTCGACCAAAGTGGGACACGATGCTTTCATACTTTAAAATATTGGATGAGCGCCCTCGTACAGGATCCATGATTGTTCACTGGATAAGAAAGGTAGATGAACTGCATGGTTTGATATAATTTTGTTTGCTTAGTTTCAGAATTCAATATTGTATATGGTCTAACATATTTTAACTTGGTTCATATTTTTGTAGTTCCCGTTTTTCTGCAGTGATCGAGATTACATAATCGGTCGAAGAATATGGCAGGCCGGAAAGACGTTCTATTGTGTGACAAAGGTACATGCTAAAATATTCTTTTGTTTAGTTGAATTTGTTAACTTTTAATAAACTATTCTCCCAATGGAGTTGCCATCAGGACCTGATGCTATCACGTGTGTGTGTTTTGTCTGAATAGTGCAAAGAAGTACATTATTATATCTCATGCGGTTTTTGAATTAACATTTATGCTATGATGTTCCAGGGGGTACCATATCCCGGTTTGCCGAAGCGTGACAAGCCAAGACGAGTGGAGCTTTACTTTTCAAGTTGGATTATCAGGCCTGGTGAGTCTCTGTTTCTATACCTTCTGATTCTTGAAACAATATTCTCGACGTTGCTAGTGATTGGGATGGCCTTTTTTTATTCAATTCGTGATGTGCAGTAGAGTGTCGGAAAGGCGACGGACAGCCGTCAGCATGTGAAGTTACTTTCATACATTACGAAGACATGGGAATCCCGAAAGACGTGGCGAAATTGGGTGTTCGTCACGGGATGTGGGGAGCTGTAAAGAAATTGCACTCCGGCATGAGAGTATACCAGAATGCAAGAAAAACCGACACTTCCGTGTCTAGATGTGCACTGATGGCTAGGATAACCACACAAATTTCTTGTGCTGAGAACACAAGCTCTCCCAGCCCTGTTCCAAGGGAAGATGAAAGCAACCAAAGCACGGTCATTAGGAGGAAGAACGATAACGGCCTTAACTGGAAGTTGATCGCCGTAGCCGGAACCGTGGTAGTGGCTTTCGGACTCCGCTCAGGTGTAATCGGGAAGGCATTGTTATTTGGAGCCGGGCAGAGAATCGGCCGACGGTGAGAGTTTTTTCTACATGGGTAACATTATAGTTGGATCTGGTTATTGAATTTTCCTAAGCAACTTTTCTCACATTCAAAATTCATCGATTCTCATTGTTTCATAGAGATTATGTGTATTTTTTAGTGGATTTTGATGTGTATGGTAATTCTGACGATGATTTTCAAAGTAATTTCAAGCTCTATCCATGGTGGTTTGTCGTTATTGAACAGAACATGAATGGACTTGGACGAAATGTTTATTAATACAATATAATTGTAATAAATTATCTTTAAACCAATGCTTATTAATTTATATATATTTTAATTAGTTTTTTTTAATTTGATAAAAAAACCATCGTCCCTCACTGTATAAAGACTATGAATGAGAAGTCAATTATGACAATCTTCTTGTTTCTATTGTAATAATAGAACCAGTTTTTTCGCAAAACTAATTAAGATTTAATTACGCAATAAATTAATTAATGAGTTTTTGTCGACCTTTTTCTTAATCATGAAATTAGAGAAATTGCACAATAATTAGAAGGGTAAACTACGCATTTAGTATCTAAACTTTCATTTTTTTCAAAATCATACATAATGTTTAGTTTTTGTTTCTTTTAGTACCCCCACCATAAAAACTTAATGTGCTTAGTAACTAAACTATCAATTTTGGTCCATTTTAGTACCTAAACTTTCATTTTTTTTTCAAAACCTAACATTAACTTTTGAACAAATGTACTAAAGTGAAACAAAAACTAAACTTTAAGTATGGTTTTGAAAAAATTAAAAATTTAAACACTAAAACATATCAAAACTACTAGTTTAGTTACAAAACGTGAAATTTACCTAACTAGAATCGTTCGTAATCTATTTATAAATTATGTTGGAGATTTATTGCTTGTAAATTGTGTGGTCTCTTTCGAGGTTTCAAATTTAAATATATATTTAATCATTAATTTAATTATACATAATAGTAGCTAGGGTAAACTATGCATTTATTACATAAACTATAAGTTTTAGTCTGTTTTAATATTTAAACTTTCATTTTTGTTTTCAAAACCTTACATATCGTTTAATTTTCATTTCATTTTAATACCCCGTCGTTAACGCATTTAGTACATAAGTTATCAGTTTTGGTAGTTAAACTTTCATTTTAAAAAAACTTAACGTGAAATTTTAAACAATGTACTAAAATGAAACAAAAATTAAACTTTTCAACTGCATATAATAAAATAAAACAAAAATTAAACTTTAAGTATAATTTTAAAAAAATTAAAAGTTTAGATACCAAACACGTAATTTACCCTAATAATTAATTTAAAATCTAATGTTAGGGCATATGAGAGTCGGCTTTACTGTTGATACCTCCCATGCACTTGTTTTAAGGTGAGAAGCAGAAAATAATAGAAGACTCAGAGACAAATGATGAGACGTTGGCGAAATGCCTAACCAAATGGTAAAACCCTTTTTGATTTCCCATCACCCAATTCCACACATTCAACAAATTACTTTCACCACTCTTCTTTTTCATCCTATGTAAACAAAGAAACTGAGATTTTGAAATGGTCAAATTGCTGGTTTGGTCCCTCTATCATGTCCAAATTTTGCATTTTTTTCACTGTACTATATTTAAATACTTAACCTTCTTTATATAGAAAAACTAATTTTATTCAAAATAGAAAATATTTCAAAACACAATAAAGATTTACAGTCACGATATCGTAAACTAAGCACATAATTAGGAAAATTTCCTATAAACATTGACACAAAAACTAGCAACTTAAGACCGTACAAGGACGATACAACGAAAGATTAAAAATCTAACCAATAAACTCGAACAATGATAGATACAAACAGATTTAGTCGCATCGGCAAACGAACCACAAAAGGGGATCGAGCTATCGAAAAACCACCAGCAAACCGTAAATCAGACTCGACCGACATGAATAGCTATCCACGAATGCAAATCGATTATCCAAAACTAATCCGATAGTCCAAAGCAGGGAAGATCAACAAGATATCAAATAAGCGTCATCTTGATTAGTCGTGGCGATGTCAAATCAACACTTAGAAAAAAGATAAACGAAAAACGACCAAACAACCGGAAAAACATGTCAAAAAGAACAAGAAAACGTGTCATAAAGGCATATGAAAACGTTTAATAACTCGTAGGCAACCAACATCACCGATCAACAAAGACGGAAAATAAAAGAGATGAACAACACAAAACTAGGGTTTTTTCATCGAGAGAATTAGACTTTTTTTAAAAAAAAACACACACTTATTTAAATACTTAACTTCAATGCAAAATGTTACAAATACAAGAATATAATACATATTATAATAACTATTGTAGGTGTTACGATAAATTTACATTAAAAAACTCTAAAAAGGAAAAACCATGGGTATAAGCAAAGAATGTGAGTTCAAAACGAAATTCAAATCATAAACTCTAACGACATGATTCATCCGTTACAAAGCGTGACCAACCGATAGGGTTAAACCCCAATTTCGAGCATAGTTGAGGGACCCAAAACCATAATTTGACCCAGAAATAGGGTTAAATCAACCTCAAATCTTAAAGCAAGGGGTAAGGTGGCATACACGGCGGGTAAACACTGCGGTATCGATTGTAGAACCTAATGAAAACCAAGGCTAAATGCGGCAAAGGCAGCTGATTGGCTGCTAGTTTTTCACTAAATCTTGGGGGCTAAATGGGGTCTGTATCTTTTGTCTAAACTCTTTCTCTGATCAAACCTGCATTTCAATGAGGAAATGGAATCATGGGAGCTTTGCTTTCTGTAAATCAAAGCTTTTTAATGGTGCAATTTGTGCAGCCATTAATCTTTGCATGTGTGTTGGGCTGCCCATTATATGCAGCTATAACTAGTGCCTTTTTCTTCACTAGTACCTAGCCTTTGTCTATGATTTCAACATCGGAGTGGAAGGAGGGATGAATGTTTTTATAAAGGAACCAAGCCAACTTTTTATTCTTTGAATTTCATATTTTTTTTTCAATTTGGTCCTTGGAGATGGATTTTTTTTAATAGTGATGATTACAATGAAATTTTTGTTTAGAATTTTTTTAATCTATTGATAACGCACATAGGGACGGAGCCTGAATTTCAACTTGAGGAGGGTAAAGTATAATTTTTATAAAATTAGGGGGACAATTTCATAATTATCTTGTAAGTACTTAAATTTTATATATAAATTAAATATTAAAAAATCTGTCGGTTTGAGGGGATCACAACCCTTCTCATGCCCTTAATAGTTTCGCCTCTAAACGAACACCACTTTGCAGACTCACTTACTCAAACACGGGTACTCTAGAGAGAATAACATTCTCTTTTACTATTGAAACACAAAAATAACCTGAATTAGAAATGATGATACGAACTAATAAACTAAAATGACTTAAAATATTCAATTGAAAAAAAAGTTAGAAAAAAACTTTTAAAATTCAAATTACCTGATTTTGATGACCAAGGAGTAAGATAATAATTAAGGATGATTTAGGGTGTGTTTGGTTCACGGAATGTAAGATTACAAGCAGGAATAAAATTACAGGCGGGAATAAGATTACTGTGAATGTTGTATTTTATGTTTGGTTCGTTTAGCAGGAAGGTAAGATTACAGTGTTTGGTTAAAGGAATAAAAGATTATTGGAATGTATATTTTACCAAATTGTCCTTATTATATATTTGTTTTTTAACAAGTTGAATTCTACTATAATTAATTTATATATTTTCTTTAAAAAATTTAAATTCATAAAATTTATATAAATTTTTTTACAAAGTTGAAAAGATAAATAGGTTTAATGAAAGGGTAAAATTTTATTTTAACCCATGAACTTCATATAAAATTCTAATTATTTTTTTTTAAATCTAAAATAGTTTAAGGATAAATTTGTAATTTAACCTTCGTAGAATTTTTTTTATTCAACGATAGAAGAATGATATGTTTAAAGAAAAAAAATTAAGGGCATTTTAGTCCAAAACGCTGGAAATGTAACAATACCTAAGGGAAGTAGGGTAATCACATTCCCGGTAATATACCCCCAAAATATCACTGTTGGGAATAACTTATTACCGGGGGTTGGGAATGTTTGCCAACCAAACGAGGGAATAACATTCCATTTCCACGGTAATGTGAGATACCCTGAACCAAACGCCCTCTTAATGACTTGATAATGGTGGTGGTGGGTCGGTCAATCTATTACTATTCATCTCTTTTAATTTAGGATGATTTAATGACTTGATAATGGTGATGTTGAATGAGATATGATAAAATTCGATCTCATAATCTCTAGCGACTATCATATCTCAGTCAACATGTTAACGTTCAGCTCAGATGACCGTTAATTTTTTAACATAAAAGTATGAGTTTATAACCTAATGAATAGTAGAATGATCATTTTATAACTTTTAATAGTCGAATGACTCAACAAAGCAACTCCTTATAGTTAGGGACCGTTTTGTAGGTTTACCCTTAAGATAAAAATACTTATTATTCCAAAATAGTACCCCGGAACACAAAGTATAACTTCACTTGCACCAACCATATATATATATACACACACACCAAAGATGTATGTTTGTGAGTGAATGTGGAATGAACGAAGTTTGAAATCCATGGTGTGTGAGATTCTCAATTATCCCTTAGGAAAGGACTATCAATCGTAAAAAGCTTCCTATGCCGAAAAAAATGTTGAACCCTTTAGAAACCAAACCAAAAAAACAAAAAATTTCTCTTGCCTCTGACCTGTCTCTCTGATTTCGACGGCCAATAGCACCTGGCCATGTTCCATTACTCTCTCTCAACTACACTCATTTCATCTCCTCCAATTCATTCTTCACCACCAACCAGTACATGATCATTTCAACTACAAAATTTAATAATGTTTTTTTACTTTTTTAAGTTTCTTCAAATGGAAAAAAACAGGCAAAAACATGGGAGGACGAGGTTCTAGTTATAGTAAGCAGTGACCTAACATGTAACATGGCTTGTGGTTAATGGCATTTTCACCCTCCTGGTTTTGAATTTCATGCCCCCTCTTTCCTTCTCTCAAACCCCAAACTCTCTCTCCTCTCTCAGGTATCAGTTCATTGATTTCTCTTGATTTTCTTACATTGTGTATGAGCTTAGATTTTTGTTGTTGTCTGTTTGATGTTTACTAGGTCTGACTCAAACCAGAAGAAGAAAATCCATGGAGAGGAACAGTTTTGGCAACGGCTTGAAAGACCATGGTAATGGCTGCAATGAAGACAACAAAAACCAGACAAGCTACAACAAGGTTAAGGATTCGTCGCCATGGAGCTGTAATAATCCGGGTCTAGGAGACGATTTCCTCGCCGGGTTTTCATGGCCGCCGAGATCTTACACTTGCAGCTTCTGCAAAAGAGAATTCAGGTCGGCTCAAGCTCTGGGTGGTCACATGAATGTCCATAGGAGAGATAGGGCCAGGTTAAAACAATCTCCTCCTTCTGACCTTCATGGCCACCCCCCCTTTTTGAACCTTAACCTTAACCCTAATCCTAACCCTAATTTCACTACCACTTCTTCCTCCTCCTCCTCATTCCCTCCTCCGAAATGGCGAGTCAACGGCACCCTCATCGACCCTTTGGCCTCGGGTTCAACTGACGTCGTGAAGGGAGCCACGAAATCGGTTTTCGGGATCAAAGAAGTTAAAGATTATGGCAAGTTGATGGAGAAGAAGAGTGATCATCATCAGTATGCAACTTTGGACTTGGAGATTGGTCTGGTTAGTGATTCCAAGGAAGATTTGGACTTGGAACTTAGATTGGGGTACTCATAGCCCTAATTCGATCGACGGGTTCTTTCCAGTTTCGTATGTTCATTAACACATCATTCTCTAAGCATTCGACTCGATCATCATCAACCTGCAAATGGTGCTGCATATTATATATGTTATGCTTTTGATTTTCTTAATGTTGCATTTCTTTTAGCTAAGAGAGAAGCATCTTTCTTTCAACCTAGGGTTTTAATTAATTGGTTAATGCAGTCACCGATGAAAGGCGTTCGGATTTCGGTATCCGAAAATATCGAAACTCTTTCCCTTATTCCGAGACTACGGTTCGAAAATATGTTGTTTATTTCGATTTCGTATGCACATTGCCATCATCTTTTTTTTTTTCTCACTTGGTGTCATGCTTCACTTGTTAGGTAAACTGTGTACTTAACAACAAAAGCAGTTGGATTAATCAAATTTTAGAAAGTAAACAGTTCAAGATGTCATCTTTTAGAGTACTTGACCTACTTAGTACTTACATCTAAAGATAATATGATCAACTTATGTAGGTGTAAATTGTTGAATTATATATTAATATCTTTTTTTTTTGTTACTCTCCCGGTTCCTAATGCTTCGGTTTGATTAATCCGGACCGACCCAAGTCACACACCTGACTTTAGTGGATGAGTCTCCTAGCGGAGATTTTTTGCATACACAAAGATGAGTTTTTTACTTAACCATTAGTTACGTGAGATGTAAGGATGGGTTTTTTTTCTTAAAAAAATAAATTATATTAATATTACGAATGCATGTAAAATTAAATTGGAGGAGAGTAAAATAGGGAAATTTTGACTTGCTGCAACTTTTTGAGCAAGTCATTTTCCATACATTCACTTATACTCTGCATTATTTGCAGATATTATTATTATTGGAATCAAGTTCCAACACCACATGAGTGCACCCTACTATGTCACCACCCATTATCCCAATTTCAAACATACATGGATTTTAACTTACTCGATTCGATTCGAAAAATATATTTTTATTTAAATTTAATTTAAATTTAAAGAAGTCTCATTCGGTCCGAAACTTTTCTTGAATTATGAGGTAAACATACATCCAATTTGATTCGATAAAATATTAATTTAATTTAAAAATTATAGAGAGACAAATATTATAACAATTGTCCCTATATATACATAAGAAAATTATACTGATATTTTCAACCCTAAATCTTAATATAGTTTGATATCACCCTTTACAAAACCTGATCATATCTAATTTGAACCCGAATTTTAAAAAATAATCCTACAAAATCATATCTAATCAAAACTCATCGAATTTAAATCAAATATCCATCCCTATTCTCAACCCACAAATTTATGTAGAAGATATCTGAAAATACTCTCATAATTTTAATTATTTTAATTATTTTTCTTAGGAGATTTATGTGGATCAAAATTGATCATCAATCAGTTAATTCTCATAAATAGACAAGGGAGGGGCTTTAGTCCATCCCAAGATTTTTCGTCTAATGACACTTTAAGTCCTTCCGAGATTAAACATTTCTCAAATTAGACACTATCCTTCTAAAATTTAAGATTGAGTAGTTAATGGACCTATATTTTACAAAGTTCGACATTTTGCTCTCTTCCAATATTTTAATCTCGGTTCCGCCCATGATGCCTATCAAACCTAATACTCTGTAGGTAATAAATAACTCGTTTCGATGTAAGTGAAGATCAATGGGACAACATGGTGTGTAAGGATTTCAAATTCAATTAAGTGGAGCATATGGCCATTATTTCTTGAATGATGAAACTTACTCAATGCATGCAACATTGTTGGTGAAAACAAGCCATAATGAGAACTGAAACGTCAGCTCCTCTAGGGTTTTGGATATGAATCACAATGATTTCTCTTCCACATAATATCTTAGAAAAAAACCAAAGAAAGATTTCCCTGGGACAGTAACTTGCAAGCTTTTGGTACCCCTCGGGATAGTAAGTACAAAAGTGATGAAAATGTGTAAATGGAAGGATAAGTTACATGATAATATCACGTACAAATTGAAATAACTAGTGTCGGTATACTCGTTATAATATCGAGAATTCGAGGTCTCGTGTATTTCAAACGATATTTTAAGAGTTAGGATTCATTTACACGGTTTGAAACCTTACGTTTTATAATTTTTTTTGATTCTTGGATTAACTGAATTTAATGCTTCTTTTTTCCTGTAATTAATCTCGATCCTCCGTTTATATTTATCCGGAAATCTAAAATCGACTCGAAAGTTTTACACTGTATAAACTAGGGATGGGCATAAGGCCCAAACCCGACAAGTTGAGACCCGATTTGGTCAAGGTTTTTAAAAAAAGTAAAGTTCGGGTCGAGTTAGGTTCGTGTTTAGGGTCAAAATACCTGACCCGACCCGGGAAAAATATAATTTTATCTTATATATTTAGGGATAATTACAAGAACACCCCTCTATATATTATTTTTTTCAAATAAATCCCTATTTTTATTATTTCAGGTCGGGTCGGGTCGGGTCGAGTTCGAATTTTATCTTTAAAAAATCATATCAGATTCGAATCAGATGAAGAGTATAGATTTTTTGGGTCGGATCGGGTTTCGACCAACCCGACTCGTGCCCATCCCTACTATAAACAAAAAATAATATATGGATGGAAGTTGTACGGAAGTAGGGTTTGTGAGCTTTGGAGGGATGTTTGGATGCTTTTTCCCAAAATCTGATTGTTTGCATGTTCCCGACATTGTCAGGGGGAGGAATGGTATGATGGGTTTTCCTTAAAAGGCTTAAAGCAATTCACACTACTCATACACCCAAACATGGCATTAAGTAAGGACACAAATATATATGTATATATATATATAGACTAGGGCAAAATAGACACAATAATCCAAACGGAATAATTATTTGGACATATAAGGTAACTCAAATCAATTAATAATCTACGACAATTCGTCATATGAGAGTGGCGAGTTTCGATAAAATATATTTTTCTTATTGGAACTTGTCACTCATCGTGATAAATTCTAATAAAAATTATATTTTATCAGAACTCGTCACTCTCACTTGACGAATTTTAATTAAAAATATTTTTTAGAATTCATCACGTATCGTGATAACTTCGTCCTCCACTATAATTAATATAGTAGTTCCTAAAATAAGTCTTGAGCTACTCTATTAAACTAAATAGTTTACCCACCTAGATTATTGTCTTGATTTTGACTCCATTGAGAGTGTAATATTTTTGTAATTACACCAAGATTTTACTTTGTCCCTTAAGAGTTATTTTGCATCATCATTGATGCTTAGTTTGGTGGTTAATTCATTTAAATCAAGTTATAGACTTTGATGGTTAGAGGAAATGTTATTCGACATTTTGAATTTAAGCAGTTATGTCTGCATAATATGTGTACGTTATTAGTAACTAAAAAGTAATAGAAACAAATATTAAATTGTACAGTGGCGGAGTCACAGCTTGGTGAGTCCGAATTTTATTCTATTAGTTATTTATTTTATTGATGATGTTCGCCCTGAACTTTTGGTGCCCACCCTGAAATCTGAGTTTTATTCACTTAGTTATTTATTTTACGGACAATGTTCATCCTGAATTTTTATTTGTACCCACTCCATTTAAAAAATTTATATTATTAATATATGTGTGCCCACCGTGAAAAATATTTCTAAATCCGTCATTGAACTTGTAATCATCCCAAATTATTCAAAAAGATTATATAAATTTTTATTTTTTTAATGATATGAAGTTATTAAATTTATTGACAAAACATAACATTTTACTTTATCAATGAATCAAATATAAAACTTTAACTATGACCTTCATGGTCCTGCTTTTATTTGAAATTACAAATAAAAGATTGGGAAACGTCAAAAAGAAAAGGTAATGGGGGTGTTCAAATGTTCGGTTAATCGATGGGTTAACAGTTAACGATTTTTTAAAGTTCAGTTACCAGTTAATTTGGTTTGAAATCTAATAATTAATTGAATAAGTCGGAATTTTTAAATTTTTAATATATTATTTATATATTAATAGCTTTAATAATATTTAAAAACCGAATTAATTAATCGAATTAACCGACCGAATTAAAAGACTATAACTAATAGTTTAGATTCTAAATGCATAATTTATTTATGTTTTAATTGGATTCATCTTTATCTTACCTGGTCAAAAAATGAGACAGAATTTTTTTTCAATTGGTTTGAAGAGGGAAATCATAAATTGCTATACATATATTAAACGTTATTTAAAAAATATTTTAAAGAATGATGAAGATATATAAATGTAAAGTTTATTTATTTAAGAATTATTTAATATTTTAGTTATATTAAGTAATGTTAAATATACTTCTTTTGTAAAATGTATGTAATGTAATGAAAATAATTTTATTAATTTTTATGTTATTATTTTTAATTTTAGTATTAAAATTTTATATAGTAAAATTTTTTACCAGATAATTTTATATTTTACTAACAGAACATTATAATACTAATATTACGTTGCTGTAAAATAAACCTAAAAACAATTCTTACATTCCATGAAAACACTGGACATAATATCCAACTAGTCTACCAGATACAGACATCATGAAGATGCATTTGTCTTTGCTTATTCTTGCTACATACGACTAAACAACAGTAGGGACTACAGTAGAGAGGGTTATTCTAAACAGATGCAGCCGCGGCTTTATCCTGCTTTTCGGGTCGATATTCGACAAGGAGTTCAATCATCGTTGAAGGAATACGCCGACGGGAAACCTCTGTACGGATCACCGAGCGTACCAAAATTGCCGGCCCTCGAAAATACGACCTGCATTTGTACGTAGCAGCGAGCCCAAGGATTAAAATCTTCCACCACATACATGTAATGGAACAAGCACATGAGAATCCTTGTTTGATATATTCAAGGAGTGTAAGACTACATAATATAGTATGTTTGTATGTATGTATGTACATAGGTTCACAGATCATTTAACAGACATGTATATGTTAGTTTTCAGTTATTTGGTTAGTTAGTTTGTTATTAATTAGTTAGATTGTTAGTTAGGCTAGTAACCGCTGATGGGCTGTATATAAAGGATTTAGTCTTGTAAACTTTATTATATGATAAATAAAATAGTTGGAGCACGTTTTCTGTAATTACACATTTTTTAATATGGCATCACGAGTTAGCTAATTTTTCCCTTGGCTCTGCTTTGTTTGGTCAAATTTAGGGATTTCTCTTCTCCTTTTCTCTCCTCCGTAGCCATGGAGAATTTTGCCTTTGATTTCAACCACCCGCTGTTCGTGCATGCTTCCGATGCACCGGGATTCCTTCTTGTTTCGCATCAGCTTCTCGGCATCGAGAACTACGGTGTGTGGAGTCGGTCGATGAAGATTGCCCTACTTGCGAAGAATAAATTGGGATTTGTTACTGGTGACTGCAGACGAGAAGATTTCGGTGTCTCTACGTCCTCAATGGGAGAGGTGTAACGCTCTCGTCCTGTCTTGGATTCTTAACACAGTTAGCAAAGAGCTCTCCGCTGGGATTGTTTTCGAATCCAGTGCTGCCTCGGTTTGGCAGGATTTGAGGGAAAGGTTTTCCAAAGTTGATGGTTCCAGATCCTTTTTCCTTCACCGAGAAATTGCGCTCCTGAATCAAGGTGATTCCTCCAGTCTATTTCACTCGATTGAAATCACTTTGGGATGAGTATGAATCCTTGGCTCCCATTTCCCCTTGTGATTGTGCTCTTTCACAACGAACGATTGCTCACTATGCATAGCAGAAATTATTTCAATTTCTCATGGGTCTCAACGAGACATACACTGCTGTGTGGAGCCAAATTCTACTCATGCAGCCATTGCCAACTGTCAATATGGCGTATTCGATGCTGGTCCAGGAGGAATCACAGAGGATTTACACTTCTGCCCTTTCTTCAATTTCTGAGGTCTCGACTTTGTATTCTACCTCTATTGGGATTGTTGATAAAAAAAAGTTTTCTGGTGTGTGTGACTATTGTAAAGTTCGAGGGCATAAACGAGAGAATTACTACCGGTAGATTGGATTTCCTGTCGATTTTAAATTCTCAAAGAAGAAAGGAGGCCAGGTTGCTCTGGCCTCTACTCGGCCTCCTCTTGGTTCTCACAACCAGTCCAGTTCTGAGTCACAGCCGAATACTGTCTCCAGTGTTCCTGAATTTCCAAAGGCTCAATATGATCAAATACTTTTCCTCTTGAACAAGGCACCTTATGAGGATACAATGCTAATTGCTGCAGCAAATACTGCAGGTATTAAATCTGCCACTACTAGTCTTTTTTTCAATTGGATATTAGACTCAGGAGCCACTGACCATATGTTATCAGATTTTCAAAAGCTAGTATCTCCTGTTCCTTGCACATCATCCTCTAGATTTGTATACTTACCTAATGGCCAAACAGCCCCCATAACATATACAAGTTCTTTTTCTCTTGACCAGAATAATTCCCTTAAGAATGTCATGTTTATTCCAAATTTTGCACATAACCTTTTGTCTGTTTCTAAGCTAACCAAAAAACTTAATTGTATTGTTTCATTTTACCCTAACTTCTGCATTTTACAGGATCTCTCCACTGGAAAGATGAAAGGGATTGGTAGGGAGTCTCGTGGGTTGTATTTTTTGATTCTTCAACTTTTGATTCTGGTATTTTTTCTATTAATCATTGTAATTCTTTTTCTTGTGGTTCTGCCTTGGGTTCTTCAAATTGTATGAATCTTTCAACTGTCAATAATACAAAGCTTTGGCATGCTCATTTAGGACACTCTTCTTTCTCTAGTTTACATAAAATTTCATATTTACAATCTCATAAGTTTCATGCTGACAATATCCATAAATGCTCAATTTGTCCTCTTGCTAAACAATCTAGGTTACCTTTTCCACACAGTGTTTCTAGAGCTTCTACACCTTTTGATTTGGTACATATTGACCTATGGGGACCCTATAAGATTTCCACTCATAGTGGTTATAGATCTTTTCTCACCATTGTTGATGACCACACAAGGATGTCTTGCATTTTTTTGTTGAGGCTTAAGAGTGATGCAATCCTCTCTTTAAAACAATTCTTTGCCTATGTAAAAAATCATTTTTCAGTCACAGTCAAGTACATTAGAAGTGACAATGGTTATGAGTTTTTTGCTAATGAGTGTTCTTCTTTTTTTTCTTCATTGGGTATTGTTCATTAAAGTTCTTGTGTTCATACTCCTCAGCAAAATGGCATTGCTGAAAGAAAACACAAACATTTGTTAGAGGTAGCTAGAGCCCTCAAATTTCATTCTCAAGTTCATGTTAAGTTTTGGGGGGAATGTGTCACCACAGCCTGTTATATCATTAACATGTTGCCTTCTTCTTCTTTAGCTGGTAAAAGCCCCTTTGAACTTCTTTATGGTAAATCCCCCAATTTGTTTCATAAGAGAGTTTTTGGTTGTTTATGTTATGCCAACCAAATTACAAGGATAAGTTTTCCCCAAAAGCAATACCTTCTATCTTCATCGGTTATTCTGCCACTCAAAAAGGCTACCTCCTCTTCAATCTTGAAAAAAACCTTTTTTGTTAATAGAGATGTTAAGTTCCACGAGGATATTTTTCCTTTCCAATTTCCCATTTCTTCTTCTTCTCTATTTTTTCCTATTCAAGAAATTTCTGATTCTGATTTTCTAGTCATGCCCCCTCACACCCAATCTTTTATACCTTCTGGGTCTTCACCTCATTCTGCATCACCTCAAGCTTTAACGGATGATTCCATTTTACCTCAACCTTCACCTCAGCCAATTATTTCTGATGGCTCTTCATCAAGTGGCATTTTTATCCCCCCTAGGCAGTCTATTAGGGTCAAAAAACAGCCTGCTTGGTTACATGATTATGTGCAAACCTACTAATCTTCCTCTCTTCCAAGTACGTATCCAATCTCTAATTTTCTTTCTTATTCTCATCTTCCTGCTAATACTCAAATTTACCTTTCTTCTATATCTCATTTAGTTGAGCCTAAGACCTATACTGAAGCCATTCAAAATCCTGAATTGATTAAAGCCATGAATGAGGAGATTTTAGCTTTGGAATCTAATAATACCTGGCATTGGTACCCTTTCATTCTAATAAGACCCCCATTGAAAGTAAATGGGTGTATCGCATCAAATATAATTCGAATGGAGAAGTGGAGAGGTTTAAAGCTCGTCTTGTTGCTAAAGGATACACTCAAAGAGAAGGAGTTGATTATGTTGAGACCTTCTCTCATGTGGCTAAGATGGTTTCCTCCAGGGTGATTTAGTTGAGGAGGTATACATGTCCCTACCTGAAGGATTTTGCAGTCAGGGGGAGACTAGGGTGTGCATACTGCAAAAATCCTTGTATGGATTAAAGCAGGCTTCAAGGCAGTGGAACATGAAACTCACAGAGGCTCTTCTGTTGGTAGGATATTCTCAAAGCAAGTTTGACTACTCTTTGTTTACTAAGTCACAAGGCAACAAAGTATTCATGATGCTCATATATGTTGATGATCTTTTGATAACTGGAAATGACAGTGGATTGATTAAAGAACTCAAAGGAATTCTGAATAAAAGCTTCGAAATGAAAGATCTTGGTGAATTAAGGTATTTCCTTGGCTTAGAAATATTTAGATCAGAAAAAGGAATAATCATAAGTCAAAGGAAGTATGCATTGGAGTTAATTGAAGAAACTGGACTGGGGGTGCAAGGCCTGCTGCAACTCCTTTAGAACAAAATAAGAGGTTGATTTCAGAAGATGAGCTATTAAAGGATAAGACAAGTTATCAAAGGTTGATTGGGAAGTTGATTTATCTCACAACACAAGGCCTGACATTGCTTATTCAGTACAATTGTTGAGTCAATTCATGCAACAACCAAGGAAATTACACTTGGATGCAGCTTTGTTGGTGGTCAGGTATATCAAAAGTAGTCCAGGTCAAGGAGTGTTGTTAAGTGCAGGAAGTCAATGTCAACTTCAAGCTTTTTGTGATTCAGATTGGGCAACTTGCCCAATGACTAGGAGGTCAGTAACAGGTTTTTGTGTGAAACTGGGGGACTCTTTGCTATCTTGGAAGTCCAAGAAACAAAACACAATTGCAAGATCATCTACAGAGGCAAAATATCGTAGCATGGCAATGACTGCAGCAGAAATAGTGTGGTTAACAGGCTTGCTGAATGAACTTGGGTTTAAAAACACAAAAGACCAGCAAAGTTGATGTGTGATAACAAGGCAGCTCAAGAAGGAATAATTAAAACAAAGTATGTGAAGACAATAGATCAGCAAGCAGACATTCTAACAAAAGCTTTGGGAGTTCAACAACATGAATATTTGAGTTCCAAGTTGGGGTTAATCAACATCTTTAACCACCAACTTGAGGGGGAGTGTTAGTTTTCAGTTATTTGGTTATTTAGTTTGTTATTAATTAGTTAGATTATTAGTTAGGCTAGTAACTGCTGATGGGTTGTATATAAAGGATTTAGTCTTGTAAAATTTATTATATGATAAATAAAATAGCTGGAGCATGTTTTCTGTAATTACACCTTTTTTAACAGTATAGAGTTTACCTGGTAATCTATAAGGGTTCCGGTCTTGAAACCAGCAGCGCAGTAATCGAAATAGTACTCCCACGTCCGCATGAACTTATCGTCGAATCCGAGTGCCAGAACTTTGCTGAGAAGGAAAACAAAACAAACTCATGGTCGTGTTTTAGGTTTTCATGAAAATAGAAATCAACACAAAGTGTAGGAGGGAGTTGCATTTGCATAGGTACCTTGTGTTTTCCAGGAAGAGTTTTCGCCACCATCTCAGTGTGTGGTAATAACTTATTCCAATATTTTCGACATGCTCCACACTGCATTCGTGCAATACTCATCGATCGGTTCGTATAGTAGAACAAAGAGAAATGCACTCCTAATGTGTTTAAACAACAATGGATGTTACCTGAATCTTGTTGCATTAGCCATGGCCGTCAAATTCCGATCCAATGAAAGCAGGGTTCCACCAGGGAAGATGTATTCCTTTAGGAAACCTGCTGTTTGCTGGATTTCTTTGGAAAGCTCCTCTGGGATTGATATGAACTGAGTAAAAACAAAAACAAAACACCACTCTTGGACATCAACGAATTGTTTCAGCCTAATACAAAGCCGAAAGTTCGTTCATCATCATTTGAACATTACCTGAAGAACAAAAAGCCCGTCTTCTTTCAATAATTGGTCACAGCATCGGTAAAACTCCTCGATATATTCTTCACCCACATGTTCCACCATCTCTCTGAAGAGCATAATTGCAAAATATTGAAACTCTTTGACATGGAAGTTCTAAGTACATGTTAACTGGGGAATTTATGACTTACACAGATATGATTCTGTCGAATTGATGTTCCTTCGGTAACTGGCGATAGTCGCAGAGAAGTATCTTGATGTTATCCTGATGATCAAAAACGTGTTAGCTATGTGACAAACAGAGTTATTTGCAGACAGAAGCCATTTTTTCAGACATGGATACCTCAAGTCCAGCTTCCTTTACTTTTTCTTGAGCATATTTCAGTTGCTGCTCTGATAGAGTGATGCCAGTGTATTTGCATCCTGTTCTTTTGACTGTTTCGATAGCTAAGCTTCCCCAACCGCACCCGATGTCGAGAACTTGATGCCATTTCTCGATCCTTGTCTGCAGCATCAAAAACCAAAACAATCAAATAAATGATCATAGCAAAAAAAGCATGAAGAATAAGGATGAGACCATCATGAATTCTCACTTTCTCGATTAGGGAACTGATTTTTCGTCTCTGCGCAACGTCCAAATGCTCATCTCCCGTCTGTAAAGCAACTTAATTTCAGCGTCACAACGCTAGAAAAAGGATGAAATCCAAATGTTCATGCACTTTTAAAGAAAAAAGTTGTATTGAGTATCCTGACCCTAAAGACTCCAGAAGAATATTGCATCATTTTGCCCAGGTATAGGGAGAAAAGCTCGTTACTCTGCGAACAAAATTTGCGGGGAATTCGTTAGCTTCGATTCGATAAATCCAGTTGATAGTGCACGGTAACTCCGAAAATGTTGTTCTAATACCTTGAAATCAAAGTCGTGATCACTTACCAGATCATAGTGACGAGCGATATTCCTACGCGCCTGCGTGATGGTATTTTGTCTCATGAGATGCTTCACGAAATACTTTGCAGATGATATACTAGCTGTTAACAATGCAGGTGACCACCAACTCCTGCAACCAATTAAACGTCCGTGCTTAATATTTCTATATCGATTCTACCAGTATCAAAATCTAGATTCTTCTTCGAGCTATAATAAACCTTCTTTTATTCGACGTAGCTGAGTTCTCTTTATTGGCAACGAGTATCTGCAAAGTTACCAATGAAGATTAGATAACTTGTAACGTAAACCATACTGCATTTACAGGAACAGGTCTCGAGAACCTTTTCTTACCCGGAAAAGATTCAGAAGACCTTCATTTTCATCGACGAAAGAGAAATCTCCATGGATATATGCATCTGCAAGGCCTATATCAGCTTCTTTCATAATCTGGAGAAGAACACATCCAATGTTCATCAGCACTATGTTTTATAAGATATCTAAATAAATAAAAAACATGAATACGGATTAAGTAATGTCGGGTGCGTACCCTCCAGTAAAACTGAGGATTGTGCACTTTCAGGACCGTTTTAAGAGGACATTTTTCCATGTTTCCTTTGAAAGTGAAAATCCTGCCTCCTTCCTCTATAAAGCTGGTGAAAGCCATATAGTAAATTGTATCAAATTCAAGAAGAGAAACATGTACCGAAATAACAAGATGATAAAAGGATCAAGTGATTATCATTAAGAACTCACGTTATGCAGCCGACAGATATATATTGTTGAAAGAACTTAGTAACGAAGAGGCGTGCCGTTGTTTCCATGAAAGATGGTGCCATATGCTTCGGACTGTACAGAACAGAAGACTTCTTTCCCAAGAAATCATGTGCAGCATCCATGCCAGCCTGAGAAAAAAAGCACCTTAGGAGACTGCTTTGTAAATTCTTGTAATTTCCTTGTGCCCTAAGCTAAAGGCCTTTATCTTGTTGAAATAAGATTGAATCATTATTTTGAGTTAGTAACTAGCAGCAAATACAAGATATGTACCTTTAATTCATCCTCATGGAAGCCATAGCCTGAAAGGATACAATGTCAGTAGGGATAATATTTCACTGATATGTCCTTGTTCCAAAATGGATGATTCTCATAAAATTATTTCCGAAAATATTAAGTAATTTCATGGAGGAAATATCTCACCACAGAACCAGATTCCTCTCTTCCTTTGAATCTGACCGAGCTCAAGTGAAGCTTTTGATGCAGCAACAGAGGGAATGGCATGATCAGTCGACCACTTAAGTAAGGTACTCTCTGGGGTGCGGTCTGGATTGACGGTCACAAAGAATGGCTCACTCACTTTCTCGATTTTCTGAAGAAAAAAAATGTAACAAAAACCAGTCAGCATTACTCAAAGTTATAACTTGATAAGCAACCAAGTACTTCAGATAAACGGTATGAGCATGAGCATCTTGTTTACTGGAAGAACTTGCTACCTACCTGCAGTGCGTTGAGCCAGTATGTTAAGCATGCTTTGTTATCTCTACTATTGAGAAAATTCAGTGCACCCCAAGCTGATTTGTTTAGCGGCATCAAACCGCTGTCCCGATGAAGGTAAATATCACTGTCAGCAGAAACTAATTATCAGATTCCATGAAGTAAAGAAAAGGCGAAATCGTTATTAGCTATAAGCAAATCATTCTTGTACCTGGAAGCATATTGGAATGCACCCAATACTCTGGTTTCTTCATATGTAGCTTGTTTTCCTAATAATCTTAGGGCTGTGGGAGCATCAACAGCCATTATGCATCCACCGTAAGTTACTTCGGAACCGTCTCCACAGACCACAGTTGTACCTGCTAATCCATTTATACGATTATCCTTGGAGCTCTGTAAATCCATAGGGTAATGTGCTAGAAAATGAAGCTCAAAGAAAAGAAAATGTCATATTTCCCGATACGAAACTCAACATGGAAATATGACGAGAGGAGTAATCGCTCACCGTTATCAGCTGGCAGAACAGATTGTACTTCATAACCAAGTTTAAATTGACACCCTTTAGTCTCCAGCACATCTCTGATCTGATTTTATTGAATTGGAACATATTTTTAATTAGTTTACATAAATATAACTTCAAGTTCTTATACTTTTGAACAACCGATTTCACGTATAAGATGAACATATAAGGGAGTTGGAGAGCTCAGGAAACTAGAAATGCTCACCCTTTTAACAAAATGTGAGTGCCCTTTGATGGTCAACCACTGTGGCTGCCCAAATTGCTGAAGATGGAAATGGAAAACAAAAAAAATCAGCAAACGAAATCGGTAGACCTAATTTTATGTAGGAAGAGTACATGCAAACGAAACCGATATATGATGGCCATAGTTAGAGCTTGCATGAATTATATAAACACCAATCAGAATCCATTTAAGCAATTAATCAAACACCTGGTATAAATGGTGAGTGCGGCAAAACGAAAGAACCGGGAAGGCCGAAAAGTTCATGACATCTTCCTTGGAGCTGGACCACATTGAACTACATATGGGAGCCTGTCAAATTTTGATTCCTTAATTAGTATAAAGTAAATCTCAATAAATAATAGGATGAAATACATACAAGTACTCTTCAGAAGCTCACCAGGTAAGTGTTCTGAAAATTTTCAGAGTACCCCTTGGACTTAATAAACTGTCCCAAGGTCTCATTACGATCGATGTCGGGGTTGTTCTCGACAGATCCGAGATAACTGCAAAACACAAGTGGATGCATCATACACCAGTAAGATCAGCCGAAAAATCATGTGATTCGAGGCGAGAAAGGCGATACCTCTCGACATCATTCCCGAATTTGATAATCTCTCTGAGGTTATGCCTGTTGAAAAGGTTCAACAATTTCTTCTTCTGAGCAAAGTAGTTTGAGAAACCATATTGGCTGCACCACTCGTAGCCATTGCCATTGTCATGGCTAATGGAGAAGGAAACATCAGACGTCTCCACATCAACTCCAAGGCTATCAAACGTCTCCAACAATGTCGCATATCTTGCCTGTCAAGTTTCCCATATATATATATATAAATAAGTTCATTCATATCTTGCACGTCAAGTTTCCCATATATATATATATATAAGTTCATGCTTTGTTTCATAACCCAACATAGACACTATAGCTTCAACAAAACATAGAAAATCTTGGAGTTCAACAAACCCTAATGATTTTTAAGAGCAACATGTAGTTTATATATATACATATATATATGTTCATGCTTTGTTTCACGATACCAAATTACGAAGGACTAAACATGGCATTTTAGCTTAGTAAAGGGAATAAAATAATTAGTACACCAAATTTCAATCAAATATACGTTGCATGCATGCATGTATTTAATTAGAAGCATCTATCTAATATAATATTTTGAAGAAAAAAACTACATAATATTTTATTGGAAGTGTTATTAGATCTATTCAAGCTCTATTAGTATAAGAATTTTAACTATATTAATTAAAGAATTTTATAAGAATATAAAAAGATAAAAATATAATTATATTAATTATTATTTTAAATATATTTGATAGTAAATTTTAATTGATATAATAACTAGTTAATTGTATAAAGTCTAAAATAGGGGTGTGCATGGGTAAGGTTGAGTCAGCTTTTCGATCAATTAAATTCGAACTAATAAAAATTCACCATCCACCCGAAACTCAACCTAATTCAAGTTTAGGGTAACTTCACCCGACTTGAAAAACAACATATCTTTTGAGATAAAGCTCACACCCGACTAGGGATTCAAATAGCGATCGGATAGCGTTGTTGTTGTGGCATGCTTTCTGAGGTTCCTAACCTTCCCGTCATCCAGTGGGTGCCCTCGTGGTAGTACATAAAAAAGATAGGACTGTGCTCAACTAAGTGAGTGAAGTTCATACGTTTTTTTTTAAAATGGGTACTTTGTATTGATAAGGATACAAGGTACACCACCCCATGAACCTTATTAAAAAACCTCCCTAAACCTATTTGGAGAAAAAAGAGTGAACTATGAGATGGAAAGGGCAGGAAGCCAGAAACTAGCTCCTGAGGAAGCAAAACACTGCCAGATATACAAGAGACTACAAAGACACGACTAACAAGGTGATGTAAAAACAACACAAACCTCCTACAAAAAGGCGCCAAAAGCACAACTCAACAATAACAGCTTAATAATAGAACGACCTCTAACTTCAACCAAGAACATGGAAATCAAGGGAGCTACCATGCCACAAGAATATCGATCAAAACTCCAATCTGTAAATCCAACAGCTCCGAAACGAACAACAATTGATCCAGGCCCCCTTATCCAATCTAACAAAAATAAGTTGATCTCGAAAATCGAAAGCAATCACCTAAAAACCCCAACAAAACTCTAAAAAAAATGACTACGCAATACTAACGACAATAACTACTAAAGAGCCACCATTTCGGGTCTAACCATAAGTCCAAGTTTTCTATCTACAGTTATTGTTTGACAGTTATTCCGTTTAGGTTTTGACAATTTTGAAATCCCGTCGCGGTCGTAATTTAGCGGATAATGGGCAATCGCAACAATAACGAACCACTATTCCACTATGTTTTTTTTAAATCAACTCACTTGGAAAAAGTTCATGACCATGATATTCGTAATAACCGCAATAGCATCCGTTATATCCATAATCGCGATAAATGTAACACGACCACAACCGCAATTTAAATCCCTATATCTAACCCAACTCAATATATATCTATATATAATTCTTAATTTTATTCAATAAAATATGAATATAAAAGAAAAAATAATATTGATATGGGTATTATTGTAATTATTCCTATATATATAACCATAATTAGACTATTTTTAGGTGGGGTTGGATCGGTTATTTTTCATACTAAACCTGAACTCGACTCAACTCGAAATTATCATCAAATAAACTTGACCTAACTCGAACCAAATCTAATTTTTAAAAAATTGACTTAATAAAATCAGATCGATCAAAATTCATTTGATCAAGTTATTACTTTTTATTTTGACATAAATATCTTTTTTTCAACTGTAGTCCATGCATGTATGAATATGGAATAATCTAAGGTGGTGTTTGGTCCACGGAATGTAAGATTACTGTCGTGAATAACATTACTAGAATGTAATGTTACTATGGGAATGTTATATTATCTTGTTTGATTTGTTTAACAGAATGTAATATTACAGTGTTTGGTTAGAGAAACATAAGATTACTTGACTGTATATTTTATCAATTATTCTTGTAGTATATGTTTTAAAAAAATAAACTTTAATATTAAATTATAAATATTTGAATTCATAGAAATATTTGAATTGTTATATTATCTAACTTTTGAGAAAATATATTAAATATATAATTTGTGTGTTAAATTTATATTTTTAAATAATTTTCACAAACATCATATTTATTTATATAAAATATAATATAATATAAAAAATAATATTACAATCGAGTGGACAATGATAACATTTTTCAATGTATAAGATTTATTTTTTAATAATTTAAAGTTAGAGATTATTTTAAATAATTATATTTTTACTATCATATTATTTTTACCTCGTAAAATTATAAATAATTAGCATATTTGATATTAAAAATATAAAATAATTTTAAATATTTAAATTTATTTTATTTACTAAATTAAACTCATTATATATTATTATTATATTTATAATTTTGAGTAAAATAAAAAAATAAAAAAGATTCATCATAAAAAGAATTTATTAGTTTAGGGACATTCTTATCCCAAGTGTTAGGAATTATTTAATACTGAAGAATTTGGATCGGGACAGTTTCTTTCCATTATTGAATACATAACAGCGACAGTTTATTTATTTATTAAATATTTGAAAATATTTAAATTTTATCTCAAATAAATTAAATAAGCTAACAAATCTAGGGACCTCACTGAAAGTCAACTCAGTATATAAATGGATATTAAAATTTTAAAATATTTATCAAATATTCATTAAATACTATTAAATTATTATAAAATACTCATAAAATTTATTTTTTATAATCACCAATATTCGATCTATTAATAATTTAATATAGATCGAGGTACTACAAAGGAGAGAACGACACTTTCAATTTATTTTGCTCCATTCGTAATCACTAAGATTTAACTTAAAAAAATTTAATATCTCATCTTACTATATTTATCGATTGTTGGTTAATTTTTATTAAATTTCATAAAATTCTCTTTAAATTTATTAAAATTTTAATATTTTAGATTTTATAATAATTGTACCATACAATGTCACTTCAATGTTCCCTAGAACCAGTACATCGTTGGTACTATGTGCTAGGTATAATTTTTAAGTGACCGTTAGCGACAATCGTCCTCTTAAAGATTTTTTTTTTATTTCTATTAATAATTTAATATTAATTTTTTTTAAATTTTATAAATTTATCTCTATTTTATATTAAATGATTTGATAAATCGATTTTATGTCGGATTTAAATTTAAGTTAAATGTGAACGAGGGCTAATTATTTATTTAATATGGTAAATATAATATTTTTTTCTAAAAATGCTCATCTATTTAATATCAAATGTTTAATACTCAATAGTTTCTAATGATTAAACATAAGATTTCTAAGAATAACTATTGTACATTTAGCCATTAACGTAACTTAGTTCGTGTCACTTTTATTTTCATTTTATACTTTTATTGTAGGGCTAAAATTTTAATAATCGAAACATTCAACTAAATTATTATCTTATAATTAAGGGATCATTTATGTACTTTACCCTAAATTTTATTATTAAATATATTTATACAAACTTATTATAAATAATAATTTATAATTTATTCACTCGACAAGAGTCATATAATAGGTTTATCCACGGTTTAGTTGTCTGAAAAGTATTACTCTCTTTATCATTCAATCTGTTGATTATTGAATTTTTACCATTTTTCTAACTTTAATTATTATTGTTTAAAATTTATTATTGGTAAAAATATATTTTTAAAATTAATTATATAAAATAATCGTAGTCTAAATTTAAAAGTTTTGACTTTTCAAAATTCAATAAGGGGTTGGATAAACTAAAATTATGAGATACGAAAACATATTTTCAATAGAAAATACATATAAAAAATTTAAAACATATGAAAATTTTAAATTTTTGAGCACCATCCCAGGTAGTACTCACCTAAATGCGGTTACCATTTAATCGAGTCGAGTTAAATTAAAAAAAATTGAGTTATTAGAATCGATGAGATCTATTTTATAACTCAAATTTGATTAGAATTTTTTTAATCGAGTCAAGTTTATAAAATTCAAGTAGTGTCGAGTCGGATTGATCAAGTTTCTGTTTAAATTTAATTATATGTATTTACAATATTATGATATTATATCATTGTAATTTAAACGACTTTCTATAACTATATACGTATTTACAATATTATGATATTATATCATTGTAATTTAAACGACTTTCTATAACTATATACAATAAATATATATTTCTTCATATTTTTCATATTACATATACCATATAAAGTCAAATGACTCGACTCAAACTTAAAAAGCAATCTACTAATTATTAAAAAAATTTAAGTTTTTCAATTTCTATTTTATAACTCGACTTAAATTTTAAAAAATTAGATCGAGTCAATTTATGAAATTACAACTCCAAATCAAATTTACTCAAGTTTTTTTCGAGTCAAATGGAGTAGGAAAGATTGATTTCTAAAACCAATTTGAGTTATGCTCACCCCTAAAATATATCACATTATTATCGAGTCAATTAGACATAGTGTAAAGCTCTTATTTTACATCTTTTTAGGAACGTTGGATGAGTAAAATTAAATATTAAGATTAACAGTAATAAATGAGAAAATATTCACTTAATAAAATAATATGTTAATTTCAATCTTTGATTTCACTTATTCAACGGTCTTAAAAAATATAAAATTAATAATTTTACCATGTGTGAATGAATACTAACCTTTTATATATATATAGCAAGAATTGAGTTTCTTCAATAGTTAAATGAATAATTATTAACTTAATTAACCGTAAAATTTGAGTTTAAACATATCGTATATCAAGAGTGTTTGAGTGTTTAAAACAAATTACAATCTTTCAAATAATAATATTTTATAATAACTTATAGATAAATAAAAAATAAGTAGAGTAAAAATAACATACTTTACGTATGTACGTACTTACACAATGGCGGAGCCATAGCTCGGTCAGGATAGACACATACTCACCCCAAAATTTATCGTATCTATCTTAAAATCTGAATTTTTTTATTAGTTATTTATTTTATAAACTGTATCTAACTAAAATTATATTTGTACTTATTTAAAAATTTTATATTGTTATCATACGTGTGTTCACTTTAAAAAATAATTTTAGATATACCACCTATAAGTACTATTTATAACTATTAGTATCATTCTATTCAAAAATTATTATTATTATTATTATTATTGCTATTTGTAATAAGTGTAACCCTACGGGAAAGTGACAGAAGGCGACGGACCATTGAAAATGTTGTCTCTCTCTCCCTAGTATGATTATATTGGGCACCTGCTGCTTTCTAAAATAGGGAATTAATATATGAGTTTGAATTATTATCATTTTTAAAGGCTTAAATATACAAAAAAAATGTAGAATATATATTTTTTATTCTAATTTAATGTCTAACGTTTATTTTATTTTAATTTGATCTTAACTTTTTATTTCGTAACTCAAATTATGTCAAGTCGTTACAGATTGTTAAAAGACATGTGTCATAATCTAATAATTTTAAAAAATATTTAAAATTATATATATTTAAAAAAATACAAATTTTGAAATAAAATTAAAATTTTAAAAATCTTCATTTCAACTTTAAACTCACATCAGCTACTGTTTTTTTATCGTGGACGAAACCTTATCCGAAACTCTCATGAAATCGTGATGGATGGTTGAACGATGATGAATCAATATTTTATACCTTGAAAATTTAAAGATGAAAATCACGACGATCGATTGATCGTCGATCGATCACGATTTCATAAGATTTTGATCGTCATGAAAGAGAAGTCGAGTGAAATTTCGTTGTCGATAAAAAGCTGTGGTCGACATAGGTTTTGGAATTAAAATAAAAATTATCAAAATTTTAAGTTTATTTTAAAATCTATGTTTACTTTTTAAAATATATATATAATTTTTATTTTTTAATTTTAAATAATTTTTTAAAATTATCATATTGTGACACTTATTACTTAAGGTTAAACCTAACAACCTATTACGACTTGATTTAATTTAAGTTACAAAATAAAATATTAAACACTAAACTGAAACGAAATAAACATTAAATACAGAACTGAAACTAGAGATATACGTTATAAACTTTTGTATATTTACTGGTTTTTAAATATATATTTAACTTCATTTAAATTCATACAAATTTATTCATAAAAAATCATTTTCATAATAACAAGATCCTTAAACTAAATAATAAAATTAATAAAGTTAAAATTCAAATATAAAATCTTACTGGATTGAGGAACAACAAGCCAAGGTCCAACTCGACGGCATCAAAGTTGACAGTCTTCGCATGGCCGCCTAGCCGTTCTTGTTTCTCGTAAACCACCACTGGAACGCCGGCTTCGGCCAGAACGTAGGCAGAAACCAGCCCTCGGATCCCTCCTCCGATCACAGCTACACCTATCGCTCCCATCGTCACTCACGTGCAGCTTTTCCCGTGTAAAGAAGCACTCCTAATTTTCATCGGAAATAAAAGTTAGAGATGTGTTCAACGAAATGATTGAAAGAACTTTAAAACACACGTTAGAATGAAGCGAACTCACAGTATTGTTGAGAACTGCCGATCGATGTGCAGACTGTTTTCCCCAATGGCCATATATATATACGAAAATGTTAAAACGTAGGACCAACACTTATTATTAGTTTAAATACACGGTTAATTATTTATGTTTGTGTTTTAAATTAATTGGTTTAAAAAAAATATATATAAGATATAGTTACTTTTATTTTAATTTAATTAATATATGGTCACTCCGTGTCAACTATCTTCAGAAACAGTTAAATATGTTGATATAATCATACATTGGTCATCTTTATTTATATATTCTTTAAATTCATTTAAACTTTTAAAAAATTAAAATAAATTTAATTTTTCAATCGAATGATATCATATAGAATCATTCAATTGGAGTATTAACTTTATTTTAATTTAATATATTTATTTTCACCAATAAAATAGTAATATGTGACACTCTCTAGTTGAAAGAAACAAAGGAAAGCAAATTCGGACAAAAATATTCAAACATTAGTCAAATAGGAAATTAAGCATATATCTAACCATTAAGCTAAGATCATCAGTTGGTTTAAAGTAAACAATATGGTGTATATATTTTTATATTTTATTGTATAAATACTTAAATTCATAATATTTTATATAAATTAAATTAAAATGTTTTTTACATTAACATACTAAATATATTTTATTATTAACTTTATTTTAAAATCTTTTATTTTTTATTTAAAAATATGTTTTTTGTGTTAAAAATTATTTAAAAATATGACTAAATTGAGAGAATATGTAAATAATAAGGACGAAATGTATGATTATAACAACTATTACGTTACATATTCTGTTAATTGTTAACAACAGTTAACTCGTGATTATCACATCTTAATTAAATAAAAATGAAGGTGATAATATATTAATTGAATGAAAACAAAAGCGGTCATATCTTATGTTTTTTTTAATCACTGACAAAAAATGAACAAAACACAAATATAAATTGTCATCTGTGTATAGGGATGGCAAACTGGAATAATTTTGTGGATTTCGCACTTACCTGCTCCAATTGAGGCGGGGATGGGTATAACTTTAGTAGGTAGTGGGCGAGTGTGGATTTAGAAAGTAGTACCCGTCACAGGTAGTGGGGATGGCAAACGTGCGGGTCGGATGTGGATATCCCCTCCCCCATCCCTATACCCACTTAATATTTTCAAATCAAGCACCCATTATGGGTAAAAATTTTCAAATCCACTGTAAAATCCCAAACTACGGGTTAGTGACTAAATTGTAAAATTTCAGAATTTGGTGATTAAAGTGGAATAGTTGGATAGTTCAATGACTTATCTAGAAATAATTTATGAATTATTGTTAGTAATTATTAAAATAATTAAAGGGCAAAATGGTCATTTGATATGAAATATATTTTTTCCCTTTAATAGGAGAGAAACACGTAGGGGAGAGTTATGTGGAAAACTCTCTTCTTTTTCTTCCTTTATTATTCTCCACCGTGAACCAAGTGAACAAATGTGAGTTTTCTGATTACTTGATGATTTGTTAATTTTAAGTATGGGTTTTGATCCTTAGGTGATACTTAAGCTTAATGGAAGCTTAAGTTGTCTTAAAATCAAAAGATGAATAAGTTATGAAAGATTAAAGAGAATGGGTTTTTAAGTGAATTTCTGTAAAAGAGTTGATAAGTTGAATTTGAAACTAAATTTGACTTGTCATCAACTTAATTAAGAGATATGAAGTGATAGAATTGGATTTAGAGCATCTTGAAATTTTGGTATGATTATTGATTTTCATATGAAAGATGGAATTTTGAGGTTAAAGATGTATTGAATGAGTATAAATTAGTTTAAGTATATGTACTTGAGTTAAGAATAGAAAAAGGAATGAAACATGAATAATTTAAGTTGAGAATGATGAATTTTCGGGTGAAAAAACTTGTTTTGGGCAGAGTGCATCAGCACCCTATGTATGTGTACCGATACCCTCATGAACAAAAAATCACATAATGTAATAAGGGTATCGATATCGATACACTCTAAAGGAAAAAAAATGGAATTTTGGTTTATTAAACCAGCTTAAGTTATTAACATCAAGTTATTAGGTTTAGGCTTCTGATAATCATCTCGGAAATTATGTTTATGTAGATATTGAGCCTAAACAAGTTCTGGAACAATCAAAGAATTAGGATCGAATCAAAGAAAGCCTAAGGTGAGTGCAATTTAATTGTACTTATGTTATTGATCAAACATTGGCTTGCGATGAGCCAATGACGGAGTTACTATGGTAAGAAGTGACTCCTAAAATGTTATATAATTGATGTGATTCTTATATGTGCATGAGTACATGAAAATAGATATATGTTATTATATGTGACATGACCTATATGATTACATGAATATGCAATATATGAACATAAGTGATTAAGTTAATGAACATAGATGACATATATATGATGATATAAGAATAAGATATGAATTAAATGATATGAGTTATATGGGAATTATATGTGAAAAAGATATGAAATATATATATGTTTATGTGATTACATGCAAAAGTGATATGATCTATGTGACATATGAATGTGAAATAAGCTATGTGATAAGGATATAAAGAATGAAATGAATACGTGGTAATGAGATATGAGAATATACGGGAAAGTCATATGATATAAAATCAATGATTACATGTACATGTGATACGTGACAGAAAAGAAAAGATATGTGTTTATAAGAGAAATGATATGAATAAGTGATGTGAATATGCGAACTGTTATAAATGATAATGCCCATGTTATGTGATATGAGAGTTAGGGGGTTATAGTTGGCATGCCAAGAGTCGAGGGTTACCTAAGTTCTTCGGGATATATGGACAGGATTACATATGTTCTTCGAGACATATGGACAGGATTACCTATGTTCTTCGGGATATATGGATAGTTTACCTATGTTCTTCGAAACATATGGACAGATTATTATACGAGTTGTGGTGACAGCATATATGTGCACAACCTCAATATATACTCGCATACCTTGAGTTCTCAGTAATGTACATGGGCCTATAAAAGATATCAATATGAATTATATGATGTTATGTGTGTTTATTTGTGAAATGATATATGTGTTATATAATATACAGAAATGATAAGTACAAGATCATATGATAAATAGATATTATGATAATGATGGTATACGTGCATGTATGCATTTTGATATATGAAATGTTTTATGGTTTCTATTATATGTTTTATATGTCTCACTAAGTCAATGACTTAGCGTGTGGTTGTTTCACACGTAGGTTCCAAGAAGAGGAAAAATGATAAAAGTTAAGCAAGACAGGCCAGTTCTCCTTTCCAAAGATCGTATCAGAAAAGAATTGAAGAGTATGTATTTTGTAATACTTATAGTGGTTGGCATGTAAATAAAGATTTGAATCCGATATGCTCTAATCGGTTTTGGAAAATCATATGATTGAGTTTTGTAATGGTTTAAACGTATTTATGTAAATGGTAATTGTATAGTGAGGAAAAATTAAAATTTTATAAGTTTTTCAGAAATTACTGTAGCAGGGTATCGATACCCCTATAGAAATCTGTAAATTTTTTAGCATCGATATTATTCACACCATATAGTACTATTTATAAAAATGTTTATTTCCTTAAATTTTTTTATAACGAATATAATTCAACAATATATTATCGTATTTTCTTAATGTAAGTTCAAATATTCTATTATTTTGTAAGAATATTGTTTTAAAAGTCAATGTGACATTTCAGACTCGTATTCGGGTCGGGTACGGTTTGGGAGTGTTACATCCACACCCGCCCACGCGGGTACATTCTCAAATCTATCCCCACACCTACTACCCAACTAGAGACGTATCCGGCTAGACTCGCCTAACAACAATCTTAAGTTATACATAAGCAACAAACATAAAACAAACACGTCAATTGAGAAGTATAATAAAATAAACCAAGGATTATCTGAGTTAATTATTAACATAGATCTTAAAGTACATAAATTATAAGTTATATCTTATACAATATTAAGATTTATAAATTAGTCTCTAAAATTCTACCTAAATTCAAAATGATCCAAAATTTAATGGGTATTTAGTGGGCGGGCGGATGTGGGGTGGGCGGATACAGGGCGGGTAAGGTCTCAAACCCATCACCCGCCCACTACCTGCGACGGGTACCACTTTCTATATCCACACCCGCTCACTACCCACTAAAGTTATACTTATCCCCGCCCCAATTGGAGCGGGTACGGTTCGAAATCCACGAAATTGTACCCGTTTACCATCCCTAATAGTGCTTATATAAGTACATAGATGCAAGTAGTAATGCCTAACAAGCTCAATGTGTGTGTATATATACGAATATTTATCTTTAAACATAAGAATAATGTATATTTAAAATTTTGGTATCGAAAAAATTATATATAAATGTGAAATGTTTTATGCCAAAAAATAATTAAAGTGTAAAGTATACAAATGGTCCCTTAGTATATGGTGTTGATTTGTTGAGTCCCTTAACTATTAAAGATTACAAATTTGCCACCAAACTATCATTTTTCAAAAAAAAAAATTGAATATATTATGAGTTGAATGTTAATATGTTATTTGAGATACGATAAAACATTATCTTAAACGACTATCATATCTCATAGAGTATATTAACATCTAGCTCAAAATGTCATTAATTTTTTAACAGAAAATGATGAGTTCGGAAAATGATAAATAGTCAGGTGATAATTTTATAATTTTTAATTGCTAAGCGACTCAACAAAGTAGCATTACATAGTTGGGGATCATTTTATAATTTTTAGTAGTTAGTGTCTCAACAAAATAATATCATATAAATTGAGGACTATTTGTGTATTTTACCCAGAAATAAATTTGAAATGTTATATAGAAATCATCTCATACATAGATTTTAAAACATTTAAATGATTAAATATAAAATAAATGCCTAAACTATAATGTTTTTCACAAATAGCTGTTTAAACTATTTTTTAATGATCTTGGTGTCTAGCGTTTCAAACTTTACCACTTTACATGTCAGGTCAGGAACAACATTAAATTCCTATGTTAATTGACACATGTCATAATATAGTATTTTAAAACTGATTTTTTTTACAAAATATTATAAATATTATTATATTTAAAAAACTCAATTTCTTTTAAATTACAAAAGGCCCCAAAATTTTCAAATCTTAACTATAACTTGTTATGGTCGTCATTTCCCACCACGATCATTATTGGCAACATAATCCATGCCTTCTCTTAGTTATACGCCACCGTAGTTGTCGTCGAATGGCCATCAAAATTGCTCGGGATCTCCATTTTCATTATTGTGTTAACTCGGCATAAACCATCGAACGATCATGATTTCATAGGAATTTTGGTCGTCAGGGAAGATGAGGTCAAGTGGAGCTTTATCAACGGCAAAGGGATGTGGGTTTAGAGTTTGAAATAAATGTTTTTAATAAAATTGAGATTATTTCAAAATTTCTATGTTTTTCTTTTAAAAATATAATTTTAACTTTTTTTTAATTTTAAATAATTTTTTTGAAAATGACCATATTTACAACTTAGACACTTAAATTGATAATGTTTAACGTTAAACATAAAGATCATTCAAAAAATAGTTTAGACACGTATTTGAGAAAAATGTTATAATTTGGACAGTTATTTTATATATAAACCAATTTGAATTTGTAAAAATATATTTATTTTGATGATATATTATATATGTTTTATATTTGTAGGTGAAGATTTTAAATTTTAGTATTTTAAATTTAAGATATAATATTTCAATTTTAAATTTTTGAATTAAATATCTAAATTATGAAAAGGGAAAAATATGCAAATTCGATTCATTTTTCTAATATATGTTTTATATTTTCCTCGATATTAGGGAGGGAAAGGACGTGCCTTGTTTGGCAGAATACATTTATAGCCCTGCATGACTGTCTTATTGAAGTTCTACTGCAGTGAATTGTGACCGTATAAATAACTTTATTTATTATATAAAGGGAAAGGTTGAAAAGAGAGAGAGAAAGAAGGTTGAAACTTTACATAAATGGAAAGTGTATGATTTTTAGGTTTTGAATCCACTTTTATGAAAAATTGTGTAATTATATTATAGGTTCTTCAATTTTAGTACTTTCTGAATTTTGATTAAAATTTAATAAAAAATTTCACATTGGTTATCAAATTTAAATAAAATTTCAATTTTGTCATCGGAAGAATTTTAAGAAAACTTTTATGCCCTACATTGGGGTGTGACATATCGACTGCTATATAGACGTAAAAATGTCATTTAAAATCGTTATCGCGCAATAGTGATACACGTAATAGCATCAACTATTGTCGTAATCGCGATAAATGCAACGTAATCGAAAATACTATTGTAACTATAATTTGAATCTATGGGGCAAGTTGTTTGATTTTAAACTAAATAGAATCTTAAAAGTAATTAAATCATAAAAATAAGAGATTGATGGTATAATTCTACTAATTTTAAAATGTAAATGTCTTAAAAATAATTAAACCATATAAATTTAAGGTCAATACTTAATTCTATTAATTTTAAAAATGACAGTATCCCAAGAGTAATTATACTAATAAATTTTTTTTGGGAGGAAGGGCTTAATTGTAATAGTTTGAAAATATCCAATGACCTAGAATACAATTAGCCCATCAATGTGGTGGGGGGCAGTTTCCCCTCCCATCGATAAGGTGGCTTTATTCTTGATCCCCACCCATCACCGGTCTCAATTCCCGACAAATTCAATATCCAAAAATTCGCACTTCACTCCCTATTTTTATCGGATTATTTTTTCAAGAAACCCACTAAGGGTCAATGAAAATTCAAATAGTAAACATACTAATCCTTCAATGACCATCAAATACTAATAAATACCTCAAGCTATCAAATCTGATAAGTTCCTAAAACATTAAAAAATATTATTTTTATTTATTTTCACTGATTTTGAGTGAATTCAGTAACAAATAATCTTACGCAAATAAATAAGAGTGAAACATAAAAAATTTGACATCAATCTTGTTGGGAATTAAAACCCATGATGGATGGCGATTCACTGCAAGCATTGGACAAAAAAGTATAATGCTTAAAAATTTAGTGGTAAAATTGATACACCACTAAATTTAGGTACATGAAACGAAATTATTTTGAACATCAATAACCATACCAAATCGATATCGTTTACTATTTATCGTCATGCGGTTTGAATATTTATAGCCTAGTGTTATAATTGTAGTTAAAATTAAAGTTAAATCTTATAATTAGAGTAATAGATAAATGATACCTACCTAAAATATTTTAGTGGCGTTTAGTGTAGTTTACCTAATTATATATATTCTTTTACATTTTAAAATATTTTATGAATATTTATAGAAGGAAACATTTGATCGACATTTCGTCGTTGACCGATGTTTCGTTTTTTACACTTCTCGTATCGTCGTGTTCTTTGCGTCTTCTCGAGTTCACCGGTGTCCATTTTGTCTCTGTTGCCGTCGATGTGTGAGAGGGTGAGAAATGACAAGTTTCTAGGATTTTAAAATCGAACTCTTCGTCGTTCACCGTTGTGAACCGAGCTTGGTAAGTCCCTCAAAATGCAAGTATGAGTTTTTTTTCGTAATTTTTTTCTGACTTTCGAAGCCTCCGCACACGCCCCCACTCATCGCCCTTGCGCGTGGGGAATTTCCACTGCCTGGTAAACTTCTTGATAATGGGCCGATAAGACATCAGATTTTGTCCTGCCAATCGAGGAATCTTCACGTAACCAAAAAAAAAGAGTTGGATTATGACTCAAATACTAGTCTTAAATAGGGTTTTTTAGTACTATAAATAAGCCTTGTAATTACTACACCAGGACACACACTAGTTACACACAAAAAAAGCCAGAAAAATATGTGCAAAGAAAAAGTGATTTCGAGGCTATTGTAAACGATTCGAAGTAATAAAGGTGAAAGTTTTTTACTTTTCGTTTGTTTCTTTTTACTCTTCACTTGCATGCGTTGTTAATCGCGTTTTCTCTGCATGAGAATCCCAAAGACAAATGTTTTAGCAGATGACCCGGAGGGAGTTTTTTGAAACTTTGATTTCAGATCTATACTCCCTAGAGGCTATTTCGCAAAAACAAATTACATTTTTGGAATGAGGGTGCGAAAATCAATTAAAAAAATGAAAACTTTTTTATTTTTGTCGGTTTTAATCTTCAATGTTCTTTGACATTTGCCCACTGTTTTATCTTTTATTTCAATTTAATCCCCTACTAAAATTATATATGTTTACTTATATTTTCATTATTATATTTATTTCATTTATACTTTATTTTTTTATTTATATATATATATATTTACTTTGACTTTTATATTCTTTATAATTTCTTTTATTTTTGTTTTTTTATTCATTACTATTATTATTATTTTATTTTAATAATTATTATTACTATTATTTTTTATACCTTTTTTATAAGTTATTATATATATGTATATATTCATATAACTAGTATTATTACTATTTATTTTTGCTAATGTATATATTTATATTTTTGTGATTATCATTATAATTGTTGTTACTATTTTACTTTTAACTTATATTTTTTCTTTATTTTATGTGATTTTATTTTTTTCATTTATTTTCTATTTTCTTTGTATTTTTCTCATTATTTTTATTGTTGTTTTATTATTATTAAATTCGTTACTTCATTCTTTTTTCTTGTTTATTTTTACTTTTACTTCTTTTATTTTCTTATTTTTTTATCTCGTTTTGTTTATTCGTGTTATTTATGTGTTTTCTTTGTTTTATTTATTTACTTTCATTGTTTTTTTCCTTTAACGTGTTTTTCACCTTTTTTTAAAAAGGGATATTTTCAAATCTAATTAGGGTAAGTAATTTTGGATCGTAATTTTACCTTTTGAGTTAAACTTTCAATTTCCTTACTTAAAGACAACTGAAAATTACGTAGTATCGAAAGGGCAGTTCAAAGGTGCTAACCCTCCCTTTACTGTAACCGACTCCTGAATCTGACATATCTCTGGTAAGACGCAGATCAGATAAGAAATAAGGTATCTGATCATCCCATTTTCTTAAAGTAAATGATCGGTGGCGACTCCATATTCATTTAATCCACGTCGAAGCCCAATTCTGGGGCCCAATCGAAAAACGGTTACGACAGGCCGACCCGACCCGTGTCTTACCCGATTTGAAATGATTCAAACTGAACAATCGTTGACTGTTGACCGACGTTGAATTTTTTAGAAAACCTCTATATTGATATTTTTCGACTTCTTGAGACCGATCCTACAATCCGTTTTACTAAATTCTAACCCGAAAACCCCAAATCGAGCCCTTTAATATGAAAATTCTTAGTATTTCATCATTTTTTTCTTACTTATTTTAGATTTGATTATGGAATTTATTCGATAATATATTTTTACGAAGGTATTCGTATTTCACCCGACCGAGGGTCGGTTCGATCCGATGATTCCCGTCCGTTAGATCCCTACAATTCGTGTTCCTCGATAATTACACGATCTAACGCTGTCACTGATTGTGATCGGCATACTCAGAAGTAGGCTTTCTTATTATACTACTCAGACTAGTACAAATGTTTTCGTGATTGTGTTATATTACTGTTTTAAAATGTTCATCTGAACTGTTTTAGATTTATGATAATATTGAATATTTTTACGATGCGATACTTGATTTTCTGAATATTGTTTATCTGATATCTTACTGTAAATTTATAATATAATCTCTTAATTATGTATTTCTGTATTTAATTTTTGAGTCTGTAATATTTTCATGTTTTACTAAATTAAACTACCATTTTCACTCGAATACATATATGTTTATTACAATCATTGTGGTATTATTGGAGGAAGTATCTCATGCATAATTTATGACTTGTAAGTCCTTACCGCAAGCTCATTGGCTTTGTGCTCAGGGTAAGTCCTTACCGCATGCTCCTTTGCTTTGTGCATAGGGCAAGTCCTTACTGCAAGTCCTTATATAGTATAAGGACCTCACCAGGTATACATGTTGATGTATGGTTTTGGAGAACCTACACATTCTGATGATCGGATGAGGGTAGTGGTCATATTTTAAAAACATGTTTGATAAAATGTTTTTTATTTAAGTATTATATATGTACATTTTTTATATATCGTATGGAGTAAACTATACTTTTTAGCTCATTATGTAAAAATTTAATTTTTTAGATAGTAGCAAATCATAGGCTAGCAAACTTGTCATTAGAAGGATCAACTACACCTATATTTGTAATACTATATATATTTATATGCCTTTTTTGTTATACTTTTGTGACATTTGTTTTTGCTACCGTCTCGATAAATATTTATTACTAGTATTTTGATATATATATATATATATATATTGATAATACATGTTTATCGTATGAACCTTTCTAATGATTAATTTCACATTATATGCCATCAACGATGTTAATTTACTCCGTTAAGTGACATGTGTCACTGTCTATTAAATTTATAAATTTTATTTAAAATTACAAAATTAAAATTATATATTAAAAATAGAAATTTTGAAATAACCTCAAAATTATGAAAACCTTCATTTTTACTTCTAAGCTCACGTTGGTCGCCGCCCTTTAATGTCGATGAAGCTCCATCTGATCTCGTCTCCTCCGACGACTAGAACTTCTATGAAGTAGTATCAATCGATGATGAATCTCCAGTTTATATCCCGCGAACCATAAGATGAAAATCGCTATCCCACGTAATTTCGAAGGTCAATCGACAACAACTATGGCGGCTTAAGACTAAGGGAATGATAAACAACGTCGGCGGTGGTCGTAGCAGGAAAATTATCAGATTGTGAAATGTAACTCTTAACGAAATAAATTAACGTTATTCACAGCATAAGCAACTTAAGTGATAATATTTATACTACTGGACACCAAATCATTTAAAAAATAATATAAATACATATTTATTAAAATTACTATAGTTGAAACATTTATTTTGAAATTAATCTTTTATTATCAAATAAAAAATGGTACAAAAATCAGGTTTGAATGAAGTAAATGCTCTACCTAACAATTCCTTTTATGGTTGAGAAGGTGGAAGGATTTAAAGATTTTGGAATCACAATCCCTAGAATCTCCCTCCGACGCGGGACAGGTGTGTGGTCGCATCACGTGACACCGACAGCCAATGTCGTGTCGCGAAACTGGGGACGTGGTACTGTCATGTCATGTTTCTTATGATTATACATTTTTTTGCTTTTACTATTTTGCCTACAATCTCAACCCTATTATTTTCTTGCAGGCTTAGCTACTCCAAATATCTCATACCACGTATTTTATTTTTTAATATCGTTTTATTCAAAATATTAAACTAAAAAAATAAATAAACAATATCATTTATATTTTTGTAATCTTACATATCTTAATCTTTCACATTCGTCAAAATAAATATATCAAATCTATTAATTATTTTTTTAAAATTAATTCTGTCTTTTTCTACGATTAAATATATTTCTTAAAATTATATGTACAGTCAATACAAGACGCGTATTATAAAGTGGAGAGAGATTATTTTTATTAATATAATAAAAATTTAGCGGAAGTTTATGTCTAAGAGTAAAGATATCCTAGTAATTATTATTTTGAATGTATCAATTTTATTTGAAATTGTTTTACTGTTAATAAGAAATCGACGGACGGATATTTTCAAGTATATTACTAAAAAAAATCGACACAATAAATCTAATTAATTTGAGTTGAAAAACTATTTCCCTATTGTTATAACTTATAAAGTGCCTAACATTTTTTAGTGAATATGTGTAATAGTTTCTGACATTATTATTTTAAATGTTTGGTTTGTCGTTATTTTTAAAGAATTTATTAAAAATAAATGAATAATAAATGTTTGGCACATCATTGATTTTTTAAATGCTTTTCAGAATAAATTCATAAATTTTAATGGAAAAAATCATTTTTGCTATTTTAGGAAAATATTCTAAATTTTATAACATTCTAAAAAATCTCATCATTTTCGTTGCCGACCATCATTATCGTGATATATCATCCACTAACCCATTATCTTGATTCAGGAACGTGTATTTTCTAAATGTATTATTATGTCATTGGTCTAAATGTATTAATGTCATTGGTCACATCTTTAAGGGTGGAATGGAACAAAAATAAAAGTATAATTTTAAGAGGCTTAAATTTATAAAATTTGAAAGGAGTAAAATAAATTTTGAATCGAAACTGTATAGATAATATATAAAATGCATGATAATTTTAAAATTTTAAGAGTAATTTCACCTGTTTCCGTCGTCTGAGAAGTTCTACAGTGCGACACTTTAATATAAAGTTAAAATAAGGTGTTCTTAATTTTGTTATTATTTAAATAATAAACCGATAAAAAATTACAGGTAATATTATTATTTTTTATCTAAAATATCATTTTTTCAATATTTTTAATCATTTTTTAGCGACTAATAATATTTCCGATCATTTTTTAAAAAGTCCGGATAAAACACCCATTAATAATAATAAAATCAATCATTTTTAACGCCTAATAATATTTTTGATCATTTTTTACTCATTTTATTATTTAAACAATAATAAAATTAATAACATTTTATCTTAACAGTATATTAAAGTTACCGCAGAATTTCCCCGCCGCCTAGGTCCATCTCTTATCAAACAGTAGGGATGGCAATGGGTCGGGTCGGGTCGGGTTTTTGGGCCACCCGACCCGACCCGAGAAGAAAGGGTTTTTCACCCGTGACCCGACCCGACGAAATTAAGGTTTCACCCGACCCGACCCGACCCGAATATATGACTTAGAAACCCGACCCGACCCGACCCGAAATAATAATAAAAAAAATTTATTCAATGAAAATAGTGACTTAATTGAAAAAAATTATATATGGAGGGACATTATTGTAATTATCCCTAAATATATAGGATAAAATTATATATATTTTTCGAGTCGGGTCGGGTCGGATTTTTTTCACCCTAAACCCGACCCGACCCGATCCGAACCCGATTTTTTTTTTAAAAAAAATCCGACCCGATCGGGTCAGGTCGGATCGGAACCCGTCGGATTCGGGTTGAGTTGCCATCCCTAATCAAACATGTGTAGTAATTATTACTGGAGGGGTCAAGTGAAACAGACATGCAGAGCAAAACATCGGTAATCACGTGATTGGGGACGTGAATAGTTCGAAAATCGGCTGAATAGTGGTTTGAAATCGGAATTATTAAAATGTTAACAGTGGGTTGTCAATTACTGGATCTGTGTGTTTTGTTTTTGGTGACATCTAGATATTGCAACGGGTATGTTCCGGTCGGATTTTTATAAACTCCACTAAATTCAATCCGAAAATTATTTTCTATATTTGAATATGATCTTATTCAAAAATTATATATTATATATTTAATCTTATCTAACTTAAATATATATATATATTCTCTATCCGATTTTAATCTAATCCTATTTTTCAGAATATAAATTTAACTCGACATGATATAAAATAATGATTTAATTAAAATAATGATAAAATTTTAATAAAATTATAATATTATCCTCGAGTCAGGTCAAAATTTTTTCACCCTCCACCCGAATCCGACCAGACATTAACCTTTAAAAAATCTGACTTAACCTGACCCAAACTCAATTTTTTATATAAAAAATCAATCCTATTAGATCGTATTGGGTCCAAATCTATCATATTCAAGTTAAATTGCCATCTTTGGTGACATCTGGAATCGTTGCTTTTTATTTTTTAGAAATATTATTTTAGTATATGAATTTTTATTTTATTTTCTCATACTTTAAGATCAAATCCAAATAAATTTAAAATACAACGATCGAAATAAAAAAATTGGAAATCAAAGATAAATATTCCGCTTTGAGTTATTTTTATAATATTTATATTAATTTCTTTTTAAAATATTACAATTTTATGTTTTGGAGTTCAAGTGAATTTTTTATTCGCAACTTATTGAGACCATACATGAACGATGATTTAAAGGTTGAAAATTATTGTTTCTATTTATATATTATCTTGCATTATCTCCTATCGATAAAAGTTAAGTGTCTTATTAGTTATTACTATTATTTTTTACTCTATGAATGCGGTTGTTATGAAATTAATTATATTATTTTTATCAATATGACGGAGATAAAATGTGAAATATGCATGCAGATGTATTCAACGATTTTCTGGTCGTTTAATTGTCGCCAAAATTTATAAATATTATGGAAGACGACTATCAGATAGAGCAAAATTACAACTGATAATTTGAGAAAATAAAGATGAAGATAAAAAATATACAAAATTTATGTGAAAAACCCCTAAATAATATAGAGTAAAAACCACGGGCAACTGTATAATAATTTCACTATAAGAAAATATGAATTATAACTTCTCTCGATCTACCAAAGAGAAAACAATGATAATTCTCTATTGGTAAAAAGAATGAGAAAACAACTCTCAAGAAACTCTCTAAATTCTCTAGTATTGGAAGAAAGCTAGAATGCTTTGGGATGATTTTGAAGATAAATGAGATAGGGTATTTATAGTTGAAGCTTAAAGACTAATTTGTAAATACCCTAAATTACAATGACTAAAAAAATAATTTTACCATAAAAAAATAAATATTTTCTGCACCTTTCAGTGCACCCTTTGACAAAGAAATTTAATGCTTTCGGTGCATATGACACCGTTTTTCAACAATCTCCTACTTGAATATATGATTGAAACAATCATATCTTTACACCATTATTTCTACCTTGTATCATCATGTTGCTTATGTCTCTGACAGGCCACAAGAGGATCGACACCAAGTAAATTTATCAGCATTGATCGCCTTCGTCATAAAATCTGCTATGTTTGTCTTTGGTATGGATCTTCTGCATATCTACCGTCCCTTCTTCCACTTTTTCACGAATGAAATGGTACTGAACTCGTATGTGCTTTGTCCTTGAATGAAATGATGGATTCCTTGCTAAATGCAAGGCGCTTTGACTGTCACAAAACAGAGAGACATACTTTGATTATGCCCAAGCTCCTCCAATAGCATCTTCAACCAAATTGTTTTTTTACTAGCTTGTGTAGCTGCTACACATTCTGCCTCTGTTGTGGATGTAGCCACAACTGACTGCAATTTTGAAACCCAACTTACAACTCCACCAGCAACTTTGAACACATACCCTGTAGTAGATTTGCTTTTATCCAAATCCCCTGCATAATCAGAATATACATACCCATTTATTAGTAAATTTGATCCTCCGTAACATAATGCAACATTTGAGGTCCATTTGATGTATCTCATGATCCTCTTTATTGTATTCCAATGATCTTTGCATGGATTCACCATGTACCGACTAACAACTCCCACTGCTTGTGCAATGTCTGGTATTATGCATATCATAGCGAACATTAAACTTCCCACTGCCGATGCATACGGTACTCAAGACATCTTCATCCTTTCTTCTTCACGGTTAGGACTCATACTAGAGTATAATTTGAAGTTAATAGGAAGAGGGGTAGAAATTGGCTTACAATCTTGCATGCTGAATCGTGACAAGATATTCTTCAAGTAATTCTTTTGTGAAAGCCAAATCTTTCTATTATTTCTGTCTCGGTGAATTTGCATCCCTAGAATCTTGTTTGCTGATCCCAAGTCCTTCATTTCGAATTCCCTAGCCAGTTGTGCCTTCAATTCTTTAATATGATCTTTGTTGGGTCCTGCAACCAACATGTCATCCACATACAACAGCAATATAACAAAATCGTTATCACCAGACCTCTTGAAATAAGCACAAGGGTCTGCATTAAGTCTGTTGTATCCAAGGCACATAATGAATGAATCAAATATCTTATAACAACACCTCGGTGCCTGCTTTAGACCGTACATAGATTTGTTCAACCTGCAAACCAAGTTATTCTTTTCTTTTTCTTCAAAACCTTCAGACTGGAGCATGTAAATCTCTTATTCAATATTTCCATGAAGAAAAACTATTTTAACATCTAGTTGCTCTAGATGTAAGTTCAATGTAGCACACATTGCCAAAATTACTCGAACTGTTGTTAGTTTAACCACGGGAGAAAATATTTCATTGAAATCAATACCTTCTTTTTGAGCATATCCTTTGACCACCAGTCTTGCACGATACCTCTCTACTTGATCGTCACCATTTCGCTAGATTTTGAAGAACCATTTGTTACCAATTGGTTTCCTTCCTTGTGGTAGTGGCACAAGGTCCCATGTATTATTTTTATAAAGGGCTTCAATTTCTTCTTGCATCGCCATCATCCACAATGAAGCATCTTAGCTGTTTATTGCCTCATGGTATATTGATGACTCACTGTCCTCTGTTAAAAGGCAGTATGCAATATTACCTTCTATAACATAATCTGAGTGCTAATTGGGACGTCTTCTCACATGATCTGATTGACGAGTTGTTGGAGCTTCAGAACTCTCTAGTTCTTGTTCATCATGTGATGGTTCTGCTTCAGAAGAATCTTCTTGTTCAAACTCCTTTTCCACATGTATCTTTGTAATCTTTGACTTTTCAATGCTACTATCTTCTTCTTTTCTTTGTAGCTTATCTTCTACAAATATAACATCCCTGCTAATGATCACTTTGCGGGCAGTGAGATCCCACAAGCGATACCCCTTTACTCCATCATCATACCCTAAGAATTTGTATTTCCTGGTTTTTGGATCTAACTTTGAAATTTCTTAGGAGTTGTACATCACGTACACAATACTTCCAAATACATGGAGGTTTGAATAATCAACTGGTTTACCAATCCACATCTCCATTGGTGTCTTCAGCTCTATTGCAGTTGATGAAACATGATTAATCAAATAACAGGCGATATTGACTGCTTCTGCCCATAATGATTTTTCTAGGCCTACATCCCTTAATATTGCTCTTGTTTTTTCTAACAAGGTTCTGTTCATCCGCTCTGCCACTCCATTTTGTTGAGGAGTGTTCGCCAATGTGAACTGTCTTTTGACTTTCTTTCTTGCAAAAGTCATCAAATTTTTCACTTGTATATTCTCCTCTATTTATCTGTTATGAAACACTTGATCTTATTTCCAAAATCAAGTTCCACCCGCGCTTTGAAGTTTTTGAAAGTAGAAAACACATCTGGCTTCTTCTTAATAGGGTACACCCAACATCTCCTGGAGTAGTCATCAATAAATGAGACAAAATATTTTTCTCCGCCTAGGGATGTAACTGGTGCTTGCCATACGTCAGAGTGAACCAATTCTAGGACACTTTTGCCTCTAGAATTTGATGTGTTGAATTTCAACCCGTGTTGTTTACTTGTTATGCAATGCTGACACAAAGGAAGTGATACCTTTGTTAAGCCTGGAAATAGCTTTTGCTCCAAAAGGACTTTCATTCCTTCTTCTGACATGTGTCCAAGTTTTCGATGCCATAACATTGCAGAATCTAAACTATATGAGGGAAAAGAGGCTTCTGCTTCTAGAAAAAGTTTATCTCTTCAGCATGTACAAGTTTGCTGCTATCTTTTCGCCTTTCAGTACCACAAGCGCTCCACGGAACACCTTCGTGATTCCTTTCCGTGTTTCAATCTTGCTTGCATTATTATCCAACAATCCGTAGGATAATAAATTTTTTTCAGGCCTTTCACGGGCCGCACATCTCGAACAACTTTAATTGTTCCATCATACATCTTTAATTTGATGGTTCCCACGGCATCGGTCTCTAAGGCATGATCATTGCAACTATATACAGATCCTCCTAAGATAGGTTCATAATGATGAAACCATTCTCTTCTTGAGGTCATGTGATATGTCGCTCCCAAATCAATGAGCCATATATCTGTAAATATTTTTCCGCATTCCACGGTGGTTGACGCTTCACAACATATAACATATTCATCATCTGAAGTGTTTGCGGTATTGCCTTGTGGATTGTAGTTTTTATTTAGACTTCAACAATCCTTCTTCAAGTGACCATTCTTTTCATAGTTGTAACACTTTAAATTCTTCTTGTTCATCGACTTCGATCTATCATGTTTGTGACTGCTGTTTTGGCCACGTTCTGTTGATCTCCCTCTCATCGTTGTTATTGTTGTCAACGCTTCTGCTTGTGTCTGATTTACTTGTCTGCCTTCCTTGTTCTTGCACTGATTTTCTTCTTGTAGAACAGCAGCTACAACGTCATCGAAAACTAGACTGGAGATATTACTATTTGTCAAGTTGATGATGAGTTGATCATACGAATCCAATAGAATTTGAAGTAGAAGTTCAGCACGTTCTTGTTCCCCTATTTTACAACTTAAGGATGTAAGCTGAGAAAATAAAGTATTCAGTGTATTTAAGTGCTCCGTCACTGAAGTAGATTCTGACATACAGAGAGTGTACTAATTTCTCTTAAGAAAAATTTTATTGTACAGTGATGTGGCCTCGTACAATGTGGTGAGATGATCACATATCTCATTAGTCGTTTTATTCTCCTCGATACTTGATAATACTTCATCTGCTAATGCTATATGAAAGTTTACCATAGCATTCCCGTCCATTTCAATCCGTTTGTTGTCATCTGTGAAATTTATCGGCCTTTCAATGATAGCTGCTAGACAACTATCTTTCCTCATGATGACCTTCATCTTCAATTTCCATAATGAGAAATTTCTCCCATTGAACTTTTCAATATCAAATTTCGTTGTCATAGCTTCTAGATAGCTCCCACTATTTCACTATCGTAAATAGTTCTCTGGAACCTTCAAAGAATGAGTAATACCTTATTACTTTCTTATGTTGGAGAATCCACCTTTTGGTGGCAACCACAAAGACAATAAGCATATATTACACACTCAAATCTGGCTCTGATACCAATTGTTGCGGAAGACAGCTATCGGATAGAGCAAAATTGCAACTGATAATTTGAGAAAATAAAGATAAAGATAAAAGAGACACAAAATTTACGTGGAAAACCCCTAAATAATATAGGGTAAAAACCACAGGTAACGGTAGAAGAATTTCACTATAAGAAAATAGGAATTACAACTTCTCTCGATCTACCAATGAGAAAACAATTGTAATTATCTCTTGATAAAAAAAGGAGAAAATAACTCTCAAGAAACTCTCTAAATTATCTAGTATTGGAAGAAAGCTAGAATGCTTTGGGATGATTTTGAAACTAAATGAGCTAGGGTGTTTATAGTTGAAACTTAAAGACTAATTTGTAAATACCTTAAATTACAATGACTAAAAAATGATTTTACTATAAAAAAATAAATATTTTCTGCACCTCTCGGTGTCCCTTTTGACAAAGCAATTAATTATTTCGGTGCACATGACACCGTTTTTCAACAATAAACACACTTAGGTGGCAAGTGGCTTCCCTAATAAATAATTCTTGTTATTTTTTATGATACAGATTCAAATATTATGAATGTTTGTTGTCTAAAATTTTAAATTCAAAATATCCAAAGTTAGTTTTAAATATATATAAGTTAATATTTTCAAACCAAGTGATTAAAAATGGGTTAACAATACGGATGATCACTTATATTTGTGTTTTGTCTATTTTTTCACTTATTTTAAAAATCATAAGATATAATCACTTTCGTTTTTATTCAATTAAGACGTGATCAACATGAGTTAACTGCAGTTAACAACATTTAAATATTTTTATATAATCACATATTTAGCCCATGTTATTTACATATTCTCTCAATTTAGTTATACTTTCAATAAATTAAAATAAATTTAATACTCCAATCGAATGATGTCAAATGTCATTTACTTGTCACCATTTGGTTAGAGAACTAATATTTCTTTAATTGAATGTATTTATTTTCACCATTCAAATGGTGACATGCACGACATTCTTGTTGAAATAAAACAAAGGAAAACAAATTGAGGCAAAAAAAATTCAAACCTTAGTCACTTAGGAAACTAAACATGTATCTAACCATTAAGCCAATAGCATTGCTTGGTCTAAAGCACACAACATGCTATATATATTTTATATCTTAGTGCGTTAATACCTAAATTCATAATATTTTATATATATTAACTTATTAAATATATTTTATTATCAACTTAGTTTAAAAATATTTTATTTTCTTTTAAAATATATATTTTACGTTAAAATTTATTTAAAAGTGTGATATAAATTAAGAGAATATGTAAATATTAAATATAAAATGCGTGATTATAATAATTATCACAACACATATCTTATTAATTGTTAATAATAATTAACTCATAATAATCACGTTTTAATAAAATTATAACGAAACTGACATCCGCATAATTAACCCCCAAAAATAATTAAATTGTAGGGTTAGGTGAAATGGGTGGAGCACATCAGCACACCATAATTCACGTGCTAAAAGATAATATCAATAATTCATACAAAAATTTATAAAATTACAAAATGGACACGAAAATCAAAGTATTGACCCTGGTGACTTTATCATGCCAGTTGTACTTCCTTTTTCTAAACGAATCCCATCGTATCGTAATTGTCAAGTTTCTATATCGATGTTAAATTTGGATAGGTTCCATGTGCTTGCCCTTTCGGATGGACCCTGTCCAATTTATTTTCAAACACAGTTTAAATTTTATAATTAATAAATGGTTTAATATAAAAAATAAGTATTTAAAGAAAATCTTGAAAATATTTTATTTTCTAAAATTTTTCGTTAAAAATAAATGATTAAAGTTTTTTCGTTTCATTTTTAGATGTCTACGGTTAAAAAAACCGTTAAATGATATTTGTCATATCTAGATGTTTTTAAAAATAAAATATTTTTTAAAAATATTTTATTTTTAAAATCGGAACGTGACACATGTTACTTAACGATTTTTTTAACGATAAATACCTAAAAACGTAACGGATAAACTTTATGTATATACTTTTAGCAAAAAATTATTTACGCACCAAAAGTTAACTTTGAGTATAATTTAAACACTTGTAACTCAGGACCATATATGAAAAACACTATATAAATTTTATTTTCTCCATCTCATTAATTTTTTTATAAGTTAAATAATAATTCTTATATGTATTAACTTAATTTTCAATCTTATTTAGTCATTAAATGCTTGAATATTTTGTGAGATATTCTAAATTGCAATCGTATATCTAACAAATTTCTTTTATTTTATATGTATAGTTTAGTATAAGTTAAATATATACTAGGCGGTTGAGTGGTTCTCCTTCCCTTCACGTGTCACCATCTTATTAGTTTAATAAAATTAATTAAAATAGAGAAAATAACCTCAGTAACAAAAATGTCTTATAATATACGATTTTAACTATTTTTTTTTGGATTTGCCAAAATGACCAACTAAATCGCAATGCGATCGATAATTCGCAACGCGATCTCCGGTATCGCAAATCAGTTTCCAGATTCGCAACGGGAACTTCGACTATCGCATTGCGATAGTCGAAGTTCGCTTTGCGAATTTCCAAATTCGCGTTGCGATTTATTCCAAATTTGTTGCGATAGTCCAAGTTCGCGTTGCGATTTATTACAAAATCGCGACTATCGCAACGAATTTAGAATAAATCGCAACGCGAATTTGAAAAATCGCATTGCGATAGTCGAAGTTCACGTTGCGAATATGGAAACTGATTTGCGATACCGGAGATCGCGTTGCGAATTATCGATTGCATTACGATTTAGTTGGTCATTTTGGCAAATCCAAAAAAAGTTGGTTAAAATCGTATATTATAAGGCATTTTTGGTCACTGTGTTTATTTTCTCATTAAAATATAATATAAAAATAATATAAAATTTTAAAAATTATTAAAAATGCCTCGCCATTATGTCGTTAAATTTTTAACGAAGGAGTATTCAAATAAAATAAAAACTAAACATTATGTTTGATTTTATAAAAATTAAAAGTTCAAGTATTAAAACGCACCAAAAGTAAAACATTATGTATTAAATGCATAGTTTACCCTTTTATTTTTTTGTTAACTACGCACATAATTTTATGAGATAAATTTATTAAATTTAAATGTTATTGTTTATAACTTTTTTTATAAAATAGTTCTAAAATTTAAAATAAATAATTTTAATGAGACAATATAGTAGTTTAAATTTTTTGTAGTGGATAAAGAATATGATATAAAGCTAATTGATTTTGTTTGTTTGTATGGAATGGGTGATGCATATTGATTATGGTTGGTAGCATTTTGTTTTGTGTTCGGACCTTGGGATTTGAATTATATTTTGTTAGTTTTTTTTTTAATATTTGAATAATTATATGAATATTAATTATTTTTTGCATTGAAGTTAATTATACATTTATTTGAGATAACTTTACGTTAGCATGAATTTTCAATTAAAAGGATGGAATTTAAAATCTGGAATTAAAATTATTAAATTTCTTATCATTTGACTTAATGATAAATGAAACTTATTGTATGTGGTAAATGATTTTATAGTATTGAATATAACAACAATAATACATTAATAAATGAAAGACTTTAAATGTAATAATCGATTTTTTTAATTTTATTACCAACCTAAATGATCTACTTAAAATCTACTTCTAATTTTTTTTTAAATTGTCTAATGATTACAATATAATATTTATTTAATTTTTTTAATTATTGATAACAAGCAACATATAGAATTTTGGGAATTTGTTCTAATCAGTGTGTTTAATAAATTTTTTAATATAATCTTTTAATCCACAGACACAGAAAATTCAATTATGTTTGCGAAAAAAGTCAACGGACTTCAAGGATTAAGATGGTCACTGTAGAGGGTTAAATTGATGTAAAAAATGATATGGGCGAAAATGCTAATTTGAATTTACTACACGGACAATAATAACCCTTAAGCTTATATTTAAATAGTTATTATTATTATTATTATTTTCCAATATACAAACAATATATTCATTAAATGAGCAACAAAAATATATATTATATATATAATTATAATTGGATAACCAGACGTAGTGATAATACAAATATATATTAATTTAACAAGTATTATTTAACTTAATAATATAATCAAATTTTAATCAAATTAAAATTGTCTTGTAATTAAATAAATATTCATGTAATTTATTGATACTATTATTTGAGGGGTCAGGTGAAAGAAACACGTGGGGCAAAATCATCAATCTCACGTGACCAAATGATTCGTCAATATCAATCACAGGGTACAGAATTTTATTATATTATAAAAATAGATGACAGCTGGCGCTAAATGAATGCCACAGTTCAATATTAAATGTTCTTTGGTGTCATTTGGGATATTTGTCATGCCACTTGCACTTTGTATTTAAGACGTGAGAGCGGTTATTCTAATTTATTTTATTAGGTGATTTTATTATTAAAAGTTATAAAATAATTTTTCGACTGAATATTATTTTGTTGAGTCATTGATTATTAAAATTTTCAAAGTGGTTACCTAATCATACAAACTCGTTATTTTCTGTTAAAAAATATATAATATTTTTAACTGAACGTTGGCGTGTTTACTGTGATATGATAAAATCAAATCATAGAATTTTAAATGACTATCATATCTCATTCATCATGTTGACATCCAACTTAAACAATCACCAATTTTAAATGAAAAAGGACGAGTTTGGAATATAAAGAATAGTCGGGTGACCATTTTGTAACTTTTAATAGTCAAGGGACTTAACAAAGCAACATTATATAGTCAGAGGACAATTTTATAACTTTTAATAGTCAAATGACTTAATAAAGTAATACCATATTGTAGGAGACTATTTGTGGATTTTACCCTAAATATAATTATTTTATTTAAATTTGATAAAATTTATTTTATTTAATTTCATAATATAAAATATTAAAAAAAAATAAGATCAAGTAGTTCGGATTTTATAAACGATGAAGTCGAATACATTTTGATTTTATGAAGAAAATTTATCGACTAATAAAAATAACATTTTTTTTATATATTTAGAGGTAATTATAATACTTATCGGTCTATAGTTCTATATGTATTTGAATTCAACTGAATTTTAGATCTTATTAAATCTAAAACTAGATAAACTAAATCCCAGCCTCTAACTTTTTTGGGCTTATTTTCGATTAAGTCTCTCTTAAATTTGAACTACGCAAATTAATCCTTGTAGATAAGTTTTATTTTTCGTCCGTTTCGTCGTTTTGCGGCTTAATTTTCATAAGAATGGATTTGATGTCACAACGATTAATAAAGTAGGCGTTCACTTGTTATCCTATTAACCTTTTATGTTTTAGATCATCGAATTAGACTTGGATACTCAACTTGTGTTTTGTAGATAATTTCCTTACGAAGCTCGGCTCTGATTTGCATTTGTCGGTGATATTTTAATAGTTTAATCTCATGTTGTGATTCATTTGCCATAACAGTCAGATCTATTCATATATACCTTATTATTAGAGGTCTTTTGAATCGGTTTTTCACCTTTTAATTGTACGGTCCATATATGAACTCAAGTGACTAGTTTTTTGTCTGAAGAATATCTTAATTATGTGTTTAGTTTACGATTCTAATTGTAAGCCCTTATAGTAATTTTGAATATTTTTTCTTTCTTTTATTTTTTTGGATACCCTCCCGGTTAAAAGGCTTTCCCTTAACTAATTTGGATCGATCGCGTCACACACTAATTAGTAATTTGGTTTGAAATTTTTGGTTAGTAAAATTAGTTGTTGTTTTTTCTATAAGAAGAAATAAATCTTAATATTATTTTTTAAATTTAAATTGTAACCCATTAAGTAATCTCATTAGTAAAGTGAATGTTGTTTTCCCTACATGTTTCGGGTCCGTACAATTATATTTATAACATAAATATACGTTATAAATAATTTTAAAAAAATTCAGATAAAATACTCTTATAATCACTAATTCTATTTAAAAAATATAAAAATAAAAATTTAAAGTCATTATGCACTTTTAAAGGAGAAACGACCATCTATCTACCGAAGCATTGTTGGGCCGTCCAAAAACACTAACTATGATATTCAGTGACGCATATTTGGTCCACCATGTTGTTTTTACGAGACTTTTGAATATTATCATATTTCTATATTTTATTTTTTAAAATTATTTTATTTATGTAATTTTCTTGAAAACATAAAAAAATATTTACTTGAAAAATAAATTTACTCAATAAAATATAATAATTATTGTTAGTGACAAAATCTTTTCTCGGTAATAAATTTTAACCATCGAAATTTGGTTATGTCGGAAAAAAAGTTCTTCCGGCAATTTATATAAAAAACAATTCGTTGGGTACTTATGTTATAATAAAAATTAGTAGATTTGTATGGTTATGATAATATTCTGACTATGTAGGTGGAGAGAGCGTTTGATCGAGTCGAGTAAAAAATTTTTGAGTTATATTGGTTGACGAGTCCTATTTTATAACTTGAAGTTGACTTGAAATTTTTTGGAGTTGAATCGAGTTTATAAAATTCAAATCGATTCAAATTTTCGAGTTTCTATTTAAATTTAATTATAAATATTTATAATATTATTTGATTCTAATTTAAATGGTTTTTTATAATCGTATACAATACATATGTATTTTTTCATATTTTTTTATTATGTGATATACATTTATGATACAATGTGGAGGGACTCAAATTAAACTTGAAAATCAATCCAATATTACTTAAAATTTGAGTAATTCAATTTACTATTTGAGTTGTATTTTACAACTCGATTTGAACTTGAATTTTTTTTTGAATTGAGTCGAGTTTATAAAATTACAACTCGAAGTTAATTATAGTCGAGTTTTCTCGAGTCAAGTTGAGTCGAAAAAATTGATTTTTTGAGTCAATTCGAGTTTTGCTCACCCCTAGATATAACCCAATTAAAATCAATGTTTAGTATATAAACTAATAGTTTTGGTATCAATTTTTTTAAAATCATATCTAACGTTTAATCATTGTTTCGTTTTAGTAACTCGTTGTTAAAAATGTAACCGGTGATTTGCACATGACACCTTTTTTTGTGGGTAAATTGCATCATTCATCACTTAACTATCTTCTCACCCTTATTTTGGTCACTAAAGTTTATTTTTTTAATTTAATTACTTAACTTTCAAATTACTCCTAATTTAATCACTATAACTTTCAATATTTTTATTTTAATTATATATTAATAAAATAATAATAAAAAATGTAATGCCACAAAAATTAATAGTAAAATAAATTAGAGGGATTAAAATAGGAGCAATTTGAAAGTTGAGTAGTCAAATTGAAAATTTTCAAACTTTAGTATCAAAATAGGAGTGAGAAGATAGTTGAGTGATGAACGATATAATTTTCCCATAAAAAATACAATGCCGTTAAGTTTTTAACATTAAGATACTAAAATGAAACAAAAATTAAACGTTACGTATGATTTTAAAAAATTAAAAATTTAGGTACTTAAATGGACCAAAACTGATAATTTAAGTACTAAAAGTGTAATTTACCCATAAAATTATGATTGTATGGTTACTCTATCTATTATATATAGAATTATTGAATGAGTTTAATATAACGAATTGAAAACATATAATTAGTTATTAAGAAAATGAAAAAGAAACTAAAGAGATACCATAATGAATTTATCGAAGACTTGATAGTTGAATATTGTTGCTTTAAAATTTTCAAAGCGATAATTCAACTTAAACAATCGTCAATATAACGAAGGCATACTATCTTTTTTTTTATCAAAAATAAATAAATAAATAAAACTGAATGTGATTTTCAAGAAATCCCCATGATTTTTAAACCCTGTTGTTTCATTTTATGTTATCTGGTGCTGTTGAGCCATGAAAAACCATGCATGGGCAGCCCCTATCACGTTGTTGTTTTTGCCGTTCATTCATTTTTTTTAAGATTCAAGCTCACCTACATCAGGCAAGGAACCTGTTTTTGATCTTGATGATGAGGACCCCCCCTCCGATGCCTTCGACTTTTTCCGTCGGGATTTCTTTGGGATGTCGGGCATGTCGGCGGATTCGCCGCCATCGGCGTTGAGGTTCGAGTGGCGTCTCCCGTGGGAAGAAGACGACTCCCGACTGGGGGACTCCATCGAGTGGGACTCCATCGAGTGGTTCGACGAGCGGTGGCGTCTGTGCTTCTTGCCCTTATCGCCGTCTATCAGAGACTTGTCGTCCAATCCGTTCTCTATTGATGGCTTGCGCCTTGATTTCTTGTGCTTCTCGGTTGGTGGCAATGGCTCATGATTTCCTGCCACCAAAAATCACCTTTGTGACATTACTTGTTCAAGGGGGCAACAACCCTCTTCGTTTTTGTTAGGGCTATATAGGTTCCTTCACAAACACGATAAACGTCCTAATTTCATCAAACAATCGTCTAACCGTCAAAAGTATAGATTTTTAGAGAGTAATACTAAAAAGGGTAGATTAAGTGTTTAGTATTTAAATTATCAGTTTCGATCTGTTTATTACCTAATTTTTTTAATCTTTTTAAAATTATACCTTAAGTTTAGTTTTTGTTTCATTTTAGTATTTCTTCAAATTTAATGTTAAATTTTGAAGAAAATGAAAGTTTAGGTACTAAAATATACTAAAATTGATAGTTTAAATGCTAAACGCGTTAAATTTTTAAAAAACGAGCACTAAAATGAAATAAAAATTAAACATTAAATATAATTTTTAAAAATTTAAATACCAAAATAGACCAAAACAACACTCTTTGTTTTTGTTAGGGCTATATAGGTTCCTTCACAAACACGATAAACATCGTAATTTCATATCGTCTAACCGTCAAAAGTATTGATTTTTTAGAGAGTAATACTAAAAAGGGTAAATTACATATCTAATACTTAAACTATAAGTTTTAATCTATTTTAATATCTAAATTTTTATTTTTTTCAAAATCATAACTAAAATTTAATTTTTATTTTATTTTAATATCCGTAGTTAAAAACAGGTACAAAGGTGCATAAAAGCTTGGCCCAATTTTTTTTCCATAAAAGAATATTGGGATAATTACCTATTTAGTCCTTTAAATTTTGATTTATTTTGATTTTACCCTTATTTTATATTGTTAATTATACTTTGCCCATTGAACTAAAATCCTAGCTCCGTCTCTGGTTAAAAATTTTAGTTTTTGTTTCATTTTACTACCCGTTCAAAATTTAATGTTAAATTCTGAAAAAAATAATAGTTTAGGTACTAAAACATACCAAAACCAATATTTTAGGTACTAAACGCGTTAAGTTTTTAATGCTCGGATACTAAAATGAAATAAAAAACTAAACTTTTAAGTATGATTTTTAAAAGTTTAGGTACTAAAATACACCAAAACTGATAATTTAAGTCCTGAATGCGTAGTATACTCTAGAAATTTAATGTACAAAATTATAAAACTTAAAGAACAAACCTAAATCCCCCTCTTGTAGATCATTGGCTAGAGTTTGGGATGAGATCTCTTGAGCTGAATCAAACCCATTCATCTGCATGGATTGAAAAAATCAGTTATTTTTCTTCGGTTTTTTTTACGTAAATTTCGATCTAAATATGAATTATACTAACTTTTTTTCGTGTCAGACAACATAAACCTATAAGAACATACTGCATGAAAGATATACCATCCATGAGATTGACAAATTGTATCTCGACTATAGGATATTGTTTTATTGAGTCTAATAATTATTAAAATTTATAAAATGATCCCTCAACTATAGAGAATTGCATTGTCGAGTCCCTCGACTATTAAAAGTTATAAAATTGTCACTTAAATATTCATTATATTCCAAACTAGTCATTTTTCATTAAAAAATTAACTGTTATCTGAGTTGGATGTTAATATGCTGACTGAGATATGATAATTTTTGAGTTTATAAAATCATATTTTATCATATCCCGGCCATTTTACAATTTTTAATAGTCGAAGTACTCAACAAAACAGCTCCTTATATTCGTAGGACTATTTTGTAATTTTTAATAGTCAAATAACTTAATATAGCAATATCCCAATTGGAGAAGACAAATATAATTTAAGAATTAAAGATCATAATGGAAATAAAGGAAGAAAATCATACCCAGCTAGGCTTACTGGCAGCAGGACCATCCATACCAATATGAGCAACATGCTTTACGTCCGTAGGATTCCCTATTTGCATTTCTTGTTCTTTTACATCTGCATCCAAAATTTGTCAAATCGGCAGTAAATGAGACGAAATCGATTCAATCGAAATTTGATAAATACTTGATTTAAATATATTCGACTCGAATGCTTAATTAATCGAGACGAACCACTTAATACTCGATTTGAAAAACTCGAATAAAATTTTGGGTATACACTCACCGAACATATTGTGAAAGTTTCTTAAACCTTTGAGAAGACCCTTCATATTATTTGAGAGTAATTTGGGATCCTTCGGCAATGTCTATGCGAAATTAACAGCATCAGCTGGAGAAGAAGACGATGGAACGGTGAATGTTCTCATTCACGATAACGCCATTTTTTCCGATTCAGGATCCCCTCCCTTTCAACGATGTTTGTGATCCTAAGAAATCAAGTCGACGATTTTTTTTTTGGGGGGGGGGGGGGTCAAAAAGGTGTGAAATCAAAAAGAAAAATAAGGGCGGAAACCCTTTCGATCCTTGATTGTCGAAGCAACGATTTGTTCTGTTCGAATTGGGGCTTATCCACAATCAAGAAAAGAGAGAGGGGAGACGTGTGTGAAGGGTGGGAAAATCTCGAAGAATGGAAGTGAAGGGAAAGGGGAGGGATGTTTTGATTGGCGGCAAAGGGGAGGGGGGTGTATGGTCAACGGGAAAATCTAGCGTTGACCGCTTTTTCAGGTGGAGATGCCATGGGAGGGGGAGGGTTTAAGTTCAAAGCTCTCCATTTCCAACGCCATTGCATTTGCATGCCTATTTTTGGCCTATTCTTTTCCCCTTTTACAAAATTCATATTTGGCATATTTCATTTCCTTCCAATTAATAATAAGAAAAAGTAATTGCTTTTTAATTGTCAATTTCTCTCTATTTTAGAAAATTAGTCCGAAAATAAAATTATAACTGAAAATATATTTTATGTTAATAGTAAATTGATTTAATAAGATGATACATTATATATTTATTTAAAAATATTATATCTAATCTGATTTTTAAGATAAAAACATGTATTTGACTCAATCTAATATAAATGGCACGAATCATAACGTAGGATGCAAATTAGGGTTAGGTAAGTGTGGGAATGCTCTTCCCATATTTATTTTGACAAAAAAAAATAATTTTATTTAAACCATATAGTTGGTTGTAGGTATAAAATTTAAAATCATTCGTACTCTACAATTCCTAAATTTATATCATATAAATGTTTTATTAATTTTACAAGGTGTAAGTTATATCATATAACTCGTCCCTTTCTGTTAAAAAAATTTGTGGTTGTCTAAGCTGGACGTTAATATGATAATTGGGATGTGATAGCTATTTGAGATTATGGAATCGGATTTTATCATATCACAATTAGCAAGTTAACGTTCAGTTCGGAATACCGTCATTTTTTCAACTGAAAAGGATGAGTTTGGAAAATGAATAGTTGTGTGACCATTTTGTAACTTTTGAAAGTCGATGGACTCAACAAAACAACACTCTGTAGTCGGAGGGTTATTTATAACTTTTAATAGTCAATGAACTTAATAAAAATAGTACGGGGGACCATTTATGTATTTTACCCTAAAATAAAATGGGTTATAGGTTTATCTTTGTGATAAAATTTTGATAATGTTTAATTTAGTTTTCTAAGAGACTAGGATCAAAATAGAAAAATCTTAAATTCTATTTTAAAATCTAAATTTTGATTAGTGACCGTAAAAGAAAACTCCGAACAAAAATGTAACTAACAACGGTTTCATCTCTGTAACCACAAATCCACACTGCATTTCCAAAATTCCCTCGAGAGTTTATTCTTTATTTCCTCAAATTTTTCTTCTTTATTTTTCAGTTTTCCCGTACACACTCCGTCGTGAAAAATACCTTTCGCGACCAAGTGCGGTACAAACTTCCGTCGTTATATTGAATTATCGAATGATAATTTGATAATAACGTCGTGGAAAACTACCTTTGGCGACGAAGACGGTAATTCGTCGTTAATATTGAATTATATAATTTTTATATGATTCAAAATTATAATTCAATAATAACGACGAAAGTAAAGAAACAGCGACGATAATAAATTAATACCTTCCATTAGCGACGGTTTCTTTGTCTTCTACGTCGTCGTCACTGATTATGGATGTTTCGACACCGCTCCGGCTATTGGAACTCAACCTGATATCTGCTCAAGATTTGGAACCCATAGTCCGTCGCGGAATGAAGACGTACGCGGTGGCTTGGGTCAACCCGAAACGGAAGCTCACGACTCGAATCGACACCGAAGGCCACACCAACCCGACGTGGAACGATAAGTTCATTTTCCGGGTCGACGACGAGTTCTTGTCCAGTGAAACGTCCGCCGTCATGGTCGAAATCTACGCCGTCCATTGGTTCCGTGATATCCACGTCGGGACCGTTCGGATCATCATCGGGAATCTCTTAAAGACGTCGTCGAGCGACCAATGCCTTGAATTTGAGCTAGGGATGAGGTTCGTCGCGCTTCAGGTCCGGCGACCATCCGGTCGGCCGCAAGGGATTTTAAACATCGGGTTGACGTTGCTCGACGGTTCGAGGAGGAGCATGCCGTTGTATATGCAAATGGGTTCATCGGCGGTCGGGTACCAATATTTTATGGGCGAAGATGAGCCGGTTCAAAGCAGTGATCGGAACAACAACAACAACCGATTTTCATTTGAACCAATCAAACACGAGCTTCGAAGAACCTTGAGCGATTCGAGTTCGATGTTGGGATCTCAATATGTGCCGATGATCTCCTTTAAAGGATCGTCCATTTTCAACACCGGCGGCGGCGGTGGCCCGTCAGAAAGAAGCGACAAGATCAAATCGAGGGGGAGTTCAATGTTGAATTACACGTTTGAGAATACTACTAACAAAAAAAAGAAAATCAAGCTCGATAATATACGGGTCAAGCGGGTTAACATTTGGCGGGTTTGATAACAGGGCTCTAAAATACGATTCCGATCTGGGTCCGTCGCCATCGGAAGTAGCGGCCGCCGTCGCCAATATCAAGAACCAAAACAAGATGGACGACGCAGAGAGTTCGTTGGTCGGGAGTTGGAGTTTAGACGAGAGCATGGAAGGGATCGTTTCGAAGCTAGAGAGGTGGAGGGTCGAACTCCCGCCTATGTACGACCACGACCGTGACGACGATAGCGACGGCAGCAGAGTTTCTTCTAGTAGTCTGGGGAAGGTTTTGACGGCGCCGAAAAAAAAAACAAAACACACCCGAAGACGAAGTTCGCCGGGATTGTTTTCGTGTTTTGGCACCATTTGTGGCCATGAAATTTCCATAAAATGCAGCGGAGCAAATGCAGGGAAGAAAAGAAGAATTTGCACCAAGCCCCTTCAAAGGGTGGCTTGAGTTTGCTTTGAAATCGAGAAAATTGTACTTAATTCAAAAGAAAAAAATATTTTTTTTCTTTTGTTTTCTTTTGAAGTATAATTTTCAAAACTAAAGACGATAAATTTTAAGGGTGGATACACATATATTAAGAGAAAAACTTTGAGTTTTAAGAAGGAAATTCGAATTTTAATGAATTTTACCCTAACACAAATGTACATCCGTCACTGTTGATTGTGATATGATAGTTGGTTTAAGAATTTATGATCAAATTTTATTATATTACAATTAATATGTTAATGTTCAACTAATAATATCGTTTATTTTTAATGAAAAAAGATGAATTTAAAACATAATAAATAGTTAGATAAATATTTTATAGTTTTTAATAATCGAATAACTTAATAAAATAATATACAATAGTCGGGATACTATTTATATATGTTTTCCCTTATATTTAATACATGTAAATCATCATACACTAAGAAACTTCGACGAATCATTGCACCCTAAAATACAAAGAAAGAAAAATGATATCAAATAAAGAGAGGAAACACGTCAATTAGATACGCATGTGGGGAAGAGGCAAGGGGATACATCTAGGCCAATCTTACTTTGTAAGGGTATTTTGATTATAGGGTCGATTAAAATCTCAACAATAAAATATTATATACTTTCAAAATAATATTATTGTAAAATATTTAATTATTTATCTTTCTATCTTGTAACATGTCACAATAGGGGCGTATCCACAACTTAGTGAAGGTGAGCAAATTCAAATTTTCTTTGATTAGTTACTTATTTTACTGATGTTGTCTACCCTAAAATTTTTCGTACCTACCTTGAATTTGAGTTTTTTCGATTAATTACTCATTTTACTGACAATGAACATCTTAAAATTTTATTTATATCTACCAATTTAAAAAAATTATGTTGTTAACATACGTGTATAACCCTAAAATATATTTCTAAATTTACAGTGTCCCACAAACAATACCTTAAAAGAAAAATATAATATGAAAATCGTGTAAGACATTAAGCATTTATCATAACTTAACTCCCGACGACGAGACACTGTTCAATAATATGGTTGAGTTTTATAATACCTTAAAGGACTATTCAATTGTGCAATCAAATCCTCCAAGTTCTCCTCGCTCTATGATTAAATCCTCCAAGGCACGCCTCTAGACTCATTGTAACAATACTGAAGGCAACTCTCTATATCTTTTAAGCCAAATAAAATAAAAATTTAAAACATTTTTAAAAGAAAAAATAAATAGCTAAAGATATATTAACAAAGGGGGAATCTCAAGAACCCCCTCTTTACAAACTACAATAAAAGCAGAGCAAATCTGTATTTATATAAAAGAAAAATCTGCTCAAATTTCTCCCTAATTCCTTAAATTATCTTTTTATAACAACATAGGGACGAGATTGCAAATCTTTCTTAGTTTCCCCCACAACAGAGAATTAATATATATATATATATTTCACAGCCCGTTTAATTATAAATCCAACCCCACACTATATCTATATTGCATTTCAACCCTCTTTAATTTCCTCTTTCAACCGACAAGACAATGTGGAAATATTATCTAATCGCTCCCTAATATTTTCTCCTATTTTCAAATCCTTCCTCCGTTCGAAAAAAAAATATAACAGGGGAACGGATCTTGAAGATTCAGGAGAGAATCTAAATAAAGACGAAAAGATTCAAACAGAGAGAGAAATAGAGGGGAGATGATGTTAACGAAGGCTGTTTTCGGATCCCAAAATCTATATCCGGGTCAGGATTCGGATCTCAGAGATCGAGCCGGAGCAAACGCCTGAGATCCCTGGTAGCTGAATCATCGATCGGAATTTGTTTCTTCTTTGAGAAAGATGGTAAAGGAAGCGAACTCGGTGCTGGTGATACGACGAAAGCCGATCCGGCGTACACGTCGGATTTTTCGATCGCCGGAAACTTGTCTTCCCTCCCGCCGTTGATCCTTGAATCAAACAATTCGCCGCGCCTCAAAATCGTAGCCTTCTCTATTCCGACATTGTTGTTCCTCACCACCTTCAACTTATCGTTGGAGCTAGATCTCTTCGAAACAGCATGATCCGAGCCGATCCGCTTCATCTGAACGGGCTTCTTGTTAAACCTACCGTTTCCGTAATAACTAGGGCTAAATCCGCCGTTTCCCCCGCTTCGCCTCAAAATCGTAACCTTCTCTATCCCAACATTGTTCCTCACCACCACCAACTTATCGTTGGAGCTTGATCTCTTCGAAGCCGCCTGATCTGACCTGACCCGCTTCTTCTGAACGTGCTTCTTTTTACATCTTCCGTTTCTGTGGTAACTAGGGTTAACTCCACCGTTTCCGTATCTCCAGCAAGAACAAGCCATCAGAGAAACCCCGATCCGTTCGATCAAACAATCCTGATACCGCAAAACTTCTGTCCCCATATTAATTTACCCCTCAAAAAATTCAAAAAAACTAAAATTTTAGATTTGAGTAAATTTTCAAAAAAGGCCCTCAGAATAAGCGAAAATCAAAATTAAAATGAAATAGAAAAGAGAAAGAAGATCAAAGGAAGGTTGCTTGAATAAATTTATCAAAAGAAACTCCCTTCCTTCCTTTCTGGGCTCTGCTGCGATTGTAATTTGTTGAGAGGGAAATGTGAACGCTAAGATATATATATATATATATATATATTTAAAGGAAATGAAAGGAAAAGAGCGGGGAAATAGGGGAGAATGTTTTTGAGTGAATTTCTTTGATCTGTTATTTTTCCTACTTGAAAATAGAAAAATTAATAGCTATAATAAATATTAATAAAATTTATATCAATTATTAGTTAATTTAATAAGATAAGATCTTACTGTTTTAAATAAGGTAGTGAGTTTGAAGTGTTAGTTAATTTAAATATAGAAAATTAAGTTGATATATTCATCTCGTAATTAGGGTGTTTAATGAGTTGAGTAACTCGTGAGTTTTTAGAATTTAACTCGGTCAAAACTCAATCAAAGTTCGTTTCGGGTTGATTCGAATCGAACTCTAGCTCGACTAGAGACCTTAACGAGTTGAGTCGAGCAAAGGCTAATTCGATTTGATAAGTACATAAACAACTCGATAAGTTGAGTTGAAGGACTTTATAAAATAATATCTTATTTTTGAGGGATTATTTATGTATTTTATCCTTTAATTTATTAAACTAAAACCATTTTAATAAAATTAATTCCTAATTCCACCTCAAATTATTTACTTACATGCGAACTGGGATAGACACGAGACTTGAACTCGATAAGTTTCGACTTGATCTGATCGGATTTGTTTAAAAGTTTTCGGATTCAGACCAGGTCAAATTTTTTTTGGAGGACATTCTCAGGTCGGGTCGAGTTCGGATTTAGGGTAAAAAAATTAAATTTACCTTATATATTTAGGGATAATATATATATGATTGAGATTAATTCATTTTTTCCTAGTGAATATCTTATCACTTCCTAATGTTAATTTTAGTATTTTTTCTTATCAACGGTCTTAAATTTATATAAAACTAAATATGTTTTACATTGTTTAATAATATCCTATCCCTACATATATATCGGTTCGAATTTTATATTAAAAAATCAGATCAAATTCAGATCAGATGAAATCACCCCTACACCTAGATTTAATCAATTTTCTAGTAGAGAATATACATTTTCGGATAAGATTTCATATCAGATTAACCGAAATCCGACTGAACCCGACCATATCAACCCTACATGCCAACTTTAAAATGCCATTGGATTATAAATTCAACATGTCACGTGACGACGATCTAAATCGATTAGAGAACATACGTATAAGCGCGAGTGAGTAGAGAGAGAGAGGGGAAAAAAGACAAGACAACGGGGCAAGGAGGGGGCGGGGCTGTCCTCCAGACAGAGCTTCTGGTCATCTTCCCAAGTCGTCGACTCCGACCTGACTATTTTTATCAATTCCTCAAAAATCATTATTACTTTTTTTTTTAAATTATCGACTGATTTATTTAATTCTTACTAGTTTATCCAAGAATTAGCAATGCAAGCAGCTGAAGCTGGAGCTGTCAGCAATGGAATTTCTAAGGATTCTTCTCAGGTTCTCTTCTTTTCCTCTCTCTCTCTCTCTCTCTCTCTATATATATATATATATATATATATATATATATATTACGGTGTGAATTTATGCTCTTGGTTTTGTTTCCATTGGGCTGAAAATAAGATTAAAAAAAAGAATCCGAGATTTTTTTAATTTTCTCACTTTGTTTGGTGATCTCTTATGCTATGTTTGGGGTTTAGGGATTTGAAGAATTTGATTCAGATTTTGTATACGTTATGAATTGTAAGAAATATATGCATACTTGATCCATAAATTAGCTGAGATAGATACAAGGATATTGAGTTCGCTATTAAATAGGCGTCTACAAATTCCGAAATCCGAGAAACCAATGGAGGATTCAGAAATATTTTCGAGGGAGGGTATACAATATATTAACAACACATATTTCATGGTAGTACACGACAATCGCTCAAATGGATAATTAACGGAATAAAATTCAGATTTCAGTATGAGCAAGCATGGATCCGGGCACCACGAGAAACAATAACGAATGCTACATTCGTACATGTTTTGTCACGCGATTTATGATGTTGGATGTTTTGTGTAGGCCTGCTAAAGAAATTGAATTGAACTTCCTTAACATGCAGGCGAATTTTCCGTTGCTGGAACCCTTCGGTAGCAGACCTTCTAAGCCCGGAACAAGTGGTTGGCCCTAGGATCTTTCACTTCAAATACCTCCTAGACCAGTAGGATTCGGTGGCCATAGTGGAAAGGGTTTACTTCCGTCCTGGGGTTCCGGAAAAGGTAGTTCTTCACCTGGAGGCTTCTTGCGCGGCTTGAGCTTCAAGAAAAAAGGTAACATAGCTGATGGCGAGTGTAGCTCTCTCCTCACTCCTGACAGCAATACCGGTCCCGAAAGTCCGAGTATTACTGGTTTTCCATCCCCTTTTTTCGGAAAAAGTGTACATCGCTGCCTGTTACACCAGCATCGAAATTGTTCCCGTCGGTTAGCATGCCTGATGCAGAAAGGATGGCTGGCGAACGGAATGAATCAAATGTACGTATCTTATGGTACTAGCTATTTAGAGGGTGGTTGGAGAGCCATACGCATTTCCAAATATACGTTGGACACGGATACTTCAAGCATTATGAAGAGCTGAAACATTATTTTTTTTGTAGATGCTAAATACCTTCCTCTTCTGATAATTTAAAAGCATTTTGAGATGGTTACTGTAAACTTTATGCAGAAACAAGGAATGCCTAGGGTGGTTTCAAGGTCGCTTTCAGTGCCCGGACGGAATATCGTTATAGTGAGATCCGCATCTTTCGATACACGTAAAGAGCTTGTCCCTGCAGATAACACTGATGGTATGTAGTGGTACATACAAAAATGACTAATTTTCTACTTTTTTTCATCCTTATTATTTGAGTGTCCTTTCAGTGTCATTACTTCAACTCGTCTTGCTCAGACTTGGGTATAAGTGTCAGATACGAGTATTTGTCCGACACAGATATGCTCAATCTTTAATGTTTTTCTATGCATTTTGAGGGTCCTTGGAGTATCATATCCTCATAACCATGTCCACAGATGTGTCGGACACAGGTCTTAATACAAATGTTTCAAGAAAAAGAAGATTCAAAGCATCAAAGATCGACAGAGAAATTAAACTGTCTGAAAATTTGAGCTGCTTATTCTAGGACACATGACCATGCAAATTGGTCTGAACTTGCAACTCGATGTTTTTAAACTTTTGGCTTCATTTATTGTCGGTTTATTGGTCTCAAGTTTTGAGGTTGGTTTGCTGTTCCTGCGGATGTGCAGATATTAATCCCGTTCCTGCAGAAAGCGATGAGGAGGAGATTCCGGAAGAGGAAGCCGTGTGCCGTATCTGTTTTGATGAATGCGACGAGCAGAATACACTCAAAATGGAATGCAGCTGCAAAGGTGCTCTACAACTTGTGCATGAAGCTTGTGCCATTAAATGGTTTAGTACGAGAGGAAGCAAAAATTGTGAGGTATGCGGACAAGAAGTGAGGAACTTACCAGTAACCTTGCTGCGGATGACTACTACGGCTCGAAGGGGTAATAGACAGACTGTTAATCCACAGAGATTATCATCAGAAACCGTGAGGTAGTATCGGCTAGTTATCTTGCATCTAATTATGGTTGATTTTGAACTAAGACACTTTGATAATGAACTCAAATCTAATGGCATTCTCTTCAAATATTTACTTGAATTAGATCTTTGTTTAATCTCTCAAGCATTGTTCTCTTTCATGTAGAACTCTATGCCAAGCTCACTGCCGAGCATGCCTACAATATAGTGTTAATAATTATCTATAATATAGTGTTAATAATTATCTATGTTAGTCAGACTTGAGTATGTATGTCAGACACGAGTATATGTCCAATATGGATATCTTTATTTTTGTGTCGGATATGGGTGTCCTACACGATTACTTCAAACAAAATGAAGAATTGGACTCGGAGCAACATAGATAATTATTCTACAGCAAATTACTTTCTTGAGAATTAGTTGTTTTCTCTAATTTAACTTAAATACGTGCTTCAATTATGCAGTGTCTGGCAGGATTTTGTGGTTCTCGTGTTAATTAGCACGATATGCTATTTCTTCTTCCTTGAGCAACTACTGGTATGCTTTTGTGCCTTTATCGGAAAATTGAACCGGAATTGATCTTGTTATTTTGCTGAATGTAATGTTGGCAAAGTCAATGAAGTCGTCTAGTGGTTCAACTTTGTTCTTAAGCATGGAAGAGCAGAAAATGTTACTTGTAAACTTATATATATTGCTCGGACTCTAGTACTCGTGTGTAGTGTAGAATATGATGATGTATTAGACACAGGTGTGATCAATTTTTGTTAATTTTTGCCATGTTTTCAGGGTCTTTAGAGGGTTATATCCTTATACCCGTGTCCAAGAATGTACCCGACACGGGTGTTGAACAGGAGTACTTAATAAAAATGAAGTGTCGGAGCACATATCCTTTGTATATTGACAGTCAATTTCATGCCTCGTGATTTTGCAGATTCAGGAAATGAAGAGAGGCAGTTTGATTGCTGCGCCATTCGCATTTACCCTAGGCCTCTTAGCATCTATCTTTGCAGTCGTCTTAGGTATGACCGAACCTCAAACTTTACATTTCTTTATGAGTTGTGGTTTGTCTTAACGTCGGCTTGTGCCCGCTTTGCGCATTTGCAGCAATCAAGGAGTATATATGGACGTATGCAGCTCTCGAATTTGCACTTGTCGCGTTAGCCGTTCATCTATTGTATGGTGTGGTGAGCAATGATTTAAAAGCATTAAAATAACTTCCTTTTGCAAGCAATTCGCATGAATGGTATCTATAGAAACGTTTTCTGTTAATGCTTTGTACCCTAATATGTACCGAAATGCATCCTGAAACCGGAACTCAACATGTTCTCATAGACCTTTCCATGTCTTTCTGCAGGTCCATATGAATGCTGTTTTTGCTGTACTGATCTCCGGGACGGTGAGTTTAGCGACAGCTATGGCACTCAATTCATTGTTTATTTACTGTTTCGGTTGGCGAGTTCAGGTAGCTGGAGATTCAAGCCCGGTGTGATTCGATCTAATGAATGCAGTGCTGCATTTTTATGCTGATTGCTTAGTAATCGAGGCCTTAAATTTAGATATGCACGTTTGTTGTATGATAGATTTTACAGATACAAAATTGGTCCTACAAACTTCATACTCTGTTGCAATGGTTTGGATTAGTTATAATTGATCAGATGAATGCCAATATCAT